>NC_140589.1:1004803357-1005435024 GCF_964204655.1 Triturus cristatus
AGCTCGTAATCAGCCAAGAGAGAGCCTGCTGGAAACCACTCCGTGCGAAGAACCTGAGGACCTGTTGACCTGTGTTACGACGTATAACACATCATCTAACACAGTGAAGAAGATCATAATTAGGAACTAGAGGATCCTCACATCTAACACACTAAAGTGGCCAAAACCTAGATTTGCCAACAGAAGGATCAGAAATATTAAAGATATCCTAGTGCACACATGACCAGGACCCATCACGAAAAGAGATACCATAACGGCAGCATGGAACTTGGACCCCATAGTAGGACATTACCCCTGCGGTTCCTGCTCTGTATGCAAGCTAACCAAAGTAACCAAGAACCTACAACTCCTGCCCAACTTGAACTTGAAGTTACGCAACCACACAAACTGTAATACGACACATGTGGTGTACATGATTGTGTGCCCTTGTGAACTAAAATATATAGGAATGACTTGCCGATAGATCAAGCAACGCATTATTGAGCATAGAAGCAATGTGACCTGCAGAAAAGCGACCACGAAGATGAGCAAACACTTCATAGACAAAAATCACCTCCCAGAGGACCTGAATTGGGTAGTCCTGTAGACCCTACAGGTCAAAAACAACAATGCAGAACGAGTTCTCTATGAGAAGGAACAATGTTGGGTACAT
Source organism: Triturus cristatus (assembly GCF_964204655.1). Taxonomy (NCBI): domain Eukaryota; kingdom Metazoa; phylum Chordata; class Amphibia; order Caudata; family Salamandridae; genus Triturus; species Triturus cristatus. The sequence continues at coordinate 1,004,804,010 of NC_140589.1, forward strand.
CGTCTTAAGACTGACACAGAAGAACTAAACGATAATATCCCTTGGCATTCGCTAGCATAATGACGCTACGCACTATTTGACTGATATTCATCCTTTAAGGAGTCCACCCCATTAGCTAACATCCGGACAGTGAGACTCGCCCCCAATAGTTCTGCTAAGAAGTGACCAGTGTGACACAAACTGAATATTTCCTGACACGGAGATCATGTTAGGCAGAACAGGACATCTGGCATACTCTCAAAATGAACATTACAAACTCTGTCCCAATTTTTGAATGACACAATGATTATTTTGCCTTTGCTCAAGGCCTGACCTCACTATAAACGTGATGTTACTTATTTATATTTTTAAGGTATTATGTATTTTGAATATGCATACAAAATCACTGTAACATTGTTTCAAAATCCACAAACTATAGTCTTTCTGCCATCCCATGACTGGGTGCCAACCGGCTATGCCAACCAATGCAACTAGCATTAGTCCTTCGACTATCTCCACCTTCACACTTGATAAAAAGCGGCTCTGAACGGGCCCGCATCATCCTGGGCACCGCACACAGAGCAAGAACAAGCAATGACTTTTAAGTAACCGGTAAGCCTCCACGAGGTGTTCTCTACGACCCGGTAAGCTGTAAGTAAACAGTCACTAACCCGCTTCTTTTCCTACAGCAATTGGGTTTCTCTTAGCTCACTGGTATCCCGAGGAAGCCGCACACAAAAGTTCTGAAGGTAATGAGGCTTTGCCACATCATCGATTCAAGAGTTACATCGGTCGCTTCCTAGATCAAGCGCAGCATTTTGCATTTTGAGTCTCTGGGTCAATTGGGCCTACGACTCGCAATAGAAATGTCATTTTAATTCAACCAAATAATCACTTTGTCAATTGTGCCTTTGGTTTTGCTTCAGAAATGTCACCTTAATTCAGCCTTTGAAATTAATACTTTGGTAACCGCCACTAAGGCATGATAAGAGAATGGTTATCCACTCAATTCCTAAACCGAGCACCGCGCGTCACTCAACGCACCTTTGCTTATGCGCTCGAGATATGTCACCATAACTGAGCCGCCAACATGCAACAAATTGCTAACCACTTTTGCGGTTAAGTGAGGGAGCAGATGCCATTATTATTATCACTGTGAGCACCACACAAGACAAATGACCGCGTCACAGTCACCGACAGTTGTTTACACTTTACTATAGATTGAGGCATGAATATTCTAGCCCTACGATACACTGTCAAAAAAGAAGATTATGCAAACATTACCCACTTGTCCCTCTGAAATGTCACTGCATTACTCGCATACTTTCCTCCACGAACCTACTCTAGTCTAACTTCACTTGATGCGCCAAAGGGACGCTTTTCTGTCTCAGCCCTAATATGGTGTCTTAGAGATTTTTCGAAATGTTACTGTCTCAGCATAGCACCACCTGTTTTCAAGCAGTTTTGAAACCAGTACATGATTATGTAAATGCTTTTCCTTCCAGGTACAGATACTGCAGATTTGACCTCAGACTTCAAGGGTGGTGAGTACACCCCCCTCCTATATTAAGAGCCACAGTGAGCTCTTAAACATACTCCGGTCCTGACGAAAGCCTCTAGAGGTCCCACGAGGCTGAAACATGTTGACCAACACCAGTGCGATAGACCAGTTACTGAGTCTATATATGCACAACTGCGTTTTTAATTTCCCACATTACAATCTCATGAATAAAATACATAGGAGAAGCGATGTAGGGAATTTTACTTCACACATCTGAGTACGAGCACGCCCTCTTTTTCTATTCCTGGCCCCTACTGACAAACCAGTTGGTCTTCCTCCATGCGGAGGTCCCCATACTGACAAAGGAAAAGAACCTATGATCATGCTGTTACGGTACACTGAGGCGGAGAACCAAGATATACCGCCGTTCGCCTGTGTACGTATATGAGGGTTTTTTACAACAATGGTTTCCCACGCTAATTAAGACCCTGGTTATACAGGACAAGTCCATTCTCCCCCTTTTTTGATTTTTGTACTAATTTTTGTAACAGTGAAAGGCTAAGATGAAAGCAGTATTTATGTTGATGGAATTTCTTGGATTTTTGCGTGGATAATAATATAACCGTATTCCCATTAATAGGCCTATCACTTTTCTGAAGACATTGCAGGCATAACAGTATCAGGAACGCAAGAGGTGTTTTATACATTATGTAAATTTCCATCAGAGATTTGCACCTTTATCAGTATCTCCCATCATGTAATCTACACATTTAGGGGTATATTCTTAAGAACGTGTGAAAACCATCGCAAAAGTTACTTAAAGAAACCCTCAACATCGCAGGAATAATACGCCGTGTTAACCAGGTATTCACAACACGGCGGTACCATGCGATAGTCACCAGATAACGCGTCAAATGGCTGCGTTAAAATCAACGCCACACCTCAAAAATGCAAAACACCAACGCAAAAGCTGCGATGAGGCCAAGCGCGATACAAAAAGCTGCAAAAACCAGCCACAGGCCTGCAAATCCAACACGTCTGGTGGGAAAATGCAACATAAAAGCAGAGTAAACAAACGGTGAGATGACAACCTGCGAGCACAACCCCACAGCTGTGACGCAGAACAAATGACCATTGTCCAAATCAGATAGGCATTTCCCCACAAACAACCACAATGCACATAGACATGCATTCAGTATGTAACCTGCGCCAATGCGGAAACAAACATGGGACACACTGTGAAACCTCATCTCCCCCTCACATTGCAGAGGGACAAACAACACCCTCTGCACACCGACATGCCATGTACATGACCAAACAAGAATGAAAGCACGGACTAATGCAGGGGCCATGACTCCCCCTTATGCACATGTTGACCATGTTGTGGGCCTTGAGTCACAGGGTGCATCCCTGCATCATGGCGGCACATGTCAGAGCACAAATGAATCCCTGTTGTCACCTGTAGGCCACAAATGGCCACAGTCAAAATGGAATGCTATTGTACACATGTGAAACGCAGAAGAGTGGGATACCCTAACAACTGTGACACCATAAACAGCCTCACTGCACAGAAGTGACACACCCACCATCCATCAACAAATCCCTCAAATGACAGCACAACATGTCGCACCCACACTTGTCTGAGTGAAGTGCCTGTACAGATGAGTGACATGCAGGCAGGGAATGTGTATCAGAATGCTTTTATTAGCACATGCAGTGCCTGTGGCAGTCAACGTACTGTGCCATTACTGCGAAGGACCCACACAATGTGACGTCAACCAGAGAAGAAACTGTCAATGATGTAGTCCCTATGGGCTATTCCTGCTGCGGCTGCAGTGGGGTGTGGTCCACCTGCCTCATCTTCATCATCATCGTCCGGTGCATCTGGCACTCGTACACATATGTTGTGCAACACACAACATGCAATGATCATCTTGCACACGAGGTCTGGGCTGTACAGGAGCTTACCACCTGTGATGTCCAGGCACCTGAAACTTGACTTCAACACGCCAAATGAGCGTTCCACGATGCCCCTGGTGCGTTTGTGGGCCAAATTGTACTGCCTCTGGGCCTGTGTGTTCGGGGCTCGGAGGGGTGTCATCATCCAAGCGCAGTGTGCATATCCTTGGTCACCTGTGACAGTCCAGAGAGACATGAGTCACGACTACATACTGCATGATGTGTTGGCAGGCTCACTGGTTCATTGGTGTGTGATATGTGTGACTTAGTGATTCCTGTATGACATGTACTACATGTTGCAAATGAGCTGCATCACTGTGTACTACGTAGCCTGACGGCTGCACCTCCCCCGAGCACATTCACTAGTGTGCGCAGCGCGAGTACATCACATGCACCCCTACAGCACACCATTGACATGCATGTCTGCGCATGTCTACAAGCCAGAGTACAACACAGTGATGAAGCTGCGCAGAATGTGGCCGGCCACGTGTGCGTCGGACCCTTGCAAGGACAGTGCTGACACAGATGTAGAGCACCTGCCTGGCTGAACTCGACATGCCGTTGAGGGTACATCTTTGGTTCATGCTGCGCTAATAGCGACACACACAACAGTTGGCATGTGTGATCCCTGACCCCGAGTGGGCATGCCCTACCCCATGTACCCCTTCGGCCAACCACGCATGCCGGGGACATGCCACATAGCAACATTGTCGATTGCGTGACGGGTAGTGCAGACACTACAACAGAGACACACGCATCAACCACATCCTTGGCAAGGCCCAAACTGGACCACACCCAGATCCACGTGTGGAGGAGCCACACCCCTACGCAGTACTGTTGTACGCCTGTCCACCCCGCTTACGCTCACATGAAGATACAACAGGGTTACATGTGCCAGGTCTACACCACTGCCTGCAGTGACATGGTTGCGCACGCTGTGCACAGCACAATGTACTGTGGAATGGCCCGGTCCCACATGCATATATAATGACCACACAGGCACACTTGAGTGAGTTTCTGGGATTGGCTACAGCCACGTGCGCCTGGCCGCTAATATTGCCAGGGTCACATCTCCAGTGACGCCTGTGCTGGATGGGTGTTGGTTAGTGTAAGCCACCACTCGGGGGTTGGTTGGTGCTGGCAAAAACCACAACAGTGAGCAGACAATCAGCAGTACAAGGTAAGGAAATCATGGGTCCCTGACTTGAGCAGCACAGAGTTTGTGGCCCCGGATGCACAACGGCCGGCACAGGCACACCGTCACGGGATGGTGACTTGCTGTGCACTGAGGAAGGTCCATTCGTGCTGAGCGTGTACTCGTCCATGTCCAAGGGGAATGTCTTGGAAGGTTTCGGGGGACAGTGGAAGGTGTCCCTCCAGGGCATGATGCAGAAGGCAGAAGCAAGCAGGAACAGGCAAATTGCGGAGTTGAATGCTACAGACTCCACTTTTCCACCTTGTCAGTATCAGCTACATGTAGAGGAAGACAACCTCCAGCCCATGAGTCTAGAGGCCACAGATGTATAGACAGATATCGACCAAGACTTTCAGGGCACACACTCAGGGGCAACAGAGCTAGAAGGGGATGCAGTATGTGATGAGGCCTGTACATTGACATGGACTCTGCCATGTAGAGGGCTTGACTCTGTTCCAAATGTGTGAGCTACTAGTCTGCCGTGTATGCTGGTGGAGTACGTCAACGAGAAAGGAGTACTGCGGGCCTGTGTCGCGGAGGCCGTGATGGTCTGAGGAGGCTGCCAAGGATGCGGGCCTCAGGCTTGGAGCTTGCACCGGCAGGTGGTAGGCCTCTTCGACACACGCCTGTGTTGGCAGCTGGGCATTGAGGGCTGGGTGCGCCGGGGCGTGCGAGACTTGTTCGGGAACCAGCTGCCTGGGGTGCATCAGACCCACAGGATCGCAGGCAACACCGCTCACGGCGACGGCGGCGACCTCGTAGCGGGGCTAGAAGTGCCGCCCTGGCAGAGATTTTGGGCATTTCGGAAGAGGACCACGCCCAGAGTTACGTGCCTTTTATGCACACCCCTACAGTGGCCTGGCATATGCCGGTGCAGCCCACTCCGCTCACGCTTAGAGGGGGGACGTAACAAGCTACATTTCCCGGATCTTCCCCACTGGCTGAGGTGACATGGTTGCATCCACTGTCCACTACACTCCATACACCAGCGGTGTGTGTCGACACGGATATGTGTGTGGTCTGCATACTGCAGTCTGGCCAGCATATCCACGCCACACTTGGCATTGTGTACATGCTTATTAATGGGTCACTTGCCTCCTTCGCACATGCCTGGTTCCCACCTCTCCCCACAATCTGCTGTTGTGTGGCTGAGGTGCCATGCCGTTGATGGCTTGTGTACATGGCTAGCCCAGGTTACCACAGTAAGTTGTGCTGTCGTGTCTGGTAGGTGGGCATGTTGTTTGGCATGTTGTATGTGAGTTTGTAACATTTGCATTCCCAGAGTGTGAGTTGCACGATTGTGGAGTTGAGGTGTGTGGTGTGTTCATTTGGTACTTACCAACGAGCAGGGCATTTCCGTAGGTGCCATCCTGGAAGCGCTGGTTGATGAGGGACTGTCGGAAGATGTATGAATCATGCACACTGCCTGGGTAGTTGGCGACGACATTGGTGAAGAATCCCCGGTGGTCCACTATTGCCTGCACATTGATGGAATGCGTGTGCTTTCTGTTGCGGTAGTTGTGTGCTGTATCGGCAGGGGGCCCAAGTAGGACATGTGTGCAGTCAATTTCCCCCAATACGAGCGGGAATGGCTTGTGTACATGGCTAGCCCAGGTTACCACAGTAAGTTGTGCTGTCGTGTCTGGTAGTTGGGCATGTTGTTTGGCATGTTGTATGTGAGTTTGTAACATGTGCATTCCCAGAGTTGTGATTTGCACGATTGTGGAGTTGAGGTATGTGGTGTGTTCATTTGGTACTTAGCAACGAGCAGGGCATTTCTGTAGGTGCCATCCTGGAAGCGCTGGTTGATGATGGACTGTTGGAAGATGTATAAATCATGCACACTGCCTGGGTAGTTGGCGACGACATTGGTGAAGAGTCCCTAGTGGTCCACTATTGCCTGCACATTGATGGAATGCGTGTGCTTTCTGTTGCATTAGTTGTGTGCAGTGTCGGCTGGGGGCACAAGTAGGACATGTGTGCAGTCAATTTCCCCCAACACGTGTGGGAATGGAGCTATGGCATAGAAGCCTTGCTTGGTCTCTAGCTGGTCCTGCGCAGTGTGGGGGAAGTATACGTCCTGGGGTACCAAGCTGATGATGGCATCCAGGACTGAGGTGGGATGTTGGTTATCTGCTGTGTTGGTACTGTCAGCCTGTGGGCAATGATGTTCAGGATGCGGAGGATGGTTGTCCTTTTGAGCCTGTAGTGGGCAAGGACATACTCTGGTGTCATGTCTGTGAGGCTGGTGCGTTTTCGGAAGGTCCGCAGTCTGTGTCTGCGCTGCCTCTGTGGTGGTCCGGGGGGCGGTGGCGGGCCTGGGGGTGGTGGCGGTGGGCCTGTTGGGACTCCGAGCTGCATGATGAGTAGCTCCATGGCATCTGTTGTTCTTCAGGTGTGGCTGTGGGCTGGGCTCCCTTTTCTGGTGCCGGCTGCCATCCGCCTTTACACCAGGTCAGGTGTTAGTTTCCTGCTGCTCACGTGCATTATCGCATGTTTCGTGGTCTTTTCGCAGATGTGGCTGGTCGTTGAGAATGTTGCGGAGTGGTGTTGGCAAGGCTTTTTGCACGGGAACGCCTACTCTGCATCTTATTAGCGATAGTTGCCGGGGCCATCTGTGGCAATGTTTTTAGAGGCTGCTATCGTGGATAAACTGGTGTTATGGGCTGTTGACACTAGCTTGTGAATGGGGTGATAAATTTATCGCAACTTTGGCTTTGCTAAAGTGCAGTTAACTTGGCGATAGCTCCTTGAGAATATGGCCCTTAATGTTTTGAAAGCTCTTGTCCACTTTTGCAAAGTCAGCATTGTGCCACCATTTTACCATGAACATACATTAATATTGTTTCATTTGTGTTAGCACATTGTTTTTTGTTTTTTTAAAGCCTGGATTTTTTATTTGATTTAAAAGAAGGTATTTTTTGATTCAACCATTTTATTGATGTCCATGGGATTTTCACACTTTCTAATTGTGTTTTGTAATTCATTGTATGTGATAGTGCATGTTCACTGCATCAGAGAATTAGACATTGTGCACGTATTCTGCTGCTTCTTTCCCAGTAATTTTGGTAGTGATTGTGTGTCTGGATCTTGTTTCAGCATAAGTGCATCCTGGGTGATAGTAAACTTATTTTTCCTTTCTATTTGTAAATAAACTTGAAGAGTCAATTCTCAAATGTTGCTCTTTTTAACAGATTTACAGCAAAACAAGTAGATTGATGCCTGGAATGTCTACCTACAAAGCAGAGCCACAATCACAGAACAAATCATGTGCTGTATCTTTGATGGAGAATTTAACTGAGGCTTTAGAAGATGTCTCATCTCAGGTAAATCTGTATTGGCATCTGGAAACAAGCAACTCATATCTTTATGTCAGTGATGTATCACTTTTCTATATTTCAATCTATCTGTCTCTAAAAATTCATTCATGTTAATAGTTGAAGGATGAAACAGTCCCATCTTAAACATTAAGCAGTGGTCATATGTTAATTTATTTGGATTCATTAATGTAATTACTTTTTACAGTTTGGTCTAAAAGCATCTTTTCTATCAGAGAAACTGCCCTTGGAGCACCTTTCATAAGAAAGGCATGGGTGCATCTGTAACTTTGTGAACTATTTAGTTTTTGGAGGGGGAGTTTATATCATAACACATACAGCAGGGATCTCCTAGTTACATTTGGTGAAATAAGTTGTGCAAAGGAAAACATGTAGCATATCATAAGCTTATTACCCAATGTTCAGAGGCATTTTTTGTGAATGAAGAGTTGGGTGACAAAATCAGAAATCAGAAATGAGTGAACACAACATTTCAAATTCTCAGTTGTTAAAACATGCCCTTGACTCTCCTGTACATGTGATGTCTGCAAGTTTTTGCTCTATCCCTTATCTACAGTGTGTTATTTTTTTAAGGGCAGCAACTTTTATTGTGATAACTTTCATTTGTTGAATGTATTGGTATTCCTTTTGTAATAGTAGGAGCGCATATGTATGCTTGCAGAAAGTTCTCTTCCTCTGGACCAGCAGGAACATAGTCTTATATAATTGTTTGAGAACCATAATAAACCAATTTCTTGGTTTTTAATTTGACGGTGTCGCTAAAGACAGGCATGCAGTTATGAGAGACTGTCAAATTAAGAACTAACAAGCCATATTACTGTGGTCCATAAAGACTTATATAATGCTACAAGCTCTTACTTGTAACTGCTACAAGCGGAATGTCATCAAGTTCAATTAATAGAAGCATGACAATATAAACAGGTACTGAGTTATGTGAATTTCTTTACTTCCCAAGTTTTGAGGTAACTACAACAATAGACATTGCACATTGGATTAATGTACTATAACTTTGGGAAAGTCTAGTGCTGGTAACTGGATCTTCTTCATTCTGACCACTATAGATTAGAGCCGTTAGCATGATTTTTTTTTCTTGGTATGTGTGTCTGCTCTTCTTTATGTTGCTAGCTTACACTCTTTTCATGGTCTATAGATTTCCTTTTTACTAACAATGGTGTAATTCAACATTGTGTATGTGGGCCTGAGTCATTATGTGTGGTGGTCCGGAGTTTACTATATTCTGATCATTACAAGACTTTAGGATCCTAAAAATCTTTAAAAAAGGTGACAAGCCTCCTCCTTCCGAGATTTTAGTAAAATGAGTATCCCAAAAATAGAGCACTGATTGTCTGCCTTGATGCATCAATGAATGGTTTTGCATACGTGGATTGCAAGTATACATGTCGTATTTGTATAGCACACTTATCGCCAAAAGGCAGGAGAGCCTTATAAAGGGTTGAAGGCAAAGGTATAGTTTGAGTGATTCGTAGAGGTGTTTCCTTCCAAGTAAAAGTGACACACAGCCTGTAAGCCAGAAAACAGTGGACCCGATTCACATAGGTATACTTAGATGTTTGGTCTAAACTTAAACCAAAGGTATAAGTTTATGACTTTGGGAATTCACAGAGGTCATTTACGAGTACTATCTTTAAGTCCGGACTCGGGGCGGATATCCGGCCTGAGTGTGGATGTAAATGCCCTTTGTGTATTCCCAAAGTCATAAACTTAGTCGTGTGGTCTAAGTTTGGATCAAAAATCTTAGTTTCCCTTTGTGAATCGGGCCTAGTATTTCTAAGTTATCAGGGACTATGTTATATTCAAAATTTGAAAGATCATCAAAATAGTTAAATAAAAGTTGTAGAAGACAGAGATGGACACTAAAAGATAGTTGTAGACGGAAATGTTCATATGATGTAGCAATTCTGAGACTCATAATGTCTCCCTCCCTAAAATAACATACATTGTCATCAAGTATTCCACAATAGAAAATGATGGTTTTTTTTGTTGAATTTCATAGAATCAAAATTTAAAAGCAGTCGTAACAAAAAGCTGCTCTTCCTTATACATGCTTGTAGACTTTCTTTTTTATACTGTATTGTCCACGTTACTGCTTTTGTTTGTCTCATTGGTCTCTGACCTGGTGCTGGCAATGGGGCAATCTAAACCTCTTTTCTCTCTTCTTTCAGGTTGGGGGTGCAGAGAAGAAGAGTCTTCTCCTGCAACAAAAGTTATATGACACTGTGTCAGCAACTTCCACTTGGGTTGATGGTGTTGAAGAACGCTTGTTTGTTGCCACAGCTCTTCAACCAGAAGAGACAGAAATATGCCTTTATAACCAGGAGGTAGGCATTGTAAATTCATAATTAGATTATGTTCTACTGCTATGCAGTATTAAGCATTGCAAACCAGCAAGCATGGCTGAAGGAGCATAGAGCTCATAGTGCAGTGTTCCTGTTGGTTTTTGTCCCCTCACAATTTATTGGGTGTCAATTATTTGCTGTAATGGAAATCTCAGTCAGGCAGTCACTTTACCTATATCCAGTTTCCAGTTCTTGCCACCAGAAGTTACGGCTCATATGCAAATGTCCCAAATCTTACCTTTTTGCACACATACATACAACGTGCGGGTACACAACAAATGCGGCAGTAAAGTCCTATTCCGGATTCATAGAATCTTGAATTGTGGACTCATACCTATGCAATGGGATTTATTCATGAGCCAATATAGTTGATTTTATGCATTCACAATTCTAAGGTTAGAGGCATTTTCAATGTCATTACGGCACAGTTTCCATCTCTGAAAGGTGGTGAAAACCACACACTTGTCGCATAGTTTCCCTCTATCAAAACACACAAAAATATGCCAATATTAAAGGCAAGTAGGCATGCACTTCAAGACTGGAACTGGGGAGGGAAGACCGTCATGTATTCTGGGACAGTATTCCCCATGGAGAATCAATGCATGTCTTAATGCATCTTTGCATTACATTTCTGCATGGAGAATTGTACCCCTGTTTATAGCTCCACCATTCTAAATTTGGAAATGCTTGAGTACTTGTAGAAACCTACAGATGGCACTGATTAGTAGTAATACTACTGGAATACTTTGTGGATGCCTTGAACGTTAGAAATCTGATGCAATCTTAGGGATAAGCCTATGAGAGTCAACTACTGCCTTTCAGGGCAGCTACTTTGTGATTGAATATTGAGAATCAATGGGAGGAGCTGTCTAGATAGTATGTTAGTGGTGGGCTGTAAATGGCAGATGAAGAGGAGTATCTCATGAGCAATGTTATATTTTGGAAAGAGAAGAATAGATCCTGTAATGACTTAGGTTGGTTAGAAAAGAGACAACAGGGGAGCAAGGAGGTGTTTATAATAAGTAGGGACATCGAGCAGGAGGGTGCATACCTAAGTGCCATACAGAATTACAAACTGGTAATTTTACATTCCATATGTGGGCAGGTTGTGTCCTCATAAGTATTTCTTCTTGTTGAAATACAAATGTACAGTGAATTTTACAAGATACAATGTTTTGTTTAGTGGCGGGTGCATAAAATCAAAAGATACCCTGTGCAGTTACACCCAGGAGACCCCAATCAAAATAGAGGCTCATTACCACATTGTTGAAAAACCAGAACTGAATACTGGGATGCATGTCACAGATTGGGTTTTGTTTTTGTAAGAAAGCATATGCGTTTTTGCCTATCCATAGTGTATTCGTAACTTTTTATTTGTTTAACTCTTAAATGCTCAAGTATCTAAGCATGCTTTCTACAGTTTATAGTGTAATATCCAGGGCGTGCTGTTTCTATTACACTCAATTGAATTTTAACCCAGTGTAGTTGCATGCCTGCTGGCTTCATGTTCTTTATTAACGTTGAAGATTTTCCTAGCTGAGATATTTGCTGCTTGCAATTTGGCCATGTAATGACATTCTTAGCCTTTTAATATTGCAATAAAATCTTTTCTATGATGAAGGTAGCTAAATTGGATTTTGGTTGCAAGCAATCCTTTTTTGCTGCTAAGCATGTCCTGGTTTCCTGAGGTCACTTTTCAGTTGAGTTCTGTTCTCTGTGTTTTTCGCTGAACAGTAGTTGAGTGTTATGTTGCCTTTGCACAGGGGTGCTGTTGTGTTGGTTGTCGTCCTGAACGTGTTTAAGTACACTTGTGCTAGTTCCTTTGTGTTCATCTACATGCTTTTGGTCAGGAAGGGCGAGAATGGGAACTCAAAGCAGTTCTGGAAAATGTTGCACTGAGCAAGAGCTAATAGCGAGGGAACAAGGATGCATTAAAGTTAATCTCCACAAAGAAAATGAAAAATAATGGGGGCCACGTGATTAATTTTGCTGTCCTGTTGTTAAACTAAATTAGCTGGATGTCTATGGGCCCGATTCACAAAAGTAATCTGAGACAAAATCCTAACTTTACAACTTTCGATATTCACAAAGGGCATTTAGGAGTAGTAAAGTTAGGATTCCTAACTTTACTACACCCAAATGCCCTTTGTGAATACTGAAAGTCGCAAAGTTAGCATTTTATCTCGGATTACTTTTGTGAATCGGGCCCTATGTATTTTATAGCCAATTCTGAAGAGAATGTCATGAAATACACCGCTATTTCAGGGTATGACACATTACCCAGGAGCATCATTTCAACACAGCAGAACATCATATGTTCCTGTTTATACCTCAGAGAATAATTTGTGCCCTCTCCCTGACCTTTATGGTCAAGCAAGCTCTTGTTGCATTTGTATTCCTTCTTTCTTGGGGTCAGGTTGTGTGAGGTGATTGGATTAATTGATTATCACTCCAGTCATGACTTTATTGAAGTTTCTGATTCTTTTGATTTGTTTGGATGAGTATCTACTCTGGTTTGCGGCCTTTTAAGAGATTTGGGGGCTGATTCACAAAGGTAATCTGAGACAAACGTCTAACTTTATGACTTTTGGTAGTCACAGAGATCATTTACGAGTCGTATCTTTACATACGCAGTCAGGCTGGAAACTCTGCACCCGGGCTGTACTCTCCGCACCCGGGCCGTACTCTCAGGCTTGGGCTGTACTCTCAGGCTTGGGCCGTTCTCTCCGGCTTAGGCCGTATTAAGTGTAATCAATGGGCCAGAATGCAGTTTTACAAAAGGGAACATTAGGAATGTATGATAAATGATAGAGGAGGTCATGAAAATCTGTTTGGGTAGGGAAAAGGGTGTGGCCAGGCACTACATTATATCCCAGAAAAGTTTGCTCCTTTGCAAAGGAGTACAGCCCGAGCTGGAGAGTACGGCCTGGGTGTGGAGAGTACAGTCCAGGTGCTGAGATTCCAGCCGGACTGCAGACGCAAAGATACAACTTGTAAATGATCTCTGTGAATACCAAAAGTCGTAAAGTTACACTTTTGTCTCAGATTACCTTTGTGAATCGGCTCCTATGTGTATTAATAATTTGTCTTACTCCCAATCTGCGTCTTCAAATGCTGGATTTATTCATGATTTACAATACCTCTCTCTTTGTGCCTTTCCGCTCTCTAAATCTTAAAATTTGGTTTGGAAATTGTTTGTGACACTGCAGCTGAGGGTGATCTGTATATTTATTCTGTTATATAATTAGTTCTGTCTGTTTGATGAAGCTTACAAGCTTGTATTTGAATGTGTTGGGGTGTTATTCTCTTTGGTTTGCTTCAATAACACTTTATGACTGCATAGTCTCAGAAGTCAGGGTGGAGAACTAAGTACATAAAAGGATAGTCCATGTATAGAGTGCACTCCATCCCCATAATGTAGGTGACGTTTTGTGGAGCTTTGTTTAAATTGTGTGATGTTCCAGGGTCTTTGCTGAACAATGGCCTTGTGCAAGCAGGATGTGATTTGAGTAATTCAAACTACATAAAGCAGGTCTGCAAAAACTTAACTGAGGATTAGGGTAGTGTTAATACTTTTGCAGTGAGATAGGTGCCCCTCACCGTATAACTAAAGACACAAACAAAAAACGGTGTTAACAAAATCGTGCAGTACTTTAATCGTGTAGTAGATGGGAACAATGACTATTCATGTTATTGAGATTGCTAGGTTAACTTTCTATGTTTGTGTTTCTGTTACTGATTTGATAAGGAGGAGTGATGCGTCTTTTTTCCCCTTCCAGGCTCTTGCCAAAGATATTAAAGAGATGTCTGAAGAAATTGACAAGAACAAGATTCTCTATTTCCAAACTCTTCCTGAAAATGGTGACAACCAGGAGGTCATAGAGGACACCATGTACTGTCTCATGGGGAGGTTGAATACTCTGGAGTCTTTGGTGAACCAGCGATGCCATCAAATGAAAGGGAGAGTCCAACAACTGGTCACCTTTCAGGTGCGCTGGAGAAATGTGTTTAAAATTGTTGTCTTTCAAGTGTAAGCTAACTGAGTGGATGTAGCATGCTGAGAGTCCATCTCCACTTTGATTCTGGTCCAGCAATGTTGCCCACCATATCTTTACTGTTTCTTAGTCTGACCCTGTAATCTCCCCACCCCTGACCATGTCTATTCAAGATATGGCCCCACCTTCTCTGAATGCATCAATATGTGGCCTTGTCCCTCTCTGCTCAGTTGCAGCATGGCCCTACCCCCTCCCTGCTAGTCCAAGTGTGTCCCATGTGGAGTGAGACCCCCTTGTAAAAACATTATTTCACCTAAGTGTTCTTCAATCTATGGATCAAAGCGATGGGCATATGAGGGAGGGGGATTGGGCTATACTCTAATGTTGAAATGAACGGTTAAATGCTGGTACGCTGAATTGATGAATAGCCAGCTTTCAGCACTAAAACAACTTTTTTGCTGAAGAGCCTGTGCTATAACAGCTCTTATAAGTGATACCAAGTTCTTAAACTTAAAAATGCCTATCTACTAACTACCCGCTTAATGAGGCCATGGTAGAGAACCCCAAGTATAACTTGATACATAGCAGTCCGTACACACAGTTAGTGCCTTATATGCTTCACAGTAAGTCCATAGTCACATAATCTAATCTTGGATGCATGATTATTCATTGCAGTAACCATGTGTGCAAAGACACTAGGATGTTGAGTTTCTACAAAGGAGCTTTAAGTGGTAAAAAACAGGAGCCAATGACAGAGCTCTAGTTCCGTTGTTCATTTGCAAGGACCGTTGTAAATAAAACCTTTACTGGTGCCCCAAAAAAATAAGTTTAACCCTATTTGTGCTGCTTGTGCTACAGCAACCAGATCAAGCATAAGGTAAAGTTTTTATTTTACTGTGGCATAAATAGAGGAAACAACATAAACCATTGCAGAAAACGTGTGAGGCTTACAATCATACTTGAGTAATTCAACAAAAGAAATTCTCATCCTTTTATACTATAACACCATTCTTCACATTTTATAAGCGGAAAAAAATATGTGCTCATTGCATGTGTTGCTGTAGAAGCACATTTCTGATAGAGACTTCTAACTACAGCTTCCTCATCTTTTGAATACTCCCCCAGTGTCAGACTGGATCTGGAAAATCTTCAGTAGTATCTCATTGTGTTGGCAAGTGGCACTGTTGATTCCGTATGAAAGTTGCTTCGTGCCGCATGTGACATGCGTAGGCCTAAATAGGTACCTACGCCCACGTGGCTGACATCAGTTCCTTTCTTTTTCCTCCAACAGACATGGATCCGTAAGTACTCCTTGTATCTTCAATCCTCTTTCTTGTTCCAAGTTTTCTAAGATCTGCAGTGATTCCTCTCTGAAGCACCTCACGGACATTCAAGATTGAGAACTTTGTGGCAAAGCAGTGCAACAACCCATGCCTAGATTGTTTGAGATCAAATGGTATGTCCTGATCAAACTCACGAGGTCGCTCTCATCACCGGTCTTCTCTGTGATCCAATTCCTCAGGGAAATGAAAAAATAAGTGCAAGAAGTTCAAGTGGGACTCAGCCCCATCCCACCACTCTTGGTCTTTTGAGAACACTTGTGAGTCCTCCTTCGGCACCAGTCGGTATCCTCCCAATGCTGTGGACCAACTTCAGTACTGGTTCCCTTCCTGGTTCCACATGTGTGCTGGAACATAATCTACCAACGCCGATGCTGACGCAGCTGACTACGGATGATGATGGCTAACCCATAGTGCTGTCTGAGAAGCACTGTCCCAACCTTGACCGAGGTAACATGCTGCTTCGTCAGAACCCTGCTACCATCCTTCTGATTCGGACACAGTGCCTCTACCTTCTGGTAGAGCTCAGGTCCTTCATGACTTTTTCGCCACGGATTTTGACAGTGTGGGTTAAGATGTTATGTTGGGGATGAGATTGCCCAGCCCTACTTGGAGGATAACTGGTTCAAAGATCTCCAGGATGGCAGTGGTCTGGCAACATTCCCAGACGGTCTAGTTTCTCCTTCAGGACCAGCCACTAAAGACAGCACATACTTCGCTGTGATTATGCAAAGGGCAGCAGAGATTCTTGATCTCCTTCTTCCCGCTCAAGAGGTTAAAACGAATGCCCTGGCAGAGGTGTTTCAACCTGGCCCAGTGACTTGTGAGCCTCTGTTACATTTATTGAGGCCCCCACATATACACCCATGGACACTTGGACCAAGCCTTGTTCAGGTGCACCTGTGCATCGCCAGATTGCCAGGCATAATTGTCCTGCTCCAGGCGACCCCACTTTTCTCACCCAGCACCTCACTCCTGAAAGACTTGGGGTGCAGGTTTTGTTTAGTAGAGTGAACCCAAACTGTTTACACTCTAGTTCCCCTGACAGGGACTTGAAGAGAATAGAAACCTTTGGAAATAGGGATGTCTCCTCCACAAGTCTGGCGCTTTGTTCTGTTAATGCTAGCTGCCTCCTAGGCTGTTATTCTCACGCATTGTTTTACAGCTGGTTCCGGAGGAGGCCTTGATCATCCTCTCCCAGATCATGCAAAATGGCTGCGATGCGGACAAGTACACCATCTGATACGGGTTGCACCTGACTCACTCCCTTGGTAGGGCTACTGGAACTAGTATGGCCCTCAGCAGATACACTTGGATGCAGCCCACTGGCTTTCCGGGAGATCTTCATGCCATACTTGTGAATAGAATTTGATAGCTCTCGATTGTTTGATGGTTCAGCTCTGGAGTGCTTCAAGGATAGCATGGTAACGGTGTGCTCTTCTGACCTTTCTGCCTCTCCCTGCCAAACGCACTAGAAGTTCCGACACTTTGGGGCTTTGGTAGTGGCTTTGAACACCTCCAGCATCCCCCACAGGTGCATCAATCACTACAACCTTTTCACCTTTTCATGGCTGCCACCGCGATGCCCCTTGAAGAGGGCAACAGGGATGGTGGACAGCCCAGTCTTCCACAGCCCCAGTTGCTCCTAAACCTTTTTAGCATTGTTTTTGCGGCATATAACACTTTCTTTCTGGTAGAGACTTCCAGCCACAGATTCCTCACCTTTTGAATATTCCCCATCCATCAGACTGGATCTGGAAACTTTTCCATAACATCTCTGCACGCCGGCAGATGGCGTCATTTCTTTTCTTTCCGCACACCAGATGCTGATCCAGAGCTTCTTCTTGTCTCTTTTTGATCTTTATCTTGATTTTTCCTACTCTTACAAAAACATTTTTGCAGTGTGTATAGGATGTCACAGCATAACATGACAGGTTTTAAACCCTGCAAAGACAGTCGCAAGCAACTGTCTATGACAGATCCCCACCAGGTATGCCTGTGGTGTCTGGGATCGGGCATTATTGCAAGATTTGCAGAGATTTCATGTCGATGAACCCGAAGGCCATCGGGAAACAGGAGGCAAAACTTTATTTTACCAAGCACAAGAAGACACAGCATCGGGACATCTCAATGTCCAAAGCTCGATCCTGGTCCCGCTTCCGATCTCAGATTCGATGGAACTGCTCTAGAGGCTGATCTTTGCCATGCTCAAAATCCTCTGGTAATTGTAGTAAGGAGGCCCTTTTTATAGTACACCAAAAAGAGGTATACTGTGCAAAAAAATCCAGGTATTCCCTATAAGTGGACAGGGGCTTGCTCTAGCAATCCCCAGGTGCTCTCTTAGGGGGTTGTGTTGTCGAGCATCAAGAGAGGAGTGTTAGACACCTGCAATACACACACAGTGAATAAATGATGCACATGACTCAATAAGGAGATTCACGCCAATTTATAAAAAAATAACTCTTATCTTTATATAACTTTTCGCACCAAGATCATCAAAATCAGGTAAGTACGTTTCGAGTTCTGAATTTTTACAGATTTGAAAAGTCAACACTTAGTGCTATATCTGAAGCAGTTATGTTATCCTACAGAGGTAAGACATACACTGCATACAGGTACTTCACAGCAACTTATGGGACCAATCTCCTGAACTTAAGGTAAGTATGTGGCAAGGTCCAAAGCTACAACAACAGGGCAACTCAGGCGGCACAGGGGCGGCTGGGTGCAGAGGTGCTTGTTAGCGTCAGGTGCCCTATGTTATCCAATGGGGATCAGTCTGGTTGAAAAGAGGCTGCAGGCTTTATCTGGCAAACCAGTCAGTCTGAACCAACAGGGGGACTAAGGTCTTGCAATGCTCAGAGATGTGGAGACGGGTGCATAGGTGCTTTGAGGCATCAGGTTTTCGTAACCGGAGAAACTCGAGGTAAGTGGGGGCTGCACAAACAGGCTGCAGGCACTGTTGGCCCACTTCAACTTGAGCTTGGGGTGACAGGTGCAGTGGTGCTGGTCAGGGTCAGGTTTACATGGTCATGGAGTCCTCAGACGTTCTTTCTTTGGTGCTTGCAGTGTTCAGGGGAACAGCTCCGCTGCTCCACAGGAGTTCCTGGGTCTTTGTAGAAGTGCTGACTGCCCTCCCAGGATCTTGGAGGCACAGCAGCTTGCAGGGCGAGTCAACTTTCATGCAATTGTCGGGAATAGACAAACTGTCCGACAGAGTTGGCTTCAAGTCAGTTGCTTCTTCCTCAGTTCTCGCTTTTCGTGGCTATTCACTCCTTCTACTTATGGGCCGGCAGGATCTGACTTCCTGGTTCCAGGGGCTCTCCAAATGCTAGATTTGGGGGCATATGGGGAGTTTAGGGCAGTAGCCAATGGCCTACTTACCTTGGGGGTCACTACAACCCCTATATGACCACTTCCTGTGGGACGTGCGCATATCCCTGTCCCAGAGTTCCTTGGTTTGCCATCCCATAGATGGAAGACTTCTGACTTCCGTATTCACTTACATTAACGCACCTTAGTGGTGGAAATAGCCTGAACGTGAACATGCCGCTCTGATTATTAATGTTTCCCCCTGCCCAGGTGCAAATGGACCCTGGACAGGGGGGGTTGTCATCCTTTCCTGCGAGGGAAAGCAGATTCACATACCAAAGGCAGTGGGTTCTTTGAAGCTCCCTGCCTTGAAATTCTAATTTGCAGGTCAACCTGTGGGAGGGAGTGTTAACACCCTCTGCCTGAGCAGACTTTGTTCCTGACCTCCTGAGAGCAAAGGCTCTCACCCCTAAGGGTCAGAAACTTATCTGTGGTGGCAGGCTGGTCAGAACCAGTCAATCAGCACACTAGTAGTTGGTAGGTTTTCAGGGGGGCACTTGTAAGATGGCCTCCTGGTACATGTATAAATAAATCTGTCACTGGAATCAGTAAGGGTTTATCAGTATGAGGTGTTTGATACTAAACACCATATGATTCAGTGAAGTCAGTATGTACCTGGGTAACATGTTTTTACCAGTGCCCAGTCCATACCATAAGATGGCTTCCCTCTTCATTTGTACTGTCAGTAATTAAACTGGTCAGCACACGGGTATATCTGCTCATGCACATATGTCCTCACGTGTAATGTAATGCATCCAGTTCAGTTCAGTTCATAAACTTTATTCGGGTAACTTAATACCCATAAAAGCACAACATCATAACAAAATGAATAACAAAATGGAGGATTGACAGTACACTGTAATCAAACGTTTATAGTAATATAACTATAGCATTTGATACATTTAATGACAGATTAAAAAAGAACTTCATTGGTAATAAATAAATAATTACTGTTAATAAAACATTATATATCAGCTAGCAATTACACAGAGATAATCAGTCAGATAAAGACTCAGGGATCGGGCATAGTCTTACGTGCTCTGGTGGCAATTCTCAAAAAGGTGCTTATGCGAAGGATCAGCTCTTCATCAGCCAGGGAAACTAAGCATGTATAAGCATTATCCAGACTAATAGGTCTTCTCTTTTTAAAAAATGGATTTAAAAGCCACTTTGTATATTTTATATAATACTTACAAAAAAATAAAAAATGTAAAATTGATTGTACATAATCAAGATTATGGTGGTAGCCGAGAGGAAAGCACAGTGCAAATCTGACAGTTCCTGCTCTAAGGCGGAATAATAGGCTCCTTTCCCAATGGGTCATGCGTAGGGTGAGATCTATAGGTAGGGAATGATAATGCTGTTCAATAGACATGTAACTAAGAACAGAAGATTTCTTGGATTCCAGACCAATCCTTTCTGTATTATATAAGGAGTAAAGAGCATCTCTAAGCTCCTTTTTTGGCACGGTGTCAGCTATATTTGGATTTGAGAAAATACTTTCTTTATTAACACTGCACAGGCTTTGGTGTACTCCACTCAACCAAGGAATTTCCATCCCTTTCTCACACATAAGGCAGTCATTAATAATCTCTCTAGTGAGGGCGGCAGCCTGGTTCTTCCATACCGATAGCCAAAAAAGAGCAGGGCGGGCACGTATTAAATCCGATATAAAATTAAGATTAAGTTCTCTGTGGCAAATGTATTGTGGGGTAGAGATTGGGATGCCCAAAAGTTTCCTGCAAAACCTATTTTCTTCCTGCGGGATATATGAACAATTTGCGATACCCCAAATCTCAGCCCCATAGGTGGCCACAGGGACACACTGTAATTTAAAAAAAATTTAAGTGGCTGATATAGCACCAGTGGTCTTTGGACGGGGAAGACTAAGGATTGAGTTTGTGCCCTTTGAGAACTTGCTACTGGAGTGAGCAAGATGCTCAGTCCAGGAGCCGTCCGCAGCAAAGACCAGACCAAGCTAGGGAAATGTACTGGTGCTTGTCAATTTCTGGCTACCCACTACAATAGAACGTAACTGTCGCTTCCCAGGACGACAGGACATTAAAAATGACTTATTAAAATTGACACATAGGTCCAAGCTATCCATGTACTCAACAAAGGTCCGTACTAAGTTATGCAGAGAGTTCGAAGTGCGGCCTATAAGGACCGCATCATCTGCGTATATTAGCACGGGAAGAATTTTACCATTAATCATGGGAACGTCATGGGTCGAGGTTTTAAGCAGATTGTTCAGCCCATTAATATAGATAATAAAAAGGAGGGGGGCCAAGACTCAACCCTGTCTGAACCCCTTCCTACCTTGATGGCTCCCGAAACCTCGCCACCCATGCCGATCCGTACCTGCGCCTGCAGGTCTTTATGGAGGTGCGCTAGGAAATGTACCAGAGGTTCATCCAAGCCATATGCCAAAAGAATTGCCCAGAGCTTCGACCTATTGACAAGGTCGAACGCTGAGGACAGATCCATAAGGGTCATATAGACCGGAGACTTCCGTGCAATGGTGTATTTCCCAATAACCAAATTAAGATTGAGACATTGCTAGTTGGTACCCACCTTGCTACAGAAGCCTAGCTGACAGTGCTCTAAGATACTATTTTCCTCTGTCCAGGTTAACATTTTATTATATAGGACTCTTCCCAGTATTTTTAAGGTATTATCAATTAATGAGATCGGCCTATAGTTACTGGGCTGGGACCGATCTCTTTTTTAAAAAATTGAGACTATGATACTCTTAGCCTATGTGTCTGGTAACGTGGCGTGAGTTAATCTGTTAAAAACATTTAAAAGTAATAGGACCCAGAAATCTGTTTTCCATTTTATTAGATCAATTGGTAACCCATCTGGGCCAGGTGCTTTGTTCCCAATGCTCTGTTGGATAGCCTCTTCTACTTCAAAAATGGTTAGCTCAACGGTGGTAAATGGGCCATAATCATATTGGTCAAGCTCTGGTTGCGGGGTAGCATACATTTTTGAGAAATGTTGCAGCTAATGGGAGTTAATAACTGACCCATCGATCGAAGCTCCCTTACTGCGGGCCAAAAAATGTTACCCTTTTTTGTACTTGCGGCCTGGGATAAAGTTTCCCAACGTTCATTTAAGAGGGTTCCCTTCCTTTTCCGGATTACTGTGTTATATTCCCTCCTTGCCGATTGTATGTCGGTGGCGCACCTCGGGTTAAATGACACTGCCCTACGAAGATTCCTATTGGCCAATGTGCACTCACGGTCGAACCATCTAGGATTGTTTTCTGCCAAAAGGGCAGGTTTCGACAGGAGTGTTTTAATAGCTAGGCACAGTTTAGAAAAATCCTGAACTACCTCAGTGTGTGCAATCTGTAATGACAAGCAGGAATTAATAAGGTGCATATTGCCTCTAACTAATGTTTTAAAAAGTTCGCCACTATCAACGCCCTTCCAAACTAGTCACAAATTATCAGTTGAGGGCATGAGATTTTTTGCCCCGCATTCGAAGGAAAACGCAGGCCGAGATGCAGAGCTCAACACTATTTTAATGGGGTTGTGATCCCCATAGTCCGTTGCAATTACTTCAGCGGCCATTAGTTGATCTTCAAGGCAGGGAGAAATAAAAATAAAATCAATGGTTGACGAGCAACCCCTTCCCCTAAATGTTGGTAATTTTTTATTAGTGCTGCTCACCAAATCCATAACATTAGTCACGTTGTTTGATTTTAAAAACAATGTTAACTCTGCTCCCCTACAGAACGAGGGCCCAGGATTACTTGTTCCTTCGCAATGCACCATACCGTTGATTGTAGCATTAAAATCTCCCCCCAAGAGAATCCCAGTAGGTCCCTCCATGTTTCGCTGACTATCTAAGTTAGAAATAAAATCGAAAAGCCCAATGAAGTTCCTGTTAGGAACGGAATAAAAATCATTGTTATAAAAATTTACCAAATATAAACAAACCCTCCCTTTAAAAAGGACAACTTGGTAGTTTCTATTATTAGTTGGAAGAACCTTAAAACTGCCACCAGCAGCCACGTTAATCCCAATGAATAGCCCCCCTGATGGTCTTCCCAATTTAGGGCTGGGGGCTATTACACTAAAACAATGGAACCCTTCGATGTGAAGATCGTCGGTGGCCCAGGTCTCCTGGAACATGACTGCGTCTTGTTCCTTTACTATGCGCAACCAATCTTGTTCTCCGAGCCTGGATTGGAGTCCCACCACGTTCCAGCTTAGAACGCTCAGGTTGGCTCCCATATTTACCATAGTTGGAGCTGATTTATCATTAGAGGGTGGGAGTACGATATCTGAATGATCCTCCTCATAGACCTGTGAATTGATCAACAACGGTGGTTGTTAATCTTGAGCATCCAAATTGCAAAGTGCATGGAACCGATTGGCTGCCAAGGGTATTACGTGAGCATCCCTAAACAATATAACTGGTGGTTTATAAAAGTAACCTAAGGGGAGTGCGCAGATGTCGGTATGTTGTGAAAAAGATTGCTCTTGAGTGCTAAGTAAATGGCGAACCGTTTATGGTCTACAAAAATTAAGGACAATATAATCACCGTTAATGTTCTGATCCGAATGGCCAACCCACCCTACTCTCCTGGCCATGATAATTTCCTTCATTGAAGAGGGGTGGAAACGTTTATGTTTACGTAGCAAATCTGCAGATTTATTGCGGAGGTCTAGCCAGGATTCCCTCTGGCCCTCAACAAGGTTGGGAATACCAGCCAATACTAACACATAAAGACTAGAGGCCGGTGGCAGGCTCAAGACAGATGTGCTAGGACTTAAATGTGTATCTCTAAGGTGGTCTGCAGCAACATTGTTTGGGTCAGCCACAATAGTTCCCTGCTGAGGCAGGTTACAGTTCACACTACCTAGTGTCACGTTAAGATCATTTGGATTGCATGTTTGAGATGTACCCAAGCTTTCCCTCTGCGCGACATTAGAATTTGACACAGGCAAGTTGTTTTGATTACAACTGGAAACACTGGGATTGACGAAGGGGGTAACCTGGGGGGGAAAAGCAGCACCCATCAATTGCGTAACAGGCCCATGTTTGTTAACCACTGATGTTATAGGATTCCCTCGTCCCACTTCATCAAGAACTTTGTTCAACCTCCCACCGCTTAAGTTGTCCACAATACGGTCCAGTTGCTTAAATTTCCCCCACAACAGTTCAAAATGTTTATCAATCACATCCTTGAGGGTAACCAACATAGTCTCAAGAGCTTCCGTTGCAAACCCTGTTTGTGTGACTCCCCCCACAACACCTATGTTGGCCTCATTGCACATAAATTCAAAAATAGTATCTGTTGCTACTGAGTTTGTAATGGCAACCACGTCAATATTTGGGCTGCCAGCAGGTTGAAGGCCTTTGGCATTTTTAGAATTGGGTTTGGCAGTGGCAACATGCTTTTTTTTTGTAGATTGAACACTTGATTTGATATTCCTTTGTGCCTTAGCAGCATTACCCCTAGTGTTAATACAGGGTACATCTGAAACAGACACATTAGGGTAGTCCCCAAATGGTAAAAGTGGGTTGGGGGAAACAAAGTCAGGCCTTGCTGGTGATATGTTTGGTATATTCAGACAAGTTGTGTTGACATTAGCAGAACCACCCAGCGACAAACAAGATTGTAACATGGCAGGGTCCAAAGACAGCCGTCTTTCGGTCAGATGGATTTCATGAGTTAGAAGCGATTCAGCCCTTACAATAAATGCGTCCAGGGTCCCGGCTACACCTTTTAGTTTGCTCATTTTATAACATAAAGTAATGTAGTAGCCCAATTACACGATTGTGGATCCACCAAACAATAACAAAAAACAAAAAAAACAATGGGCAGTAAGCTGCTTCACAGTACCTTAACACCGGATATCCCGAGATGAGAGGACAAAACAGCGTTGATTGCTACCGCCAGGGCCAAATAACGTGGCCAAGCCTCCTTCGGCCTCGGATGGGCTCAGACGGGCAAGCACTTGGCCCGGGCTTTGCACGGCGCGCGTCCTGCGTATCGGGAGCCGCGCTGTTATTTATGCGCCTCCGGGCGCAGTGGAATGGCGGCAGCACCTCCTGGCGTGAGTGTGGGTAGCAAAGCAGTATGGGAGCAGTAGTCCTCCCCTCATCATGGCAGTTTGACAGCGGTTCCCGTGAGGCGGGAGCCGTGCTGTGATTTATGCGACTCCGGGTGCGGTGGAATGGCGGCAGCGCCTCCTGGCGCAAGCGTGGGCAGCAAAGCAGTATGGGAGCAGTAGTTCTCCCCTCCTCACGGCAGTTTGACAGCGGTTCCCACGAAGCGGGAGCCTCGCTGTGATTTATGCGCCTCCGGGCGCGGTGGAATGGCAGCAGCGCCTCCTGGTGCGAGCGTGGGCAGCAAAGCAGTATGGGAGCAGTAGTCCTCCCCTCCTCACGGCAGTTTGACAGCGGTTCCCGCGAAGCGGGAGCCGCGCTGTGATTTATGCGCCTCCGGGCGCTGTGGAATGGCTGCAGCGTGTCATGGCGCGAGCGTGGGCAGCAACGCAGTATGGGAGCAGTAGTCCTCCCCTCCTTACGGCAGTTTGACACGGCAGTTTGACAGCGGTTCCCACGTAGCGGGAGCCGCGCTGTGATTTATGCGCCTCCGGGCGCGGTGGAATGGCGGCAGCGCCACCGGGCGCGAGCGTGGGCAGCAAAGCAGTACGGGAGCAGTAGTCCTCCCCTCCTCACGGTAGTTTGACAGCGGTAATGCATCCTGCCTTGGGGCTGTAAGTCCTGCTGTAGGGGTAACTTACAAATATTATATGCAGTGTTAGGGGACATGGCACACAAGTGTATGCCATGTCATGTTTTCACTTTTTAGAGCACCTTTTCACGCAGCCTGCAGTGGCAGTCCATATGAGTTTAGTGCTCGGTCCCTTAGAGTGGCACAAGTTATGCTGCAGCTCTTGGGGACCCTCTTTAGTACCCATGCCCTAGGTACAAGAGTTACCACTTTGGGATCAAGTGACCAGTTGTCCTGTTTTGAGGAAAGAGCACTGGCACTGGGTACCTGTTTGCAGGATCCCAGTGCACTTCAGGCACAGTTGCATGAAATACCAGGCAAAAAGTGGAGGGACTACTGCAGCAAAAACCCAGTTTCCTACAGTAACCACAAGAAACACAGGAAATTGAAATAGAGTTCAGCTCCTTTGTGCTATTCCCACTCCCATGACGAAGCATGTTGGTGATGCCAACCGTCTGGCTCCTGCTTTCGAAGTTGGACGACTTTAGAGTCGATTCCACAGCTGGTTGCAGCACAACTTGAGTTTCTGGGTCCTTTAGCCATGCTGCATTAGATCAAAGAGTTATGCGCAGCTATGCTCTGGCTCTATAGATCTCTGCCAACTCTGTTTAGCGCAGCGTTCTGCATCAAGTAGCTTAAGAGCTACTGGTAGCTCCCCAGCTACTGTAAGTAGCTCTTCTGTCGGCAGGTATGTGATGTAAATTAGAAGCTTTTGCTTGGCTGAAATAGTGGATGTATACTGAAATTGGAATCATATATTTCAAGACTAAAATGTGTGTATTTCAGAAATCATATGTCGATGTTTACGAAAAATGTTTGAATTTCCAAAATATATTTAAAGCTGATATTTGAGTGATAAAAATAAAACGGTCTTGAGGAGACTTATGACTAATATTTTTAACTAGGTGTTAGGAGCAGTGCGGCATTGGCTGTTATGTTTTTGACATGCAGAGACATTCCACATTGACACAGCATTTTTACATATTTGCTGGCAACCTTGCCTGATGCACTGATGTGATCACAGCTGGTAATGTTGCATATGGTGACCACTAATTTAATTTTGTCTTATGTGGTTATTATTACATCTCTAATAATATTAGTAACTCGGAGGATTTTTATTGAATATTAGTAGCTCTTATTTCAGAAAAGGTTGGAGAGTCCTGGTCTAGCATGCATTTTAGCCCCAGAGAGCCAAGAGGCCTTACTTCTGGATTGCCACTTGTGGGTTGGCCCTCGTGCCAGCTGGCCCTTATGAGCCTCTTCTGCCCTCGGTTCCAGTTCCAATGCATTCCCCGGCACCCAAGCCCATGTCAGACCTGCGTACGTTGATGCTGACCTTGCCTCCCCAAGAGGCCGTCCGATTCTCCTCTATGAATTTGACCAATGCTGCGTACAAATCCGACCGAGGCGCTGGTCGCTGCACTCAAATTTCCAAATCGCAGGCAACATTCATTGCATTCCCTCTTTGGCAATGACTCTGGCAACGGCTATGACCAAGGTGATGAGTTCGCCCAGCCCTGTGCAGAGGACATCTGGTATTAGGACTTGCATAAGGCTAGTAGGCTAAATACCACTAGAGACAGTTTTTTTGCTCCTCATATACCTGCCCCAGAAAAATCTGACACCTATGCTGTGGTTATGCATGTTTTGGGACAAGGCTGAACTCTGTCCTTGAATGATTCAAGGAACGTTGAGCTGCCACTTGCTCTCTGGGTCTCTCTGGCCAGCCTCTCCAGGCGCATCTATTCCACTGTTCCTTTTGTGGCTTTGTCCGAGCCGAGGCATCCATTACTGCCAGCCTATCCAGACTCACCAGGGACCTCAGCAGTTTCATGGGAGAGGCCAAGGTGCCCCTCGGCGTACAAGGCCAGCATGCCACTCAGTCTTTCCCCTCCAACCCTCCCCTCCACTGTACCACCTACCAAACCTCTTTAGTGTGCCCTTACAGGGCTACAGCCATCAGGCAGAAGGAAGAATCCACCAGTTCTATCTGGGGTTGGAAAGCGATCCCATCGGACAGGTGGGTACTACAACTTGCCTGAAAACAGTATGCCTAACCTTTTCTTCCCTGCAACACCTTCCACTGTCCACCCACTGACTGACAGAAGACCATCTTTCCATTTTGCGGCAGGAAGTGCAAGCCCTTTCGACCAAAGGGGCTGCTGAAAAGGTGCCAGCAGCAGAAGTAGGATTTATTTTATTTTTGAAATTTGAACAGCGAATAGCTGCCCCAGTGTCGGGACGTCCCAGCGCTACCTAAACAAGAGCCAATAGACCACTCTAGAACATAGAGACTAACCTACGCTGGGAAAAGCCAGGTCTTTATAGCCTTTCGAAATACTAGATAGTTCTGAAGTCCTCTAATTGAGGCTGGAAGGGAGTTCCAGAGGTGCGCTGTCTGAACCTTGAAAGAGCGATCACCTACTCTGGTTCTATGAAAACGGGGGGTGCAGACTGAACCAGAGCTAGCCGATCGCAAAGGGCGATTTGGCACATATTGGACCAGCAGATCCGCTAAAATCGGCGGTCCTTGTCGTGTCAACATTTTATGGGCCACACGTGGAGACTTAAAATTGATTCTTTTCGCTAGTGGCAACCAATGAAGCTTAGGCAAAAGGTTCGCAACCGAACACAATTTGGGAAAAGTGCTAGCAGGGCGCGAGCTACAGCATTCTGAATTCCTTGGTGGCGAGCCATACAAGATTTATTGGCGCCTAAGTAGAGGGAGTTACTATAGTTTAACCTCGATAAAATTGTGGCCTGAAGAATAGTTTGGCAGACCTTTGGTGCAAAATAGCCAAGTAAAGGTTTCAACCCTCTTAGGAGACCAAAACAAGATCCCACTAAGGCCTTGGATTGTGCATCGAATGAAAGCTCACTGCCTATCCAAAAGCCTACGTTTTTTACTGTCTTTTTTGGCAGGGGTGCAAGTTTTAATTTGTCAGGCGACCACTGTTCAGACCAAAGAGCACTGTCTCTCCCCATCACGAGAATTTCTGACTGGGCAGCATTAAGCAGTAAGCATTTTGCTGTCATCCATTCAGAGATGGCTAACAAGTCCTCTTTAAATTTAAAAAGATTATCTTGACATTTTTTTGAGAAGGCTATGACTAGCTGGGTGCCATCGGCGTAGGAAACCAATGCCAACCCTCTACTTTTTGATAACAGAGCTAGGGGTTGGACATAGATGTTAAAAAGCGCAGGGCTCAATATAGAGCCCAGTGGGACCCCATGTTTGATCGCATGTGTCTGAGAGTTGTACAGTGGCACAACCACTTGAAAGGTCCTACCTTCCAAGAAGGATTGGAACCAAGCCAAGGCCAGCCCCCGGACTCCGATATCATGAAATCTGCCTAGAAGAATATCATGGCAAATAGTGTTGAACGCGGCTTGTTGTTGTTATTCCCACTACTTTGTGGTGCCCAAGAAGGGCGTAGGTCTTCGGCCTATGTTAGATCTACACCCTCTCAACGCCTTCCTCTGGAAGGAGAAATTCAAAATTCTCACCCTGTCCCAGGTCTTGTCTGCTCTCGACCCTTGACAATGGATAGTGGATTGGACCCCCAGGACACTGTCCTGCCTGCAGATTGGCGCTACCTGTAGTTTTTGGTGGCAGAGGAGCCTTTTCAGTTTCACTCAATTTCAGTGAGGTTGACTCGGCAGCTGTTAGAACGGATGGCATCCTGTATCCTTCTGGTCGAGCATGCCAAGTGGCATATGTGGACTCTGAAGTGGGATCTGGAGTATCATATGGCCCAAAATCAAGGGTACCTCTCCAACCATATTCAGATTTCGGAGGAGACTGTAAAAGATCTGCAATTATTGTTACTGGACTGCTATTGGATCAGCGGTAGTTCCTTCTCACTTTCTCACCCAGAGCTGACAGTGGTGACTGATGCGCCACTTGGAAGAGACAGAGATCCGAAGCCTGGTCTCCGGTGTAGTCTGGCGCCATATCATCCTTATGGAGCTGAAGACCTTCATGCGGTCCGTCCAAGTGAGGGTTGTAAGAAAGTGCCCTCTTTTGCATAGTTGTCTCCAATTTTTTACAAACTGCTGATGTACGTTGACTGAGTGTGCCCTGGGTTCCTGCCAAACAGGTACCCAGGGCCTATGTTCTTTCCCTAAACTGCACTGAGAAAAAACACAATTGTCACTCTTGGACCACAGGTCAGTCTCTTGTATATGGTACCATAGGTACCAAGGGCACTGTGGCCAAGGAAGGCCTCCAATGGCTGCAGCACATACTGTGCCACCCATAGAGGCCCTGTACCTTCACACACGCACACTGCCTTTGCAGGCTGCATGTTTTGGTGCAGAACCAAGTGAAGATTCGACATGGCATACATCCCTGTGTGCCATGCCTACAACCCACTGCCCTGGCATAGGTCAGCCACCCCTCTAGCTGGGTGCACTATACCAGTGGTGAGGGTACAGGTGCATCAGCCCTGTACCCCTACAGTGTCTAAGCCAATTCTTAGACATTGTAGTGATGCCATTAAGAGTATATGGTGCTGGGAGTTTGTCATTACGAACTCCTCAGCACCATAATGGCTTTACTGAAAACTGGGAAGTTTGGTATCAAACGTCTCAGCACATTAAACCCACACTGATGCCAGTGTGGGATTAAATGAAAAATGCACACAGAGGGCATCTTAGAGATGCCCCCTGAAAACCAACCTAACACTAGTGTCCTGGTTGAATGGCTGCTTGCCAGCTGCCACTACCAGACATGTTTCTCGACCCCTGGGTTGAGAGCTTGCTGCTCTCGGGGGTCTGAAACAATGCACATCCTGGGACGAGGTGCCAATCCTCCTCCCCAGGATGGGCAGGGTCCACGAAGGAGAAGCTTCAAAGGCTTTCCACCGTTATGAGCTATTCCAGCCCTTTGCTGCTTCCAGCAACTGGCTCCTTCTGGTTCTGACCCCCATTTTGGGCAGCTGAATCGGCTGGAAAACCATGTGAGGAAGGGAGGTGTGCCCACCTTTGCCAACCCCACCCCTCAGGTGGGGGTGGCAAGGTGAAGCACAACTCTCAGTACCTGTCATCTTGCAGATGAGGGAACCCAGCCAGCCAGAGAGAGGCATATGCCCCCCTCCCACTGGAGGGTGCCATAATAGGGGGTGTACCCACCCCAAGGAAGGGACCCATATGTCCCAACCTTTGCTTACCTGTAACGCCCCTAAATCTTGTACTTAACAGCAACCCTGAACCTTGCCACCTCAGACAAGAACCAACCAAGAAGAAAAGAAGAAGAAGAACCGAAGAAGCCGTGCTGAAACTAAGAAGAGGATGACACCCACTGGCTTTGCCCCAGCCCTACCAGCCTGTCCCCATTTCGAACCTGCAACAGCGAAATCCCAGTGTGTCCTGCAGCCAGCAACCTCAAGAATCCGAAGGACCTGCCCTGCCTTCCCGTGAGCACCGGATTTGCTCACCAACTGCCAAAACCTCAGGTCTGCACCACTCTGCACCCGATGCCTATGGCCCGAGTTCGAGTGGCCCAACACCACGAGGAGGTCTCCCTGGCGATCCTAGCCTGAGATCTGGTGATCTCTGACCTGCCTCGACACTCCAAACGGCGCCTGCAGTCTCTTTCTGGAGGATCCCCGCGACCGGAGCTGGTAAGAAAAGTCGCCGCCTAAAGACACCCCTGCACCCAACGTCCCAAGACCTTGGGTGGCCCAACCGACGGTGTCCCAGCATCCCCAGGCATCCCATCTTGCCTCTCCAACCGGTTGTCACCTCCATAACATCTTCATCCCCAAGCCTGCAGTCTTTGTTGCAACTGGAGAATCCCCATTGAAAACAACAGGGCACCATATGGCAAAACAGCACCCTGCACCCAGCCGCCTCTGCACCGCTGCGGGTTTACTTTGGGTGCTAACTCGGATCCCCCTTTGCCCTGAGCCTGACACCAGGAGCTTTGCTCCCACAATCCTCTAGCCTGGTCTTGAGCAGCCACAAACCGGAGGCCCCCTTATCCCTCGTTGGATAACATTGGGCCTCAGCACTCTGCAACCAACCTCCCTAAGGTGAGGGTGTTCCGAGAGTGCATTCTCGACCCTGGGGGAACTCTAGTTCTAACCCAGAATACCAACTCCCACAAACGTGTACTTACCTGCAAACCGTTAATTTCTTTTCTCTGCATAGGAATACATTGACTTTTTTTCCTTCGAAAATTGCTCCGAGTGTGGAGTTGTTTTTTATTGAATATTGAAAAACTGCAGTATGTACAAAAAGTGAATTACTTACCTTTTGTCTAGGAGATGTCACAGTGTGATATCTAGGCATATCACACTGATTAGCGAAAGTAATCTCAAAAGTAACATACATAGTAATCTGCAAAGTAACTGAAAATGTATTCTATATTGCATTTGAACCTGCATTCAACTGTAAAAGACTGCATAAGATTTTGCAAAGCATTTATTTCACTTACCTGCACCAGGCTTGGCTTAGTTCTAGAAATAAAATAACTAAATAATATTTTTGATACAAACAAATTGGTCTGAGTTCAGTCTTTGAGTGTGTTACATCATTTGCTGCCTGAGTGCGTACAATACTACTCTTTGTGAAAGCCTTACTGCTTCCCCACACTACCACAAATAGAGAGTAAGGTTCTACTTACTTTTACCTTTGCCTACCTTTGGGATTCCACTTGAATCTGTGCACACTATACCTCATTTTGATATAGTATATACAGAGTCAGCTTCCTACAAGGGTGGTACAGGTTCTCACTGACAACACCACCACCATGTGGTACTGCAAAAAACAGGGCTGGGAGGGGTCACAGATCATGTTCCAGAGAGCCTTATGCCCCTGGAAATGACTGGACCAGCAAGGAATCTTCCTGGCAGTAAAAACACCTGGTGGGCTCATTGACCACCAGGGTGGGCTAACTCAGCTGTCTGCGTCTAATGGATCATGAGTAGTGGTTGCACCTGGATTTGGTGCAAGATCTCTTCTGAGAATGAGGAAAACCTTGGCTGTTTGCCAGCACTGAGAACACCCAATGTCAGCACTTTTGCATCCTGGTGTTTCCAAGGTTTCTCTCTTCGGAGATGTCTTCCCCCTCGATGGAGCCGGTTACTCTTGTACACCTTTCTGCTGTTACCACTCCTGCACCGACTTCTCAAGAAGATCGGGACCGACTGGGCCCAAGTCATTTTAGTGGCTCTGGACCGGGCAGAGAGAGGTTGGTATCAAGAACTGCTGGACTTGAGCGTCTGCTCTCCGATTAGGCTGCCCCTCAGAGAGAATCTGCTGTTGCACTAGAAATATTGTGTCCCTCACCCCGGACTTCACAATCTCCACCGTGGTGACTGAGTGGCACCAGCTGAATGCATTCGATCTCTTTCCAAAGGTAGTGGATGTCACCTTGGCAGCCAGTCCTCCCTCAGTAAAGACTGTGTACACTTGTTTCAGTGAAAAAAAATGTTGTTGCGGGCAATGCCAGATTGACCCCCTCAAGGTCTAATTGTCGGATGTCCTGTTGTTTGTTCTAACCCTAACCAGCAGAGTCCTGCATTGAGCGCTGTTAAAGGTGATCTTTTGCCCAATCAGCCTTCATTATTTGAGTCACTGGTTGTGTTGAGGCTTATGAAAGGGCTGCAGTATGTTTTTCCTTCTCTGTTTGTGATTGTCCAATAGGACCTCAATATTGTCCTTAATTATTTGATGTGTACTCTATTTGAGCCGCTCCACAGCTGTCCCCTACTGCTCCTTACCTTCAAAACCGTGTTCTTTGTTGCCGTCACGTCAGCAGAGCATGTGAGCAAGCTTCAGTTTCTCTGTGTTCAGCCACCATACACCACCTTCTTACCCGATGAGCTGGTTCTGCAAACTATGGCATCCTCTTTACTGAATGTTGTGATGCTGTTCCACATCGTCAACTCATCAACCGGTTGACATTCTATACTCTAAGCATGGAGGAGAGACTCTATCGCTTGGACACCATTAAAGCACTGAGCTTCTACCTCAATTGTACCAACGACCACCAGCTGGGTGATCAGCTCTTTGTGGGATTCACGGAGTTAAAGTCAAGGCTGTGGAGAAGCATACCATCACACTCTGGATCGTGCTCTGCATTAATATTTTCTATGCACTTGCAAAGACGCAGACTCTGGAAGGACTGTAAGTGCAAAGTTGCTACCATTGCATTAGCAGGCAGAATCACTACCCTAGACCTCAGCCAGGCAGCTACATGGGCGTCCCTCCACACGTTCACGAAGAACTGTTGTCTGGACAGCCAAGTTGCTCTAAAGCCAACAGAGACTTTGCCATGAAAGAGGAAGCTCACCTTTGAGACGGAAATTGCTTTGGAGCCTCCTCCAGCCCCTAAGCACAAGAGAAGCATGGATGTGGGCAACAGCCCTCTCCCTGTTGCACCTCATCCTCCTCCTCCACCACCACCTCCTCCACCGCTACCTCAAAGTTCTCCTCTTTCATATTCACCAGAAAGTTCACCCCTCTCATCTTACAAGAAAGGCAGCCCACTTCACCCTGCGGACCCCTAAGACGCACCTTATGACTCGATGCCTACTGATGACCTGTGGGACGACTACAATGCCGATCCTCTGGGTGATACAGACGCAGATCTATACCCAGCTAGGCCACCTCCTTGATAATACTACAACGTACCATGAAGTGATACAGGGGTGGCCACATATTATAAGGTGAATATGCATGTCCTCCAGGAGGACGACTACTTCTTGCTTGAGATGGTGTCTAAGACCCCGCATAATGTAGTTCCCCCTGTGTTCAAGGGTATGCTTAAAACCACTGCAGACACCTTTATTGAGACAAGGGTAGTCATGCCCTTGTGGACACAATATTCAAGCCGTCTTCCAAAGACCCACCCTACATATATGACCACAAACCACCTGACTGCCTTGTGTATCACACTGCGTGTAAGGCCAGGCCACAGGAGAGGCTCTCCGTCTAGACAAAAAAAACAAGAAAATAGTTGCAGTGGGCAAAAGAGTAGGAGCGCAGGCAGCAAAACACTGGAGGATCATCAATTTCTTTGGACTGCTCTTCCTATATGAGAGAGAACACATTGGTACGAGATGAAGGATCTCCTTAAGCACCTCACCAGGAATACAAGCAAAATGGGGAGCAATTGGAAGCAGAAGGAAAGATCATGTCCAACACCACCATCTGCTGTGCCCTGGATGCCACTGACACTGCGGCCTGAAGGGTTAAAACCAACATCCTTGTAAAACATCACACCAGGCTCCGGGTCTGCAGTTTTAAGCCAGAGGTAGAAGAGCATCTGCTCAACCACCCCTTCCATGGCAAACATGTCTTTAGTCTGCAGGTTGACCAGATCCTGCAAAAATGTAAGAAAGACACAGATACTGCCATCCACTCATATGGGGTCCTTTCAGAGGGAGCTATACGGTGCAGGTAGCAAGACCAACTCCCGACTCTTCTTCCTCATATTAGAGGCAGAAGCAGGCCTACTTCCAGCAGTCACTTCGGGCCTGCAGAGGCAATAATAACAGGAAGAGGGTCAAAGAGGGCTCTGACAAAGGGGCCTCCACCTCCAAACAGTGATTTCCCTCACCTCCTGTCGATCACACAGCGCCTGCTGGGGGAAGGCTTCGCGATTTCCTCTCCCCATGGCAGGAAATCACATCAGACAAGTGGGTGTTAGCAGTAGTTATGCACGGCTATTGCATATTACTTCTCACACCCCCACCCAGCATTTCTTCCCACAGGCACATTCTAAGCTGGAACATCTTCATTTCTTAGAGGAAGAGGTACAAGTGCTCCATTAGAAGTGGTCCTACACCAGTGTTTCCATTGCTGGGGTGCTCCTGATGTAAACCTGTTCGCCAACTCTGAGAAAACAAAATGCACAAACATCGCCTCCACGTAGTACCCACATTCACAATCCATGGAAATGCACTATGGATCAACTTGTCAAGTCTCTTTGCATACTTTTTTCTGCCTCTCCTGGTCATTCCAATGGAGGTGCGGAAGATGCGGCAAATATTTCAAACCCTCGTCCTTGGCAGCCTTGGTTTTGGGCCCTGCTAGAGATGTTGATCAGCACACAATTAGCACTCCAACAGGCTGGACCTTAGGGCAGATCAGGCATCCAAATCCCAAGCAACTCAACCTAGCGATCTGGCACTTGAGGTCTTAAAATTCAGTTACCTGGGTTTTCCCCAGTAATGCATAGACATCCTGCAGGAATCCTGTAGGCCTACTACATGGACATGCTACACAGCAAAGTGAAAAAGATTTGTCCACTGCTGCTTTGCTAAAAAGCTAGACCCTCTAAAAACTGCAGTCTAGGATATTATTGGTTCCCTGCTCCTCCTCCAGAAGTCAGCCCTTGCCAACACATCAATACAGCTATAGCTGCATACATGCAAAACAGGGAACATTCTTCCCTCTTTTGAAGCCAAGCAATCCTGTACCTTCCAGTACCTTTCCTTGAAGGTAGCTTGCCTGGTTGTGATAATTGCTTTATGCTGCATTAGTGAGCTGCAAACCCTCACTGTAAAAATCCTTCATCCAAGTTCACAAGGACAGGGTAGTGCTCAGGCCAAACCCTGAATTCCTTACTAAGGTGTTTTCGCCTTTTCATCTCAACTGTACCATAGAGCTCTCAGTCTTCTTCCCTCAATCAGACTCAGTAGCAGACAGAGCTCTTAATACCCTAGTTGTAAAACACGTTCTCATGTACTACATAGACAGAACTAAACTCTCTTGAAAGGCATGCCAGCTGTTTGTGGCCTTTGCAAAGCATCAAAAGTGGTAACCTATATCTAAAGCAGTAATTGCTAAATGGATAGCCAGGTGTATTCAGACTTGCTATAAAAAAGTAAAGCAAGCCCTCCCTGTTACCCTTAGGGCTCACTCTACTCACAAGAAGACTGCAACCATGGCCTTCTTTGGGAACCTTACACTAGCCGACATATGTAAGGTAGGTGCATGGTCAACGTTTACTAAACATTCTAATGTTGATGTTCTAGCCAGACAACAGCCTATGGTTGGCCAAATTGTCTTATACATCTTATTTCAGACACCAGAATCCTCAACATACTTTCATTGCTTATAGCAGGGTATTGCTTTACAGTCTATGCAGAGCATGTGTACCTACAACAACACATGCTAAGAATGGAAAATGTTACTTACCATGTAAGCATCTATTCATAGATTGTTATGCTGTAAAATTGTCCGCCCTGGATGTGTGCGGCTCTGATCACCCCTACCTCTTCATTCTATCTGTCATTATCTTCTTTGTGCAATACACATGAATATATGATTAATATCATATAGTGTTTGCTCACCACTCTATAATACACTCATCCACTGTGCGGAGAACAGTCTTACATGGAGTCAATGCCCATGCACATTGCGGGATTAGGGAAGAATCACTGTACTTAGTGGCTTGAAAGACTTCTTCAAAGAAAAAGAACTTGCAAACATCCGAGCCCAACATTAGGTGACAGGAATACACAGAGCTTGTAAATCTACAGCACTACAGTCTACAAACAGATGCTTACAGGCCCAGAAACTTTTTTCTTTGTAGCAGCTCTCATTATGTAAATAAAGGAAACATTATGTAAAAACCTGCATGCTCCTTTTCTGCTCTGGTGCATAACTTAGGTGTGAAGCAAATAATTATCTGCAACTTTGCAGAATAATGCTCCAAATTTGTTTATGCTGGAGAAAGGCTCCTAGCATGAGCTGATGCCAAATAGGGCAATCTGCTCTGCCATTGCAAAAATCTCTCTGTATATTTAGCCTTTTTATATATTGGTTGGATTCAGAATACTTCTTAAAAAACTGGACTTTGAACCTGATTAAGTCAAAAATTAGGAATTTTCCTAGCATTAGTAGAGAGCAAATCTAAGATTTTATGAAAGATAGTAAGGTCAGTGAAATATGCAATTTCATTTATTCCTGATCCCAGCAGCGATAGGCAGATGCAGAGTTATGATGACACTTCATTACTATGTGAGGGACTCACATCCAGAAACCAACTTTCTTATTTGATGCACCTGCCCAGATTGCAAATAAAGGAAGAAGTATCAGGCCTGTAGAAAAGGCATCCACAGAGAAGAAAGATTTCATCAGGAACAGTTCAAACAGAGCATGAAAGTGCAGTTAACACAATTTATGGTAGCGAATAGTAATTACTAGCCCACACCACTTCTTGTGACTAGGCTTTGGAGTCCTATGTCTTGCCACTCTGGGACAGACAAGCGCCTCAATTGGATGTTTGGTCCACAGTGAAAGGGTGAATGTGGACCCATTACTGTGCAGGCCACTCAAAATGGCTTGTTTCCTTACATAAATGTACTAGGAAAGTACAGATTTACTATTCATAATTCCACTTCCATGTACCTTTAAGATGTATATGTATTTCAAGGTAAATATATGAGCAGTTAAATATACCAAATCTATACTTATCGATATATGCTTACCTTCACATTATTTTTGTACTCAGTATTCTGGCTGATATATTTTTCTAGCTTGATTTTTAGGGCTCAGTATGCTACTAGTATATTCCCACTTAGCATGGCTTTTTACACTTAAAGGCCTGTAAATGAAGAGTTTAATACATCTTTTAGAGAAGACGTTTGCTTTTGCTATCATAAGTAGATGCCACATCAGAATACTTGAAAATGTATTTGTGTGCTTATTTCTGGATTGTCGACTTTTGTTGGTTGTGTATGCTCTGTGTGTCTGGCTACAATCATGAAACAAGAAGGGAATCTTCAATTTATTCGAAAAATCCCATTGATTCCTTCTAGAATGACCTGAAGATGCTATTTACATCTTTGGCTGACAGCAAATACACAATTCTGCAAAAACTTTCTGAAGTTGTGGAGCGACCAGCAACTGAACAGATACAGGTACTTTATTAAATCAAAAAATCTAGTTCACTAGTTAGGACCTCTGCCCGTGGAATCCTGATATGTGTGGTGTATTTTGTTTTAGTTAGTTGATATAGTGTATTGCTAGCTCGAAGAACCATCTGACCTCTTTTCATACAGCATTTTTCTTTTAGCAGGATCATATTAATCAATAAGTACTATGCATAAAACAGAAAGATATGCGAACTCCATGTACAAGCATAATGATGTGATGATGATTACATGCAATTAGAGCTGTACTTGGTGATATGAAGATTATATTTGACATATTCATTACACACATGTGCTTACTTCACATTGCACCTGTTTGTGATTTTAGGTCTGTTTGATGATTTGATTTTTCAGAATCACATAATTCCCTGACCAATTGCTGAAGCTACAACCAGAACTGAGATCACTGGAGAACCTGCCGCTAAACTTAGTTAGGGTTGGAATTTTGTATTCAAACGGGTTGATGGAAGCATTCCTGTATGCAGGTAGAGGACTGCAACAATCGGAGAAGCAAGGGATAATAGCATTTACCATCACTTGTGGTCCTAATCCTAACTTGTGGTCTTTTTAGTGTTTCTATGTTCTCCAGAGCCTATCTCAAAGCCTTTAGACACCTTCTTTGCTAAATGGTGAAGTGCTGACGTTTCCCCTATACAAGCCTGTGTTCGGTGACCATGCTTCACGCATTCTCCTGCTTAGAATGATATAGCCTTCTCACTGATGTGTGTGCAAAGGTTTCCCCTAGGTACTTTTAGGTCCAAGAGGAGGGGAGAAAGACAAATTAAAGAGAGGGACCTCTTATCTGACCTATCTTTTCTTTGTATATCGTGTTACTCACTAATTCTTTACAGAAACCCAGGAAACAAAGTTATTTCAAAAGCATTTTCATTCTTTTTCTTTTTTTCTTTTTTTATAATAGATAATAAAACATTCATATATGTTCTTTTTGGTTTGTAATTTATATACAATTCAAATATTATTACACAGATGTTTCTTTACTGATTGCTTTACATGAACAAATTTGAAAGGCAAAACAGTTTGAAAAGCTCATGTAAGGAACCCCCAAACTAATTGTTTCCAAAAGAACATTGCATTCACATTCTCACCTATCATTCACTCTTATATACCATCAGACATTCTACCCACGATTGAGGAGAAAAAAACACAAAATAATTTTTGGGATAAAAACATGAACCAAATCTGGTGTGAGATCCTACTCCATTGCAACCCAAGGGGTTGGATTTTGAATAGTTCTTACAAAGTCCTGTGATTGTATAGTCAGGATGTTGGCGTTAGATTCTTTCTATGGGTCTCCCAGATATGTGGTTGGTACTCTTGGTCTACGTACGTTTCGGAGACTATGTGCAATTTTCGCGTCTCCTTCTTCAGGACCAAAGTATATTTTGGAGGTGTCTTTGTCGTCTATACGATGAGAAGAGTGAGGGTTCTCTGTGTATTTATTGGCGTTGCCTCCGGTTCTAAAAAGCTTGATCCATATTTCAAATTAGGGCATTAGGCGTCAAAGACTTCTATAGGGTAATTCCTCTAAAAGATGGGCAGGCATGGAGACTTTTGTGTCCTGATACCTTAAACTGTTGATCATCCTATTTATTTCGGTAAGACAAAGTGAAGAAGTATGGCCACACTGTGAATGGTCATTATATAGATTCCATCTAGACTGATTAAGTGCCTGAATCCTCACAAGACACCCTTCCAGTTTTCTCTTAATGATTGGGGCGGTTGAGGGCCAAACTTTGCTCAAAT
Source organism: Triturus cristatus (assembly GCF_964204655.1). Taxonomy (NCBI): domain Eukaryota; kingdom Metazoa; phylum Chordata; class Amphibia; order Caudata; family Salamandridae; genus Triturus; species Triturus cristatus. The sequence continues at coordinate 1,004,844,454 of NC_140589.1, forward strand.
ACACAATTTTCTGAAGAGATTCGTGCAGCCGTTAGCTACATCAATGCAGTTTGGGCGTGCAGCGCGGAGTTCTATCCGCTCAGCTGTTCGTGCCTGGATGTCAGATGGCTAGATCTCCGGCATGAAAATTGTGTATTTGAGCAAAGTTTGGCCCTCAACCGCCCCAATCATTAAGAGAAAACTGGAAGGGTGTCTTGTGAGGATTCAGGCACTTAATCAGTCTAGATGGAATCTATATAATGACCATTCACAGTGTGGCCTTACTTCTTCACTTTGTCTTACCGAAATAAATAGGATGATCAACAGTTTAAGGTATCAGGACACAAAAGTCTCCATGCCTGCCCATCTTTTAGAGGAATTACCCTATAGAAGTCTTTGACGCCTAATGCCCTAATTTGAAATATGGATCAAGCTTTTTAGAACCGGAGGCAACACCAATAAATACACAGAGAACCCTCACTCTTCTCATCGTATGGACGACAAAGACACCTCCAAAATATACTTTGGTCCTGAAGAAGGAGACGCGAAAATTGCACATAGTCTCCGAAACGTACGTAGACCAAGAGTACCAACCACATATCTGGGAGACCCATAGAAAGAATCTAACGCCAACATCCTGACTATACAATCACAGGACTTTGTAAGAACTATTCAAAATCCAACCCCTTGGGTTGCAATGGAGTAGGATCTCACACCAGATTTGGTTCATGTTTTTATCAAAAAAATTATTTTGTGTTTTTTTCTCCTCAATCGTGGGTAGAATGTCTGATGGTATATAAGAGTGAATGATAGGTGAGAATGTGAATGCAATGTTCTTTTGGAAACGATTAGTTTGGGGGTTCCTTACATGAGCTTTTCAAACTGTTTTGCCTTTCAAATTTGTTCATGTAAAGCAATCAGTAAAGAAACATCTGTGTAATAATATTTGAATTGTATATAAATTACAAACCAAAAAGAACATATATGAATGTTTTATTATCTATTATAAAAAAAGAAAAAAAGAAAAAGAATGAAAATGCTTTTGAAATAACTTTGTTTCCTGGGTTTCTGTAAAGAATTAGTGAGTAACACGATATACAAAGAAAAGATAGGTCAGATAAGAGGTCCCTCTCTTTAAATAGCCTTCTCACTGAGTCATTCTATTGACCCATCAAGCTCAAGATACAAAGAGTTGTAGATGAGTAACTGTCAGTAAAGGGTTATTACGCTGACGGGCTCAAGGGGTATGCAATGGACAATGACAGATATCTATAACCCATGTACGTGCATTGGACAATAACATTCTCTTTAATCTTCTGTGATAGCTGATTAAAAATGCACCAAACCTGCAAAAGGCATCCAATGGTGCCAAGGATTATGTGTCTATCAAATTTGTGTATTTTTTCTAGTTTATTTTCACACAGAAAGCTCTTCAACAAAATTGGCAGACTTCAAGTTAGTATAGTGGACATATGATTTAAAAAGTGTTATGCAGAGTTGTCTGGGGAGGGGGCGAAGAATCAGCAAGGTAATAAGGAATTATGGAATTTACATGGAACACAGATTTCTGATGTATACTTCTAATCACAGATTCCTTGCTGTGTTTATATCCTCAATCTGGATCCGGAAGATGTTTACGGGATAGCACCTGTTCATCGGTAGGTGATGTCATGCTGCGCCTGCTGCTGATGATAGTTTCTGTTTTTTCCACACCTTCGCATGTTGATCCGGAGCTGGCTCCCTATCAGCTGAAAAGTTTTTTTCTCAAAATTCTTTTTTGCCAGTGTGCAAGAAAGCATGTCCCCCTCTAAAACTATAGGGTTTAAGCTTTGTAGGCACTGTCGCAGACCGATGCCTCTGACAGATCCCGTCAAGGTGTTTCTCTGGTGTCTAGGTTTGGGCCACGACTCCAAGTCATGCGAGGAGTAAACTGAATCTGAAGGTGATCCGGGAATGTGAAGCATAGCTGTACGTTGCCAAACACTGAAAGAAGTCATGTGAGTCTTGCTCCTGCTCGAAATTGAGGGTGCAGACCCATTCCTGCACTCATGGCCAATCCTGGGATAGGTCATCATCACAGTCCAAGTCTTCAGGTAAGTCAGTGAAGAGGCACAAGAAGGGCAAGCAGGACTTGTCCCAGTCTCGTCGATCCCTTCCTGAGAAGTTGTGTGGACGTCAAAGTGCCCCTCGTTCATGGTTCCTGTCCCCTACTGAGGTGGCAGTTCTGCTTGTGATCCTGATGCACCCTGAATTTGTGGGGTCAACGGTGGTGTCATAATTGATTGAGAGGGTGCAGCTGGAACAATGCGGGCAGATCCACGTGTGCCTTAACCACGCATATGTGTGGTTAAGGCAGACAGTGTTCTTGTGTTCAGAATGGGCGGAGAGAAGAAGATGAAGCGTTGGAACAGGAAGCTACGGACAGGTAAGTGGGGCTGGAGCCGGGTTTGGGAGGGCAGGGGGGGAGTTTTCAGGCGGGGGGATCAGGGTACTTTTGGGAAGGGGGAAGGTTTTTAGGACTAAGGGCGGGGGAGGGGTTGGGGTAGTTTTAAGGGCTGGGTTTGGATGGAAGTTTTTAGCAGTGGGGTCTTTTTTAGGGCTCATGGCTGGAGGGATCAGGGTAGTTTTTTTTATTGGGGCAGGGTTTTAGGCCTCAGGGCAGTGATGGGGTAGGGGTAGTTTTATGGACAGCTACGGGGGTACATTTTAGGGTTCAGGGCGGGGTTGGGGTAGTTTATGGTAGTGGGCAGGGATTTAGGACTTAGGAGAGGGGGAGGGGCAGTTTTAAGGGCAGGGCTGGTTTTTAGGCCTCAGGGCGGGGGGGTAGGGTGTTAGAATTTTGGCGCTCGGGGGGGTCGGGTAGTGGTGATCTTAACCCTTTACCCCCTTACCATTCATGCCTTTACAACAATATTGTATGCTAAAGGCATGCGTGGTAAGGAATGTGTGGTTAAGACGCATTCGTGGTTTGGACTGCGTGGTAGAGGCACGCATGGTTTAGCCATGCATGCCTCTGTCACTGAACCCTGATTGAGGCTTTTGGAGAAGCCATATTGCAAATATTTGGCACGTTAGTTAGTTCCGACTCCAAAGCTGACAAACCCGGCACCAAGATCCCTGCCGGATCCTTCCACATGAACGCCGTTCCTGATGCCAGAGGAAGATGTCGTTGCTATTGTTTTGTCCAACTCCAACCAAATTCGTCACAGCCTCGACCGAGGTCACCTTTTGAAACAGTTCTGACTCTCCTGGGCCCATTTCATTTTGACTCTGACATAACATTGTCCATACCTATAAGCTGTCCTCCAGTGCTCCAACAGCTTTTTGAATTAGACTTGACCAAAGTCAACCAGCTTTCGGTGATGATGGGTATGAATGGGATGAATTTCCCCCTCTAAATGATCACAATCTTTTCTACTTGGACGTTCTAGAGCCCAGGGAGTTGGACACTTCCACTGATACTGTGTTATGTTCTCCACCGACCCCTCAAAGAAGAAATAGCCTTTTTTATTAAAGTGGTCATCAACACACAGCTGAGGTCCTGGACTTACAGTTACATACTATTAAGGTAAAAAACCAATGTCCTCATGAAAGTTTTGCAACATGGGCAGACTACGTTCGAGCCCTTGCTGTCATTCAGTGAATCCCTGACCGGCACTGTCTGCCTTGCTCTTGCCCATCTGTGTTTAGGCAGGTAGCCAGATGCCGCAGGCTGGCTCCAGGTGACCCTGTTTTCCTTACACCTCATACTACTACTTAGATCATGGTAGTTCAGGCATCTACCAGCAGAGTTAATCCCAACTCATTTCCTACATCTTCACAGTCAGAGAGTCGGTAAGAATTGAGGCATTCGGGAAACAAATGGTTCGAGGCATGTGAGCTGTAGATCATATGCTTTGCATAGCCTGCCATCTAGTGTTGGTTGTGGATGTTTGCACTTTGTTTTTCTTCGAAGAAGTCTTTTCCAGTCACGAGGTCGGTGATAGTGCACATGGGCATCGACTCCATTGTTGAATTGTTTTCCCAGAGAGGCTTATCTTTAATCTTCCCAAGTTCCATTGGGTTTCAGCCTCCATCAAAGAGCTTCACTGGCTTTCAGGAAAGAACCATATTAAATTCAAGGCATTATGCTTCACCTATAAAGCCTTGCATGATCTAGGTCCTAGTTTCCTTAAACAGTCCCTTTCTTGGTACATACCCAGTAGAGACCTGCGATCAAAAAACTCCCTGACGGTCTCACGTCCCAGTTTTAAGAGACTCAAATGGGGAGGCAGTTGTTTTTCCCCTGAAGCCCCGGCTCTCTGGAACAGTCTGCCTATAAATATTAAAGCAACCCCCACATTACTGAGCTTTAGGAAACTAATAAAAACGTGGCTTTTTAACCTTTAGTCCTCCTCTGATCTCACCTTCACTGCTATTCCCAACTAGCGCCAAGGCACCCATGGTTATTCGAGCGCTTTAGAAACATTTAAACATAACATAATGGAGTTCATAATAGTAGTAGAATAGAGATGTCCAGGTGTATGTATCTAAATAAGGTATCACTGCAACGGGTATAGGTACCGGGGGAGGCGGGTGGGCGCATGTGAATCTACTGCTCTACATGCCAAGAACAGATGCATACTGTAAGTAGCATTTTCCATTCGAGGCATGTGAGCTGTAGATCACATGCTTTGCATAGACTACACAGCAGTAAACTCCCAAAGCGGTGGCTTACCTGTAGCTGTTGCAGTGGTTTAAAAGAGAGTAAGTAGAACTTCCTGGACAACATTAGCTTGCTGTTTTGCTAACACATCTACACAATAATGTTTTGTGAATTTGTGAGGTGCCAATATCCGGACCCAACACTAGATTGCTGGCTATGCAAAGCATGTGAATCTACAGCTCCAAATGCCAAGAACAGATGCATACTGGGTAAGTAGCATTTTCTTTCTCCTCGGCCAGCCTGACCCTTTGGTCAGTGGACACCTGCTGTTTGCTGGTTAGGTACTCCCACACGTTATGGGACAGGGTCGTCGATATCTTGCTGGTAGTCCCAGAGGAATTCCATGCCAATTTGGGGCTAACTTTTCAAGGATGGCCTGGACGCAGCAAACTATGTCATCAAACCAAGACTGGCCACTAATCTGATTGTTTAGACAGAGCTGTCAACACTAGAGTGATGCTCTGACTTTACACAAAGTTGAGCTCTACAGGCTCCACTGTGAAGGTCAGACATTTGTGCCTCTGAGACAGTATCCTCAATAGTTTTGCCACTTTCAAGGCTTCACCAGGGGTTTGGCATACAGGCAACACCATGCTCACTGTCCCACTAACAGGCACTATAGTCCTTTCGGGCTCATGAAACCAGTAGACATCCAGGCCATCAGGCAGAGCCTCAGGCCCCTGCCCCTCTGGCATCAGCATTCAAGCTGCTTTAATTTCCCTCAAGGGGTGGTTGAACCTAACATCCCTGAAGCACTAAAGGAGGGCCAGGGGAGAATTCGAGATCAGCAGGAGTGGACTCAGACACTATATAGCAGAATAAAACACCTGGGCCTAAGCAAAAGAGAATTTAATCATGATAACCTAGATAAGATTGAGTATACCTTTTAAAGAGCGATTTTCCTCACCCACCTAAGGAACCTCCTTGCACCTTGATGCCTGCCCCTCATGAGAGAGAGGAGCACAGTAGATGTTTTTTAGAGGTATGATAAATTCCTATTAATGAGCTAGGATTAATGAGAAAAGCAGAGCGTGCAGAGAAATAATGTGATAATTAAAACTGGCTACAGGGTACGCAAACATCTTTATTCGTGCGTCCCTGGGTTAAGTCAGGATTAAAATGAAGGACACTGCAGGAAGGATCAAACCTGCTGGGATGTGTCACCAAGGAAGGTCAACATGTTTCAGCCAGTAACTCTCAGATGACGATTTTTTATGCTTTGTGTCTGTGGGCACAAACAGTGTCTAGAAATAAACTAATGTCAGTTCATGGGGAAGGGGAGGGGTGCACCTATTGGGACTCTGACTGTCACTTGCAGGTAGAACAAGGTCGATGCAGAGCCACACAATGCCACCTACTGGCAGATGGGGGCTGTGCTATAAACTAGAAAACTCTTCCAGCTCCAGTCTAGTGGGATAGTCACTAGGTGAAGAATCTGCGATTAGATAGAAAATCCACCAGAAAGCATGATACAAAGGGTAAGTAACTTACCTTACCTGGAGAGACTCAAATATTCAGGTTCAGTGTACCATGTTAGGCAAACAAAACATGCATTACTTTCATACAAAGAAACAAATTGATGCCTGAATTAGGCTTCAAAATAATAGAATCACAACCTTTTGTGATAAAATGTCACTTCAATTAGCAGTGTGCAAATGAATCTACGAAAGAAAAATTTACAATATTCTCTTCAACAGGAAGGGAAAGGAAAAAAAAGAATGCATTGTCTATTGCATATTTTCTGGATGTCTACAACATTGTATGGGTTTTAATGTCAAATATATAAGCATCTTGTGACAAACGTCTGTTAGAGACAAGTTGTGCACTGCACTCACTGGAACCTGTGGCGGAATAAAAGACCTGGAGGTGACTTCAATGCAGTGCTCACAATAAGTTCAATATCAATAATTTTACTCGGGCAAATAAGTAGTAAGTTTCTGTTATATGCTAGTAGCAGCCATCATAATCCATGAGTTCAGCCTGAGGCAAAGCAGAAACGGTGTGGCCGTGTAGTAATGATATGCCGCGGATGCAGCATTCACATGTAGAAGTATGAACACATTCCACACAACCTGCATCAAATGCTATAATATAGCCTCATGTCTACAATTACAGCCTCAGATGCCCAGCCGAATCCTCGGTGATCAGGTACAACCAATTGATGCCCATGTCCAGGTTTAGCTACAACACACAAACAAAATGCCCCAGAACATCGTAAAATGCCAAATACCAGCTTCCAATTTCAAAATAGAACCTCAACCGGGCCAGCACAGTTTCAGTTCCCAGGTCACCACCTTGGAGGTTCATACACACCATCATTTGCCAATGCACAATCATTGTACAATTGAGAATAATCATCACACATTAAGCACAACCATTATCTGCCCAAGCTAATCTAGCCTATGCCCAGTCATTGGCTCAAATGGCGAAGCACTATATTAAACACCCAAGCCCAGCATCAAAACCCTAGTCTCAGCTTCACGTGCACAATCCTTTCCTCAAATTTCCTGGCACATCACATGTTCATTTACAGCCTCAAGTGCCTAGAAACAGTCCCACACAGGTTAATTCCTGTGTTCCTTGACTCTCTCTCACTGGTTTAGGTTCACCACCCACATGCTCTAATATAGCTCCAAATTCTTGGACATAGACTCATGTTCAGCGCAGTGTCTTATGGCATGGAAAACCTATGGTAAACTGTTCTTTCCCTTAGCTTAAATACAGACTATTATCCTCAGTGCACTCATTTGCTCAATGCACACCGGACTGCAGTGTAGTCCGTGCGTGCATTGCAACCAAATATGTACACTGCAGCTATATAAATACACTCTAAACATATGTGTGTCCCAGGCACATATACTGTGTGCAGTCCCATACATGCAGTGCAGTGTCATAAGAGAAGTGTAGCTTCAAATATTCTATGTCCCAAATGCTCAGTAGAGTTCCAGATGCTATGTGCAATGCATGCCAAAAATTGCAGTGCAGCCATAGATATGTTATAGAATACGATGTGCAGAAGGCAGCATCATATGCTGCATGTGTCATCATATGTGCAGCGCCCAATACTCTCACTGCACCCCAGTATGTGCAGCTCATCTCCATATGTACAAATCAGGCCCATGTGTAGATTCTCTCCCTTTGTTTACCTTTAAACATATTTTTTTCTGTTAGAAAGATGCAGCCTAGTTACAAGTAGGGAAACAGCCTTTATAATGAGGTTTTTACCTTGTTGTGTCTTTACCACGCATTTTTAGCGCACATATTTTTACAGCGAATATGCATTTACAACGCATACCAATACCAAGCATTTAAGGTAAGTTGGGGGGGGGTCTCCCGCCACAAATACATTTTTGTAAATCTAAAAACAATGTGTGCATTGGCATGCTTTGTAAATGCATATTTGCAGTAAAACATGCATGCTAAAAAATGCGTGGCAAAGGCATATGATGTATTGACCTGCGTTGTACTGTCGTACAACCTTACAAGTACTGTGCAGCAGTGGGATCACCAAATAAGACTGCTGGTGTTGACTAGTAGTACTTCCTTATTCCAACGTCATTGCGGTTCTACTATATTTTTTGCAGTGCAGGGACTGTGGACGTGTCCTCTTCTATACAGTAAGGAAAAGAAAATGAAAACATGGGAGTCCAGTAGTCCACAGGGTTTAACATGGCTTAGTGATATGGCTTTTAAAGTTATTGAAGGCTGCAGTCACAGGTATTACTAGGGAGTTACTTGGAAGGCCTGTCCTGCATCTTTGTGCTTGTGGAGGTAGAAGGGTCTCAAAGTGGACTTTGACTATTCCTTCCTGCTCAAACATCTACTGACCATTTAGTTCAAGGAGTATGGAGACATATGGGCCTTTTATGGTTTGGGGCATTTCTTTTCTACTATTAAAAAGAGTGAAGTTGGGAGGACCAGTGTAAGTATTTTTATTGCTTTAGCACATTTTGTTTCATGTGAGTGCAACAAACCTTTGGAGTCCTTGTGTGGAGATGCATAACAAGTTTGAAAATTTAGATCCAATTACTTCCCATTTTCTTTCATTAGAAGTTTGAGGGACCATGAATCATCACTGTTGCAGTTTACCTATAAAAACTGAAATAATTTTGAGCAAATTCAGAAAAGCCATTTTCATATGGATATAGTGGAGCATATCATGCCCTGGGACCGTGATTGCTCAATGAAAACTAAATAAATCTCTGTGGATTTCACATGTATTTATATGTGTTTCAATATATATGAGTAATATGGCACATGACTTAGATGACTTCTAATTCTCCATTTTGAAGCACTGATGCTGATGGCAAATTGTGTTGTGTTGTGCTTTATTGGAGCCTATTATTTACTTGCCTTGTTTCCTTGTAGATATCAGTTAACAATAAGATACTTGCCTAATGTGGAAACAATGTTCACATTACATCAACATAGTTCAAAATTGAAGATTGCATGACTTACATGCTCATTTTTTAATGAAAGCGGCCCTATCAGTGCACCCCTTATAATAATTGTGTGTGCATGAGAGCTTGAAGTTTGGGCTGCGTGCAAAATGCGTTCAGGGGCTTTAATTCATTTAATATAGACAACACAGATCGCAACACGAGACATCTTCAAAATCTAAATCCTCTTTCAAATGTGATAAGCACTGATGCACTGTGAATTTGATTTTCTTAACAATAGTTCTACATAAAGTTATGAATGATGTTTCTATGATTAAAAAGAGCCAGCACACAATTTTGTCTTGCAGTGAATGTATTAGCTTTCCAGTAACTTGACTTTGCCTCCTGGTCCCTTCTTCTTTGACCCATTTTACCCTCCCACCTTCTTTCATTGCAAAATGAGCTCCAGTGACCATCCTGATTGAAAAGTTATTAGCAACAATTTATAAGCTTTAGTTCAAAATGCATTGTTTGTGATAGCGCCAGTCCCTGTAGAGAGAACCTATATTTTAAATAAATACTATTGCTTTGCTGGCCTGAGATCCTAGTGTTTGCTTTCTAAATGTTATTTTTCTAGATATTATATATTCTGTAAAAAGGGGAGAATAGGTGGAAAATGTGTGAAATCCATTGCAAAAAGCCAGTGAATTATTTGTAAATGTTTACAAACATCCAGTGCATATGAGCATTCTAATCAAGTGAGCAGTACATGTTGGAATCTGTTTTCTGTTTGAAGATTCCTGCAGCTTCCTGGATTCAGCCCTGATCCCAGGGAATCAACAAAGTTTCCATGTAAACAAAACATTTTATGCTCATGTTATCCCACTGAACTTTATTTTTATCTGAGGAGATCTATACCAAGTGGTTTGGTAATCTATTGGAAAGCATGAACCAGTCAGAGCAGTGATAAGAAGAAGAAGAAGGAGACATACTCTTTCCTGGAAATCAGTTTTTTGAGAATGTACAGCCTAAATAACTGACAACTTGCCTCAGGCATCGCTTGCTGGAAAAGAGGTGGAGACAGAGTTGCATCTCCAACTTCTAAAGTGGTGGAATCATTTTCAGGGTTTCTGCAGAAAAAATGATCTTCTAGCTGCTCCTTAAATATTGCGATATTAGTCCTGCAGCTATCACTTAAAATCAATTTTCTACATGGACACTCATTCCACCAAACCAATAGTGCGAGAAGTTCCACGTTTCTTTCTTCATTTTTGAATATTGACATAAACCCTTATCCTCTTGGAGTCTTGTTCAAATTCATTGTTGATGTTCCTTAAGACAAGTCTGGTTTATGTGACGTCACTCCTCATTAAGAACAAGAATTGCAAGTTCACTTTTGCTGCAAGAGATCATGATCCATTTGAACACTACATATTTTATATATGAAACGTGTGTACCGTGGTCCCTATGAGCAAGACTCATATTTCTACAGGTTTCTGAACCTTTAAAGTGTGTCTGCTGTCTCATCAAGCGAGCCTTACTATGGTCTAAAAACAGTAACCTATGAACTTCTGTACATCTGGTAGAAACAGGACAAATAATATTGTGAACTTGCTAACAGTGTATTGGTTAACTTGCAAAATGAAGCAGGTGTAGATGAAGTGATAGAACCATGCTTAATAGAAAAACAATGCTGCTTTGTCAACAAAACAACATTAAAAAGGTTTCTGTCTTAACCCCTCTGCTCCTTTTGACTCTAGACAATGTCTTTAGAATAAATATTAACAAACTTGCACACCACTTATTATTAGAAGTGGCTTTATTTCATTGTTGGTTATTGTAAAAGGATCTTTTCGTTATTGTCATAAGAGTGACCAAAGTATGGTTATCTTTTGAATCAGAGGCTTAAACGATGAATGGCTATAAGAATAAATAAACAAAGTAGTATCAAACCAGTGAATATATGTGGATTTTTTCCCCCTTGGGTTGATCTTGAGGTCTCATTCTGCTGGTTGAAACCAGCACACAACTATATTATAATCATACACTGTAGTCAATAGAGCACAGCTTTCAGTGAGACAATAACACTATTTCTTTATAATTTTATAAGTCTGGAAGATTAACATTAATCTGAAAATAAATCTTCAGATTTTCGGAATGACATGGAATCTACTATATTTCTTTTGTTTATGCTGCTACACATGGATTACTTTAGCTCACTTTTAGGTTTATGATTTTAATACGGAATTTGTATAAACAGAAATGTGTCTCTTGACATTTCAGGAGAAATTAAATGCTGCTTACCATTAGCTTAGATTTTTTAAATGCTTTTTTACTTTATTGGTTTTAGTAGAGAAGAATGGCTATTGATGACATTCATGGTTCTCTGTCTTTAGTTTTTTTTTTTTACTTTCATCGACTACCAAATGTCATTGATGACGTGAACAGCGTTTCAGCTGGTGCCTTTCCCTCACCTGACGACAAAGGAGGCATGTTCAATAGGGATCAAAAAATCATTTAAATTGATGCCTACACAATATAACATGTGTGTAAATTGATGGCAATATAGTAAAAGATTATTTTCATAATATCAGAGACTTCAAAGTACCCTAGCACAGATTTTCAAAAAGAAGTCCGTCAAACTAAGTGTCTAAAGTGCCCATGGCTTGGCTGAGCTCACGGCTTTACCTTGTGAAAGGTAACGCATGAAACAAAGTACAAGATGCAAACAATAGACAGAAAAGGTTTCTTCTGCCGCTGAATTTGGTTGTTACTGATTCTCAGATTCTACAAACACTAATGCCTGCAGATAGAAATAATGATTGAAAAGTTCATAAGTGTGGTGAATTGTGAATTGTCTCCAGCTATATATTTAGGGGTAGTAGAGGTACACTGACATTTCACTGGGATATTGGGGGATTAGTTAGCAGTCACAAAGTCATAAATGTTTGAAAATGTACAAACTTTCATAATGGTTTTTCTTTTAGTTTGTCTTTGTACTAAGGTGTAGTGTAAAATTAACCCTTTCCTTAAAACTGATACAATGCCCACAAGCAGAGATTATTTAAGTATTATTATCTATGATTTTTATATTTCTTTCTTGTGACTCTACCAATTAATGTCCAGACAAAGGGAAAATCAAAAATAATAACAATATGTTTATTATTTGTTACACGATACCCAGGATTAAAGAAGCCGCAAGTGTACTTTAGGACACTAATAAAGGTATTTAGAATGGCTTATTTATTATAAAGGTCCAATAAAGTTAATAGCTGTAAAAACTTGTCCTTGGAAATATATTGGTTGGCATAGGCCTTTTCAGAAGAGTGTGGTTCTAGGAAAGAGTCAGGTTTCCTCTTGTTCTTCATTTACGTATGTTATTGGGAAGCACATCATCATTCACACTTAACAGTAATTTTTCATTTTGTCAAAGACCAATGAGTGTTCACATTAACTTTCTTCATAGACAGATGTGCTAAAAATGGGAAACACCTTAAAGAAGCAAATTACTAACCATTCTTCTTTTCTAATAAGGCAAAGGTTTAAATATTTTGAGTAAAGAATTCTTACTAGACCGGAGACCCGTAGTCCTCCAGATATGTACTACAGCATCATGGGTAATTATTACCTGCACACGTGTGAGAAGAGGGATAGACATGCCGAGAACTTATTCTAAGAAAACAGTCTAAGAACAGTAGTGCTTCTTGTCTAATGAGGGGAAGAAAGTAGAAGATCAGCTTCTTTGAATGACTCGAAACTTAAAGGGTCTATGTTTTTTAGCTGTGACCATGAGAAGCCAACCTTCATTCTTCCTCTTTACAATGAAATGCCCAACAAACTCCTTTGCTGATCCTTCCTCTTGATCTCCCTACTTCCAGTTGACCTAAGCACTTGAGCATCTAAGTCCTTACAATGAGGATGAGAGCAAATCAAAAGCCAGGTCTGCAGAGTGACAGGTAGAGTTTATAACAGGCCTTACAGTTCAACTAGCTAAAGTCAGTATTCCAAATACTCTCTGACTTTATAATAGAAATAGGCACAGTTACAGATTTTGTGATCATAGAGCACTTATGGCCTGGCATTTCTTGATCATAGTTGGTGACCTAAAATGGCAACTCAGATATGGCCATGCGATTGCTGAAACACTCTGCATTTGTGAGTCATAGGATTGGCAACTCTACAGGGAAGTACAGGCTGATGCTTGATCTTTCTCTGCAGTTTCAACCCCTCCCTTGTTCTAGACAGGTTTATCAATCATATTGCCTCAAATACTGGTGGAGCAAACAAGAATTTGGTTGGCTCAGTGGCAACAAGTTGGTTGATTTCACATCTGCGTTTAAAAAACTCAAAAGCAGTACCAGTATAGGACAGATCCTATTATTACATCCAGGATCTCGAAGGCTTTTAACAAAGGTTTAGCCACAGTAGTGGTCATGAGCCATACAAGTGTGCATGTAACCCCTTTCCAGGACAATTAACTCATAAGCGCACAACACACAAGGCTGGTCGAGCCTTGAGAAAGTGTTATACACTTAATGTAGGCTCTAATTAGTCCTCAAATGTGCCAGTTCCATTTTGCCTCCTCTGCACGCAAGGTTCATAGTCCTAATATCTTCTGAAGCCGTTTTCAAATAATAGACAACCTCAGGACGCGCAATATCAACTGAAACTTATTTTAGGGATTCATCTCATGCATCCTTGTAGTACTTCATGCAAAGATAAATATGTATGAAGTACACATCTTCAAGTTGTAGTATTCACAGGCAGTTGAACTCTTCATTTTTACTCCCTTCTTGTCAGCATTGTCCTGCTAGACTCTGCTTATCAACTTGCTTAATAGAGATCCCTTATGCAAACAGTTCTCCCAAGTTATATCACCATTCTCCCCACCTCTCCCTCTTTTTCTCTATCTCTCTGTCTTTTCCTTTATATCTCTTGGCTAGGTGCAAGTGCATTTATTTGATGACATAAAATGAATAATCAAATGAATAAAGGACTAGCAAAGTGAGATACTAGTAAAGAGAGACATCTGTTCATAAATGAGAAAGAGGACCATGAAGGTTATTTGAGCATTGACTTGCAGCCGGTTTAGTTAATGCAAGGCCACAGGGATGACGTATCAGGGCGTCTACTGGCTACCACTTGGTCTGCAGAATTCTTGACTACCTGAAAGCAGTTACTTTTATAATTAGGCTATTGTTTGGGAGTTGGTGTAGTCAAGAAAGGGAGTTGACATGGTTCCCTATGTTTATTAAAACAGGAGGTTTTGGTTCAGTAGGCAAAGTTGATGCTGGGATGCACATCTGATTTTGTAACTCAAGGTAATTTTTCATACGGTCTTTGACTGCAAGACATTTGACCTTGTTGCGCATGTTGATAGCACATGTGACATTGAAAACTGTTGTTCATTTATGGGACCTTTGCGATGCGCATTGCCCTTTCCTTCTGTGCATTGAAGTCGGCTTTGAATTTGGTTGCTAGTGATACTTAAACACTATTGTTTGTCATCAGTGTGAAAATGATTCACTGGTAAAGTGACATTATGTAGCTACATCAAGAATGATTTTCCAAATAAGAAAACGTTTGTCGAAAAAAGTTAGCAAACATTGCCAGCTTACATCTACTGGCAATAGAGCCCATCATTGCCTGAATATGTCTCATATTTGCCAGTGTCCCATGCATTAACGTCTAAAAATTCATTGATAGCCTTAGTCAAATCAGACGCTTACCGTCGGGGTAATGGGCCAAGAAAGTGTAAGAATCCACATAGCATAGTAGTGTATGATTATGCTAAAAATGAATTTTCCACACAAAAAGCGTTCGTTAAAAAAGGTGACAAAAATTACCAGTTTACATCTAAAGGCGAGCGAGACAATGCTTGCCAGGTTTTTGATTATTTTTAAGTGCCTCATTCATTGAACTATAAACAATTCAGCCATAGCCTTGGTAAAATCAGGCACTTACTGTCCGGATAATGAAGCCTCGGTCGGAAAATACACCATTAAACATCAGTGCTGCAGGTATATGCGGGCTTCTGCAGGCAAAAGACAGCAAGCCGAATGGGTTATCCACAAGAATGTGGTAAATCGTAAAGTTGTGCCCTCCAATGAAGGATCAAAGGAAATTCACCTTTGGGACCCTGCTAACTAACTACGACCTACATCGCTGAGTGAACCGTGCATACCCTGGGTTTCAGTTAAAAGAAGCAAGGTGCATCAGTGTGCTCACCGTTGTGGCACACCTAATCCTGCTGCGGTGTTGTAGGAAGCGGCTTTAGACTTTCTGTTCATGGGGTTCTAGTAGTGTTTTATGGCAATTGTACCGTGACCTTTTGTGCGTTTGTTTGACTAGTCTCCTTTGGTAGCCTCTCTCAATGACCCTTGTGATCACTGTGTCAGATTCTCTGTCATAGTCCATCCGTTTAATAAAGTTTCTCCCTATGCCCAGAAACAAACCAAAGGATATTTTGTCCATAAGACTCCTGGAGGGATGGCTGCCATACTGCAAAAGGGAATTACATTCAGTTGGCTTTGTGTACAGTGAAGCATACATCCTTTTATTATTTGTTCTAACCCACAGGTATAGAAATGGGGTAGAAGAAGAATCACATTTCAGAGTAATGTGGAAATCAGCCAATATACCATTTTTCCAATGGTAAAATTCATGTAATCTGTTATTGGACCCTGGCAAACGTTTGCTGAAAATTGGTTGGAAGTGAGAAAATTATGGGATTCCTCATGGTCAGCCATGTTTAAATTCGCTAGGTCTGGAGCGAAGCCTGCGCCCATGGCGACACCTTTGGTATGAAGTTAGAAGCCATTATTGAATTGGAAATAATTCTTACCCATAGCAATATCAGTAAGTGCCTAAATGAACAAGTTTGGTATTTGGACAGGTTCTGCTTTCAAATTTAAGGTTTTCCCAATCACGTGAATAGCCTCTTGTTGAGGGATGTTCGTGTATAATGACTGGATGTACATGGTAACCAAGGTTTCTATGGTTTCATTGAAACTCTTGTCTTCAAGAAGTTTGATGAAGTGCATGCTGTCACACACATATGATCTTGTCACATGTTTTGAGAAGGAAGTCAATATATTGGCAAAGGGTTTCTAATATAGAACCACAGCCTGAAACAAGGGAGTGACCAGGTGGGTTTTGTAGTATTTTAAGTATCTTTGAAAGGCTGTAAATGACCAGAATTCTTGGGTAGTCTTTATTGCGAAATGAATATTCATTCTTGTTATGAAAACCTTGTTCAAGTCCTCTATGTGAGAGATCACCTATCAGTGCCCTTATACTGTTCATGGTGTCAGATGTAGCACTTCATATAGCAAGTAGAGTAAGGATTTTGTTAGAATTGTCCACAGTGTTTTGAATGACAATCCCACCCTCTCTGTAAGCTGGTTTGATCTCCAACCCTTCGTTGTCACTCAGTGTCCGGATCGCCTGGCTTTCAGCATGGCTTAAATTGTAGCGTGTGTATCTCTGTTTGCTGAGAGAATCAATCCCTTTCTTAATCGTCTTTTCAAATACCAAGATTATTATAGGCATGGAGTAACTATCATACTTCTCCTGCAGTTAGACCCAGTTGACGATGCCCCCTCACTGTGGCGATCTGTGTCACACGTGTCGTCCTCATGCTTATCCTTTTTCAGTCTTAATGTTAATGCACCATTATGTGTTTCATTGATCACCATACATTGTAATCAGGGGATAACTGACCAATAGATTGTATAACATTTTTCCATATTTTTCTACTTATTTGATTTATTCATTCGATTGCAGGTCCATTCCATAACATGGTATGTTTTTCTCATTGTTGTAATCATACATACATCTCAGTCAAAATTGGTTTGGCGTTCCTTTTTTGCAGTTTGCTACCATTATCTTGCTGTCCTTCTGATGACCCCGACAAAGTGTTGTTAACAGGGTCGAAACGTCAACAGTCATACCATTGTTGTGATACAATTGACTTTGATAATTAAGATGCTCCCTTACTTGTTGTCTCACAAAGATTAATCTATTATTTCAGTCATTGGTTTCAATTTTTATGGTAGATAGTAACTGTGTATATTTAATAATTTTGTACAGCACCACTGCTCCTTTTCTTTACCGATGTCACTTTACACTGTCACTGCGTCAAATTTGGAGCATCTGCATTGCAATTGTCAATTAAATCATCTGTTTGATTCACACAGATTGTTTTCTGGTATTTAAATTCTTTGGCGTAGGAGGTTCAGGCCTGCGACTTTCCCCACAAGGAACCATTGTTTTTCTTTACATTTATTAACCTAGGTTCCCAGGGTTAAAAGGCTGCCTCTTTCATATTTGTTATGTTGAGAACAGGACACCATTTTCTTGTTAACCACACAATTTTGAAGCAATCTTCAAAATGTCATTTTATTATTATTCTATTCACATTGGTATCTCTGCCCGTTCTTTTGGCCACTTAATTTTTCCACTTTTTAAGTATTTCCAGTTTTATACATTACAGTTCAATTTCATAAATGTATGTTCGAGGCATATGAGCTGCAGATTAAACACTTTTGCATAGATTGCCATCTGGTGTTGGGCCCGGATATTTGCAGTTTGTTTTTCCTCTTGGAAAGTCTTTGGAAGTCACGAGGTCGGTGACTCCTCCCTTGGATCGTATTGCGCATGGGCTTCGGCTCCATCCTCAGATTGTTTTTTTCCGCCATCGGGCTCGGATGTAATACTTCGCGCTCCGGTTCCGAACATTTCCAGTTCGACGATCAAAGCGGAATCCTCGCTCATCGCGGTATTGTTCAGATCCAGATCTCCTCAATCACCTTCTCTTCGACACATCTTCGATTCCAGTCGTCGACGGCGCCCTTCGGGCCTACCCAAGCTCCGGTCCCGGCTGATGGAAAAAACTCCTTTCAAGAAGTGCCCTCGATGTGGCTCCAAATTCCCCCACACCGATCTTCATGAGGTGTGCAACCTCTGCCTCTCCCCTGAACACGAGGCTCGAGACTGTCCGGCCTGCAAGTCTTTCAGATCGAAAAAGACTATTCAAGATCGAAGGGCCAGACGAAACATGGCGCACTCCTCGACCTCCGTTCCAGTCGACATCTTCGGGGACCACGTCGAAGATCCAGGACAGCAGCACACCGAAGAGGACCTCGTCAGTGCTTCCGAAGCCGACGACTCAGATGTGGAGGACATCACCGCGGCGCAGAGGGTCGTGAGTACTATAGCCCCTCCCGCACCCACGCCGACACCCAAAAAGGCTTCGGTCACGCCTTCGCCTCCGGGCCTAGGCAAGACCAGAGACACTGCTTCAAACACCCCATCTTCGGGCCCGGTGAAGAAGCCAAATAAGCCTTCCGGCGGCTCGGGCTCGAGCCAGCCCTCCAGCGGTGCCAAGAAACACACTTCGGCACCGAAAAAGAGGCCGGCCTCTACCTCGACACCGAGCTCCGCACCAAAGTCCTCGGTGTCGAAACCCAGCCTTTCGGTACTGACCAAACCCCATAAGGCCCTCGGCACCGACACTTTGACGCCGAAGCCCACCTCGGCGCCCACCAAGAAATCGGAGGTTCCCAAGCCCAGTGCTAAGCAAGGCACGGACAAGCCTAAAAAGTCATCGGCCCCGAAACGTTCGGCGCCGCCGGAACAAACATTGTCACAGGAACTGTTTACACCGGATCCCTTGCAAAAGACTCTTACCAAGGATCCAAAAACTGGACATTTGGCACTCTATTCTAAAAAGATACATTTGGACAAACCGGCTCCGCCTCCACCTCCAAAGAGGAAGGACTCTGCTACCTCCCCTTTCAGAATGCCTTCCCCACCTCCTCCACCCTCTCCACCTCCGCCCCTCCGCCTTCTCCACCCCCACCTCATCGCTCCCCGACCCCGTCTCCAGACGATGATGATCAGGGGGACCCATATTACGATCCAGGGGACGTGCCCCAAGACCCCACCCCTACAGGATCCCCAGACCCATGGGACAACTACAATAATCCAGACATTCCAGACGTCCCACAAGATGACCTTTACCCTTCCAGGCCATCTCCACCGGAAGACTCATTAGGTTTCCACCACCTACTTCAGAGGGTGGCACATTATCACGGGGTAGAGCTACACACTGACCCAGTAGAGGAGGATTTCCTCCTCGACACCTTTGATACCGCACATAGGTCTACCTCCATACAACCTATGCTCAAGGGGGTGATAAAACATGCGCCAGAGGTTTTTAAGGACCCAGTCAGGGCTAGGGTCATTAACCCACGCATAGAGAAAAAGTACAAAGCTGCCACCACAGATCCTGCCTATGTCAAAGGGCCAGCGCCACTGGATTTCCTAGTGGTTTCTACTGCACGGAAGAGGTCAAACTCCCAGGCGTCAGGTGAGGCACCACCACCTGACAAAGAGTCAAAGCTACTGGACGCGTCAGGAAAGCGCACCGCGTCACAGGCAGCCACTATATGGCATATCGCCAACACTCAAGCGCTATTGGCCAGATACGATAGAGCACATTATGATGAATTAGAAACCATAATGCACCACCTCCCAGAAAGATACAAAAATAAGGCCAATGAATTAATTCAGGAGGGAAAGACTATAACTAACACCTCCATACGCTGTGCCTTAGACGCAGCAGACACAGCCTCCAGGGCCATTAACACTAGCGTCCTCCTCCGTCGCCATGCTTGGCTCAGAGTATCAGGCTTCAAACCTGAGGTACAGGCCTCCATCCTAAATCATCCCTTTGACCAAGAACACCTATTCAGCCCAAAGGTAGATGAGGCCCTCGAGAAAATGAAGGACACGGATACGGCGAAATCTATGGGAGCCCTGCAGTCACACCCTCCTAGGCGCTCCTTTCGACGCTCTTCCTTTCGGAGCACCGCTAGGGGCTACTCCTCAGATAGCGCGTCCACTTCCTACAAATCCCCTGCTCAGTCCACCTTCACAAGGGGTATCAAAGAGTTGGCTATAGGGGCAATAACAATAAAGGCAGAGGCAAAACAAATACCGCCCGCTCTGCCACACCGCCTACCCAATGACTTCCCCCCCGCTCCCTCCAGACCATCCCACAAAATTTCCTTCAGGTCTGGGAAACCATCACCTCAGACAAATGGGTGACCCAAATTATTAGTTCAGGGTACTGCCTAGAATTGACATCTACCCCCCCAAACATTCCACCCAGGCAACGCCCAATGTCACAAGAACATTCCACATTACTAAAACAGGAGGTAATCTCCCTCCTACAAAAACAGGCAATAGAACAAGTTCCCGCCAATCAGCAAAATTTAGGGGTCTACTCCCTATATTTTCTAATACCAAAAAGAGACGAGACTCTACGACCTATTCTCGATCTCCGGCCTCTAAACACATACATACATTCGGACCATTATCACATGGTAACACTTCAGCAGGTACTTCCGCTCCTCCCCCAGAACGACTTTCTCACCACACTGGACTTGAAAGACCGGTACACCATGCTCACAGAAAGTACCTCAGATTTGTAGTGGACGGGCAACACTACCAGTTCAAGGTGCTCCCATTCGGGGTCACAACAGCACCAAAGGTATTCACCAAGTGCCTAGCGGTAGTGGCGGCACACCTCAGAAGACAGCACATTCACGTCTTCCCATATTTGGACGACTGGCTGATAAAAGCCACTTCCTACAACCAATGTGTACACCACACCGCCACTACAATCCAACTACTTCACCAGCTAGGCTTCACGGTGAACCACCAAAAGTCCCAGCTAACACCGTCCCACATAAAGCAATACCTTGGTGCCACCATAGACACCTCAAAAGCCATAGCCTACCCCAATCCTGCCAGGATTGCACGCATTCAGGCTTTGCATCAAAGATTCATACCTCAACACTCTCTTCCAGCAAGAGTGTTTATGCAACTGATAGGGATGATGGCCTCTTGCATTTTCATAGTGCCCCACGCAAGACTTCAGATGCGTCCACTCCAAGAGTGCTTAGCGCGCCAATGGAACCAGGCCCAGGGGCAACTGACAGATCTGGTGTTGGTAGACGGTCGCATCCATCGCTCTCTG
Organism: Triturus cristatus; assembly: GCF_964204655.1. Lineage (NCBI taxonomy): Eukaryota > Metazoa > Chordata > Amphibia > Caudata > Salamandridae > Triturus > Triturus cristatus. The sequence goes on from NC_140589.1 coordinate 1,004,865,563, forward strand.
CAGTGGTGGAACACCACAAATCTTTCCAGAGGTCGACCGTTCCTGGACCCGGTTCCACAAATAATACTAACAACAGACGCATCACTCTCCGGCTGGGGAGCTCATCTATTACACCTCACAGTGCAGGGTACATGGACACCGCAACAAAAGTTACTCCATATCAACCATCTGGAGTTACTGGCAATCTTTCTAGCCCTAAAATCCTTTCAAACACAGATTTTAGGCAAGGCAGTCCTCATTCGCACAGACAACATGAAGGCCATGTACTACATTCAAAAACAAGGCGGCACACACTCTCCACAGCTCTCTCAACTAGCACAGAGCATATGGAGATGGGCAATTCCACACAAAATCTTTCTCCTAGCCCAACATCTCCCAGGAGTCCAAAACACCATGGCAGATCTGCTCAGCAGACAGACGCAGCAGATCCACGAGTGGGAACTTCACCCACAGGTTCTTCACCCGTTCTTTCAAATGTGGGGGCATCCACAGATAGACCTGTTCGCCACCCATGAAAACAAAAAATGCCCAAGCTTCGCCGCCAGATACCCACACCCATCGTCCAAAGGCAATGCGATATGGATGAACTGGTCAGGCAAATTTGCGTACGCCTTTCCACCTCTCCCACTAATTCCATTAGTGATGCGAAAGCTACAACAGCATTCCCTCACACTGATCCTAGTAGCTCCAACGTGGACCAGACAACCGTGGTACACCACGCTGCTGGAACTCTCGGTAGTACCACACCAAAAGCTACACCTCTCACCATGCCTCCTAATCCAGAACCATCGAGAGATCAGACACCCGGACCCAGCTCAGCTCAACCTTGCGATCTGGCTCCTGAGATCCTAGAATTCGGATACCTTAACCTTCCCCCTGACTGTATGAACGTCATCAGAGAAGCTAGACGCCCTACCACTAGAGCCTGCTACGCTGCCAAGTGGAAAAGATTTGTTGTTTATTGCCATAAGAATACAATCAATCCTCTATACGTATCTGTACAGCACATCATATGCTACTTGCTCCATCTACAAAGGTGTAACCTAGCATATACATCCATTCGGCTACACCTCGCAGCAATTGCCGCTTACCTACAGATCGACAGCACCTATTACTTTTCAGAGTGCCTGCCATTAAAGCCTTCATGGAATGCCTGAAACGAATAATTCCCCCCAGAGTACCACCCTCACCTGTGTGGAACTTAAATATAGTTCTCACAAGGCTAATGGGACCGCCTTTCGAACCTTTGCATAAATGCGAACTGCAATTTCTCACATGGAAAACAGCTTTTCTTGTAGCCATCACTTCCCTTAGAAGGGTCAGTGAGATACAAGCACTTACTATACAAGAACCTTTTCTCCAAATGCACCAGAACAAGGTTGTTCTCCGTACCAACCCAAAATTCCTACCCAAAGTCATTTCCCCCTTTCATCTAAACCAATCGGTAGAATTACCGGTATTTTTCCCGCAACCTCAAACTGTAGCCGAAAGGGCTCTACACACACTAGATGTTAAACGGGCCTTACTTTACTATATCCAGAGAACACAACCTTTCAGAAAGACCAAACAACTATTTGTCTCTTTCTCGCCACCACACAAAGGCAACCCCATCTCAAAATCAGGGATAGCTAGGTGGATTGTAAAATGCATACAGATTTGCTACCACAAAGCAAAACGGACGCTATCTGTTCCCCCTAAAGCCCACTCTACACGAAAGATAGGGGCCTCTATGGCTTTTCTAGGGAACATCCCATTAGACTTTCACTAAACATTACTGTGTTGATGTGCAAACCAAGCAACAAGCTAGTGTGGGCCAGGCTGTACTAAAAACACTATTTCAAACCACTGCAACAGATACTGGTGGTCGCCGCTAAGGTTGGGAACTGCTATATAGTCTATGCAAAAGTGTGTAATCTGCAGCTCATATGCCAACAAACGGAATATGCTACTTACCAGTATGCATCTGTTCTTGGCATGTAGAGCTGCAGATCTACACACGCCCACCCGCCTCCCCGGCTACCTGTATCTGTTCCAGTCTATCTTATTTAGATACAACACACATGGGTTTCTTCACTGTTACTACTACGCTCCATCTTTCCCTGTTGGCGAAAAACAATCTGAGGATGGAGCCGAAGCCCATGCGCAATACGATCCAAGGGAGGAGTCACCGACCTCGTGACTTCCAAAGACTTTCCAAGAGGAAAAACAAACTGCAAAACATCCGGGCCCAACACCAGATGGCGATCTATGCAAAAGTGTGTAGATCTGCAGCTCTACATGCCAAGAACAGATGCATACTGGTAAGTAGCATATTCCTTCTTCAGTAAATTCACTTTTTCATACAATAATTTCAACAAAATAAATAAGTTATTTCGTTGACTATTCAGATGAAGAATATATAAACCACCTCATGATTTTCCACTTACTTATACCATCCAAGTGGCATCAGTTAATAGTTCATAAATGTGAAAACACAACACTATGTTATTAGTTTTCATGTATAATTGTGATTGCTGCATAGTTTCATTATTATAAAAATAAAAACAAAGGGAATTATTATAGAATTTGGTAGATGCAGATGTTTCATCCCCCTATTTACAGCATGTACATGTGTGCATGCTCTGACCAGGTCAGACAGGACAGTCGCACATTTTTGGCAGATGCCCCGCATTTCTCAAACTTCAACCCCCCCAAGTTAGTCATCATTTACGTATTGTAAATATTTCACAGAACGTCCCAGTTAAAGTGAACAACTTGTGTAGTTTATCACCCTAAGACATAAGTTATTTGAGCATTTACACTAATAATTTTCTCTGTGCACAAGCCTTTCCTTTCGTTCTCCACTAATCAGTTAACTCATTAGATGTAAATAGGGGTCATTAAGAATCCCTATGTGCACCATTCCTAGCAAAGCATCAGCAACAATTCAATCCCCGTAGAGAACATGGAAACTGAGTGCATTACAAAGCTCACCAAACAATTGTTTAGTAGCATAATAAAACAGTGTTTTATAAAACAATGATATATACATGATGAAAACTTTATAAATTATTAAAATGCTATGATGAAAACGAATTAAACCCCATAAGAAACAATGAAGGCTTAAAATAACCTTTGCTCATAACAACAGTCAAGTATGAGTCAAATACCAACAAGCGTTGGCATTGCCTTTTGGTCTGGCGTTGGCTGCCAGCCTTTTTGCTTTGTTAGCTTGCCATGTTTTTTAAAAAGCATTCTTGTGGGAGCTCCCAGTCTTTTGACAATATTTAAAAAAAAAAGGAAAAAAACTTTTAGTACTGATATGCTTGCTGTGAAAGGGCAGAATGCCATCACTTCCAGTGAAATTAGCCAATGGCTGAAGTTGGCTCATCTATTGCCCCATGCTGTATGCTGCAGAGGACAGAAGAAAATGTGAATGGCACAACAGCAGACCAAGGGATGAAAAGGACTGGTTGAACGCCCCTATAATTAAGTATATTATAAATGTAATTTTACTAAAAGTAATAAAAGGTTTTGGCTAATATCAGATATAATAATGGCTACTGGGTACCAATGAAGCTCCTCACATTGGTAAGATGAGGGAAGGCTAGTTACGATCACTAGCTGGGTGAAATGGTGGCACTTTTTCTCACCTTGCTTTGCAGAGTAAAGGGTGACTCCACCCTGTTTCCATAGTGTACTTAACACTAAGGAATTGCAAGTGAAAGCAACAAATGTTTTCAAAATTTATCTAAATTGGCCTAGATTCATCATAAAACATCCAAATGACAAGGATTAGATGAACCTTATACTACGAGTGCATTAAAACAAATGCACAATTGGACCGGGTACAAATGGAAACTCCAGGATCAATCATTAACGTAAACAAGAAAAAGCAGTGAGTAAATCAGGTCCAAACAAGCAGTAACTTAAGAGGCAAAGAGTAGACCAACAAATGTTTACCAGTGCATTTGTGATGCACAGTGTTGGTGTTGAAGGCCACTTATATGAAGAAACAATAAGTCGTATGTATGAGGAACTGGACTTCTAAATAGGAAATGTAAATGCCATGATGAATTAGTACTGTCGTATTTGTGCTTACTAGGGTTGCCCTCTTAGAATCAGAAGAGCAAAACAACCTACTTCCGGCCTTGGATACATGGAAGAGAGCCAGGCTGCGGTAATGGATAACTGAGCTGGAACAGAGATAGACTGCAGGAAACTGTTAATCATAGTGGAGTGATTAATAGAGCAGTGTGTAAACATGCTTGTATTCCTACTCTACTCAGACAGAGTACAGTAGTCTCATGAGTCATAGCATCTGAACCGCCATATTTATAGTCCACTGTTCTGCTCTGTGCACCCACATTTGCAGAGTCATAGGGGTTCGTCTCCTGTGTGGTGCTGCTGAGTGGAGAGAAAGGCCTTAGTCTGCTCGCATAATGCTGGAGACATTGCACTCCTGACTGCAATAACCTTGGAAGATGCATACTAGAAGACTGCGGTCTCCGGATGGGTTATGTCCACAATTCCATTGACTCCCGTGGCAAAAATTGCCTCCGGCCTTCTAGGTTGTCAGGGGAGTCGGGATTCTCCCCCATACACAGGCAACAGTTGTTCTCCAGGAAGGTGGGCACCTCAGTGTCTGAGTTTGGCCTGGCAACTGGTTGTGCCAGTTCTTCATCAAGTTTATTAAGCAGGGATGAAACCAAAAACATAAGCCATCTTCTCTTGGACTTAAGTGGTGCATTTCCTCTTTCTCATCTTCCAAATATTGTAATTCGTAAAAAAGTCTTGTTGAACAAGGCATTTCCTCCCTCATCTGTACCCACCACCAACTCTTTGCCCATTTCACTTAAGCAAACAGTCATAAATCTAGCAGGGCCATTGGAATTATACAATTCTGCTGCCACATCTTTTGTCGCCTAATTTTGCATTTCCCAAGTAATCCTTCATCTGCTGCATAATCTGCAGATTTTACCAAAAGAAAAATGTGTTTCTAGCTCAAACGGATCAAAAGTTATTAAAAACATGGTGATGTGTTCACGCACCGTAGAAGGCCCTTCGCAAAGGTTAACTGCTCATTTTTCATTTGCCCTTTTCTGTATTTGGTTGTTAAATTTGTACTTATGAGGTCAAATCTTTGCCAAGACATTATTAGCATGTGTAAAAACTACAAAATATTGAAGTAATACTATAAAAAAATTATAGCATTATGCTGCACGATTTGCCTTTTCTTGCCGCATAACTTGATGCTCTATTGCCTCATAATTTGGTGCTCCCCTGGCGCATAATTCCAGTGGCCCTAATTATTTGTAAAAACAAAAGTGGTCCCTGGTTCAAAATCGTATGAAGAAATGTCAGATTAATAATTTTTTAATAACATAATAAAAAAGCATAAACATAACTTTAAAAAATGTATTACGTGAAAATGGGAAGAAAATATGCTTAGTATTAAAAAAAAGTGACCCACAAATATAAATAAATGGTATATAAGTGTGACACGCGCAAGTACATTAATTACGACCCTGCACAATATATCAATGGAATAAGGGTGCCTAAATTACAAACTCTATGGCGTTTCGATGCCATTAAATTGCAGGCTCATCATCAGGACTCCAAACAATAGAAGCAATGAGAAAAGGTTGAAACTCTAATGGAGAGTTCTCGCAGTGAATGCCAAGATACAGAACAAGCATTGGCATAGCCAATAGGTCTCGCCTTTGGGACCTTGTAAGTGTTTAGCAATGCAGTACATTATCCCACACTGGCATGCCCACACACTGCGAGCCTTAAATAATATAGTGCAATATACTTTGGAAGAGCGCCGAGAAGTATGTTTTTTGCCTCCCTCTGCTCCAATTATACAACTGCCAACATCGGAGGACTCAGGATCTAAAATAAGTAACTATGAAATATATGTAGAAAGAAAAGCGCGTGTTCCGCAGAGAAGCGCCTAGAAGCGAGTTGAGAGGCATCCAAGTGTCGAATGCATTCCCTATGGACTGCTGTGGTAGTACTGGGCCCTTCAGAGGAGTACCGTAACTACGATACTACGTGCTATAGCAGACGCAAGGGAAAGGCAATATTGAAATAAGACCGGGTAAAAAAATGTGCATTAAGAACCTGCATTGGTAAAACGAAATGCTGTTGACCCGCTCCCTCCCCCAACAAAGTCCTCATAAAAAATCCAAGAGCCCCCCGCCATCTAGCGGGGAGGCTGCGGTTATATTGTGAACCCCGGACAGCCTCTCTGTTTTCTTTGTGAAGCCGCTTATGCGTGCACGGAAATAGGATGGACTGTAGGCGAGTTTAGAGCTCCCTACTGAGAATTGGTGTGATCTGCAGTTCGTCGTTTTTAATCTCGGCAGAAGGGATTTAAAACATAACAAGCATACGAAGGAGATATTGGACTAGCTAGTAACGCCCTGTCTTAGCAGGGAAGCATCCTATTTCACATAATACAGAGGTATACATTTAGGAAGGTAAGAAGTTAACAAGCAAAATCTGAAAGAGACACGTTAGTGATAGATTCCTTATCTTAGAATATCCCCAGGTGTCAGACTGGATCCGGAAAGTTTTTTCGTCAGCTGTACCCCTGCGCGTCGGCAGGTGGCATTGTGCGGCTCCGCATCTGTCGCTGGCGTCGTATGCGCCGAGATGACCTCACGGAGACTACTTAGGTTCCACCAATGCGCGCTGACGTCAGTTCTTTCTTTTTCCGCTCCAGTAAGGGCAGATCCGGTTAGAGCACGTACCTTAGTCACTTTTGACTATCTTTTTGAGACTTTTGTCTCCTGTAAGTTTGAGTCTACTGTGGTGGACGTAGGGATGCCTGGTTTTAAGTCTTGTGGGGCCTGCCGTTGCAATATACCGGTTGCGGACCCCCACTACGTCTGTCTCTACTGCCTGGAGAACGACCACGACTCCCGATCCTGTATGGACTGTCTGGCCATGGCCCGAAGGCCTTGAGGGAGCAGCGCTGAAAGCTGTTTGAGGTCCGGCACTCGTTCCAGCGCCGTTCACGGGCCAGGGGCCGCTCCAGGGAACGGGACGACTGGGAGGGGTCCGAGGACCCTCTTGCTCGTCAGTGTGACTCTGAGCAGGACTGGGCGGACGAGTTAGAGGAGGCCGGTGGCTTTGATGTCTCCTCTGACCCTGGGTTTGCCTCTCCTCCGCCTACCATGGAGGAGGGCGCTTCTTACACGGTGGTGCTCCGTCGGGCAGCTGAGGTCCTCAACCTTGATCTCCCTACGTTGGCCCTAATAACTAATCTCCTCACTGAGGTGCTCCAGACGGCGTCCATTTCGGCGGAGCCCCTGCTGCCATTTAATGACGCCCTCACTGACATCTTACTGGGCACTTGGTCGCGGCCAGCCACAGGGGCCCCTGTCGATAAGAACGTCGCCATGCGCCATCGCCCGGCGCCGGGTGACCCTGCCTTTCTGACCACTCATCCTACGCACGAGAGCCTGGTCATCCAAGCTTCGACGTCCCAGAGTGCTTTTCCCATGGCCCTGCTGGATAAGGAATCGAAAAAGCTGGGGCAGTTTGGCAAGCGGTTATTTTCCTCTGCCAGCTTGGGGCTGTCGTCAGTCAACACCACATGCCTCTTAGGCCGCTACTCCCACGCTGTGTGGGACATGGTGGCACAGACACTGCCCCATTGTCTGGAAGAGGTTCAGGTTGTACTTTCCGAAGCTGTGGCGGAGGGGAAGGATGCCGCAAAGTTCGCCATTCGGTGTGGGCTGGACACCGCGGACTCTTTAGGAAGAGCGATCTCCACAACAGTGGCCCTGCGTCACCATGCCTGGCTGCGGTCCACTGGGTTTTTCGGGAGATATCCAGAGTTCCCTCATGGACATGCCTTTTGATGGTACTCGCCTGTTTGGCGATAAGGCAGACAGTGTGCTGCAGCGTTTCAAGGACTCTCCGGCTACGGCCTAGTCCTTGGGTCTCTCCACCACACCCCGTCTACTTTTCGTTCATTTCGTGGCCACAGAAGGGGTGCCCCTGCACATTTTTTCAGCCAGAAGCCTGCGCAGAACCAGACTCAGCGTGGCCGCCAGCGTGGTGGCCGCCGTGGGCGGCTCAGGGGGCCAGTGGGCGGGTCAGTCCACCTCCGCTCTCGCAGCATCCGCCTCAAAGCTTTCCTATTCCGAACTTTGGGGTGCACCCCACGCCAGTGGGTGGCAGGATTCTGCCTCACCTCCCCCACTGGTGTTCTGTCACTTCGTACAGGTGGGTGCTGCAAATCGTCCGAAGGGGTTACTCCCTCCCCTTCGAGTCTGCCCCCCAGCCATGCCACCTCAGTTCCACCGCATGTCGGGGGATCACTTTGCGCTTCTCCAGCAGGAAGTCACGGCCCTCCTTGCCAAGGGGGCCATCAAGCACGTTCCTGGGCCAGAAGTAGGACGTGGTTGTTATTCCCACTACTTTCTGGTCCCCAAGAAGGACAAAGGGGGCATGCGCCCCATCTTGGACCTCAGGAACGTCAATCGCTTTCTCCCTTAGGAGAAGTTCAAGATGCTGATTCTGGCTCAGGTCTTGGCTGCCCTCGACAATGGAGACTGGGTGGTAGCGTTGGACTTGCAGGACGCATATTTTTACATCCCCGTCCTGCCGGCCCACCGGCGTTACCTGCGGTTCACGGTAGGCCACGAGCATTTTCAATTTGCCGTGCTCCCCTTCGGCCTTACCAGTGCCCCTCGGGTGTTCACCAAAGTGATGGCGGTGGTCGCAGCTCATCTGCACAGGTCAGGGGTGTCAGTCTTCCCCTACCTCGATGACTGGTTGTTGAAGGCGTGCTCGCCTCAGACAGTCGTCACCCACCTTCAGACTGTAGCCGACCTCCTGCATTTGCTGGGGTTCTCCATCAACGTGCCGAAGTCGCACCTGAGTCCCTCTCAGAAGCTCCCCTTCATCGGAGCGGTTCTGGATTCAACGCAGTTTCAGGTTTATCCTCCCGAGCAGGGAGTCCGGGATATTCAGGCTATGATTCCGATCTTTTAGGATGACCCTCTGGCTCCTGGGCCTGATGGCCTCCTGCATCCTACTGGTGCAACATGCCAGGTGGCATATGCGGGCTCTGCAGTGGGACCTGAAGTTTCAGTGGGCACAACATCAGGGCAACCTGTCCGATCATGACCAGATCTCAGAGGGCGCTGCATGACAATTGCAGTGGTGGATCACGAATCGCGATTGGGTCAATGGCAGATCCCTCTCCCTTCCCCAACCGGAGCACACAGTGGTGACGGATGTGTCCCTCCTGGGCTGGGGAGGCCACTTGGGAGAGGCAGAGATCAGAGGCCTCTGGTCTCCGGCGGAGTCCCGGCTCCATATCAACCTTTTGGAGCTTCGGGCGATCCGTCTTGCACTGAAGGCATTCCTTCACTCTGTCCGGGGAAGTGTAGTGCAGGTGTTCACGGACAAGACCACCGCCATGTGGTATCGCAACAAACAGGGTGGAGTGGGTTTGTGGACCCTATGTGAGGAGGCTCTGCGCCTCGGGACATGGCTGGAACATCAAGCCATTACCTTGGTGGTTCAACACCTGGCAGGTTCTTTGAACGCCAGGGCAGACAAACTCAGCCGCCGGTGCTTGATAGATTCAGATGGCGTCTGCACTCGGACGTGGCGCATGGTCTCTTTCTGCAGTGGGGAGAGCCTTGGTTAGATCTATTTGCCACCAAAGAGAATGCGCAATGTCATCAGTTCTGCACGTTGGAATTTCCAGGCCGGCACTTGCTCGGCGACGCTTTTCGTCGCGAGTGGAGCTGCAGTCTGTTGTATGCCTTTCCACCTATACCACTTCTGCCCAGAGTGCTGAAGAAGAGTCGGCGCTACCGGACCCAAGTCATCCTTGTGGCTCTGGATTGGGCACGAAGATACTGGTATCCCGAGCTACTCAGCATGGCGATCGATCCCCCGATCCGACTGCCTCTTCGGGAGGATCTTCTGTCACAGCAGCAGGGGACGGTCCTCCACCCGAACCTGTCCAGCCTCCACCTCCATGTGTGGAGCTTGAGCGGCGACAGTTGACAGCTTTCAATCTTCCTCCCGAAGTCTGTGATGTCATTCTGGCAGCCCGGCATCCCTCCACTAAGACGGTATACGCCTGCCGGTGGAACAAGTTTGTGGCATGGTGCACAGCAAAGTCTGTGGATCCCCTTTCTGCCCCTCTTTCTGAGGTCCTTCATTTCCTACTATCCTTGGCCCAGCAGGGCTCTGCTCTGGGCGCTATCAAAGGTTATCTTTCGGCCATCTCCGCCTTCCTAAGGCTTCCAGATCAGCCTTCTCTCTTTAAGTCCCCAGTTGTTAACCGTTTCCTAAAAGGCATTACACACATGTTTACTCCCGTGCCTTTCATAATGCCTCAATGGGACTTAAATCTTGTCTTGACCTATCTGACGTGCGCTTCTTTTGAACTCCTTCATAACTGTTCTTTACGTCTTCTCACTCTAAAGACAGCTTTCCTGGTAGCTATCACCTCTGCCAGAAGAGTGAGTGAGCTCCAGGCTCTTTCTTCTAAACTTCCTTTCCTTTCTGTTCATCCGGACAAGGTGGTTTTAAGGACCCGTCCTTCTTTCTTGACAAAGGTTGTCACGCCCTTCCACATCGGGCAGACCATCACTTTGCCCACCTTCTTTCCGCCTCCGCATCCTTCAAAAGAGGAAGAGAGGCTCCACCATCTGGACCCAAAACGTGCGCTTTCGTTCTATCTAAAGCGCACACAACAGTTCCGGTGGATGACCAGCTCTTTGTTGGCTACGTGGGCGCCAAAAAAGGTCGGGCGTGCACAAACGGACCATCTCTTGGTGGGTCGTTTTGTGCATCAAAGCATGTTACTCATTGGCTGAGAAGGAGCTTCCTGTGGGGCTGCGTGCCCATTCTACCAGGGCGACGGCAGCCGCTACTGCCTTGGGACACAGCGTTCCCTTGCAGGATATTTGTCAGGCAGCTACGTGGGCCTTGCAGCACACGTTTAACAAGCGTTACTGCCTTGACAGTCAAGTCCGGAGAGACAGCTTCTTTGGCCATTCTGTTCTCCGTGACTTTCTGGTGTAATCTATTCGCAGACCCACCACCGGGGTTGCTATTGTTGGGGTATCTATTCTAAGGTAAGGAATCTATCACTAACGTGTCTGTTTTAGATGCACAAGTTACTACTTGTGTAACAATATATCTGTAAGAGACATTAGTTAGTGATAGATTCCATACCGCCCCACCCATCCTTCTCGTTCTGCGAACTGATTTTTAGGGTTAAGGTCATCCCTTTCATGTCCCTAGTTTTCATGGCACCAGTGGTCAGTTTCTTGCATGGCTCTGCATTCCTGGCGTTGAAAGTCGTGTACAGAACTGACGTCAGCGCGCATGGGAGGCACCTAAGTAGTCTCCGTGACGTCATCTCGGCGCATACGACGCCAGCGATGGACGCGTAGCCACACGCCACCTGCCGACGCGCAGGGGTACTGCTGATGAACAACTTTCCGGATCCAGTCTGACGCCTGGGGATATTCTAAGGTAAGGAATCTATCACTAACTAATGTCTCTTACAGATCACAAGTAGTAACTTGTGCAACAAGTCCGATTTAAAGCATTGACAATAAAACCGGATTTCAGTGGCACGACTGCTCTCTGCTGAAAGAAACCCAAACCCAGTGGCTTAACAAATACCAAGGCAATGAGGACATGCCAAGGTGGTGAACGTCTAAGAGAAAAAAACACCTTTCCCCGTAAAAGCAAACCAGCATAAAATGGTCTACAATTAGCAAAATACTGTAAAGAACGTGAGAAGCAGTAGCTCCCGCAATACGGCACAAATTACTGCTTACAATTTTTCAGGGCACCACAGGACTCCGACACGTATTTTTAGAAAGCGGTCAATCAACCCCAAATATATAATCCAGCCTAAATATGGATTAGTCATCCTGTAACAGACTTCACCCCTGCAGTGTTCAGCATGCCATACATACTACTGCTGAAACAAGAATAAGGCTAGCTGACGGACTGCGTTTATTATGTAAACGTTAACACAGCTGCACCAGTCATTCCAGGGCAAGTGCGCAATGAAAATAAAGAATAATTCGTAGCAACGATTTAGGTACAACCTGGATTTTAGATGCACTTGTTTTCTGCCCCCTCCCCCTTTCACTCCAAGCTCCTCAGTTTTTGAAGGTTCTTAGTAAATACGGTAACTTGCATCGCAACCCTGACAGACAACCAGTGCTGAAGGAAGTCGCCAGCAGTGTATGAGCCATACAGGAGGCCGATGTGGTACCTCAAAACACCAGAAGTCAGATTAGTCTAAACACCATTTTACGAACAAGAATTGCTTTCATCAAAGAAAACCGCAAACGTTCCAATGACCAGGAATTTGGGAAAAGGATACCTGGGGCATACCATTTGAAGCATTAAAACATCACCGTTCAGAAGAGAAAGCGACGGCAAGACAAGCAGTTGAGAAGGGATAGCGAGGGCAACCAGGCAACTGCAAACAGCTGTTTTCAAGCACTCGTGCTTGTGCTGGCATCCACCTAGCAAGAGGGAGCAGCGGCGCGCGAGCTATCTGTTTTCAATTAGCGCACGCGCCGCTGCTCGCTCCTGCAAGGTGGATGCCAGCACAAGCACGAGTGACCAATTTCTAAAGGTCTTCTCCTATGGCAGCGCATGCGCATGCGCGCTGCCTAGGCGAGACCTAAAAAGGAATGATGGCTGGGCCTTAAGCTTGTCTCTACATCCAGCATCAGTTATGCTCTGGGAGAGCAACGCTGGCTGTCTAAAGTGACTAGTCCACTTGAGATGAAAAGTCAAAATGACATATAGTTAGACAGCAATATAGTATTCGGAAAATGAGAGTCAAGCCATGGAGGAGCCTGCAGAAGAACTGAATCAAAGCAGATAGACCAGAGAAGTGTATTGTGTATTGTTCAGGGTCATAATTAATGTAAATGTGTATGTCACACTTATATGCCATTTATTAATATTTGTGTATCACATATTTTGAACACAGCATCTTTTCCTTTTATTATGTTAGTAACACTTATTTGTATTCACATTTCTTCATATGATGTTGAGCTGGGGACCGCTCGTTTTGATTATTTTTATTTACCCCAGGTTCTTGTGATATCAGGTTTACCCTTGTGTTTCTTTGAATTTCTGATTTCATTAGCGTGTATCTATGAGGATAGCCCCAGAACTATTAACTATTCTTTTGCAAGAAACAGAGTGATAGCAGCGCTGGAGAATGACAAATGGCAGGTGTGTTACTCTCTCTAATTTTAACGCTTTCTCTGGGGCTCCATATCTTACCCAATTTTTAGTTCTTTAGTCAATCAGGATCAGCCAAGGTAAAGAATAGATGACAAATATCTCCTCTCGAGAAAACAATATAACACTAAATAATACGGTCATCTCCACATTAACTGAATAAAAGTGTAAAAACTCAAATATTTAAGGGTAATCTGAGTAAAGGTTAGATCCTTTGAATGCCTTTTTACCCGTTTGGTTTCATTCACTGCCATCTCATCTTAGTTCATCATGTAGGCTTAGTTGCCTTTCCATGTTTCTCTTATGAAACAGAGCCAAGCAGACGGTTGATGGGCATAGTTGCAAAGTGCATGACACAAGCTGTAATACTATTTAAAATGCACTGGTCGTTCTCGGAACCTTAGAGTGGTGCATTTGCAGTGTGACAGAAGAAGCTGTATGTTTACTGCTGCCATCTTTTAGATTTGTTTTTATAGGTTCACAACTCTGTTTGTCCATAAGGCTGTCAGAGATTTTCCCGGAGAAATGGAAAATTACATGATAACAGAAAGCAAGAAGAGGATGAGGCCTGATTAGCATGCAACAGGACCCAGCCGAGGGCCAGAAGTAGAAAACAATATGGTGATACCCCAAGGCAGGTGGAATTTCTCAAAGGCATGTTAGTTACTGAATCCGCTATATTCTTGCTATATTCAATCCAATTACTTTATGTGATCAATAAAAACCATTACAAAATTATCTGGCCTACATAATAAAAAGTATTACAAAAGGAAAAAAATGAATTAGCATTGTTTTCAAATGTGTTTCTCAAAAAAAACAGAAAAGCAAAAAAACTGATTACTTGTCCCTTGAAAGCTACACAAGAGGACTAACAGAAACAGGCATGACAAAACATTCTACCACTACCTCGAGGTTCATTCTGTGCATGTTGTGCAAGTATCTAAGAATAAAAGCTAATCTCGATCCAGGTTAAAACATGCATGTTAAAGCATATGTATTAAAACATGGGTGTCCAAGTGAATCAAAACATACATGTCTGGACATACACCTCGCTAAAAGGTGTATAGTGATTAAAGTTCTGTTGTTACTGCAGCTTAGATCAGAGTGGCAATTCAAAATACTGTGTTTTCCTACCACTCTTACCTTTTAAAAGCACATCAGATCTAACTTCAATAAAAACAGACGTGTTGGTGATATGGCTGGTCTGGGGCCAACTGAGACCTTCATGTCCGGCCTCGGGCCTTACTGAAGAAATGTTGGCGCCCCTAAAAGTACATAAAGTAAATAAAGTGGTATCTGGACTGGTACAAGGCTGATCACAAGCACATTTCACGAGCCTCACTAAAAAGAAGTTGAACCCCCTATTATGCATGTAGTAAAGGGAGTGCATTGCAGGTCACAGACGCCAGCCTCACTAGAAGGAAGCTAAACCCCCCAGTGTGCATACAGAAAAATGCTATCTACACTGCTGCATTGGAGATCACAGGCACATTTCATAATACATTCAATTAACACCTCTAAAGTGCATGAAGTAAATAACGTGCTATCTGGATGGTTACATTGCGGATCGAAGGTATGTTTATCAAGCCTCACTAAAAAGATGTTAAACCTCCCAGTGTGCATGCAGTAAATAACTTACTGTCTATACTGCTGCATTCTGGATAAAAAACATGGGCCTCACTATGAAGAGGTTAAACACCCCAGTATGGATACAGAAAATAAAATACTTTTTAGGCTGCTACATCGAGGGTCTCTGGCACCTTTCATAACATATTCAATTAACACAACAGTGGCTAACGCAGTCCATGGAACCACTTAAGAGGAAAAAATAATTTATCGCAGTCCATTTGAGACGTGTTTAGCCAGGCACAGACTTTGTAGAACAGATGTTAAATCGTTGAATGCTTGATAGGTATATTTATCATGATGTACCATGTTGGTCAGTGTCCTCTCAAACGCCTGCTTACATTTCGCAAATCTCCCTGTGAAGGTAGGATGTTCAGCAGAAAGACAGGTGATTACAGCAGGTCTGCAGGAACGGATGCCCAGTGCTAGTACCTGAGGTATTTAACAAAACTGTCTTTTTTTCAGAAGGGTAGGACAGATACATATGATGTGTACAAGTGCTTCCCTTGTCATGTTAGCAGATGAGGTAAGCCACTAACCTTCTGGAACAATCCAGCAGGGGCGATGACTCGTTTCCCCACTCCCTCCTGCGCAGACCCGCAGAGAGAGAAAGTATAACTCCCACTGCTAGGCTGCCCAAAGGGGAAAGGGGAAAATAGGACAAAATAATAAAGGAAGGAGGATACCTCTCCTCTCTGATCACTCTGTAAGCAAAAGACACCCAATTGATGGACGGAATGCAGAACCAATCAAAACATTCACCCCCAGTCAAGAGATCTGGGGGTGAATGTTTTGCTCACCATGCCACCCCAGTTTAGACCTGGCCATATGCAAATCAGTCTTGGCCCTGTGCCTCATAGGAACAGCCCAGCCTGAACTGCCGAGCCAGGTCCTCCCTGGACCGGAATCAAGCATCCTAGGACCGGTTTCGGGGTTTCACCCCTCTTCAGCCAGGATAGCTTGAATCCAGTGGCACAGTGAGCCCGGGGCCCACGTCTGGGCATACCCGGCGCACTTAGGGCGAGAAAGCAAAAGACACACAATTGATGGACGGAATGCACAACCAATCAAAACATTCACCCCCAGTCAAGAGATCTGGGTTAAATCTATCATTCTTTTGCTCACCATGCCATCAGTCTTGGCCCTGTGCCTCAGGGGAAAGTCCAGCCTGAACTGCCAAGCCAGGTCCTCCCTGGACCGGAAACAAGCATCCTAGGACCGGTTTCGGGGAATGTATGACATTGTTCTGCATTCTGTCCATCAACTGTTGTTTAGGTTGAGCCTAGAGCAGCGTGCATGCGCTGCTTGCTCAACTTTTAGTAATGGGCTTTGGAAAGCTCACCACACGCTTGTGCGTGTGCTTTTGTTTTTCTCCGAGGCTAATGGGCTTTGTGTGCGTCTTTCTGAGAAATACAGCACGCAATTGGCCAAAGGCGGGTGAATGTCCCGACTTTGCTCCGCCCACAGCCTATTGTTTGTGGTTACCCACACAGGCCACATCTGTTTTCAATTATCGCGCCCAGACATGGGCGCGATAATTATAAACAGATCGCTTGCAGTAGCGCGCGCGCACCACTCGCGGGATTGTTATCGCACGTTGGTGCAGTGCCAGAGCACTGCAATCACACTGGCATTTTTGCTTTATATGCATTCCGGTATTTGGGTGTATTATGACTTTGTAAATGTTCATGTGTCATACATAATGTTGATGGTATGAAGCACCTGAAACTGGCCATTTGAGTCTTTCCAGAAACCCTAGGGCGGCATTTTCAGAAGTACTGATGGTTTACCCCCTGCCCCACCCAGTGTCTAGTGCGAGCAAGAAAAATGCCACCCAAACAAACCCCCGCGCCCTCTACCGGATAGGTAGTTAAGTACAGCCATTGTTTGGGTTCTGTGGGCCTCTAAGACCATTGTACTTGCTGCACTATTGACAGCCGCTCTCCTGGCGCCATTTAAAGTGTTAGCATGGGACTCTAGCACTGTGTGTCAGCGAGCTGCTGACGTCGGCACAGAATGTCTGCTTCTAATATGCGCATGCAGAAACGGCCTTACTGTGCCACTGGCAGAAGTTGGCACGCGCAGGCTCTGGGCCACAGAACCTCCTGTCTGTGCTTCAGGTACAGTCAGTGCTGCACTGCAGCGAGTAAGGGTAGGAACAGGAAATGGGCAAGTGAATGTGGCTTTACATAGAGGACTTTTGAGCACCACATGAAGTGCACATTACCACATTGCTTAATCTAAAGCCCTTTTCCAGTGGAGTAGTGCCATACAATCTGTCAGTTCAGAAACACTCAGGGCAGAGTGTGCATTACATACAGGGAACTGTTGCGAGTAAATGGCATACAGGCTCCCAAATTCTACCATGACAAAGGCAATAGAGCTTTAAATTCAGAGAACTGTGGAAACACATGTATAATACATATGCTTTACATGCAGGGCAGCGTGGAAACCTTTCCTGCATGCAGAGCAGTGTGGAAACTGGCATGGTGAAATGTGCTGTACATATTCAGGCATTGTAAAATTGGCATGGCAAAGTGTGATTTACACTGATGCAAAAGCAACATGGACTTGGAAGCTGCAATGTTACATTACATTTACATTAAATACGAGGCCAATGTGCAATTACCACTAGGGGAGTATCTAATTTGTTGAATAGCCGTGCTGTTTGATGTATGCGCTTGTGTGTTCACCAATCACAGGACAATCAGTAACTTATACCTACTTTGTCACCCTGCTAATCGGGCTGATGCTCCTAGAAGTCCTTTGGCACTTTGGGCATCTCTCTATTTCTGACTGTTGTCAGAGTTTTGTGCTTTTACCGAAAGCGTCCCCACCTCGTGAGAACCATGACATCCCTGCAGGATTGATAGAGTCTGCATAGAGTATTTGGGGTTTCTCTTATTTGTGCAGGTGTACAATCCAGTGTCTGTAGCCCTCCGGACCTGTATCGAATAAGTTGTTGTTTAATTTGTGTTAGTATGCAGGTGTTTGTGACCGGTTGCGGACCTTATTTGATATAGTTGCTTAAAACCAACCAGGCATGCAAGTGTAAAGCAAGTATTTGTTTGTCAGCCGCCATGATATATTTTGGAAGTTAGTAAAGGAGATGGGGGCTGCCCACAGTGCGGCTCCCTGAAGGTTCTGGAGAGATTTGTCCAGATAAACCCGGGCTGCGGAGGGGCTAACCATGTTAGCTATCTCTATCCAAAGTTGATTTTACAGAGTATTTGTTCCTGCTGTACATAGCTTAAAACATATTTTCAGGAAGGCAGCTTGTCTTTCCAGGACTTGCCTGTACAGGCCAAATTCTAACCAGGTTTGTGCTGGAGAGGCTTGTTTTGGTAGGGGTCCAAACCCTTTTATAAGTAATCACTACTAATTTATCCAGCTGGAGGGAGCCCCTTCTATACATGACATCTGATCTATAAGCCACAGTGGGTAGTAACTTAACACAGATCTCCTTCATTAGGAAGTCAAGGGAGGGATCTTGGAGCATTTTGGAGAGCTTGAGAGTTGCATGTAGCAATGTGGGTTTATGGTCTCTTTGTAGGATTGAAAGGTTCTGCGATTATCCATGATCATGCCCAGATACTTGAATTCCACAGGGATGCTGACAGCAAGGCCATTTAGGCGCCACCTACCTGGTTTATTTTTCTTTCTGCCTATAATAATTATTCTTGTTTTCTCAAAGTACATACGGAAGCCACTGTAACCCCACTCTGGTCCTGAATAATAGGAGGGTGACATCTGCTTAAAGTAGGCAGCAGGTTGATTTATTTCCAAATGTGCAGACATGTGCATTCACTTCACCAAGGGCTATAGATATATCTGCCAAGAATATATTAAAACGTAGAGGAGCAAAGACGCAACCTAGTTTGATCCCTGTCGATATATATATTTTTTGTGACAAGGATGTGTCGTCCTCTAGTTCTACTTGAAGCCAGGTGTTTGTGTACAGGGTGCTGATGCCTTTCAGTAAATGGAGCAGGATATTCATTGCTGCAAGCTTCTGCCATAATATGTTGCATGGAACTGAATCGAATGCCGCTTCAAAATCCACGAAACATGAGTATAACAAGGATTTATTTTTGATCGTTTTATCCACAAGTGCATCAATGCAAAAAAGATTTTTGGTGGTTCCAAACCCTGTTTGGTGGGGGAGACAATGCTGTATTCATCTGTCCACAACTCCAGTTTTCCTAATAGGAGACCCGTGAAATATTGGGCCTCGTTGTTCAACAGAGAGATTTTTTGATAATTTTCTAGATTGGTGGGCATCCCTCCTTTATATATGGGGTGAAATATTGCCCCTCTCCATCACTCAGGTATTTGTTTTGTGAAAATACAGTGATTAAATAAAGGTGTCAATAGGGACGCCCAGTATTCTGGGTTATCTTTGAGCAGTTGTTGCTGTAGGCTGTTTGAACCTGGGCCACCTTCTCACCTGCCCCTGGTGATTATGCCAATGGTCTGGTTCCAGGAGTAGCCTACATATTTTGTAGATGGGGGAGGTGCAGGAATCTGTACTCCGCTGATTTGGTGTCTCTTTATTATGCCGGTTTCCACCCCAGGGATTCCTCACACTGTGAGCTCTGTGCTTTGCACGGTTGAGTGTACCATTTCTGCAATGCTTTCAACCCCAGAGAATGCTACTCCTGGATTTCTTTTATGAACCACAGCATGAGTACTTTGAGCCATGCTGATGCATTCTTCCCATTAGTGCACTGCTATGTTTGCAGACTGTGACACCGGTTGATCTCGTTGGCTATTGTTCATGATCTCCCAGAACCTTTTCGCGTTTCTTGAATTGCTAGCAAAGGGGAGAGGCGCCCAGTAGTTATCATGGGCAGCGTGTCTGAGTGCCCAAATTTCTTCTGGTAAAGCTTTAGGGTGGCTGCGATTTTAAATGCTAAGCCCGTCTCAGTTGGGTTACTTTTAAGGGTTTTGAGTAGTTTGCTTAGCTACTTTTTAATGACCCTTGCCTGTGGCGGAAGCCTATGGCAGAATCTTCCATTTCATGTGAGAGCCTACACTCTCTGTCGGTGGGGAACTCCTCAATCAGATTTTTAGCTACCAGTACGCGCTGTACTCGAGCTCAGCCACTTGATAGCATTTTTTTATGTGGTCTGTTGGCAGTGCTCCTCAAAGGACTTTGCTGAGATGCCTTTCCATTTAAGTCTCTTTAGGCTAGTGATTGGTGATACAGAGCCTGAGTCAAGGCTTTTGGAAAGCAGCGAGTATGTATTGCTTAATTGCAGGGATTGTGTGTTATGGTATCTTTCTTGGTGAACATCAATCTTGAAGTATTCTAAGTATCCAAACAGGGAGTGGCTCATCAAGATGTAGTCTATAATGGAGCATAAATTCAAGGCATTGTAAGCTGGTGGTGGATGCTGACCCGCGCTTGCTCTTCAATTCAGTGATCTGAGACCGGCTTGAAGGCATATACCCAAAATCTTTTCCCCAAAACCAATACGTCCCTTAGTAGATGGGATGACTTGATGGAGTATGTGCCAGAGGTCGTCTTGTAGCAGTATGGTCTAACCTCCATGACTATTGATTAATAAATGTGAACTAAAATTGCCGGATTAGAACGTGTAAGCCCCACCATGCTTTTGACTTAGATCTGTTATTATTGACTCCAGTTTGGGTATGATCTCTCGTTTTGAGTGAGAGTGTCAGTGAATATATATATGTATTACCATAAGAGGAGTTTTGAGGTCATTCGCCTAGTTGTGAACTAGTACATTCATGATCAATAGTTAGTGAAGGACCATTTCTTCTGTGCCAACATCCAGATCTGAGGCAATATAAATGGCCAGGCCTCCTTTGGGTCTACCTTTTGCATTAGTTTTGACTGCTGCTGAGCAAAACTCCACGTACCCAAACAGGGGCATTGAAGTAGTACTCCATGTTTTCTGCAGCATGAATCCATTGAATTTTTGCCAGTAGATGACCACTTCTGCATCCTCAACTAAGCTGCTCAAGCCTCTTGCTTTCCAGGAGCATATCTTTAAGCCATTGTGGAACCAGATAGGCTAGGCGAATGCAGGGTGGGAGGTCATTTTCCTGTTTGTTAATTCGGGCTGGTTACCGTGACAACCAGTCTGATTCCATGTTCAGACCTGGGACTGCACATAATGCTCCCCTCATGCTTTCTTTTTCTTCTTCTTCCTGTGGTTTGAATGCTGCTATCTATTGCATTTCTCAGGCTCAAGAAGGTTTCATTTGGGCTGCTTCTGATGTAATTGGCTGTCATGACAGGATCACAAAACTGTACTGAGTACTCTTTAGTCCCGTATCTTGTATGCTTTATTCCCCAGTTCTTACAATGACCCTATCTGCTAGAGATGTCTAGCCGCAGATTCCTTCCTTAGAATCATCCCCATGTGCCAGTCTGGATCCAGAAATATTTCTGCAGCAGTACCTCTGTCCGTCGGTAGAGTGCGGCAGGTAACAGAGTAACGATGTCGTCCTACGGATGTCATGTTGTCAGTGTCTTGACATCAGT
This sequence comes from Triturus cristatus, assembly GCF_964204655.1. Classification (NCBI taxonomy): domain Eukaryota; kingdom Metazoa; phylum Chordata; class Amphibia; order Caudata; family Salamandridae; genus Triturus; species Triturus cristatus. The sequence goes on from NC_140589.1 coordinate 1,004,886,951, forward strand.
TTCTTCCTTTTCTTGCTTCGGCACGGATTCAGAGAGTTGTACCTCTGGCCATTTTGGCCTACCACCATGGAACAGTGTGTTTTTCTCTAGAGATCTCTGAGGTCTACGATGTTGACCCCATACCCTCATCCTATTTGCATGTTGTGTCAAAGCGCGCACCCTGACTTCGACTGGTGCGGCTTGTGTCTTCAGCTTCATTCCTTGAAGGTGCAGGGGTACCCCATGACGCTCTTGGAGAAGGGGAGGTCACCGGCCCCTACTTGGTCACTGTCCTCTTCTTTCTCAGAGGACTGCTCAAGGGCCAGCTCCAGAAGTCCTTCATCCTCGGGGTTGCCTGGTAAGTCACACCGTTGGCGGTCAGTGCTGCATCCTTCCCCAACTTTACTGAATACACGCGGTGTCCTATTCCTCCGCTTTCGGAGTCGGAGCGAGAATCCGGGCTGCACCTTCTGGTGTTTCCTTGCACCGAGGCGACTCTGGCTCAGATGAGAGAATACTATCTCTTCCTCAATGCCATTTACGGCTCTCAGCTTCCCTCTGGTGCGCTTCTCAGCCCAAGGAGGTTGGTGCAGCCTTGACTAATTCCAAACCGATGGCTCCTCCCTTGGTGTCAACAGGGCCCTCCGAATCTCGTCTCTGTCTCGGCTGAAGTGCACAGTCCTTTGGGGTTTCCACCTATGATGCCTGTGTTGAATCCGCCGGTGCCGATAACCCCTTCTCTGTACCCATCCCCCTGCCCCCCTCCCCCCGACGCCGAGGTGTCATCTTCTCGGCACTGAATCGATGTCGGGAACGGCGTTCATGGATCAGTCGTCTTCTGACTACCTTCATCTGCTTTCAGAGGAGCCCCCTGCTATTTTTTTCTTGACACACTTGTATTTTAATGATGTTGGTGATCACATGACTGAGCCTTCTCCGCAGTTTCATTGAGTTTCTGAGCTTGGTGACACTAGTGGCCTGGATTCTTCCTCATCCTCAGGCCTGTTTTCGCCTCCTCGCCTCGCTTCGGAGACTAGGAATCTGTAGCTAGACATCTCTATCAGATGAATAAGTTACTTACCTTGGGTAACACCTTATCCGGTAGAGACTAGATCTAGCCGCAGATTCATTACTGACCCGTCCATCCTCCCCGCTTTACAAACTGGTTCTCCTTTTTCTTCCAGATCCCTTCTATGCACCTTTGTGCTTTTCGTTGGTTAAAAAAAAACATATCTAAATGTAAGGCAGACCAAATAACCAATAATAATTAATGTACGCATCTTTCAAAAAGATGATTCTTTTTGAGCATACTGTTTCCATGGCAGTTTCTATTCGTGGCTCCGCGTTCAGCGTAGAAAGTAGTCACGGAAAAAACTGATGTCAATGTATCAGGGGAAGGCTTATCTGGACTCTGACGACGTCACATCTGATAGAGAACGTCATTGCGGAGTTGCTCAACGCCCTCTACTGACGCGCAGTGGTAGCGCTGTAAAAAAAATTCCAGATCCAATCTGGCGCATGGGATAATTCTAAGGTAGGAGTCCGTTGCTAGATCTAGACTCTACCAGATAAGGCGTTACCGAAGTTAAGTAACTTATACTTTCATGCCATATTTAAGTCACTTGTTTGGGTCTAGACAATGTTATTAAGTTGGTTCCTTCAATTGATTGCCTCTTAGTGGGAGGACCGCGATTGATAGTAAATCAGGGCTAGTGAGATGAGACAGGGATGCATGGCTTCCTAGTAGTTTTAAGATTTTTACCCTGTTTAGTATGTCTTGGGGGCCTCTTGATGCATATTCAAGATAAATAAGAATCTAGTTACCAGATTGGTGGTATAAGTTTTGCAATGAGCTGTTGCAGCACCCAACGGCATTTTATTAATTGCCTTTGCGATTAATGGTTGTGCTTTCACACCAAAGCTCTGCTAACGGGGGTAAGGGGATTCTCTGTGGAGAAGTGGAGAAAGACTGCCCAATTGTTGGGGTTACAAGTCCGACAGCTTCATGATGCATGTAGGTATAGTTTTCCACTGTAAATTGGGGAATCCCCATGTTGTTCAAGGGGTTCCCCACTGCAGTTATAAGATTCCTCAGTTTGAGGTGATGAGTTGTGGCAGCGGGCTCTTCTATTAATACCAGGGCTTATTAGTCACATAAGCGTTTAGGGTTGTCTTTAGTGTCAGGGTGTGGTATTATCCTTCCTTCCACGGAGGTAACATTGATGGCATTTGCCTCATGCCTTTACCACTCAGAGGATAGATTGCTGTTTTTGAAGGTCAAGGCTGCTTTGGAGCGTGGGGAGACCATATTGGTGGAGACCTGTGCCTGTACCTCCTGCAATATATCCACTTCAGTAGCCGGGGAAGTTTTGGCTCAGTTGGAAGCTTACAACTGGCGGGCCTGGAACATGAGATGTGCCCTTAGGGGGCTCCGTTCTTTTTCTCAAAGTAGTATATTTAGTTAATTTTATCGGGTGTCTGTGATCAATGGCTGTTGGCTGCTTGATTATCTGTTTGTTCCCTGCTTCCCACAGTCTTTGGCACTCTTGCTTAGTGGGAGATTTCCATTGGACATGGGTTGTCAATGCTGATTTTAAAGGGCTTTCTCCAGGTGGGCTGCATTGTGCCATAGGCTCGGTACTCATCATTGTATATGTAATTTTTGGGGTTTCCATTTCCCGGGGTGCCGCGACCATACGCTTGCTATTTCTGGCAGTGTGCCTGGGCTCAGGTTCTGTGTGAATCTCTGCTATGCACAAAGTTCCAGTGGATGGAGAGGATTTCCTGATTCAGAGTTTTGTATATCCTTTGAAGCGATCAAAAACATTGAAGCCGGTGGGGGCATGCAGTGAAACAGAGGGACAAGGGGACATTTAAGTCTGATTTGGTGGGCTCTTCCATGGGGTTACTTCCATCACTACTACTAGGCACTGATTACATTTTTGTTTGTATTGTTTGAGTCGTTAAATCTATGATGATAAATGCAAGGGCATCTGGCAGGGTTGACAACTTGTTGAGAATTGGTGAACAGGTGCATCTTCATAGCTCTGGAGGCACCAAAGGGTCCGAAGCTGATGGAGAGCCTTGCACTCGCACATTGAGGTTATTGAGTTTGACCAACTTGTCGTCTATCCCTGACCCAAACACCATCAGGGTGTTTAAGAGATCTGCTTGAACTTGAACATTTTCTGAGTGAAATCTGAGTGATTGAACAATGGAATCGAGTGTTGTCAGCAAAGTAGGCCAGTGATCGTCGTTAATGCTGATGACGGATTTGGGGGTGGTTTGTGAGAGTTGTTATTTGTTTCTCCTATGTCCGAGGGGTGGATGATGGCAATGGTGCCATCCTGGAGTTCTTCACGCTGGCGCTGTGTTCATCCAAGCTGCGTGATAGCCTATCTGGTAACAGGTCTCCTTTGCACCCTAAGGGTATTAGGCTTCCCTACTATCTTTTTCAGTTTGCTTTGAGCAACGATGTTCATTGTTGCCTTTTCCGCCTTTGCTGCAGTTATGTTAGTATGGGCAGATGAAACTGGGGTGGAAGAAACTGAGTATTGAGAGTGCCTGACGGCTCACTGTGGGATCCTGCTTTCGAAGTTTTTGGGCATCCATGCCGACTGGGTCTGCTGAGCTGGGTCTGTGATTATGGGCATGCTTTGCTGATTTGCTAGCATGAATTCAGATGTCTCAATTGTACAGTTGACTCTCTACTGTTAAATATTTAAAAAGGCAGTTCTGTGTTTTGAGAAAATCTTGGTAATCATTCTGATTCATTCTCCTAGGCAATTCTGCAGGCAGATGAGAGCCTGAAAGAACTGGATGTAGGAATCAATGACTTGAAGCGGCTCGGAGACAAACTGCAGATTGACCAGTCTTCTATGCAAGAGCTTTCTAGATTTCAGGTGAGATTTACTGAAATAATTTGAAATTAAGTTTTACAAAAAAATCTTGTATTGTTCAAATCATTGATTCTTACATATTATTATATTACATTTGAAATGCAGAATCCACAAATTGAATTGCCTCTGTGAGTGTTGTTTGATTTATGTAGAGTGTTGATGGAGGTATGTGTGAATAAAGACCCAGTCAAGGCAAAAAGATGACTTCTTCGATTGAGGTTAAACAATTTTTAAACTAGACACATCTGTATATAAACTAAATATCACATATCATAACCCATCTTGTTATTATCATTAATTTATAGATATTGAAAAAATAAAATCAAGGTCACCCATATCCGATAATACTTGTAGTTCCAATATTGATCTTCCTACTTGCGTATCAACAAAAATATTGAAGACAGTTGAGGCCTGTACCATTATTTTTACTGTTGTCTATATTAATATGTGACTGATTCATCCAAGAGCAACTATTGCATAATCGTATTTTCCCTATATGTTACAGCTCTGATACAAATATGCTTACATTTACATATGGCAGGACATTTTCAGGAACAAGCTCAATATTCACACATTCAAAACAAAAATGTTGCCTCTGTTGACTATACCTCTTGACTTCTCAAGAGGTATAGAGCATTTGTATCTGAATTCCTTAAGTAATTAACACAAAACATGAAGTACATGATGGTTTGTGTGAATACCGTGTCAAAAGGGCTTAGTGAATGTTCACCATGAGATTTCCACTCTAAGGTGAAACTTGATAAATTGGACATTGTTACATAATTTCCCTGACAAAGTATCTTTCAAGGGTGTTGGTGCTCTTTAGTCATACATATGCCCCCACACTTGTTATTTTCAGCTCAGCCTTTTCTCATTCAAGATTTTTAATTTGTAGAAATGTAGAAAACTGAATTTTAGAAATGTAGATATAATTGCAGGATGCATAAACAATTTGGTGTGCCCATTTGTCAGATTGTAGCCTAAATACACTTTATCTGTAAAATGTTCTCTGGTCACTCCTGTTTCAGAACAGAATGCAAAATTTGGTGAAATATATTCTAGGATCTGACAACAGTGGTATCCATATAACCATAGGAGCACGTTTAATGCTAATTTCAATAAATATGGATGATAATTCCTGCTGTATCTCAAAGGTTGATGCGATTTTTGTAATCCCAGTCACCTTCAAATAAATCTGCTTTCCTCCACTGCAGATACATTCACCTCAAATACCTGCTCCAAAGTTAGTTCTCTCCCAGTAACAGCTTTTGCTTAACCCAGACTTATCTTTTGTAAAGCAAGAGAATCATTATGTGTGTCTGTCATCAACATTTAGTGTGTCCCATATACCCCAGTGATATCTGAATAAATGGAATGTTTCCACTGCATGGTACTTAAAAGGGATTTTAGACCGTGGCCATAAGAGAGATCCCATAGAGAACTTCTGTACTGTTTTTATGTACTAAGTCATTATGTCTGCTTTTGTCATCCCAAAGGACATGTACGATGAGCTGATTATGATAATTGGCTCCAGGCGCAGCGCACTGAATCAGAATTTGGCTCTCAAAAGTCAATATGAGCGGGCTCTGCAGGATCTAGCGGACCTGATAGAAACTGGGCAGGAAAAGATGGCTGGAAATCTGAAAATTATGGTTACTTCTAAAGAAGAGGTGCAAGTACTCCTGGGCAAGCACAAGGTAATATTTTACAAAACTATGCTTGTTGGCTTCTAATTTACAGTCTCATTGGGTATGTCTGTTTGAGAAAAGTGTCATACCACTCGTTCCAAAAAATTATTGATCTTCTGAATATTACTGTCATCATAAGATCTTGTCCAATATTTTTTTGTGTGTTTTGATCGTTTAGGAATATTTCCAAGGACTGGAATCTCACATGATCTTGACAGAGACCCTCTTTAGGAAAATCAGCAGTTTCTCCCTGTTTAAGGAAAGCAAATCCCACACAGAACTTATGGCACAGGCCTCAACAATCCTCAAGCAGGCCCACAAAAAGGGTGTGGAGCTCGAGTACATTCTGGAGGTGAGGAGAAAGTACCATAACAGGACTGGTGCCTGAAAGCATCACTAATGTCATTGATTAAAACATAAGCATATTTCATACTGAAAACTCAACTATTTTATCCTGACTTTGGTGAGACCAGAAGGATTTTGGGGTCCCAGTTATAAGAATCATGTTTCATTATCTGTATGAACTAACACACTTGCTCGGAATCTTATCCATATTTATATGTTTTTTTGTACGTCAAAATGTTGTTATAAAATAAATGTGTCTTATATATTATTTACATAAACAGTGCCCCATTCTGTGTAGAATTTTTATTATTAAATATATTGGGGCAATATTTTCATAATTAAAATTCAAGTAACAATAATTTGACAGACGACATGTTGAAAACGATATTCTGATATCATATCATTTAAGTAATATCCCCTTGCAACGCATTTGTAGGTTTTTGACCTTATCAAGATAGAGGTACATGATGGGACACTTTAGACAAGCTTTATGGATCATGTCCTGAGAATGACCTTACAGTTGCGCTCACAGACCAACTGACTATGCAAGCCTGTAGCTGCATCACTTTTCACAAGTAGCAAACTCACATAGAACAGGTAAAGTTATTCGTTATGAAACATTAAATGCAGAAAAGAACTTGGACCTCCTCATTGCTATGTTCTATAAAAGTTGATACTTCAAATGCATGTCTCCCGACAGCTATGCAAAGAAAAGGATGGTAACTTTCAGGTTTGCAATGAGACTACTGTAAATTTTAGATACCCAGTGTAGAGCTCTTGAGAACAATAAGGAACTACACCCATGCCAGCTACAGAGTAATAAATGTAAATGTGGACCCAAGTAATTTTGTGCTAATTTGCCAGCTCTGCTTTTATACGTTTTACCACAAATCAGAGTGGCTTTACATTTAGATGGTGTGCAGTCATTATCTGTACACAGCCAATGTGATCCTGTATGTTTGCTGTTATTACAGACATGGACTTACCTGGATGATAACTATCAAGAGCTCAGTAGGCAGCTGGAGGTGGTGGAGAACAGCATTCCCATTGTTGGACTAGTGGAGGAGTCTGAGGAAAGGCTCACTGACAGGATCGCGCTGTATCAGGTCTGCTGCCTCTTTCTTTTTCAAATATCTTTCATTAGTGAGATGTTCTTGTTCATAAAGCACACACTGATATCCTTGTTACTGTAGGTCCCAGACCAAGATTGCATTTGAAAAACAAAAGCAATAGCACAGTTGTGAAATGCAATATTCAATCTTATAGGTCTCTAACAATAGGTTGGAAATTAGTGAGTGGTGACTCTTCTGAGGGACAGAATGTATTCTAAAAGCATGTTGGTGTGAAAAAGCTTCTTCTATGACGCCTTCTTATTGCAAACATTACTAAGTGCTCCCTACTGAATATTCTTCTTTTGGTTTGCATGAAGTGAAACAATTGTCTAAAACATTATTGAAAATGCACAGTAAAAGTGGATATGCTCTTTAGTGAGAACACTCTGACAAGAGTTTTGTGCAATGCTGGATACATGTGTCATATTAAGTTAATAGCGGTACAAAAGGGGGTGGTGATGGACGGAGCATCAGAACCAATCAAACACTCACACCCAGTCAACAGATCTGGGGTTGATCCATCACCGTTCTTTAGCCCACTCTGCCACCCCAGTTCAGACATGGCCATATGCAAATCAGTCTGACCCTGTGCCTCATGGGAACAGTCCAGCCCGAACTGCCAAGCCATGCCTTCCCTGGACCGGAAACAAGCTTCCTAGGACCGGTTTCTGGCATTTCAGCCGTCTTCAGCCAGGCTTGCTTGAATCCAGTGGCAAAGTGAGCAAGGGACTCACGTCTGAGCATACCCTGCCAACTTATGGCGTACAAAGCGGTACAAAAAGGGGTGGTGATGGACGGAGCATCAGAACCAATCAAATACTCACACCCAGTCAACAGATCTGGGGTTGATCCATCACCGTTCTTTAGCCCACTCTGCCACCCCAGTTCAGACATGGCCATATGCAAATCAGTCTGACCCTGTGCCTCATGGGAACAGTCCAGCCCGAACTGCCAAGCCATGCCTTCCCTGGACCGGAAACAAGCTTCCTAGGACCGGTTTCTGGCATTTCAGCCGTCTTCAGCCAGGCTTGCTTGAATCCAGTGGCAAAGTGAGCAAGGGACTCACGTCTGAGCATACCCTGCCAACTTATGGCGAACAAAGCGGTACAAAAGGGGGTGGTGATGGACGGAGCATCAGAACCAATCAAACACTCACACCCAGTCAACAGATCTGGGGTTGATCCATCACCGTTCTTTAGCCCACTCTGCCACCCCAGTTCAGACATGGCCATATGCAAATCAGTCTGACCCTGTGCCTCATGGGAACAGTCCAGCCCGAACTGCCAAGCCATGCCTTCCCTGGACCGGAAACAAGCTTCCTAGGACTGGTTTCTGGCATTTCAGCCGTCTTCAGCCAGGCTTGCTTGAATCCAGTGGCAAAGTGAGCAAGGGACTCATGGCTCTCCATGCCACTGGAAATCAAGCAAGCCTGGCTGAAGACGGCTGAAATGCCAGAAACCGGTCTAGGATGCTTGTTTCCAGTCCAGGGAGGACCTGGCTTGGCAGTTCGGGCTGGACTGTTCCCATGAGGCACAGGGTCAAGACTGATTTGCATATGGCTGGGTTCAAACTGGAACGGCATGGTGAGCAAAAAAACGATGGATGTAGGCCCAGATCTCTGTACTGGGGTGAATGTATGACATTGTTCTGCATTCTGTCCATCAATTGTTGTTTTTATATTAAGTTAATAAACATTAGAATCAAATCACGTAGGATGCCTCTAACCCAGCCAAACTTTTAGGTATTTTTAATGTGTTTGCCTTTTAATATTTTGCTGAACTTTTACAAAAATGTGATATTTGGATCAAAAGAGTGAAATGGTTTTGTAAGCATCTGAGTTTGTCAATTAATGATGATTACTGTTTTAGTCAAACAATATCTATTGAATGTATTACTTTTCATAAAATGACAAACTATCAGGCCACTTCATCTTTTTCCTTATTGCAGCGTTTAAAATCTAGTCTTACGGGAAAACAACCCAAGCTTTATCAGGTTTTGGATGACGGCAAGAGACTTCTGATTTCCATCAGCTGCTCTGAGTTAGAGAGCCAATTGAACCAGTTGGGGGAGCACTGGTTAAATAATACAAACAAGGTGTCCAAGGAACTTCATAGACTGGAGACCATACTCAAGCACTGGACAAGGTAAAGTGCCTGGACTATAGTACTGTGAAGATTAGTCTCACAGTGAGGACATGTTTACATGATTGTGAGACCCTGTGATTAGACTAGCATTGTGTTGTTCATATGAGTGTACGCTGACTGCTAAACGTATGGCATAAAAATATGTTTGAAGATTGGATGCAAGTATGGTTCAACTAGACATATTTACTTAATTATCAGATTCAACAAGAAGGGATGAGTGCTTTCACTTTACTTTGCCAACAATGATCTTGCTTCTTTTGCTGAACTGAACCCGATGTGAAAATTTGCTATGCTATCCTCTGATAATTTGGTTGTTATTTAAATTACTCTTTATACATTTGTCTAATGTACACATGGTGAGCCACTAATATTTATATGAAATTATCACCTTCAGTCATCTTGAAAATTGAATTTGGAGCCTGATTAGGCAAGCTACTAATACTGTTTTGTCAATGCATCTATTGTGAATAAGAGCATAAGCGTAAGATTCACCTTTAACTAGACCACTTCTTTCATTTATAAACAAATTAAAATAGATTTCATAGCAGATATGTAGACACATTATCAAGTAAAGCTTGGTCTTCATTAAATGGCAGTGTAAAACTCATTTTGTGACAAAGGGAATTTGTCTAGTTGCATAAATGTTGTTGGTGATTGAAAGCACACTGCAGCTTCCATCAGATTATGGGATGCATGTACTCCTGTTGATCTGGTGCAAACCCTCCCTCAGCTGGGTGGTGAGATAAGCAGAAGAGTCAGGCATGAAAAGAAGGTTGTCACCACCACTACCATAATCGGTCTAAGTACATAAATAAACTGGGTATTGTATAACCCGTCCATATTTTGCTTGATTGTTCCATATTTATGCACCATGTAGATCCTCAGAGGGACATAACAGTCTTTTGCTATGTCCTAATCATTGTAATTTCTCCTTCATTTGGCTCTCATGAGCTTGGCGACTTGATTATTACTTGTGGATTGAAAATAAATTCACGCTCTCAGTGTAGGGAACCTCCTCAGTCCAACTTGAGGTAACAAAAACAGGAATGCACTTTGTGGTGCCACTTATTGATGCCCCTGTGTTAACCTGCTCACCTAACCTGGTTTTTTGGATATGACTGTGTGCACTTGTGTGTGTCTGTAAGTGTGTTTGTATGCATTCATGTGATTTTTGGGAAGATCCTTTTACATGTAGGCATATTAGTATATCTGTCCAATTGTCTGCTTGTGTCTTTGTCCTGGGAGGCAAAGAGTAATGATGGCATTCTTAATGCTGCTCGCTGCTGCCCCTGTGCTGGCTGACTAATATGACCTGCTGGGTGAGTGGGGTGGGAGGGGGGAGTGTGTGTGAGAGGGAGAGTGGGAAGAGTGTGGAAATGTTTGTCTTTGTGAGAGTGCATGTTACGCGACTGGTGTGTGTGTGTATGTTTGTGTGTGTGTGAATGCGTGCATGAAGGTGCTTTGTTATAAATGGTTTCTCAAGGAGAAGCAACTGAAAATGTAACTGTAATACATCCAGTATTTGTACCCCATCGCAACCAAGGAAAAATGGTTTGTTGCTCAGATATCTGTCTTTAACTTTGTTTTCAGCATCAAGCCATACCAAACATATTAAGGTAGATTTCATGTCAAAAATTAAGTTCCATTAAACGGTAAAAAATGGGATGGAGATAAAGTAACTACTCATTTTCCTCATTTCATGGTATTAAGTTATTTAAGAAATTATAATCTAAGGGTCTCCTATATACAATTCGACAGTCACATCAATAATCATAATGCTTTTAGCAACCTGCAAAAAAACAAGCTTACCTGGACCATTACACAATAGTGATCTTGTCTAAGTGGACCCAATGTGTCACCCTGGCAGCTAACAAGAGAGCCTTCACTAGAATTATCAAAGCAATGAAAAGTGCAAAGTGCTTTAGTGCAAATTAAGACAAGAGAAGACTAGGGAGAAGGTAGTGAACCATGATTTTAGACTTTGTACATGACAGGTTTGGTGCACTACGAAGTGACATTATTTTGTCCACGTTTATTATCTTGGAGCTACATTTTGTTTTTTGAGGGGCACTCTGGCACCCCCTTGCTGGGGTACCGTAAGTGGCTTCCTTCGATTTCACACATGCTGTGCACCACACCCCCATGCGCACCCCGCAGACTAAGTCTAAATCATATATCCGATGTAGGGCATGTTTTTACTGTATGTTTCATACAATAACAGAATTTATGATATAATTTATGAGTCTTTTATATGTACAACCTTGAAGCGACAATTGTTTTATTTTGACTCTGTATTTGGAGCTGTTCCTTTTCCGAGCTCTGTGAGAAGCGCTGATAATCAAACATGTAAGATTAATTTGCACAAGTTTGGGGGCAATGTTACAGCTACGGTGCTCTTCTAGCCCCTAATATTATTTTATTTTTTGTTCTTAAGAAATACGTTAAGCCTATAATGGATCTTAAATATATAAAGTCATTAGCTCAAATTTTTAAAGGAGAGGCAGAAACACAAATTAAAGTTCCCACAGTGCATATGGTCTTCAATTAATTATTTAAATCCAAACGTTAAAGGAGTGCTTGCATCTCTTTTACATCTTCAAGTGTGCACCTTTTGTGGTGCATAACAAACTATTGTTTGTACCTCTATTTCCCTTAAAACAAAAGAGTAATCAGATGATTTCACCGTGAAAAGAGCACTCAAACACATTCTCCTGGGTCACTATCCATCTATATGAAACAACAAGCATTCTCAGGCAGTGTGCTGCCTTTTGAGCATTCTGAGTCAGATGTCGTTTGAGCCCTGAGGTACAGTGAGGAAGTAGATCATCTTTTTGATTCTTTCTACCACTTACGTTACTTTTCAATGTGGAAATGTATGATTAGCAAGGACACAACCTTTGCTTTAATACTGCCTTTGCTATACCATCCATGTGTAGCATCACTTTTTTTCAGCAGTGCGGGTAGGGCAAAAAGTCTGTCCTTTCTGTTTTTTGCCTGTCTTCCTGGCCTATTCTGGGTGGTGACCAGAGCATTAGGAAGCTGTTGCACTGTTGGGGAAAAAGCTATTTTCATTTTTTCAGAACCATATATAATGCAATATGCCATGCCTGGCAGGATATTCCCAGAATGTTGAGAGACTTTCCATGAGATAGTGGTAAGATTGACAGCATTAGATGTACAAAGATCACATCATGTTGTCAAGCCTGCAGGAGGAATACTCCCCTTTCACAAGGAGCCCTTCATTATAATAGGTTCTAAGTTTGTGATGGTGGGAAGGTGTCCCTTTTTAACATGGTCACTCCTACTTGTTGCCTGGTATTCGATGCAATTTTGACAGGAAATGGACTGGTTTCCTGCTAACCAGGTCCCCAGTGCCAGATCTCTTTCCCAAAACTGTACTATTCTTTCCCCTATTGGCAATACCTTTAGCACTCCCTTTAAGTCCCTAATAAGTGGTACCCCTGGTACCTAGGGCAAGGGTGCTAAACAGGGTCCCTAAGGGCAGCAGCACATATTATTCTATCCTAAGAGACCCCCTCACCAAACACATACAGACTTCCACTGCAGGCTGCGTGTCTAGGTACAGACAAAACTGAACACACAACATGGCACACTGCCCTGTGTGCCATGCCTGCAGACTCTGCATGTCGTATAGGTAAGTCACCCCTACAGCAGGCCTAACAGCCCTAATGCAGGCTGCATAATATTACATGTGTGTGCATATTTGCTTAAGAAGATATGTCCCTGTGCCGGTCAGTTCAGTTGCTGCCAATTCCAGTCATCAGGGAAGTCATTTTAACTATATGTGCTGTGTACTGGTCGAAAACGAGTTCCACAGCTACACAATGGCTTCACTGAAACCAACAATGTTTGGTATTAAACATCTTGTAATAATAAGCCCATTCCAGGGATGGATTTATGAGGTGACCCCTGACAACCTACCAACTACTGGTGTGCTGACTGACTGGTTTTAGCCGGCCTGCCATCCCAGATGAGTTTTTGACCCCCAGGGCTTTGCTCTCAGGAGGTCAAGAACAAAGCCTGCTTGGGCAGAATATGTTTACACCCTCTCCCACTGGATGACCTGCGAATTAACATTCCAAGACAGGGAGCTTCAAAGAGCCCACCGCCTTTGGTATGCAAATCTGGCTTCCCTCACAGTAGAGGATGCTGACCTCCTCTGTCCAGGGCCCATTTGGTGCCTGGATAGGTGAGGAAATTAGCAGTCAGAGAGGCATGTTCACCTTCAGGCTAGTTCCACCCCTAAGGTGGGCTACCTGAAGTGAAGACAGCATTTCAGAGTCTGTCATCTTTGTGATTTCAAACTTAGGAACTCTGGGACAGGATTATGCCCACTTCCCATAAGAAGTGGTGATATAAGGTGTGTAGTTACTCCAGTGGGCAGTAGCCCATTGGCTACTACTCTACACTCCCCTAACATGCTTAAATCTAGTATTCAGGGGAGCCCCTGGCACTAGAAAATCAGATTTCGCCAACTTAAAAGAAGAAGGCAGACGTGAAGAGTCGCAAGAACAGAAGAACCAGCAAATGACTTGGCACCCACCCTGCTGGCCTGTCTGCTGACATTTGCGCCAAAGACAACTTGTCCTGCAGCTGCTGTATCTCCAAATCATGAGGGACTTGTAAGCATTCCCCCAAGAACCAGGGACTCCAGTGGAGCAGCGGAGCTGCTTCCCTGCATCCTGCACGTACCCCAAGAGACCTGTGAGGACTCCGGACTGCCAAAACCCGATACCTGAAAGCACCACTGCATCCAAGCTGCATAGCCTGAGCTGTTGTGGGCCAACGGTGCCAGCATGGTCTTCTAATCCTCCAGAGACTAAGGCCACCTTGGACTTGACCTCTTTGGACTCCCCGACGCCGCCTGCAGCCTTAGTGTGCAGACCCCCTCAACCACAAGTGTCCCCGGTGACGAAAACCTGATGCTTCGATGTACCTCTGCACCCATCGCCACTGGCCCGTGGAGAGGAGGACCAAAGATGTCCCCACGTCTCCGAGCATCATGAGTCCTGTGCCCTCCCTGTGGTTCAGACCGACTGGCCTCCTAGTTCCAATCTGCAGCCTCTTTGTGCCAGACCGATCCCCACTCACTAACGTTGGGCACCCAATGCTGTTTTGCACCACTGCACCTGGCTGCTCTAGTTCTGGTAGAAGTGACCTGCTGCTGCTGCCTTGGCCTGTACTCATCTTAAGCCCTGAAGATTGGTTTTGTAAGTGACTGCAAAGAACTTGTATGTCGTATTTGTTTTCCCTCCCATAGGATAACATTGCAGCCTTTGAAAATTGCAGGGTCGACTTCTTAAAACTAAATATATTTCTATCTCGAAACATACTTACCTGATCGTATTGATTCTGGTACCTAATATTTACATAAAGCTAAGTGTAATTCTTTAAAATTGGTGTGGATCTCAGTATTGAGTTGTGTGTATCATTTAGTGACTGTGTGTATTTGCAGATGTCTAACACTCCTCTCTGATAAGCCTAAGGCTGCTCGACCAAACTACCCCCTAAAAAAGCATCTTGAGATTGTTAGAGAAAGCCCTTGTCCACTAGTAAGGGAACACCTGGACTCTTTGCACAGTATACCTCTTTTTAGTAGACTATATAAGGAGCCAACTTCCTACATTGGTGTTGCACCGGTGGGATACAAGACTTGACATTTGCTGTACCACTTGTTTAATAAGTGATTCAACTAAGGAATCCAATAATGTCCTTAACTAAAAATATTTTTTTGACGATTTCAATTATTTTTCTAAATTGTGTAAACCTGCTGGTAGGGTTTTGTGTTAAGTCCCCCAAGCCAAACTGTTTAGAACTTGAAAGTATTTCAGTTAGGTAGGCCTTTTAGAAAGTTTACTGAGGATTTTTTTGTAATTCTTCAAAAGGACCCAACTACTTTAAAACCATGACTGAGGTAGTAGGACCCTCCCAGGAGCTCAACCTGGGGCCTTACAGGAAACTTTAGTTGAACTGACTTAAGTCCCTCTGCCAAACATGGGACCACACTATGGGGCCTAGACCAACTAAAGCACATCTGCAGAAGTTTCTTGCAGAGGATGCTAGGTCCCTGGCAGAAAAAAGAAACCTCTATTGGAGAAAGAGGGGTGGACGCTGAAATAGATGAAGACATAGATTAAGATACCAGCAGCAATCCTACTGATAGCACCACTGGGAGTACTGACTATACCCCAGAGGTAGACAGTGAAGATGCAGATCTTCAGCAACTAGCAAGGAGGATGGAATTAAAGGCTAAACTCTTGGCAATAGAAAATGAAAGAGCTGAGATGGGCCTAGGACCCATCTGTGGTGGCAGCAAAGTTGTAAATAGGGAGAAAGATGAAACCTTTGACCCTTTGATCTCCAAAGGCATTGTCCCCAAATATGTAGAGGGCGATGATATCACCAAATGGTTGACATCCTTTGGGAGGGTCTGTAAAATTAAGAAACTCGGTCAGAAGTATAGGGGCTCTCCTCTCTGGGAGCTGTTCTCAGGAAATAGTAGGGATAGGCTCCTGACACTGAATGAGGCAGCTGCTGAGTCCTATCACCTCATGAAAGATACTCTGATTAAGGGCTTTGGGCTCACCACTGAGGAATACTGGATCAGGTTCAGGGAGACTCAAAACACCCAGAGTCAGACCTGGGTAGAGTTTGTAGACTTTTCAGTGAAATAAAATAGGGGATTGGTTCAAATGTAACAAGATGCAAGACTATGACGGGCTTTGTAATATTATTATAAAAAAGCATATGTTGAGTTACCGTGTTCCTGAACAAGTGCATAAGTACCTGGTCGGCCTAGGTCAACTTTCTCCCCAAGAACTGGGAAAGTAGGCAGACCACTGGATTAAGACAGGGGTAACCAAGACAACTTGTAGTGGGGATGACCAAAAGAAAAGGATAGCTAAGCCCCCCCCCTCCTCCCTCCAGGAAAGATGGTGACCAATGTATTCTAAAGATAAAAAACAAAGAGTCATCTAAAGGTCCCCAAAAACGTATTCAGCAGGGTGTGCCCCGGAATAAAACATAGTCCAAGGGTGGGTACCAGGGTAAAAACTGGGACGCTAAGAAGGCTTGGTGCTTTAATTGCAAAGTCAATGGGCACTGAACTGGAAACCCAAGATGTTCCCAAAAAAATCCCCTAGTGCACCTACACTACCTAATGCAGTGGTAGATCTCCAGATAGGATCCCAGGTGAGCCCTGACCATGTCAGAGAGCACACTAAAGCAGCTCTAGTCTCAGAGGGTAGGGTAGCTGCCCTGGTTGTCTGGCCCAGTAACATGGAGAAATATAGGCACCAGCCATGCATCAATAGGGTTAGAGCAGCCGCGACCCGTGCAGGTAAGAACCGTGGGGCCGGGTGGGGGGGATTTCAACGGACGATGACGAGAGAAAATTAATAATCTATTACATTTTCCCTTATCATCGTCTGTCAAAATCCCCCTCCCTCCCGGCCCCACTGCACTTACCTGCACGGGCCGCGGCTGGGTTAGAATTGAAGCTCTGAGGGATATAGGTGCACGTGTCACTATGGTGACTAAAAAACTGATATCCTGAGGACATTATCTGAATGATGAGTCATTCACAGTCCTCAACGCTGATAATCAGACTAATGTCCATCCCATAGCAGTGGTGTCCTTAGAATGCGAAGGGATTACTGACAAAAAGAATGTGGTGGTATCCTCTGCAGATCCTATAGAATGTCTGCTAGGAGATGATCTGGAGTCCTCAGCATGGGCTGAGGTTGGTAGAAAGACCCATGCAGTTATGCTGGATATACCTGAATGGGTGTTTGTAAAAACAGCACAATGCAAAGCCCTCGATTAAAAAAAGGAGTTGGAGCCTGGAATAATGACCCAACCCTCCAAGAGAAATGTCAGGAAGACTTTGGAAACTAGCTTCAAATCAGCCACAATCTCAAGTCCACTCTCCTCAGGGAGAAGACCTATCAGCCCCAGAGGGAACGGAACCCCAGGAACTTGGGCCTTACCTGGCAGAGCTCCTAGTTTCAGGGGGACTTTTAAAGGAACGTATTGGGAAGAAGGACTCCTGTACATTGAGGCCAGAGACCCCACACCTAGTGCCACTAGGAGAGTGGTAGTGCCTTAAATCCCCTTCCAGTGGTTGGGGTTCCCTTTGAAAGGGTAGGGTTGACGTTGTTGGCCCCCTGGACCCTCCAACAGCATCTGTGAACAAATTTGTACTGGTGGTAGTGGATCGTGCCACCAGTTACCCTGAAGCTATCTATTCCCCTTAGGACTGTCACTGCTCCTGCGGTAGCCAGGGCCCTCATCAGTATCTTTGCTAGAGTTGGCTTCCCTAAGAAGGTGTGTCAGACAGAGGTAGTCACTTCATGTCTGGCTACCTGAAAGCTATGTAGGCTGGGTGTGGGGTGACCTTTGAGTTCACCACCCCATATCACCCACAAACAAATGGTTTAGTTGAGAGGTTCAACAAAACCATGACAGGTAGGATCAGTGGACTCCCTGAAAAACTCAGAAGGAGATAGGATTGCCATGCCTGCTCTTCTACGGAGAAGTACCACAGAAGGGAGTTGTAATTTCCCCCTTTGAACTTCTTTTTGGTCATCCTGTAAGGGGACCATTGTGTCTAGTGAAGGAAGGCTGGGAGAGACCTCTCAAGGAGCCTAAGCAAGACATAGTGGACTATGTACTTGGCCTTTGTTCAATGATGGCTAAGTACATGGAAAAGGCATCCAAAAACCTTGAGGCCAGCCAATAGCTCCAGAAGCTTTGGTATGCACAGAAGGCTGCACTGGTGGAGTACCAACCAGGGCAGAAGGTGTGGGTTTTTGAGCCTGTGGTTCCTAGGTCCCTCCAGGACAAATGGGGTGGGCCCTACCCTATCCTTGAGAGAAAATGGAGGTCACCTATCTGGTGGATCTTTGCACTCTTAGAAGCCCCAGGAGGGTCATCCATGTGAATCGCCCCAAACCCTATTATGACAGGGCTTAGATGGCCATTCTAGTGGTCACTGATGAAGATCAGGAAGAAGAGAGTGAAGCTCTCCCTTATTTCCTCTCCCACAGTCCTAAAGATGGGTCAGTTATGGAGTGATCTTTTCAGACACCCTCTTGCCCAACCGCAGGCTGACTGTAGGCAAGGCCTGCAACAGTATGCTGATCTCTTCTCTCTGTCCCCTGGCAAGACAAGCTGGTGTACACAGGATGTGGACACTGGGGACAGCCTACCTGTCAAAAATAAAATATACCGTCAATCTGACCAAGTCAAAGAAAGCATCAAAGCTGAAGTAAGCAAGATGCTGGAGTTGGGAGTCATTGAACCCTTTAAGACCCCCTGGGTTGAAACCGTCATGTGGGGTCCGGATGGCATGGCTACCACCGCTTCTAACTCCTGTGCATTTCCCTTTGCCGCGGCATGCGCGCTATTGTTTGTATCACATGCTCCTTTTGCTTGCTAGCGGCCGGCCTGAAGGTTGTAGGCCCATCTTTGTATATTTTTTGAATTTTGTAATAAACGGTGTAAAAAAAAAAAAAAAAAAAAAAAAAAAAAGTCCCCCTGGGCCAGCTCAGTTGTCTTAGTCCCCAAACCTCATTCTAAGGGTGGAAAAACAGAGCTGAGGTTTTGTGTGGACTATAGGGGCCTCAATGCAGTAACCAAGACAGATGCACAACCAATTCCAAGGGCTGACAAATTGATTGACAGTTTGGGGGCAGCCAAGTTTCTCAGTATCTTTGATTTCACATTCCTAACCCCGAATCGCTAAGCCATGTTGAGATTCTTTAATAGGGTAGCGAATCGCATAATAGTGTTTGGTACATGGGAAAATGCTATTTTTGGTCACAAAAGACCAGATTCTGTGAATCGGCCCGTTTGCGCCATGAAAATACCTACGTACATCCGGCTGTAAGTGTTTATTTAATTCAGCCTTTCAGCACATTGTATTTTGTGTCCATGTGCACTCTACACAGAATACATTGAAAAAAAAACATGCTACAAAAAAGATCTTATTTGGGAATATTTCACTTTGCATTTTTCTCTTCAGGTACCAGAGGGAATCTGCCGAGCTTGTTCACTGGTTACAGTGTGCCATGGACCGATTAGAATTCTGGACTCAGCAGTCAGTGACCGTCCCTCAGGAGCTTGAAACTGTGAGGGACCACCTGAATGCCTTTTTGGTAAGAAGCATAAAAAGAACTTACTCTACAACTGACACTATAAATTCTAGACATATGGCATATGTAACTTTGTGTAATCATTTATAGAAATTCTGAAGACAGTGCTTTGTCTGGTGCTGTGGCTTTTGACACAAATTAGTATACTCTTCCCACTACTTCCCCATGCGCTTTATTTTATATACTTTTCTTACATCTGGGTTCCTAGGAGTTCTCAAAGGAAGTTGATGCCAAGTCTTCTCTAAAGTCCTCAGTTTTAAGCACAGGCAACCAGCTACTTAGACTGAAGAAAGTGGACACTGCTTCACTGCGCTCAAGTCTGGCACAGGTCGAGAGCCAGTGGACTGAATTACTTACACATATCCCTGTTGTACAGGAGAAACTTCATCAGGTGAGTGAGTTGCAGGACAGTAGAAAACTGATGTTTTGTCAAAATAATGTTGTTGTATGTTGGCCTTGTGAAATTGAGGTGTGCACATCTAAGAAATTTGAGGATGGTGGAAGATGCTAGATAGATATTTTCTTGGCCAGGAGGGTTGTGAGCACGGTGGCAATGGTGGCAGTAGACACCAGCTACTATAAAAAAAAATACATTGTATTTCCCATACTTGTCTGCATTTCCGGGCATCCTATCTGAATGACAAATGTTTAACTGTCTCCAAAAGTGTGTGAATTACAAAAGTTATCCAGTTTTTTGATTTTCTAATCTGACACAGGTGCCCCTTAATGAGGTATAATCCTTTTTAGAAGGAACATTTGACATTGTAAGGCTCCTAAAATGAAGATTAGGTAGGGCACCTGGGTGGGTGCCCTTGTATTTGGGCAGGGAAGGGTGGAGGTAATGGGAGGGATGAGCCCAGTAGGCATTACGCCCAAATACGCATATCGAAGGCTCTAAATTTGACAAGACTAGAGTGCTACATTCATTTCTTCCCTCTAGATTGGACTGCTCCACCGGTCCCCATGGAAAGGATTTAGGCATTATTTTAATTTGGTTCACCGTTATTATAAACCAGATCTATTTATAGATCCCTGACTTTTCATTATGGACATTTTATATTGAATATGAATTTTAGTGGCTATGAGATTATGTTCTACTTTTATGATGAAAATCACTCATTCGGATTGGGTTAGATCAAGTCACTTGGCACTTTAATAAGGTACATCGTATAGGTGATCTGAATAATAGACCATTGTTGATTCTATTGTTAATTACGTTTTTGAAAATTTAGTGTATCATGTTGATTGTTTTAACTATTTTATGCTTAATTGTTATGGCTTTAATCAACTATACAATAAAAATGCTTAGTAACTAATCTGACACATGCACATTTTCAACAATGAGCACACACTGCACACATTTCTGTAGGGGAAATTGCATGTGCAAGTAACACGTGAATGCCCTACATTTGTGCGTCAGGGTTTCAAAATACGCAGGACATATCTTTGATAAACCTGGGTGTATGAATTGGCATGGGACCCGATATTTATGTTTACAATATATTTTTTTCAGTTTCAATAATTAGTTATTTGTGCTCTCTGCGCAACCTGTTCCTGGAACTGCAACTAGATAGTTCCAGAGTTCCATGTTCTCACTGTTCTACAAAGCCAAGCCAAATGCACTTCATAGGGAGGAATATCATTTCATCTAATCTCAGTGAACGACAGATGTTCCAGGGTGATTTGAAAATAGAGTGGATGGATGGAACTTGAGTGTAAATGTTCATTCCTTGAATCCAATTAATTAACAAATGGAGACGATGATTATCTTTGCAAAGAAATAGGAAATGATCTGATGAGTATGATGTATGTCTGCAACTCCATTTTTTTATTTTAATAGCTACAAATGGACAAGTTGCCGTCCCGCCATGCTATAACGGAAGTCATGACATGGATTTCTCTCATGGAAAACATAATTAAAGAAGACGAGATGAATCTCAGAAATGCAGTGGGATACGAGCCAATTCTGCAATATCTGCAGAAGTATAAGGTACATGTGAAAGATAGGCAATTGTATGGTTAATGCATTTAATCAATTTCGGAATTTAAAAGAGAATGTGGCGTTCACACATAAGACACTGTGGACTGCCTGTCTGTGTATTAGGTCAGTCTTGTTAGAGACTTGACCTTTGTCAAAGGCCATAATTTTAAAGCTTGAGAAAATCAGCTGAACCTTTCGGGCCCAACCACTAGATGTCAGGATAATGCATGAAAGTAGAGTCTATGATAGATGCTAAGCTGCGAAAATTAGTTTTGAAGGCAATTCATTTTTTCTTCACAACTGTGGTTCGGTGTCAGATCTCAGGAACATAGCTGGAAAATATAATTCATATATATTGCTGTCCAGTGATGCACGCACATCCTTATTTTGCTTGTGTCTAAAAATGTGGATCACATCTCTTCCAGCAATAAGCAGCTTCCAACTCTGTGGGTAGGCCGCACTGTTCCTTTGTCTCCGAACCGTGTCTTGCGATCAGTTTGCAACATTGCTTTTCCTCTTAGGAGGAGGGTGAATGCTAATTATGGATTTCCTTTTCCCCATCAGGGCTTCAAGATTGATGTGAACTGTAAGCAGCTGACAGTAGACTTTGTAAATCAGTCCGTCCTCCAAATTAGCAGTCAGGATGTCGAGAGCAAGAGGAGTGACAAGACCGATTTTGCTGAGCAGCTTGGAGCGATGAACAGACGCTGGCAGATCTTGCAGAGCCTTATAACTGAGAAGGTGTGATAAATATTGCTGACTATGGACTATGTGGACTTGAATAGGCTTGTTACATAGTTTCTTGTGCCAAAAATCAGATGCTATCAATTTAATACTGTGCCTTTGCCACCAAGGGAGAGAAATCTATGCTAAAACATTTTTGTATACTTTGAATTCTTTTTTGTAGTTTGATCTTTAATGCCTTCAAGATAAATCCTATTTTGCTAAGTCAATGCATTAAATACAATTCAGAGAATGTTTTTTGTACTAAATTCAGTAATGTGTCAGATGTCCTTTCAAAGCAGCATTCACTTAGCATTCACCATTTATAATGCACTGATTTGCTAGCCAAGGACACCTATTGTCACTCGTCTTAATCACAATCTACTGTCAGTCACAGCCTTTTGGAACTTGTTAAATCTGGCCATTCAAAAGGTGGTTTTGCAGGATGTTCTCAGGAGAGCTAGTACACAATTAAACTATCTGAGTAGATCAAGGAAGCCTGCTTGTTCATGGCACTGTGATGATAGTTTTCAGACCTGATTGAGAATTTTTGAGAATCGTATCGCTATTTTGGCCTTTAAGAATACTTAACTCTGCTGAATGTCTACATAGGGTGTAATAACATTTTCAGTACATCTGTGAGGCAGCTCTAAGTTATCATTGTAATTCAAAGTAAAAATAAATGCAATGAGCAGTGCAGATTTTGGGTCTAAGCTGTAGTTGTATTAATGACTGCATCTGCATGCCCACAAAAACATGTAATCACTTCAAATGTATTCAATTGTTAGAACCCCCTTCAGAGTGCCACGGGGAAAGCAGGAGCAACTGGGCCCAGCCGTGGTGGTTGAAGACTTTTACTCTTGATGTCCCAGGGTTCGGCCTACTATGGGCTCTGAGCAACTGAGCCAAGTACTCCTTCCGCACTTGCCTTTCAGTGGTAGCGCAAGACGAGTAGTCCAAGGCTTCTCGGGGAGGAGGTAGGTGTAGGGCGAACACAGGCTCACAACTACTCTCGGAAGGTGCAATAATTGAATGTCCAGCCAAATACTTGCTTTTATAAAAGTAGTATTTACACAAACACAAAAGTAAAATATAGTGCACACTAAATGGTTACACATTCTTAATGTGGTCTTTATTCCACCATGGTCCCTGTTGGCAACAGCGTCCTGCTCCTCTAACTGCGGACTGTGTTATTCCCCATTTCCTTGAGGCAACATCCAAGCTATGCTCCATAGAAAATACGAGTCTTAGAAGTCCCACAATGGCTAGTTCAAGTCAAAGTGTCCCAGCACCCTTGGTGCTACAGTCTGAGCAGTTACCGCCACCTATGGGTTTTACAACTCAAAGTTCAGTTTTACCCTTTCCTGGTGGAGACAAGATGGAGGCCCTGAGAGCCTTCAGTGGTCCTGGCCGAGGTTGACAGTGGCAGGTGTGGGCAAGGAGCAGCAGTCTCTTTGTGGTCGGCATGGGGCCTGGACCTCTGTTTTGCTCCTCCTTTGTTAAGTACCCTTGGGTCCTGGAAGCAGACTCGGGGTGCTCCTGATGTTTCTATGATGACGTAGTAGCTTTGAGTTCACAGTTTGCACTTGGTTTGTGGGTCATGGTCCACTCCTTCTGGGGACTGAATCTGGCATACGGGTCTTGCTTCACACACTTTGAAGGCTACATCCCTCTGCAGGTCACATCACTGTCCAGGTCAGCAGCCCACGTTACTGCAGCACTGCTCCTGGCGATGGCTCTCAAGATTGACCTCAGCTCCCACTTGGCATGTGGGGGTCATGCATACAGCTAAGACAGCATTGCTTTTCGAATCACAATGCTGCACAGGACGACAACTATCTTCACCACAACACTGCACCAGGGCAATGGCCCTTAACCTTCACCAAGGCCCCCACCTGGCATACGGGAAACACAGGCCATGGGAGTAACTCGATGTTCACACCTGGATGTCAGCCTCAGTTGTATTTGCAGAAAAAGGTTACTAAATTCCCCCCAACCCTACTCTCTGTGATTCCTTTATTTGCCCATCTCCTTCCCGAGATGTGTCCAGCCCCTTTGACCAGTGACCTCTCTTAGAAATCAAACATCCCTTTTGTAGTGTATAAAGACCCTGGCTTCGTCCTTCATTCAGTGTGTGTCCCACTTACCTCTCAGGAATGCAGCAATCCACAAATTTGTCTAGGTGTACCTTTACATGTTCCTCCAGCAAGCCCTGGGTCTCCCAGAATGGAACCCAGATACTGCCATGTATACTGCCATGTATTGTGCCTTTCACAAGCACACATACATCTCTGCATACAGACGCAATTACATGCATTCAGGCTCCCATGTACTGTGCCCCTCACAGGCACACATACATTGTTGTGCCAATATGCAGCCATGCGTATTAACTCTCATCTACTGTTCCACTTCACAGGCACATATACATCCGGGCAGGCACACACCAATGCATGCTAACTCTCATGTAGTGTAATAATTCATGGGCACACATAAAACCCAGCATGCATACAAAATGGGCACTGACCATCTGATAGAGACTTCTATCTGCAGATTTCTTACCTTAGAATTATCCCCAGGTGTCAGACTAGATCTGTAAATTGTTTATGAGCAGTACCCCGTCGATCGCCTCTGTGGCGTGTTGTCTGCGCCGGAAGTGACATACACGGTTTCTATATAGGCGCCACCCCAGCATGCTGATATCAGTTCTTTTCTTTCCAAACTAGTCAGTGCAGATCCAGAGATATCTACCCCACGTCATATGTTAACTAGCCTTTTTTCAACTTTTGAGAGAATCTTATCCTGATGTGACAGCAATGTCATCTACGAAGGCCAGCATCAAGTCCTGCGGCCTCTGTCACCGATCGATGTTGGTGACAGACCCACACCTTGTTTGCCCCTGGTGGCGCGACCATGACATAAAGACCTGTGTCGACTATCGCACGATTAATGCAATGGCCTTCAGCAAGTGGTCCCTCAAGCTCCTGGTAGCTCAGCGTGCAACACTGCAACAGTCTTGATCCCGGTTGAGAGGAAGGTCGCAGGATTGGTTGCAGAGCCCACAATCTTCGTCACACTCAAAGTTGTCGGGCCACTCGAGTAAGTCCCACAGCAAGAAGAATAGTAAGAAGTTGAAGC
This sequence comes from Triturus cristatus, assembly GCF_964204655.1. Classification (NCBI taxonomy): domain Eukaryota; kingdom Metazoa; phylum Chordata; class Amphibia; order Caudata; family Salamandridae; genus Triturus; species Triturus cristatus. The sequence continues at coordinate 1,004,912,132 of NC_140589.1, forward strand.
GGCCTTCGACTTCGCCTCAGCCGATGAGACGAGGGAGCATCGTCATTCGAGGCCTGGCTCCCCGGTTGAGCTAGCGCCTAGGTCGGGTCTGCACCTCCCCAAGGGACTCCAGCTCAACTTCATGAGTTTTATGAGGCCATGCACCTCATATTTGAGCATACTGTTCCTGCCGATGTGCCTTTGGGTCCAGTGGGTTCGGGAAAGGACCCTGCTGGATCCACGCTGGCAGCTCTGGCCCCAGCGCCATTCATGCCATTGGCTCCACGAATGGATTCAGACCGGCGCCGGTCGTACCACCTCGACCTTCCCAAGTTCCGGTCCAGATGCTGACGCTCCCAGCGCTACCGGCACCCCCGAGCAGCACCATCCACATTTTAGTCCTAAAATCTGACATGGACCCGGAGAAGCATAGTCTGACACCAATGCCCACTGGAGCCATGCCTTCCAGGCCAGAGCCTGATCCCTATTCCTTTGAGCTAGGACTCTGGGAGGATTGGGAGGGCCTCCTGGACCCTAAAGAATACCAGCCATTAGATCCCCAAATGGACTGGTGTGAGGACTTGGCAGAAACCAGTGGACTGGACACTTCTCCGGATCTTGGCATGCTTTTTTGCCCTTCCATTGCTTCGGAGGAGAGATCGTCCTTTGTAATGGTGGTGAGAAGGGCAGCCAAGGACCTGTACCTTAACCTACCCTCTATGGCAGGCAATATTAATGTCTTGACAGGTACTTCAGCTGGAGTGACCCCCTCAGAACATCTTCTCCCATTCAATAAACATTTTACTGACGTACTGCTTGGGACATGCAGAGATTCCTGTGTGAACAGGACGATTGCCTGCCGCCACTGCTCTGCCCCAACCCAGTGAACCCCAATTACCTCCCACAACACCCCACCCCTGAAAGCTGGGTGGTCCAAGCCTCTACCTCCCATGTAAATCCTGGCACATTCCCTTCAGCTCCTCTGGATTGGAAATCCAAGCAGCTGCACACCTTCGGGAAGAAGTGTTTTCTTCTACCAGCCTGGCACTGCAGTCCGTGAACACTGTGTGACTTTTGGGCCATTTTTACCATGCTATCCCAGACCTGCACTCTCTTACTTTCTCAAAAAGGAGAAATTCAAAATGCTCATGCTTGCTTAAGTCTTGCCTGCCCTGGACTTGGGAGACTAGATGGTAGGGTTGGATTTGAAGGACGCATACTTCCACATTCCCATCCTGCTTAGCCACAGGCATTACCTGCGGTTCACGTGAGGCCGCAAGCACTTTCAGTTCTCCTTGCTCCCCTTTAGCCTTACCAGCGCCCCTCGGTGTTCACCAAGCTGAAGGCTGGAGTTGCAGCTCATCTGCGGAGATCAGAGTTGCCAGTCTTCCCCTATCTTGACAGCTGACTTTTGAATGCGGGCTCACACCAGGCTGTCGTTGCCAACCTCTAGACTACAGCTGGCCTCCTGCATTCACTGGGATCACTATCAATGTGCCGAATTCACACCTGATTCCAGGGCCGGACTGGTCGTAGCGGGCACCGGGCAATCCCCCGGTAGGCGGCACGGGTGGGGGCCAGTCTTGGGCCCCTGGGGGCCATTTTGTTGAAGGGGGGGGGGGGGGGGCTGCCGAGCACTTTGCCAGGGCCGGTTTTGGTTCCCAGACCGGCCCTGCCTGACTCCCTCTCAGACGCTCCCTTCCATCTGAGCTGTTCTGGAAATGGTGCAGTTTTGGGTGTATCCTCCCGAATGACGAGTCCAGGATATTCAGGCTATCATACAGATGTTTCAGCCTCTATCCTGGATTTTGGTGCCGCTGACTCTGAGGCTGCTGGGCCTCCTGCATCCTGCCTGTGACACATGTACAGTGGCATATGCAGGCTCTGCATTGGGACCTGAAGTTCTAGTGGGTGCAGCATCAGGGAAATCCCTCTGACATTATCCAGATCTCAGAGGTGGTTAATGAACCGTGATTAGGTCAGCTGCAGACCCCTCTCCCTTCCCCAACCACATCTGACAGTAGCGACAGATGCATCACTCCTGGGATGGGGCATCTATCTCATAGAGGTGGGGATCAGGTACCCCTGGTCTCTGGCGGAATACAGACTCCACATCAACCTTCTGGAGCCCCGGGAGATCTGGCTGACATTAAAAGCCTTTCATCCGTTTATCAAGGGAACGCTAGTGAAGGTGTTCATGGATGACACCACCCATTTGATACTACAAAAATAGGGTGGGTGGGGTTTTGGACCCTTTGTCTAGAGGCCCTGCATCTCTGGACATGGCTGGAACAGCAGGACATATCCCTGGTGGTTCAACAACTGGCAGGTTCCCTGACCGCCAGGGTGGATGAACTCAGCCATCAATGCCTAGTGGTTCATGAAGGGCATCTCCATTCGGAGGTGGCACAAGGTCTCTTTCAGCAGTGGGAAGAGCCTTGGTTAGATCTCTTTGCCTCCGCCAAGAACATGCAATGTGAGCAGTTCTGAGCACTGGAGTTTCCAAGGCGGATCTTGCTCGGAGATGCTTTTTGGCTGAGTGGAGCTCAGGCCTCCTGTATGCCTTTCACTAATACCACTCCTGCCCAGAGAGCTCAAGAAGATCAGGAGCGACCAAGCTCAAGTCATTTTTGTGGCTCTGAACTGGGCACGGAGAGTTTGGTATCCTGAGCTTGTCCAATTGAGCATCGATCATCCGATCAGGCTGCCTCTTCAGAAGGATCTTCTGCGCACCAGCAGGGGAGGGTCCTCCATCCGAACCCTTCAACCCCATGCCTTCTTGCGTGTAGATTGAGTGGCAGCAGTTAACAGCATTCAACCTTCCTCCGGAAGTCTGTAATGTTATTTTGGCAGCCAGTTGTCACTCTACCAAGACTGTATATGCCTGCCGGTGTAACAAATTTGAAAAATATTGTACAGAAAGATCTTTTTATCCTTTTTCTGCTTCCCTCTCTTAAGTCTTGTTGTTTCTTCTGACCCTTGCCCAGCTTGGTTCTGCTCTGGGCACTCTTAAAGGGTATCTTTCAGCCTAGTCTGCCGTCTTGTGGCTGCCAGACCAACTTCTTTATTTAAATCCCCTATTGAAGATAGATTTCTTAAGAGGCCTGTGCATATGTTCCCACTTGCCCCATTCATCATGCCTCAATGGGACCTTAATTTGATTCTCACCTTCCTGATGTGTGCTCCATTCGTGCCTCTGCACAACTGCCCCCTCTGGCTGGCTACCATTAAAAACATCCTTTTTAGTGGCAATCAGCTCTGCCAGGATGGTGAGCGGATTGCAGGCTCTGTCATCCACGTCTCCTTACCTGACCATCTTCCCTTATAAGTTGGTGCTTTGCACTAGCGCCTCTTTCTTACCAAAAGTGGTAACACATTTCCATTTGGGGCAATCAGTCACCGTGCTCATTTTCTATGCTCCTCCTCATCCCTCTAAAGAGGTGAATCGACACCACCGTCTGGACCCAAAAAGAGAGTTGTCGTTCTACCATGACCTCACTAAAGAGTTCTGGGTGGACGACCAACTCTTTGTGGGGTACGTTTGGTCAAAGAAAGGTTGTGTGGTGCAGAAGAGGACTATATTGTGATGTGTGGTCCTCGGCATCAACATTACTATTCTCGTGCCAAAAATCAGCCTCCTGAAGGCTTAAGGGCTCATACCACCAGAGCTAAGTCTGCTACCACGGCATTGCAATGTGGAGTTCCAGTCCTCGACATTTGATGGGCAGCAACGTGGGCATCCCTACACACATTTACCAAACACTACTGTCTAGAAAGTCAAGTCCCAAGGGACGGTCATTTTGGCTGTTCTGTCCCTCAGAACTTCCTGGTCTAACCTCCTCGGGGGATGCTATTGCTTGGGTATATATTCAAAGGTAAGGAATCTGCGGCTAGATGGCTCTATCAGGAGGACAAGTTACTTACCTTCATTAATGCCTTATCTGGTAGAGATATGATCTAGCCACAGATTCCTTACCAACCCACCCATCCTCCCCACACTGCAGACAGGTTTTTAGGGTCAGGGTTGATCCCTTTCAGGGCCCTAGAAGTTATAAACATACCACTGTCAGTGCACTTTATGGTTCCGCGCTCCTAGCGTGGAAAGTCGTGAAAAGTAACTGACATCAGCGCAGCAGACATCACTCTTCCAGTGCAGACACCGCAGACGATGTCACGTGGAGCCTACCGATGCCACCTACTGGCGCGCAAGGGTATTGATCGAGGAAAAGTCTTCCTGATCCAGCCTGATACCTGGGAAATTCAAAGGTAAGTAATCTGCGGCTATATCATGTTTCTACCAGATAAGGCATTACCGAAGGTAAGTAAATTGTCCAACACTGAAAAGCAGGTACACAAATTGAGAGGGTTGTGGTAAGAGTTGGGGAAGCAAAGCAAAACAAATATGAATTATTAGCACATTGTTGAATTCTCCAGGCCAGATAAACATGTGCCTAATCTAGGAGATCATAGAATGGCCACATTTAAAGCTGGGTCTCTGCATATTTTGTTGAAGTTAGTTAAGTTAAGAGGCAGCTGTTTTGGCAATGCTGGAGATGTCCAAAGTACACCTGGACTAGCTCAGTTACTTTAAAATATGTAAAGATGATGGGCAATAACATCCAGGAAGATCTAGCTAATACATTGAATCATAACAAATGATTTTGAGTTGACCTGTGAACAGTAAGTATGTGTGTGTGTGTGCATAGATATTCACTGACCCTTCATTTATTAGAGAAGCAACTAGCACAATGGAATACATTGGCAGTTAGGAGAAACTACTTACAAAATGCAAGATATGATGAGAACACCAGATGTGTGTCTTAAATAGCGACATTACAGTGCTTGTGAAGGTCAATCACAGGAAAAGGGCATTAAGACATGAAAAGCAAGGGGTAAGCTATCTGGATTTCAGAGAGTATGAGCTTAAGGACATGGATAAAATTAATTACTAAAACCTCAGAGGACACTCTTGTTATCACTTTGTTGGCTGCCTTTCTGTTTGGAATTAGTAGATCGAATGTATTTTCATGACCACAGGTGCTTCTTATTAGATTTTTAGCATGAGAATTTTTGATCGTCTTGTAGTTTGTTAGTATCGGAGTTTATGTTCATCTTGTAAATATTTGGGTTAATGTGGTATATGTTATAGTACTGCAAAACCATTCCCTCACACAATTGGTGGGTGTTCATATAAAGTTTGAGGGGCAACTACAGCCATGGCACTCCAATTAGATTTAAAGTTGTCCATTGGTTTGGTGGGCTGCCATGGTTGACATAACTGACACGGAGGGAAAAGAACTTGTGCTTGAATGGCATTAGAAGGTCCGTCCTAAATAGGACGTCACCTTTGACACCATTGCAGCCGGCATCATGTGCACAGCAATTATCTCCCTGCAACCTAAATAATGCTATGGATCATGAAGCAGGGTATACAGAACATCGGACACTTTTTGGCTGATGTTCTGTTACTGCCCTCCTCTAAATGAGGCCCTCAATTTTGGCATTTTAATTTGACATGGCTGTTCTAGTATAAGAAGGCTGGAATTTGGTAAAAAAGACGTCATGTTCCTTAGGCCAACATGTATTACCTGTTTTGGTATGCTCCTTTTTTGACTGCCTTAATAATTCTGTATTTCCAAACTCCCTAAATTATTGCAAATAGAGTGGTGTTTCTTACACGTAATATTTACCACATGTGTGCCTACAGATCCAGCTCTTGGAAGGCTTGCTGGAATCTTGGACACAATATGAAAGCAGCGTTCGCAGCCTGAAAACTTGGTTTGACACTCAGGAGAAAAGACTGAAGAAGCAACTCAGCATCGGCGACCAGGCTGCAGTTCAGAACAGTCTAAAGGAGTGCCAGGTAAACTTTGAACTACAGTAAGCAAAACATTGTGGTTGTGGCATGTGTGGCTGTAGATACACATGATCTGCATACTCCTAACATCTAGAGTTGGGCTCAGATGTTTTCTTTTTTCTTTGAAGAAGTCTTTTGATTCACAGGGTATAGTGACTATTCCCTTATTTGGCAATGCACCTGGGCACCAGCTGCATTGTTAAATTTGTTTTTTCCGCTATCAGGGTCAGATGTTGCAGGAAGCTGGCTCTGTATATACTATACCAAAGTAAGCTATAGTGCACATAGAATCCAGTGGATCCCCAAAGGCTTACAGAGATAAAAGTTAATAATACCTTACTCTCTTTTTGTGGTAGTGTGGGTGAGCAGTAAGGCTTTATCAGAGGGTAGTATTAAGAATTTCTTTGTACACACTCAGGAAGGAAATAATGTTCCATGGTCAACGACTGAACTCAGACCAATTGTTTTATTTGTAGAACAAAGCAGCACTTGGTACAGGTAAGCAAGCTGAATGAAAATGACTTTTGTTACAGGTTTGTGCAAAGATGTAATTACTTTTGGATTATTTTTGATTACTTTTCAGGGTACTTTTCAGATTACTTTTTCTGCTCAGTGTGATATGCCTAGATATCACACTGGGACATTTCCTAGATGAAAGGTGAGTAAAACAGTTTTTATCACAACACAGTTTCTTAGATTTCTATACAAAACACAATCAACACTTAGAAGTGTTTCAGAGGAAAACAGTCAATACAGTCCTAAGGAGGAAAATGAGGTTATCGAATTGCAGGTAAGTAAACGGTCTTTAGGGTTGAGTTTCTGGGGTTAGACCAAGGGTTCCTCCAGGGTCAAGGATGCACTCAAAAAGCACCCTCAGTAGCACTAGGGCAGCTGGGTGCAGAGAGCTGAGGCCAAATGTTAGCCTATGGGGCTAGGGGGCCATCGGTTGGTGGCTGCTTACGAGCAGGCCACACGGTTGGGGGAGCAAAGCTCTTAGGGTTAAGCTCAGTGCAAAGGGGATCCAAGTTAGCACGCCAAGTACACCCACAGTGGCACAGCGGAGGCCGGGTGCAGGGTGCTGGATCGACATCTGGAGCCCTGTTGCTTTCAATTGGGAAGAACAAACTCTACAGGCTCAGGAACGGAGATCTTCTGGAGGCGACCACCAGTTGGAGAGGTAAGTTGGGATGTAGGGGGATGCTGGGTGCAGAGTGGTGCAGACTCGTGGATTTGTCCAGAGCCAGAGTATGTTTCTTGAGCAAGTCCGGGTGCTCACGGGAGACAAAGACTTTGTAGGAAAGGCAGGGCAGGTCCTCCGGGTTCTGGGGGGCGGCTGGCTGCAGGACATGCTGGGATTCCTCTGGAGCAGGTCGAAGTTGTGGAACAGGCCAGTAGGGCTAGGCCGAAGGCAGTTGGTGCCCTCGTCTTCTTCCTTCAGCACGGCTCTTCGGTCCTTCTTCTTCTACTTGCTTGTCTGAGGAGGCAAGGTTCGGGATTGCCCATCAAATAGTAAATTTAGAGGCATTTCAGGTAGATACAGGTCGGGACCACTGGGTCCCTTCCTTGGGGTGGGTACACCCCCTATTATGTCATCCTCCAGTGGGATGGGTACATAAGCCTCACTCTGGTTGGCTGGGTCCCCCATCTTTAAGAAGGCGGGGACTGAAAGTTGTGCTTCGCCTCGCCTCCCCCACCTAAGGGGCGTGGTTGGCAAAGGTGGGTACACCTCTCCTCCTATCTTGGTTTTCCCGCTGATTCTCCCACCCAAAGTTAGGGTCAGAACCGGTGGGGGCAAGTTGCTGGGAGCAGCAAATGGCTGGGTCAGCTCACAAAGGCAGCACGCCTTTGAAGCTTCCCCTACTTGGACCCTGCTCATCCTTGGGACCTCTGCTCAGGATGTGCTTTGTGTCAGGACCCCTAGAGCAAGAGGCTCTCGACCCAAGGGTCCAGAAACATGTCTGGGGTAGCGGCTGGTGAGCAGGCAGTCAGCCAGGACACTGGAGTTAGGTCATTTTTCAGGGGGCATCTCTAAGATGCCCTCTGAGTGCATTTGGTATTAAATCCCACACACATCAGTGTGGGTTTAATGTGCTGAGAAGTTTGATATCAAACTTCCCATATTTTAGTAAAGCCATTATGGTGCTGTGGAGTTTGTAATGACAAACTCCCAGACCATATACTCTCTATGGCTTTCCTGCACTTACAATGTCTAAGAATGAACTTAGACACTGTAGGGGTACAGGGCTCATGTACCTGTACCCTCACCAGTGGTATAGTCCATCTAGCTAGAGGGGTGGCTTACCTATGCCATAGGCAGGGGATTGTAGCCATGGCACACAGGGATGTGTGCCATGTCGACTCTTCACTTTGCTCTGGACCAAAAAACACTGCCTGCAATGTCAGGGTGTGTGTGTGTGTGTGTGCGTGTGTGTGTGTGTTGAGGTACAGTTCTTCTAAGGGTGGCACAATATGTGCTGCAGTCCTTAGAGGCCTTCCTTGGTCAAAGTGCCCTTGGTACCCATGGTACCTTTTACAAGGGACTTACATGTGGTCAGAGAGTTGCCAATTTGGTTTGTAACAGTACAGTTTTAGGGAAAGAACATAGGCCCTGGGTACCTGGTTAGCAGGAACACAGGGCACACTTAGTCAAAGAGCATCAACATCAGGCAAAAAGTGGGGGGAACCATGCAAAAAGGGGCACTTTCCTACAGAAGTATACTGATCAGAATCAGTTTTTGGCGCCTGACAGCTCATACAACTGAGCCCACTCGATTGCTCGACTCCCGTGCTTATGGAAAAAACTCACGGTGACGGATCCTCAATCCCTTTTTTTGTCTCTACTTGACGTACACTGAATACTGAGCTTCTCTTGACGCTTCACACCAGGGCTTTGACTTCACCTCTCGAGAACCCCAACAATGCGAATGCAAAGTAAGTGATGGAAAGGATGCCCTGCTAATACTGCCCCCAGCACTGGTTCAAGTTCTCCTGGACTACACATTATTAAGTGTGCAATCTCTGCGTCTCTGTTGAGCACTACAACACCACGTGACTTGCCTGCCTCACCATCTGGTTGAAGAAAACTCAGATGAGAGCGGAGAATGCTGAGGCAGGAATCCGATGACACCCCAACATCTTTAGTGAGCACAGCATTGAAGCAGAGGCAGAAGCCAGAACCTCAGAGGCCCAGGTGGTCCAGTCCAGTTCAGAGGCAAGCTTACCGTCTGAGGCAGAGGCAGAACAGCAGCAAGGCCCAGAGGCTTCACTATTATGGAAACCAAATTGTGCTCTTTACACAACGGTGTAAAAACAATGTATATACAGTGCCACTGAAATGGCAAGATTCTAAGTGTACAGAGTTTTCCACATAATAATGAATATGTTGACTTTGCCAAGTAACTCATCAACTGCTGCATAGTCTGCAGATTTTCATTAAATAAAATATTAAAAGTTACTAGAAATGTCAAGACGTGTTCCCACGATGGGTAAGGTCCTTCACAAAAGTTGCCTGGACATCTTTCACGTGTCATGGCACCCATCCACAACCCACTCCTGCACAGTGCACACATGTACAGGCAGACCATCGCCTCAGAGGGGGTCGGGCATCGAGCCAGAGTCTAAACAGCCTTTTGGGCCACCACTGCTTTTGAGCCATAGTCGGCACCAGGAAAAAAAGATAGAGTTGACAGCGCTCCCTTCTCTGCCCTCAGAGATCCTGTACCAGCCTTGGGTCCCATCAAAGCCAGCAGGGTCCTCAACACTGGTACCAAAGCAGACACTGGTATAAAAATAACATCAGCACCTAAACCCCCATTGGTGGCAAAGCCAGCCTCAATGTCATAGGGGCAGACACTGAAGATGCATTTAGTGATAAAAACACCAATGATGCCCAGCTCTGAGTATTTAGAGCAACCTATGCTCCATCACTGGCAGGTGTAGTTAGATGCTCACAAAAGCATCTGTTTGCACACCCACAGACAGATAAGATCTCCTCAAACCCACAAGAGACTCTCAAGGAATATGCAATGTACTTTTGAGAAGCAGAGTGCTTGGACCTTCCTCCACCCCTCAAGCATAAGAGACACATGGACAGGGGCACTAGCTCCCTCCCAGCTCAACCTCCTCCTTCACCACCATTTCCTCCACATCACAACCTCATGCTCCACTTCCTTGATATTCACCGATGGGGGTCACCCACTCTTCTTTCGGGCTGGGCAGCCAATCCACCATGCCGATCCCTATCATGCATTCTATGACCCTGAGCCTTAGCGTTACCCTTGGATGACTAAAACATTGATCCCTTAAGTGATACAGACCCGGATATGTATCCAGACAAGCCTTTTTCTCCAGGAAGACAACTTCCTGGTCAAAATCTTATCCAAGACCCACTGCTCCCTTTGGTTCTCCCTATGCTTAAATGGATGCTCTAAACCACCTCTGAGACCTTTAAAGATCCTGTCAAGGCAAGGGTCGAAAACAAATATAGACTCTCACCCAATGACCTACCCTACATCCGTGGCCCAATACCTCTAGATTCGCTAGTTGTCTACACATCGTGTAAACACCCATACACTCAGTTTGCAGGAGTCTCTTCTTTTCCTAAGGGAAGTAAAAAGCAGGATGCAGCAGGCAAAAGGGTAGCGATGCAAGCAGCCACGCATTTGAGGATTGGCAACTCATTTGGCTGGCTATCCCTATGAGACAGGGCACATTGGGATTAGATGCAGGCCCACACTGCCTATACTGCTGGGTAGTATAGGCAGTGTGGGCAAGAGCTGGTAAAGGAGGAGAACCCATATCTAACGCCATTGTGCGCTACACCATAGATGCGACTGACACCGAGGCCAGAGAAGTCAACACCAGTATCCTGATCAGAAGTCACACCTAGCTCAGTGTCTCTGGCTTTAGGCCAGAGGTACAGCAGCATCTGCTAAAACTACCATTTGATGGTGAGCATCTCTCTGGACTGCAGGTGGACCAGATGCTGGAAACACTTAGATAAGACACCGATCCAGCCAAAGATATGAGCGCCCTTCAGACATCTACTCCAAGGAATTTCTCAACTACCTCGGAGTCAACATGGGGTATTCAGAGCAGCCTGTAGAGAAAAAAACAGGTCTAGGAGCAAAGGAGGTTCAGGTCAAGGAGCCTCCTCCTCTAGTCAGTGACTCCCTTCACCCCCCAATCACACGATACCTGTTGGGGAAGACTTCAAGGGCTTCTTCCTTGCTGAAAAGAGATTACCTCAAGTAAGTGTGTTCTCTCGATCATAGAGTAGGGCTACTGCCTCAAACTCATCTCAACCCCATCAAACATCCCACTCCGGAAAAAAAACCCTCACACCGGTAACTTCTTGAAGAGAAAGTTCAGGCACTCATTTACAAAGGAGCCATAGAGCCAGTTCCACAAGCACACCACAGCAAGGGAGTCTACTCTCTATTCTTCCTCATCCCCAAAAGTGACAAAACTTTGAGGCCTATTCTAGATCTAAGACCTCTCAATGAGTATATCCACTCAGTATAATTCTACATGACCATGCTGCAGGTTGTCATCCCACTGCAGCAGCAAAGTGAATTTATGACCGCAGTTGATCTGAACGATGCCTACTTCCACATAACCATCATCACTGCTACCTATGTTTCATGTTAAGTGGTCAACATTATCTATTCAATGTGTTGCCTTTCGATGTCACCACAGCCCTCAAAGTATTCACCAAAGGCCTAGCTGTGGTAGGCATCCATCTCACAAGGGATGGCATTCACGTGTTCCCCTACCTCAACAATTGGCTGGTGAAAAGTGCAAGCAAACAACAGTGTCTCGCTCACACTCAAGCTGCCAGCCCCCACGGTTAGAGCCAAGAACCTGGGAGTGATCATGGATCACAAACTTGACGTTGGAGATCAGGTCAGTGGAGTTGTATCAACCTGCTTTTACCTCCTTAGAATCCTGAGGAAAATTACATTTTTTCCTTCCAGATGAGTTTTTTAGGACAGCAGTCTCAACCCTCATTTTGTCACGGCTGGATTATTGCAATAGTTTGTACCTGAATTTGAAAAAGAAACATCTGCACCGACTCCAGCTAGTGCAAAATGCGGGGCTAGACAGCTAACAGGCATACCAAGGTTTGTCTCAGCTAGAGATGGACTTCACAATTGCATTGGCTGCCAGTAACAAAATGAGCACAATTCAAAGCATTGTGCACTGTTTTTAAGTCACTGATGGGTAGTGGCCCGGAATTTCTGAGCAGATGCTTTGAATGGTATGTTCCTGGTAGAGCGCTGCGCTCCTCGGAAGGAAAGCTAGTAACTGTCCACTGAGTGAAAAAAGTTAACTCGGGCGGCAGCAGCTTTTCCTTTTGTGCAGCGAAAGCCTGAAACAGCTGCCGTTGCATCTTAGGAATGCCACAGAGCTCCTTCCTTTTAGAAAGGGGCTGAAGACATGGCTATTCTCGGTATAAGACATTTTACCTTTGGATTCAGTGAGTCAGTGCTCAGCGCCAGGACACCTTTGGGTATAAGTCTGCTTTAAAAGCTCCTATGACATAACATAACATAACCCAAGTCACCCATATGCCTCCTCCACAGTTTGGGATTCACTATAAATACTGCCAAGTACTACCTCCAGCGTCTTCAGATCCAGCCCTTCCTGGGGGGCATTCTAAGTGCTGTACCGGCTAGGCCTACCCAAGCCTAGCCAGTGTACAGGATTCCAGCAGACACTGCCTCTTTTTCAGCCAGCTCATCAACTCACAGTCAGAACACTTATGCATCTCTTTGGGATGATGCCAGGCTGCACATGCATCTGCTCCAACTGCACAATGGTCACAGGCAGAGGGCAACTTAGTAGATCTAGTGTTGATACATGTCCGCACCCATTGCTCCCTGCAGTGGTGGAACAGCAACAATCTGTTGCAGGGCTGGCCCTTCATGGACCCTATTCAACAAGTGACCATCACCACAAACTCCTCACACTCAGGATGGGAACCTTCAACAAATAACTAATCATGGTGTGGTGATCATATCAATTCACTCGAGCTCCTGGCCATCCAACTAGTTTTCAAAGCTTTCTTTTAAGACAGTCAGGAGAGAGTAGTCCTCATAAAGAAAGACACTATGACTGCCATGTTTTACCTTCAAAAGCAGGGTGGCACACACTCACTGCAGTGGCCAACACTGGAACAGAGCATTTATCGATTCACCATGGGATACACCTCCTTGCGGACTACCTTCTAGGAGTGGACAACAACTTTCCGGACCTGCTCAGCAGGATGCGTCGCTGGATGCTAGTAGTCTCTCCCTTTCACATGTTTTTTTTTTGGAAGTGCTTCGTGTGCATGTCCTCAACCATACATTTGAACACAGACTTGGTACGAGAATGACTATTTGTTGGAAGCATGGTGTGTTACCACAGGCTCTCATCCACGGATGTGCTCCATTTTCAGACTATATTTTTACAGGGGCATATTGCTGAAGTGCTGTTTTTGAGCTGGAAAACTACTTCTCTGACTATCTTCTTGTGACATGTTTCAAGAAACGTTATCTTTTCTGTGTAATTCTGGTCATTTCTGATAATATTCAACATATTGATTTTTGATATGTCAATTGCCGTGTAACATGTTACAGTCTAGTCATTACGTGTAATAGTCACTACTCTTTTAGAATATTGTTGAAGGATACATATGTGATGTGCCATTATTTCCTCAATTTGTGCCGGGGATAATTTGCATTCATATATTGTAAGCATAATCTCACCTACGCACGTGTAGTTCTGACCCAGCACAACTTGGGTGAGAGATCGCTCACCGGCGTGTAATCTAGTCTAAAGACGCACTATATTTAGTTGTTGTCTACCTTTTGAAGAAGTGGTTGTGGGTCGTGATGTCACAATTTTACGCTTTACTGATGTGTGACCATCACAGTTTTATCCCTTACGTGAGGGATGGGTTTGGGGCAATGGCAATAGTCCCATCGCAGTTGTATCCCTTTCGTAAGGGATGGGGTTGGGTTTGAGTCCCAGTTAGTGACCTCTATATGGAGGTAGGCATATGGGTGGGTTTCTTTACACACAGTTTTTGTTTTTTTAACCTTACACAAGGTTGGGTTATGGGATTTTTCCCCATGTACATGTACAAAGATATATACCCCTTCAGGGGGTAAGTGACCTCGCCAGGAGGTTTGGGCCATGGGTTAGTTCCCATACATAATCGTTATTGAGTATAACCCTTACACAGGGTTAGGATATGGGTTTAGACCCCATTTACATGTTGCATGCAGTACTAAGGTACAACCCTACATAGGGTGTGTGTTATGGGTGCTAGCCCCTTACACAGTTTCCATGGGTCGCTGTCCCATATCTTGTTAGTTCCCTTGCAGTTGGGATTGGTGTAGCGGGGTGTTTTACACTTTGCATCACTCCACATAACTTCTTTGGGATTGGTTGTGGGGTGTGTTATCCTGTGTTACAAAGTTTTACAATTTGAACTTGATTCTCTACAAGCTTACGCTTCAAAATTTTTGATAATTTTCATCGGGGAGGATGAGGGATATTGATGCTCATATTTTTAATGTCGTATTTTTCCCATCTTTTCTTGAGTTGTACTGTTCTCTTTTTCTTTTTTTTAAATTTTTTTTTTCTAATTTACTCAATCTGCCAATCTCTAGCTAGAAACGCTCGTCTCAGTTGCCATAACAGCAAAGAACAGAGCACCTCCATCCAAGAAAAGCAAGCTGTATCCATTTCCATCCCTTCACCAGTGTGCCCATGGCAAAGACAAGGGAGGACCAGGACTGACAGCATATATCTGAAAGAGACACGTTAGTGATAGATTCCTTACCTTAGAATATCCCCAGGCATCAGACTGGATCCAGAAAGTTTTGCTTAGCAGTACCCCTGCGCGTCAGTAGGTGGTGTCGTGCAGCTCCACGTCCGTCACTGGCGTTGTAAGCGCCGAGATGACGCCACGGAGGGTACTTAGGCGGCACCCATGCACGCTGATGTCAGTTCTTTCTTTTTCCGCACCAGCAAGCTCAGATCCAGATTGAGCACTTACCTTAGTCTCTTTTGACTACTATTTTGGGACTTTTTGTCTCCTCTCTTTCTCCTGGTGCAAGTAGGGATGCCCGGCTTTAAATCCTGTGGGGCCTGCCGCCGGAATATGTCGGTGGCGGACCCCCACGATGTTTGCCTCTACTGCCTGGAGACTGCCCAGGACTCCCGGGACTGCCGGGATTGTCGAGCCATGGCCCCTAAGGCTTTGCGGGAGCAGCGTAGGAAGTTTGTTGGAGGTCCGGCATTCATCACGCTGCTGCTCCGGGTCCAGGGGCCGTTCCCGGGACCGCTTGCGGGACCGGAGCCGTCGCTCATCGGGCTCCAAGTCTTCGCCTTCGGATTCTGGTAACGACGTCATAAAAAGAAGTTGAAGAAGCGTGTTTGCTCTCCGACGTCCACCCGTCGCTCCCCGGAGGCAGACGAGGGGGACAGGGGCTACGCCCGGCAGCTCCCCTGGAGCCTGGGAGTCCTGCGGCCTACCCGCCATACCCGGGTCCATCGGCGACTCCCGAACAGGTGCAAGAGTTCCTTGCTACCATGTACCGCCTTTTTAGGCCTCGGGCTCCCGCCGGCGCGCCTTCAGGCCCGCGGTCCCATGTCCAGATCCTGTTGGGCCGGCGGCTCAGCCTCCGGCACCAGCCCCGGTGCCACAGGATCCTGCGCCAGTAGCTCCGGCGCCATGAGGTGCTGCGTTTTCAGCCCCTGCGCCGCCCTCGGTGCCACACTGGGTGCCGTTTATTCCTCTCTTGCCCCGATTCCAGGACATTTTGTTCCGGCCTGGGATCCGCATTGGGAACCGGCGCCGGTCCGACGCCGCCTGGCGCCGTTCTCCGTGCCGGTCGTCCCTTCCCCACCTCCGGCTTTGCCGCCGCGACCGGCCCCCTCTACGCCAGAAGCGGACGAAGACTGGGGAGGGTCGAAGGACCCCCTTGCCCGGCAATGTGACTCCGAGCCGGATTGGGTGGACGACTTGGAGGAGGCAGGCAACCTCGATGTCTCCTCTGACCCGGGGTTCGCCTCCTCCCCGCCTACGATGGAGGAAGGTGCCTCCTACATGATGGTCCTCCGTCGGGCGGCTGAGGCCCTCAATCTTGACTTCCCCACAGTGGCCCTCAAGACCAACCTCATCACCGACGTGGTCCAGACGGCGTCTAGTTCGTCGGAGCCGTTGCTTCCCTTCAATGACGCCCTTACCGACGTCCTCTTGGGCACTTGGTCGAGGCCGGCCACGGGGCCCCGGTGGATAAAAACATCGCCAGGCGCCACCGACTGGCACCCGATGACCCCGCCTTTTTGATTACTCACCCTATGCCTGAGAGCCTGGTCATTCAGGCCTCGACGTCACAGAGTGCTTTTCCTACGGCCCCGCCAGATAAGGACTCTAAACGGCTGGACCAGTTTGGGAAGCGGTTGTTCTCTTCGGCCAGCTTGGGGCTGCAGTCGGTGAACACCGCCTGCTTGTTGGGCCGCTACTCCCATGCGGTGTGGGATGCCGTTGCTCAGGTGTTGCCTCAGTGTCCTGAGGAGGTGCAGGCTGTCCTTTCTCAGGCAATCGCTGAGGGTAAGGATGCGGCTAAGTTCGCCATTCGGTGTGGGTTGGACACCGCTGACTCATTGGGCAGGGCGATTTCTACAACTGTGGCGTTGCGCCGTCACGTCTGGTTGCGCTCGACTGGGTTTTCGCCTGATGTCCAAAGCTCGCTCATGGACATGCCCTTTGATGGCACCCGCCTGTTTGGCAACAAGGCTGACAGTGCGCTGGATCGCTTTAAGGATTTGCGGGCTACGGCCAAGTCCTTGGGCCTTTCTACTAAGAGTTCGGTCTCTCCTGGCTTTCGTTCCTTTCGTGGCCAAGGTAGAGGCAGTCAGGCGCACCCGTCCCCTAAGCATAGGCAGAACCAGCCCCAGCGTGGCCGGGGGCCGGTTTCCGCAGGGGCAGGTCAGGGAACCAGCGTGCAGGTCCGTCCACCTCCACCCCCGCTGCTTCTGCCCCCAAACCTTCCTAATCTCAGCTTCGGGGAGCACCCCACACCGGTGGGTGGCAGGATCCGCCACCACCTCCCTCACTGGCATGAGATTACATCAGACAGATGGGTGCTGCAGATAATCTGCCACGGTTACTCCCTTCCCTTTCATTTCTCCCCTCCTGCCATGCCACCTTGGTGCCACCGCATGTCGGGGGGATCACTTGGCTCTTCTCCAACAGGAAGTCACGTCCCTCTTGGCCAAGGGGGCCATCGAGTGCGTTCCTGTGCCGGAAGTAGGGAGTGGTTGTTATTCCCACTACTTTCTGGTCCCCAAGAAGGACAAAGGGGGTCTGCACCCTATCTTGGGCCTCCGGGACGTCATTCGCTTCCTCCGGAAGGAGAAGTTCAAAATGTTGACTCTGGCTCAGGTCTTGGCTGCCCTCGACCCTGGAGACTGGATGGTAGCGTTTGACTTGCAGGACGCATATTTTCACATTCCCGTCCTGCCGGCCCACCGGTGTTACCTGCGGTTTACGGTAGGCCAGGAGCATTTTCAGTTTGCCGTGCTCCCCTTCGGCCTTACCAGCGCCCCTCGGGTGTTCACAAAAGTGATGGCGGTGGTTGCAGCTTATCTGCCAGGGCGGGGGTGTCAGTCTTCCCTTACCCTGATGACTGGTTGTTGAAGGCGGGCTCACCCCAGGCAGTCGTCCACCACCTTCAGACTACGGCCGACCTCCTGCATTTGCTGGGGTTCTCCATCAACGTGCCGAAGTCGCACCTGAGTCCCTCTCAGAAGCTCCCCTTCATTGGGCAGCTCTGGATTCAACGTTGTTTCGGGTTTATCCTCCTGAGCAGCAAGTCCGGGATATTCAGGCTATGATTCCGACCTTCCTGCCTCTGTCCTGGGTTTCAGTCAGGGTGACCCTCCGTCTCTTGGGCCTGATGGCCTCCTGCATCTTGCTGGTGCCACATGCCAGATGGCATATGCGGGCTCTGCAGTGGGACCTGAAATTCCAGTGGGCGCAGCATCAGGGCACCTGCCGATCATGTCCAGATCTCGGAGGGCACTGCACGACAATTGCAGTGGTGGCTCACGAATCACGATTGGGTCAATGGCAGATCCCTCTCACTTCCCCAACCGGAGCACACAGTGGTGACGGATGCGTCCCTCCTGGAAGTCCGGCAGTTGGCTCCGCGCCTTTCAAGGTCCTGGTCCTGTGGAAGGTCGAGGGACCGGTCGCGGAGTCGTCACCATCATTCTTCTGGATCTAAGTCTTCGCACTCGGGGTCAGGTAAGCCGAAGCATTCCAAAAAGAAGTCGAAGAAGCGTTGTCGCTCTTCGAATTCCCCTCGCCCGTCGCGCGACGCGGCTGAGGGTGCGGGCGGTGCCACCCCCGCGGCTCCGGCAGAGCCTGTGACGTCGCCACCGGCCTACCCGCCCTTCCCGGGTCCAGCGGCGACGCCTGTCCTGGTGCAAGAGTTTCTTGCTGCCATGGCTTGACTCTTTGGGCCGTCTGGACCCAGCGGTGCACCTCTGGGCCCCGCGGGCCCGACTGGGGGTCCTGTTGTTACATCGCCCCCGGCGTTGGCAACAGCTCCGGCACCGCAGGCCCCCATGGGATCCCGGTTGACCATGTTACGCCTCCACCGACGTCGACCCCACCGGCACCGCTTCTGACGTCGCCTGCTTCTCGGGATGACGACATCCCCGGTTTCAGTCCGGACACGGAGCCGGATCGTCGTCGATCGATGCTGATTCCGGCGCTGATGGGATTTGTTCCCTATGTCCGTCCTCCGTATTTTGAGCCAGTTCCACAGACTTCGGAGGAAGGGGAGGACTAGAAGGGGTCTGAGGACCCTTTCGCACAGGACAGTGCTTATAATCCGGACTGGGCAGAGAATTTGGGGGAAGCCAGTGGTCTTGACACCTCGCTGGACCCGGTCATGTTGTCTCCTCCTACCGTGGCTATGGAGGAGGGAGCAGGTTATGCAGTGGTGTTGCGTAGGGCGGCCGAGGCCCTCCACCTCGAACTCCCTACAGTGGCCGTCAGTTTGAACATCCTGACAGAAGTGCTCCAACCGGCGGCAACCTCTTCGGAGGCCTTGTTGCCTTTTAATGACGCACTTTCTGACGTTCTTTTGGGCACCTGGTCCAGGCCCAACACTGGAGCTCCTGTGGACAGGAACGTGGCCCGACGCCATCGCCCGGCTCCGGGCGATCCCCTCTTCCTCTCTCAATACCCTACTCCTGAGAGCTTGGTTGTCCAGGCCCCTGCGTCCCAAAGCGCTTTCCTTTCCGCACCTCCGGATCGGGAATCCAAGAAGCTGGAGCAGCTTGACAAGAAGCTGTTTTCATTTGCCAGCTTAGGGCTGCGGTCGGTGAACACCGCATGCCTCTTGGGCTATTATTCCCACTCTATGTGGGACACGGTTGTGCAGGTGCTGCCTAGCTGTCCGGAGGATGTCCAGACAGTACTCACCCCAGCTTTTGCTGCGGGGAGAGACGCACCATTTGTTGTGAGCTTGACACCGCCGACTCGCTGGGCAGGGCGATTTCCACTACGGTGGCGCTTAGGCGCCACGCCTGGCTGAGAATTTTTGGCTTTTCAGGGGATGTCCAAAATACCCTGATGGACATGCCCTTTGATGCCATTCCCCTTACCAGCGCCCCTCGGGTGTTAACGAAAGTGATGGCGGTGGTTGCAGCTTATCTGCCAGGGCGGGGGTGTCAGTCTTCCCTTACCCTGATGACTGGTTGTTGAAGGCGGGCTCACCCCAGGCAGTCGTCCACCACCTTCAGTCTACGGCCGACCTCCTGCATTTGCTGGGGTTCTCCATCAACGTGCCGAAGTCGCACCTGAGTCCCTCTCAGAAGCTCCCCTTCATCGGGCAGCTCTGGATTCGACGTTGTTTCGGGTTTGACAAGAAGCTGTTTTCATTTGCCAGCTTAGGGCTGCGGTCGGTGAACACCGCATGCCTCTTGGGCCATTATTCCCACTCTATGTGGGACACGGTTGCGCAGGTGCTGCCTAGCTCTCCGGAGGATGTCCAGACAGTACTCACCCAAGCTGTTGCTGCGGGGAGAGACGCACCATTTGTTGTGAGCTTGACACCGCCGACTCGCTGGGCAGGGCGATTTCCACTACGGTGGCGCTTAGGCGCCACGCCTGGCTGAGAATTTTTGGCTTTTCTGGGGATGTCCAAAATACCCTGATGGACATGCCCTTTGATGCCATTCGCCTTACCATTCGCCTTTTTGACAATAAGGCAGATAGTGCTCTGGAGCACTTTAGGGACTAGTGGGCTGCGGCCAAGTCCCTGGGCCTGCCGGCCACTCGTCCTCCTCCGCCTTCTGCTTTTCGCTCCCTTCGTGGCCGCGGAAGGGGCGCCCCACTACGTTCGCAGAGCCACAGGCCGGCACAGCAACAACCTCAGATCGGCCACGGACGTGGGAACCATCGAGGCGGTTCAGGGGGCGGGTCAGTCCACCTCCACCCCCGCGGCATTCACTGCTAAGCCTTCCTAGTCTGTCCGTTCAAGTCTATCAAACGCCAGTGGGCGGACAGATTCACCATCATCTCCCCCACTGGCGCACCATCACATCGGACCAGAGGGTGCTGCAAATTGTCCGAAGGGGCTACACCCTCCCCTTCGAGGTTACCCCTCCAGCCATGCCACCTGAGTACCACCGCATGTCGGGGGATCACTTGGCACTTCTCCAGCAGGTAGTTGCGGCCCTCTTGGCCCAGGAGGGCAACGAGCGCGTTCCGACACCCGAAGTAGGTCGTGGCTGTTATTCCCACTACTTTGTGGTTCCAAAGAAGGACAAGGGCCTGCGTTATATCTTAGACCTTCGTAACGTCAACAGCTTCCTCCGGAAAGAGAAGTTCAAGATGCTCACATTAGCTCAGGTCTTGTCTGCCCTAGACCCACAAAACTGGATGGTAGCGTTAGACTTGCAGGACGCCTACTTTCATATTCCCGTCCTGCCGGCCCACCGGCGTTACCTACAGTTCACAGTTGGCCACAAGCACTTTCTGTTCTTCGTGCTCCCTTTTGGCCTTACCAGCGCCCCTCGGGTGTTCACGAAAGTGATGGCGGTGGTCGCAGCTCATCTGCGCAGATCAGGGGTTTCAGTCTTCCCCTATCTCGACGACTGGCTGTTGAAGGCAGGCTCGCCCCAGGCAGTCGTCTCCCACCTCCAGACTACGGCTGACCTGCATTTGATAGGGTTCTCTATCAACGTGCCGAAGTCACACCTGGTACCCTCTCAGAAGCTCCTTTTCATCGGAGCGGTTCTGGACACAGCGCAGTTTTGGGTTTCTCCTCCTGAACAGCAAGTCCGGGACATTCGGGCTATGATTCTGATCTTTCAGCCCTTGTCCTGGGTTTCGGTCAGGATGACCCTGAGGCTGTTGGGCCTCATGGCCTCCTGCATCCTGCTGATCAACCATGCCAGATGGCATATGCGGGCTCTGCAGTGGGACCTGAAGTCCCAGTGGGCTCAGCATCAGGGGGACCAGTCCGGACACGTCCAGATCTCAAAGGGCACTGCACAGCAGTTGCAGTGGTGGCTCATGAACCAGCATTGGGTCAGAGGCAGATCCCACTCCCTTCCCCAACCAGAGCATGCGGTAGTGATGGATGCATCCCTCCTAGGATGGGGTGGCCACTTGGGAGAGGTGGAGATCAGAGGCCTCTGGTCTCCGGCGGAGTCCAAGCTCCACATCAACCTTCTGGACCTTCGTGCGATCCGTCTTGCACTGAAGCATTTCTTCCCTCTGTCAAGGGGAGAGTAGTGCAGGTGTTCACAGACAACACCACCGCCATGTGGTATTGCAACAAGCAGGGCGGGGTGGGTTTGTGGATCCTATGTCAGGAGACTCTGCACCTCTGGACAGGGCTGGAACATCAGGGCATTTCCCTGGTGGTTCAACACCTGGCAGGTTCGTTGAACGCCAGGGCGGATAAGCTCAGCTGCAGGTGCATGATGGATCACGAATGGCGTCTTCACTCGGAGGTGGAGCAAGGTCTCTTTCAACAGTGGGGAGAGCCTTGGTTAGATCTATTCGCTACCGAAGAGCACGCGCAATGTCTTCAGTTCTGCGCGTTGGAATTTACAAGGCGGCACTCGCTCGGAGACGCTTTTCATCGTGATTGGAGTTGCGGTCTATTGTACGCCTTTCCGCCTATACCACTTCTACCCAGAGTGCTGAGGAAGATCAGGCACGACCGGGCCCAAGTTATTCTTGTGGTACCGGACTGGGCTTGAAGAGTTTGGTATCCCGAGCTACTCAGTATTAGCGTGGATCCCCCGATTAGTCTGCCTCTTCGGGAGGATCTTCTGTCGCAGCAACAGGGGACGGTCTTGCACCCAAACCTGTCCAGTCTCCACCTCCTTGTGTGGAGATTGAGCGGTGACAGTTGATTCCCTTTGACTTGCCTCCTGAAGTCTTTGACGTGATTCTGGTAGCCAGGCGTCCCTCCACTAAAATGGTATACGCCTGCAGGTGGAACAAATTTGTGGCATGGTGCACAGCAAAGGCTGTGGATCCCCTTTCTGCCCCTCTTTTCAAGGTCCTTTTGTTCCTTCTTTCTTTGGCCTGGCAGGGCTCTTCTCTGGGCACTATCAAAGGCTATCTTTCTGCCATTTCGGTCTTTCTCGGGCAACCTGATCAGCCCTCTTTTTTCAAGTCCCCTGTTGTAAATAGATTTCTCAAAGACATTACACACCTTTTCTCTCCTATTCCATTTGTGGTGCTACAGTGGGACTTGAATATGGTTTTGACCTATCTGATGTGCGCGCCTTTCAAGCCTCTTCACAACTGTCCTCTTTGTCTTTTGACTCTGAAGACTGCCTTCCTGGTTGCTATCATCTCCGCTAGGCGAGTGAGTGAGCTCCAGGCTCTTTCTTGTAAACCTCCTTTCCTTTCCATTCATCCGGGCAAGGTTGTGCTCAGGCCCCGGCCTTCCTTTTTGCCAAAAGTTGTCACGGCCTTTCATATTGGGCAGACTGTTACCTTGCCCACTTTCTTCCCTCCTCCACATCCTTCCAGAAAGGAAGAAAGGCTCCACCGTCTGGACCCAAAAGTGCACTTTAATTTTACTTCCACCGCACACAACAGTTCCGGGTGTATGACCAACTCTTTGTTGGCTACGTTGGCACCAAGAAAGGTCGGGCGGTACACAAGAGGACTATCTCCCGCTGGGTTGTCTTGTGCATCAAAGCCTGTTACTCTTTGGCTAAAAAGGAGGCTCCGGTGGGGCTGCGTGCTCATTCCACTCGAGCAACTGCAGCCACTACTGCATTGGGACAGGGTGTCCCCCTGCAAGACATCTATCATTCAGCCACGTGGGCATCACTGCACAAATTACGAAACATTATTGTCTGGACAGCCAAGTCCGGAGAGATGGCTTTTTTGGCCGTTCTGTTCTCCAGGACTTCCTGGTGTGATCTTGGTTCACAGACCCACCACCGGGGTTGGTATTGCTGGGGTATCTATTTTAAGGTAAGGAATCTATCACTACGTGTTTCTTTCAGATGAACAAGTTTCTTACCTTCTGTAACGATGTATCTGTAAGAAACATTAGTAGTGATAGATTCCTTACTGACCCACCCATCCTCCCCGTTCTGCGAGCTGATTTCTAGGGTTAAGGCCATCCCTTTCAGGGCCCTAGTTTCAAGGTACCAGTAGTCAGTATCTTGCATGGCTCGGCGTTCCTGGCGTGGAAAGTCGTGTACAGAACTGACGTCAGCGCGCGTGGGCGGTGTCTAAGTACTGGCCGCGACGTCATCCCGGTGATCCCCGACGCCGATGACGGACCTGAAGCCGCACGACGCCACCTACCTACGCGCAGAGGTACTGCTGACGAAAAAACTTCCCGGATCCAGTCTGACGCCTGGAGATATTCTAAGGTAAGGAATCTATCACTACTAATGTTTCTTACAGATACATTGTTACCGAAGGTAAGTAACTTGTTCGTTTCGGCCAAATCGACCACTCACAGCATCAGAAAAGTGATCTCATTTAGCTGCCTCCCAGGGATAAAATCTCTTTGGTCCTGATGTATAACCCCCTTAATGGCCTGGGAGAACCTACAGGCCAATATCCCCGAAAAGACCTTGTAGTCCGAATTCAATAAAGATATTGGCCTCTATGAATCGGCTACCAGGGGATCTTTATTTGGCTTCAGAATTAAAGTGACAGTGGCCTCGGCCCATGACTGCGAACTTTTTTCCCATCAAGAAATATGGCATTAAATACATTATTAAGCACTGGAACAATGATGTCTAAGAGTTTGGAATACATCTCAATAGGGAGGCCATCAGGGCCGGCAGCCTTCCCCCTGCCATCTTCCTAATCTGCGTCCTGACTTCGTCTTCCATTATCTCTGCCTCTAAATACTCCTTTTGATCGTTATTTATACTCGGTAGCTCAATCTTCTTCAGCCAGGCCTCTATAGTCTCCTTCTCAGGTGAAACATCATCACTATATAATCCATACATATATCTACGGGCCTCTGCACATAGTTCAGAATTCGTATCTAATAGAGCTCCAGTATCACCATCTCTTAGGTTTCTCGACTTTTCCGTTTTTGCTTTCCAGGCCAGAAGTGAGCCACACCTTTCCCCATGTGAAAAGTGGTGCGGCTTACTTATTCTCCACCTGTCAAGCAATCATTTGTCGAGTTGCCCCTGATATTCCACCTGGAGTTGTTCTAATTCCTTGCTAAAACAGGCAACTCTACTAGATCCCTCCAATGATGCCTTTTGGAGATCTTGTTCCTTGCACCTGATCAATTTAATTTGTTCATCCTCTTCCAACTACAAAGCCCGCCTCGTACCAGCCAGTCAGAAAATAATCAATACGAGAGTGGTGGCCATATTTTTTGCTGTAGAAGGTGAAGTCTCTTACCTCCCCCATCCTGCTTCGCCAAATATCCACCAAATTAAACTCGTATATCAAAGTCTTCAAAATTGCTAGGGTTCTCGGGGGGCTGACATATATAACTTTAGAGGTTCTATCCAAAATCTTATTTTGCACTATATTGAAGTCTCCTCCAATTATTACAGGCATAGGAGCTTGTAAAAGGCACAATTCCACTTTCACTAACACATCTGGGGAATCATCATTTGTTCATAGTAATTGGCACATACTAATGGCATCCCCTGCACCATTAAGATAGCTACCAGCCATCTCCTGGAGGAGTCTGATTCATACCTTAGCAACTTGATGCCTGGGTTATTTTTGATAATTATAGCCACCCCTCTTGAGTTGCGTCTCTGGTGGGAACACACTATTTCTTGGACCCAGCCCAATTTATTAAAGGAAGACCTACACTCCTCTCGTTCCAAATGTGTCTCCTGAAGTTGAAATACTTTCGCTACGATATTCTTCAGGAATTCTGAGACCCGGGCCAACTTCCGTCCAGACCTCAAAGTATTACAATTTGAACTTGATTCTCTACAAGCTTACGCTTCAAAATGTTTTGATAATTTTCATGGGGGAGGATGGGGAATATTGATGCTCATATTTTTGATGTTGTATTTTTCCCATCTTTTCTTGAGTTGTACTGTTCTCTTTCTCGTGATGTTTTGCTTTATGTTGCATCCCTGAGTTCCGAACATTACCGCTTTCTTGTGCATAGTTTTCTCCTTTAGTATTGATATTTTTGGTTTTTATTTGAAGGAAAGGGATAATGTTATATCCTCAGTATTACATTTACATGTAATCAGCCTTGGTCCTCCTAGCTGCTCAGCTAGAGTGAGGGATGGTAACGGAATGTTGGTGTGACTGTGATGCGTGGAATGCCTGGGTGCTTGAGTGTTTGAGTGGTGACAGTTAGAGATGGTTTGAGCACCTAGGCAGGCTGCTCCTGGTGGGGCTGGTACATGGCTGGTACTTGACCAGAGCTGGCTGGACAGAGATTGATGCTACCTTGACATGTAACCAATAAAGAAGACTTGGAAAATACTACATGTGTACTAATGTCTCTAAGTGGAGTGGTGTGGCTCACTGGTTAGAGGCGGCAGACCCGGAAGCAGAGGTCGGTCAGGGACCAGGGTTCGATTCCCGACGCGGCAGGGTCTTGGGCCAAGGTCAGCGGACTCGATAATTCTCGCCTCGGTGCCTACTCTAATCATGGATCACACTCAGCAACTCTGGGCAATAGCTTGCTTAATCTCCACTTACGGCCCCATCAGTGCCGGGGATGCTTGGTCTTCACCTTGGAGATGCCCAGTAAGGGACCATCTCGCAGGGAAAGCCAGGATGGGTTCCCCAGCAGTACACAGCGCCGGGACACTCTGCTTGAGTAGCTGAGCGCTCAATAAAACACCAGATAACATAACATAACATGTACAGGGTACAACAAATTCCACAAGTTGGAACACCACCCAGGACTCCTACACCTGTTCTTCTGTCATTGGGGGTCCCCAAGGTCGACCTCCTTGCCACTGCCCAAAACGAAAAGTAATAAAACTTCACCTCCAGGTTCCCACAACCACAGTCCACTGGCAATGCTGTATGGATGAATTGGTCAGGGATCTTTGCCTATGCTTTTCTTCCTCTCTCACTCCTTCTGTATATGGTCCAGAAGCTTCGGCAAACCTCCCTCACTCTCATTCTGGTGGCTCCCATGTGGGCCAGACAACCTTGGTTATTGATCCTCCTTGAACTGTCCATTCTTATCCACCAGAAGCTTCCTAACAAGCCAAACCTTCTCACTCATAACCAAGGCAGAATTAAACCCTCACTATCAAATGAATTGGCTTTATACCTCAACACAATTCATCTCACTCACTAAGGCCTCATGTAGGTAGCTAAATACCGGTCGGTAATGGCCGAAATTCGGTAAATATCCCATTACCGACCGGTATTTAGGCATTTGAGATGTAGGAGGCATGATTTAAGGATTCGGTAATTTACCGAATCGGTAAGGGATCGGTAAAATACGATTCGGTAAAATACAGATTCGGTAAATTACCGAATCCTTAAATCATATGTAGGGAGCACTCAAGTGAGTGAATTTCAGTAGAAAGGATTCGGTATTTAACACCAACTACAGGTTGATGTTCAATAACGAATACCTTTCAAAAAGCTAAATTTGGCTGCTTTAAAAGTGGCATGTGGCAGACATACATGCCCTTAGGGCATGTATGTGCGCCACATGTGCACACATGCACGAATCAGGGGTGCAACAGGGTGTCAATGTGACACCCTGCCACCCATGATTATGCTTCCCCTATTACCGATTCGGTATTTACCGAATCGGTAATAGTAAATGGATTCCCATTCATTCCTATGGGCCTCCAGTCCCATAGGATTGAATGGGAAGGGATGCATTATTACCGATTCGGTTCATACCTATTCATAATTACCGAACTTTACCGAATCGGTAATATTTACCGATTGTTTACCTACATACTATTTACCGATTCATAAATACCGAATCGGTAAAATTCGGTATTTATGAATCGGTAAATAGTATGTTACCTACATATGGCCCCTAATCTCTGGATATAGTAGCGATATGGGCGTCCCTAAATAAGGGGTGCAATAACAGTGAGAAAGTGCCATCTTTCTTGCATGGTATGCCCCCACGTTTGCTGAATTGCTGAATGTACTTTGACTGAGTGTGCCCTGGACTCCTGCCAATCAGGTGCCCAGGGCCTATGTTCCTTCCCTAAAAACCTCAAACCCAAATTGGCAAACCCTAGCCACATGTCAGCCCCTGGTAAATGGTACCCTAGGTACCCAGGGCCTTGTGACCCGGGAAGGCCTCTAAGGGCTGCAGCACTCATTGTGCCACCCTTAGAGGCCCTGTACCCTAACACACACACACTGCCCTTGCAGGCTGAGTGTCTGGGTACAAGACAAAACAAAGAGTCGACATGGCACACATCTCTGTGTGCCATGCCCACCACCTACACTGCCATGGCATACATCAGCCACCCCTCTAGCTGGGTGCCCTATGCCAGTGGTGTGGGCACAGGAGCATGAGCCCTGTGCCCCTACAGTACCCAGGTCCATTCCTGGGCACTGTAAGTGCAGTGCTGCCATTTAAGAGTACATGGTGCTGAGAGCTTGTCAAACACGAACTCCACAGCACCATAATGGCAACACTGAAGACTGAGAAGTTAGGTATCAAGCTTCTCAGCACATTAAACCCGCACTGATGCCAGTGTGGGATTTAATGTACAAAGCACCATAGAGGGCATCTTAGAGATGCTCCCTGAAACCTAACCTACAATCCACGTCTGGTCTGGGAGGCTGCCTAGGCTGCCACACAGCAGACATGTTGCTGGACCCCTGGGTAGGAGAGCCCCCGCTCTCCTGGGCCTGCAGCAATGCACATCCTGGGCGAGGTGCTAGGTCTCCTCCCCCAGGATGGACAGGGGGAAGCTTCAAAGGCATCTCGCCTCTGTGACCTTCCCCAGGCCACTTGCTGTACCCAGCAAACTGGCCCCCACCGGTTCTCTCCTCCCCCCTCCCCCCCACTCTGGCGGGAAGACTGGCCGGAAACCCCAAATAAGGACAGGGGATGTGCCAGCCTGCCAACGAGGTGAAGCACATCTCCGGGCACTCGCCATATTGAAGGTGGGAGGCCCTGCCCAATCAGGACTAGGCTACTGCCCCCCTCCCACAGGAGAGTGGCTGGATAGGGGGTGTACCCTCCCCAGGGCAGCGACCCATTGGTCCCTTCCCTTTACCTACCTGTAACAACCATAAATCTAGTATTTAGGGGCACCCTGAACCTTCCTTCCTTAGATTTCAGATTCCGAAAAACAAAGAAGAGCAAGAAGAAAGAAGACCTGCCGTGCAGCTGCTAAGAAGAGGAAGACACCAACTGCTTTGGCCCCAGCCCTACCGGCCTGTCGACCCACGAACCTGCTCCTGCTACATCCCGGCACCTCTTATGGCCAGCAACCTCACAAACCCTGGAGGACCTGGCTACCTTTTGACT
The DNA here is from genome assembly GCF_964204655.1 of Triturus cristatus. Taxonomy (NCBI): domain Eukaryota; kingdom Metazoa; phylum Chordata; class Amphibia; order Caudata; family Salamandridae; genus Triturus; species Triturus cristatus. The sequence continues at coordinate 1,004,940,950 of NC_140589.1, forward strand.
CTAAGCACCTGGGACTCCCATAAGCAGTGGCTCTGCTCAAAACCAGCTTCTAACCCCTGGCATCAGCCCGGAACCGCGAACCCTGCACACTCTGCACCCGCCAAGCTTGGCCTGTGCCGGAGTGAACAAAGACCCCGAGGACGTCTCCCCGGCGACTGTGACCCCGAATCCGGCACCCAAGGACTCACCTTGACGCTCCTAATGACGCCTGCAGCCTCAGAACCAGGTACACTCCCAACCACGATCAACAGAGGGTAAGATTTCCCAACACAAAAAGGCACCCCGGCGCCCTGCGGCCCCCTGTGCCCAACTCCTGGGTACCTACCTATCCTCCAACTATCCAGCTTACCTCTCAAATTGGTGGTGGCACCTGAAGAATCTTCGTCCCCGAGCTTGCAGCCTTTGTTCATCTAGGAGCTTTCCCGTTGAAATCCATTGAGCGCCCGAAGGCTCAAAAGCACCCTGCACCCAGCCGCCCGAGTGGCCCTGGCAGTGCAACTTCTACTCCTACCTACTCCCCCATTTTCCCTGTGCGAGTGACCAGGAGCCCAACTCCCACGGCTGCGTGGCCTGCTAGTCAGCAGCCACCAACCAAGGCCCCCCTGCCTCTCATAGGATAACATTGGGCCTAACTCACTCTGCACCCGGCCGCCTCAGTGTCGCTGAGGGTGTAACAACTGTACCTATCTGACCCTGGGAGACCCCTGAGTCTGTGCCCAGAACCCTAACTCTGCCAGTCGAGTACTTACCGAAAAGCCAATAACTAAATGTCCTTCCATAGGGTAACATTGACTGGTTTCTTCTGAAATTTCTTCTAAGTGTGGAGTTTCTAAAACTTAAAATATTCACCTAAAATCAACCGAGTAACGAAAACGAAAATACTCATCTGCTTTTAGGAGAGATCCCTGTGCTGGATCTTGGTGCCGAGCACTGACCCTGAAAAATATTCACAACCGTACTTACCAGTAACCCAATTTTCTTCCATAGGAAACCATTGACTGTTTTTCTGTGAAATTTCTTCTAAGTGTCGATTTTTGCAAACTATAAATATTCTTTAAAAATCGTACCAACTGTGAAAACGTAATTACTTACCTGTTTTAGATAGAGGTCCCTGTACTGAGTCTAGGAGCCCAGTACAGGATTACAAAAGTAACAAGAACATACTATACCTGCAACTTGAATTTTCTCCCATAGGGAATCATTGACTGTTTTTCTATGAAATTTCTTCTAAGTGTCAACTTTTAAAATAGCAAAATATTGCCTAAAAATCACGCAAGTAACTAAGTCGACTTTTATCACTTGTGTCTAAGAACTGTCCCAGGACTGAATCTAGGATCCGGTCCTGGAGTTAGAAAAGTAATCCTGAAAGTAATCTATTGCAAATAACTTAAAACTTCCATTGAGCTCAATGCATTATTGTGTTTGAAATTGTATTTTGCCTATTGCAACACCCTGTAACCAGTATTTACAAAAATCAATTGCATATTGCAAAAGTATTTAAACAAAGCATCTCATTCTGAGAAAGTATATTTTAATACCATTTGTTGGTTCTAAAATAAAACAACCATATCTTTTTTATACAAACCATTGGCCTAGAGTTCAGTTATTGAGTGTGTGAGACCATTTGCTGACTGAGTGTGTACAAAAAATGCTTTACACTGTCCTCTGATACTGCCTTACTGCTCGACCAAGCTACCACTTTAAGAGAGTAAGGTTATATCTAACTTTAGCCTCTACCAAACCTCTGGGGACTGTGGACTCTGTACCTATTTGGGAACAGTATATACAGAGCCACTTTCTCACAATAACACACTTGGCTACATCTAAATCCATAGGCCCTGACAGGTTGTCCACTGAAGTTTTCAAGGTGTTTATGGCAAAGCTGGCACCCAGACTACTAGCACCCTGTAACAAAATACATGAATCGGGGGGACTACCACACTCCCTAAAGGAGGTGCTTCTAATCCTTCTCCCCGAATTGGGCCAGGAATTTGGGGTGCTGGAGATTTCTGGCCTCTCAATAGTAAATGTTGATTGCAAAAGTATTATGAAGATGATTGCCACTCGTATCCTGAGTGTACGGCCGGGCCTGGTGCACCCGTCCAAAAGTGGCTTTGTTCCAGGCCAAAGCACATCCCCCAGTATACGAAGTCTCTTCCATATCCTCGACTTTCTCTTGGACAACAACATTAAACCAGCGGTGCTGTCCACAGACCTGCAAAAGACCTTCGACACGCTCAGCTGACCCTAACCTTTTGCCGTTATCAAACAAAATGGGACTCCCTAATTCCTTAATCAGATGGACCCATACCTTGAATGCTGATCAAGTAGACACATTTAGGAAATGGAAAGTCTTCAGATCCAATTAGGATCCATTTGTGAGAGCGACAGGGTTGTCCCCTGTCACCTTCATTGTTTGCTGCGGGGATAGAACCTCTAGCATCCTGATTTTGTTCTGAGGGCAACATACTGTTGCTGAGGGTGACAGAATATATTACACAATATCATTATATGTGGACAATGCCCTCATCGATTTAAGAGATATATTATGGGGACTGCCATGTGCAAGGGGACTTTTGAAGGAGTTTTTCCCCATTAGGCCAGAGGACATGGAGATGCCAACTGAAACCTGGGCTGAACACTTGAGATGAGAGTCACACTCTTACATACTTAAGTATACAAGTATTCCGGAATCCGCAAGATCGTATATTGGCCAAAGTGAGTAAAGCAGTAGGACTAGCATTAGGTTCTGGAAGAAACTGCCCCTGCCAGTGTTGGGAAGGGTGGCCCTCACAAAAATGGTGGTCCAGGTTTCTGTACCACTACACTAACCTGCCTTATAAAATACACCAAAAACACTTCAGTTAGCTAAACTCACAATTGACCTCCTTCATTTGGGACATGGAAAGGAGGTGAGTTGCTATGAGTCTCTTGCACCTCTCCACATCCCAGGCAGAACTGGAGATCCCTAACTTTGAATATTATCATGTGGCTGCCCAATTCCAGTGGGCTGTGGTATGGCTGGCACACATCCATAGATTAGATGACATGGGCGTGGCCTAATAAAAATCGAAGGAGGCACTAAAGCTTCTTTTGTCACTGACCAAATATAAGAAGAGGGATTTGCCTATCCTGGTAGCAGGCATAGCAAGGTGTTGGAGGGGGTATCACCGTGTTCTTTATGATGCCTTAAGATATTTACCAGATAACCCACTAAGAATATTTAAGGACAGGAGGAATGCCAATACACAAGACTGGGTGCACTATGGGCTAAACAGAATAGGGTGTTTATATGAAAACAGCCACCTGAAAACATTTGGGGGACTATTGGAGGCATATGGGGTCCCCCTGGAATCTTCTTGACATATGGAAGTCTGGTGAGAACCCTGCATACGTTTTAGAGTCCAACAGCAACCACCAAGCCAGAACGTAGCCATTGACTCACCACTATATTGGTGTTGGGTGGTGGGCCCAAGGCTGTTACCCAGCTGTATTAGAGGCAGTGTGCAGAGATAACTACAGGGTGCTGGGCAAATGACCACGCGCAGGTGTGGGAGGAGTACCTGCCAACTGTCCGAGAGCTTACGAATCCCAACAATGATGAAGAGCTAATGGCATTGATATGAGAACCCACTGGCAGGCAGTGTGGAAATGCAGGATCAGTAGATTGCACCTCTTACCTACGAAGCTCAACACACCTTGTGGGCCCTGCTTCACCAAAGGGTGCTAGAAAATAACTCCAATGGTGCTGCAGATGAAGTCCCTCCTCTCCTCTCTATGACATTGTGCTATATCTTTCTTATTTAATGTCGCAAACTTGTATACTTGAACTTGATTCTGATATCTTAATTAACATGGTCTAATGTGTTTGGGAAAACTCTCCTATCTCCTCTCTTTCACGTCTCAAATATGTTACTTAAACAGAAAACAAATAAAATATGTTTAAGAAAAAATAATCCTTCTGGTGGATACTCAAACCACATAGTCCTCACTGCCCTCACACCTCCCCGTTCTGTGGAATGGCTTCTTTTTAACATCTAAAAAGGTCCAAAGTTACAAACCTGCATACTGGTACTAAGAATTGTTCATGCTCTGCATCTGATGGTTTGCAAAGAGACAAACAATAAACACACTTCGGAGTGTAGGGGTGATGCTTTTGGGTCGCTCTGTCACTTCTGGAGTAGAAGAAGTCAAAGTGGAGCTGTGCAGTTTCACCTAGCAAACAAAGAGCATTGCTCATGAAAGCTTTCCAGATTCAGTCTAGAGCCTGCGGAGTATTCTTAGGTGAGGACTCTGCAGTTAGATATAGTATCCACCAGAAGGAGCGTTACTGAAGGTAAGTACGTTGAACCGTTGTGATTTTTCTGATGATGAAACACATTCACTTCAAATGATCCTGATGGTAGTCTTCACAAAGATCGAGATTTCTATGAGTTGTATCAAACCGTTTTAAAGAGGTCTATTAGTAGTGGGCAATAGCAATACATTAATCTGTACAAAACAAATACGTTTGTATGACCAATTAGGCTAAATAATGGAAGGATTCCCAGCCATAGCATAAGGGATTTCACAAGGCTTTTTTAGACCTACCATTCTCCAATAATTAGCATGCTTGGAGTCGAAGTCCACTTGGAATCATATTGTCCTTTTTAGGTCCTTCGGTTACTTCTTTCCAACAGTCATTGTTCTCTGTTAAATGATCTGACACTGACAGGGTTTGTATGTATTAAATACATTTGCATATTTTTCTGTTTTTTGCACTGTTCAGGAGCTGGATGAGATGATAAAAGCTAAAGAAAAAGAACTGGAGAAGGTTGAGCAGAGTGGCATTTCTCTTATTCAGAACAAGAAAGAAAAGGCCTCAGCTAGCGTCCTCAGTACTCTTCGGGAACTCAATCATAGTTGGGCAAATCTGGATCACATGGTGAGATTCTGCAATTCAACATCGGCAAAAATGTGTACATATTTTTGTTTTTTTTATGTTGAAAGCAGAGACCCAGTGTCAGAAATACTTTGAACTGTTATTTAACTGTGCTTAAAAACTGCAGATGTGCGATCTGAAGTGCTACATAAACTAAAGTTACTCTTATGATTATTATATTATTGATTTTGAGAACAGGCAATGTCAGAATGTGAAGGAATAACAAAACCAACAAGATGTTCTCTACCAATCATGAGAGTAGCTCAAAGGTGGAAGAGGGTTTCTGGTACAGGCACCAGAACAGTTTGAATTCCATAATGCAATCAATGTGTAGGTGGTACAAGAAGTATACATAGGTACGTAACAGCCCATATCTATTTGTTACCGTCTAATTTTACCAATATTTTTATCTAAATTATCTTTATACCTCTAGGTCACAAATGACAATGTTGAATATAAAAAACACAGTATCTTACATGTTAAGCAGACAAGATACTTCATGCCCGAAGGCCAATGGCAGCAATAGATAGCAAAGCTGGCTCTTTCATAGACTAGTGCCAGTGTAAGCAGTAGCACTGGTTTGGAGACATCCCGAATTTACTGCTGTCTTTGTTAAGGTCGGACTGTAGGAATATGCGCTGATAAATGAAAATGGTGCGGACTGTGTGCAGTTTGTGTGCGGGTGAATGGCAAATGGCACACAAAGTTTGACTGAGGTCTCCAATCTCTCCTTCTACAGCCTTCTGAACAGTTTCCAATGTAAGGAATTTGCTTCTTGATCTTCTTGGACCAATGATATGAATGTGAATGTCTTTATAAAAGCCACACTATTTGCCATTACAGGGAGATTGGAGCTGTGATGGAAATTAGGGCTTTGGGGGTTGCAGCGCATGCAGCAGCAAGCCACCCTTTAACAGATAATGTCTGATTAACCAGATTTAGTTGATATTCTGGATTTCAGCAGTCTTTCCAGTTCCACATACTGTGCTATGATCCGTCTACATTGACCACTCTTAATATAAAGTACTTATTTGTGTTTTAGGCTGGTCAGCTCAAGATATTATTGCATTCAGTTCTTGATCAGTGGGGAACATACAAGGAAGCATATGAAACACTGAATAGCTACCTGATGGAAGCCAGATACTCCCTGTCCCGTTACCGTCTACTCACTGGATCCCTGGAGGCAGTGAAAGTCCAAGTGGACAATTTACAGGTGAGGAATGGAAAACGTTTCACCAGAGGGGAAATAGTTTCTGGAAAACCTGAAGAGGATTATATATACTTCAGAACAGTTTGGAATTCAGGTTGAAGTTTTTCCATATTACTTTTAGGGGCCTGCATGTTCTAGGTCATTTTAAATAAAGACCATGGCTCTGGATGGTTACTCCTATACTTGTCTTGTGTAACAGAATGTGGTGCTTAAGGATACATCCAGCTTGTTAACATGTTGAACAATTATAATTATTGTGAAGGAATTTTGTAACTTTGACTAACTAGCAACAAGATCCAGCAAAAGATGGTGATGTAATATTTGTGTTCAGTACAGAACATATTTGGTAAGCTAGCAACCAGCTTATTCTTGTATTGTAAAAACAACACATTCTGGAGCATGGATATTGATGACAAAAGCAGGCAAGACATCCATGTACGTGCCATTTTGGGCTCACATAAAAAGTGGGAATTATAAAGAGAGATTAGGTTCATAAAAGTTTGCTTCATAGTGTGAAAATCAGCTAAGATGTCTTTGATCAATGTCTGTTAATGTAGACATAAGAAGAGGTATTACGCATGGTTAGGGACATAGATACTAGAGTTGGAACACTGTAAGAAAGGGGTGGGGTTGCAATAAAACTTGTCAGATGACATTTGTCACTGTCAGTTGGACAGTTGACGCGAAAAGGTGACTGTGTATGTCAGAGAAATTGAAACATTAAGTCCTTGGTGGGCGATATCTGTGCAGGGCAAAGAATAACATCAATTCTATTGAGTATAGAATATAAAAAGGGACTTTTGGTTGCAGAGTCCTGCAGGTAACCATAATGATCATACACCGTTTGTGAATGGTAGATAAGCAAGTAGAAAGACTGAAAGATTCAAGATCAGTTTGTAAGTCAAGTTAGTGTGATAATGTTGGGTTACTTTAATGTTATTGCATGGACAATTAGCAATGGCTGTAGAATGTGTAACGGAAACATCAGCAAGGTAAAATGTGAAAAATTACATGGATGCTTCTATTTTGCTTCCTGTCTGAGTCTTGGTTAGGCATGACTTGAGCAGAGTTTAAAGGCTTAATATTGGGAAAACTGCATTGACAACCACACCACTGAGATGTGTTAAATTTCAGTAATGCTTGCTTTATCTAACAATATAGAAGAGCTTTGTTTCACAATTTTTAGGTGATACCACTGATACCTGACACTCAATTTGGTCTGATTCACAATAAACTTACCCTTTGCGCATATATATGATAAACATGCCATAGATTCTTTAGATGTGCATGTATATGTTCAGAAAGGGAAATTAGAAACTTAATTTCGGAAAGATACAGCAGGGAACTCGACATTGCACGCTTCGAGCTTCCACCCCAAACATTTGATCAAGAGTATACCCCTATGGGGAATTTTTAAGAATTCGGTGGGTGTGTAGCTCAGCAAAGGATCTTGCACATTATCAACAAGAAGCCAAAATTGGATTTCTACAGTGTGGTTCTGATGCAAGAGTAATATCTCAAGCTATGATTAAAGATACCATGAGATCAAGGGAAGAAATGCCCCTTCCTATTGATAATGTGGATTCCCCATGGCAAATTGTTAACTCTAAGAAACAAAACACAGAGTCTAGTGCTAGGCTTATTACTTCTTACAGCAGACAAGAGAAGAATATCAGAGCCATCATTACCCAACAATGGCCTACTGTGCTCACTGATACTATTTTGGGTCAAATGTTACCTAAGAAACTCATTTTTACTTTTCGGTGGGCACCTTCAATGAGAGAAGTGTTAGTTAGGAGCAGCCCTGAGCTGGATCTGAAGACCAATTGGCTTTCTCCAGAAAACGTTTTTTACAAATGCAGTTCATGTCGGGCCTGTAAATTTGGGGTCAATATGTCCACTTATGTAACAGCTTTTAGTTTCATACCTATTGAGTTAAAAGGATTTTATGATTGTAGAACTGAATTTGCAGAGTATGTCCTCAAATGCACCTGCGTTATGTGGGCAGCACTAAACTGCAGGTGCATGTGAGGATCTTACAACATTTGAGAGCTATTGTCAATTCAGCTCCAACTTACCCAGTGGCATGCCACTTCAAGAATACACATGACAGCAATCTTACTTGTATCAAGTATTTTGTTATTGGAGCAGTTCAGGCTCCAAAGGAGAGGTGGCAATAGAGAAACATTTTTACATCAGCTGGAGTCTAAATTCATTTTGGAACTTGACACTAAGACACCCAATGGCCTTAACACTAGCGACGATGTACACAATTTTTTATGAATTTTGTAATAAATTCTTTGTGTATCATTTATGATTATGTTTCTGTTCCAGACATGACCCATTATCCCCTGAGATTCTGCATTATACTTTAGATCAGTTTTCAAAGCTACAAGCTATGCATCAAACTATGCAAGGCACTCCCGCAAAGAATGATTAATGTGAGATAGTGGGTATGTAGACATATATGTATTGTCAAACTATCAGGTAACTCTTTCTACCGTTGATCTTCTCTCTAGTACTGTAAAGCACTTTGCACTTTTTGCATATTCCGGCACTTTACTATTTAGGCACTTTAAGATAATTTTTGATCTACAAAAGGACAACTGACATTATGATTATTACTAGTGGAATTAGTCGTCCCTTATTAAGCATTTAGGCTGGTATATTATAAACAAGATGATGAATGACCGACTTGCATTGTACTTTAATTATTGCTATGTTCATTGCTATATTTGTATTTTTAAACTAAAATATTTATATTTATGAACAACACAGTACTGTATAGTAGGTGGATTTGCACAGATTTGTTATAGTACATTTCAATATGGATTGTATTAGTATTTGATTTAGAAAATAAGAAATTTGAGGATGTATATATTGTTGTGAAGTTTCTATACAATTGGGAATGAGGTGGAGCATTTGCCTCCTGGTATATTGAGAAGTCTTAATTGAACTTTACCAGCACTAATGGTTACAGTACTCTGATAAATAAAAAATAAAAAAATTTATAATATGGCAGTGTTTGCAATGTGTATATTAGTACACTTGTGGCGATGGTCTGAAGGTACGTTTCACAGATAGTCTGTCCTCAGTTGCTATTTTGTTATATGTAGGAGTGAATCACGTGACATCTAGATTTAAATTCAGGAAATGTTGTGGAGCGATCATGTGATCAAGACCATTTGATGTGGCTGAAACGCGTCATGGATAATATTCATTAACTTTTACATAAACTCATAGTTTGGCACTGCAATATCTGGAGTCCATACCTGCTTCTTTTCAGAAGTTGTTGCAATTGAGATTTTTGGATATATATATATATATATATAGGTTAAAGTGACCCTATAATTAGGTGAAAATGTCAGTAATATCTTCATGTTTTAAATGCAAAAGAAAACAGAAATGCACCAGTTATAGTTTACTGAGCTAACTATGACTAGTGCACCCCGTACCCTGCTTAAACACCTCCCTATAGTTGTGTGAAAATGTAAAAAAGTAGGGAGCTTTGGTAATTCGTAAAGTTTAGCTGCAGAGCAGCTCCTTTATATGGAGCACTCTACAAAACCACTGGCACAACAAAACTGCACACTTACAATTTCTGTTTGTCTAGTAGAGTTTTTAAGCATTGATTAAGTATTGTGCCATCCACTCCAAGCTAGAAAAGTGACAAACTCTCTTGCCATTTTTAAAGCAAAGTCTTTAAGCATAGGATTAGCTGGTGCCATCCATGCTGAGCTGAAATATGAAAAAAGCCTTTTACTGCTCCAGGTGCATTATAACATCTTTGGATACCCGCCAAGCCAACCTGAAATGAATAAAAGCAGTACTTGACTTATGTCAGTGTTGTCATCAATGATGTAATATGAGACATTTTCGTTGATGTCATCAAAGATGTCATTGAACATGTCATGAGCGGGGCTTTCTTTGAGTTCATAAGCAAATAATTGCGGGGGTACACGCTCAGTAAACTATAAGAGGTGAATTTCTAAGTTTTTTTAGTTGAAAGTTTTCACTTTCATCTGACATGTTCATCTAATTATAACATCACTTTAAACATTATTTTTCAGTGTACGTCTGAAGCTTTTTTTAGTGTAATGTAAGATATTATTAACTTACCCAACTATAACTTCACTTTGTCTGTTTGTTGTTCACCTTTGTATTTTTTTAAAAGAATTTCTACTTTTAAAAAAATAGTAAGATCTTATTATCATAACCAACCTATTGTGCCGCTATGCTGTTTGTTTGTTTTTTAAATCATTTTCAGGACACAGGCCCAAAGTCACTCAGTCCTGTAACGGAGGCTGCAACATTTCTGTTCATGTTGCAGCCAGTCCTATCAGAGTGCTTGCTCCAAAAAGCCTCCTCCCTGAGTCAATCAGAATGCTTGATCCAGTCCTACTGTCAGTATATCTATAGATTTCCGAACATTAATTTCTCAAAAACTACTGAGCGGATTTACTGTAAATGACAAAAAAGCACACTTTCCGGGTAAATGTCTAGCTTTCTGCCAAATTTGGTGTAACTCCGTTCATTCATTTTGGCTGTTGCAAAGTTTAAATTTCCCTATGGAAATAGCATGGGGAAAATGCGTTTTATGAGCCACCCTTTCCCTTTTCTCAGCCCCGCTTGATGGATCACCCTAAAACTTTACAGGAAGGAGCTGGGGTGGATGTACTCTTTTTTGGGGAAAGGTTCATGAAGATTCATCAACTTGCACTAAAGTTATTTGCAAACTAAAAAAAAGCTCTTCCTATGGAGAGACTGACCTAACTATAATTCCACAGTGGTGTCTACTATCCTGTTGAGGCATCTAAAAATACCTTTAAGGTCTAATCCTCTTTTTAATGGAAACACGTTTGCTGACGTCAGTGGTGCCTTTATGTGTTCTCTGCACCTTTGGCCAAAATTAATTTCTCAATTGAACATTCAGTTGATTTGGGCTTACGTCTTGGGCAAACAATACCTCACAGAAAAGGCTATTTTACCTGCACCGATTTGCCTGGTAAAACATGAAATTTACATTTGAGGTAAAATGTATGAAGAACAGAAGAAAAAATGCATTTGTACTCTCTGATTACTGTATTATTCCTCATTCTGACATTTGAAGCTCGTCATGATTCACCAATCATGCTGGAAAAACCAAATTCCTTGATAATGGTAATTCTCTATTCAGCATTACCACACTCAGGTACTCAGAATGAGTGATTTGGTGAGCCTGAACCATGATTTAAAGTCTAAACAAGCAAACAGTAGGTTGGAGCTGCTGGATGTAGAGAAATACTTGATGTAGAAGGCATATTGTAAATAAATTGCTATAATAAACTAGAAATGTCAAAATATTGTAGTAAGAATATTGTCTGACATAAATATTATGTCCTAAATAGTGTAAAACAATACTCCCCATTTGAGTTAAGATTAGAAATTCACCAATATTTTTGTAAATTGTATTTAGGCCACAATATTTGTGTTGGGTGATATTTCTGACTTAGATAATCTGACATAAAACCCTATGAACACCTGAACAGCGTGGGCTAACTCAAAACACGTATATTTAGTTTTGTTTGCAGTGTTGGAAGTAAAGGAGCTATGGAGGCCAATTTCACTAAAGCTCTTTACTATTTTTCCATAACTTTGTGCAGAGTCTACATGATGAGCTTGAAAAACAAGAGGATGGTTTGCAGAAGTTTGGTAGAATGACCAATCAGCTTGTGAAAGAATGTCACCCTCCGGTGACTGAAACACTCACTAATACATTAAAGGAAGTGAACTTAAGGTAAAGAACATGTTTCTACTGTGTGTATGTATTTTTTCAGCACCTGTTCCTACTGACCTTCCTAAGACTCTGACTTCACTGTGTGTCAGCCTTTATATCATGTTTTTTTTGGACATGTGCAGACTTAAACCCACAAAATCAGTGATTGTGTTTGTTTTTTATAGCTTGTTGGAAAGGATTAAAGAACTATACAGATATGTATGTTTATAAATTACCATATTTTCAACAATTGGGGCAATATTTCGTAATGCCTATTATGATCCGGACGTATAACAATTTTTGTATTGCAACACCGTGCCCATCATTGTCTCATCACAGTGGCAAATGTCTCTGTATTGAAAGTGGCAACGGCTGCAACAGTGTAATGATGTGATCATTGGCTTTTTTGAAGACAGACACTTATAAAAGGTTTGTCATTTTGTGTACTTTTTCAACCTTTTAGTACCTAAAAAACGACTTGAACAAGCCCCATAAATTATTAACATGAACAAAACACAATGTGGGACATTGTAATCATCCTCACAAAGTCATGTTTTGGCAGGTAGAGTATAATGGCCATTTTACGTTGCATAGAATGTCAGTCAGCCCAATCGACCATGGACTCAATGGTGTTTTACACTGAGGATTTCTTGAGAGAGCATTCTTCGTGGTCGTGTTAAAGTCAGTTCCTGGTAGGTTGATATCCCCAGTAAAGTTGTTGTTAGATTACTTAATGAATGATGCCACGCGCAGATTGGTGGAATGTTTTTCTATGCTAAAAGTTTATTGACATGTAAATATTGTGTTGCAACACTTCACCATCATTAGGGTTTATGATCTGTAACTATTGCCAGAAGGGGTTGTATGAGGAGCCATACACTCATCTAAAGTAATGTTCTGCAGTATCATGTCTCTATAAACTGTTTTTTAAATTATTGATGTGGAAATGTTAGTTTTTTCATGCAATGCAGTTTAATTTAATATATTTTGCTGAACTGAGTTCTCAATTGTAATTGGAAGGTGGAATAACTTGCTGGAAGAGATTGCAGAGCAGTTGCATGCAAGCAAAGCTCTGCTGCAGCTCTGGAAGAGGTACAAAGACTATTGCAGCCAGTGTTCAGCCACAGTCCACCAGCACGAGGAGAGAACCAATGAGCTGCTGAAGACTGCCACTAACAAGGATATTGCTGATGATGAAGTTACTCTTTGGATTCATGACTGCAACGTGAGTCCGTCCATTTTTCACCAGTTAATGTGGAAAAGTCACAATGAAAAGAAATATGGTTGCGATACGAGAAAGTGCCACGTTCTCAGATACAAGGAATGAGATACGTTTCTGTGGAACAAGAAATTCTACAGTGTAGCTTTTATCTAAATACATCTTTAATAGCTTCATACAGTTGAAGCAATTGTTTTCATTTTAGTTATTTTTAATTCTAAATGTTGTTCCCCCACCCCTAGTGCTCTTGAAACGAAAAATATATGTGCTTTTGCTGAAACAAATTAAATAAATTCATAACAAAGAATTCATTTGCAACTAGGCTTTACTTTTCATTTACGAAATACAGTTTGAGTAGATTTCCCCTGCTTCCAATTCCTCATCCACATTCTAACAATCTGCATTTATATATATTCCTCAATACAGACCACTGTGACAACTCCACACCCCCACATATTTTCAAAGTTGTCTTTCTGCTTCCGTACTTGAGTTGAGGTTTGTAAACAAGATTTTAAATATCTGAGACAACCTTCAACCCCACTTCAGGACATTGTCTCTCCTGACCACAACAAGCATGACATCCACAAAGGTTTAAGTACTATGCAGTCTCCATATCGCCCCAAATACCCTACATGGTCAGAACTAGGTGATAGCTTTAGTGGGATGCCCACAAAATTATGCAACGTCTCCTTCATCTTACTCCAAAGTATTTGTATCTTGGCATGCTGCCACTAGGTATGATAGAATGTGCTCTCTTGCTCACATTCTCTATACCATGTCGACACGTTTGCAGAGCCAGAGGTCTTTGTTCAAGAATAATACATCCTATGAAGGATTTTTAATTGGATAAGACTGGATCCTGCCCTAATTGCCTCTCCTTTGTGGTATGCCAGCTCTTCCAGCCAGTCCTCTTCTTCTATGCCCCTAACTACTCTTTCCCACTTAACCTTTAACATCACAAACGAATCTGAGCTTTGATATTCTGCATTTAATGAGTGACACATGAGGCTTGGGACACTATTTTTCTTGACAGAAGACTGCTTTCTAGTGGGTTGTACTAATATTCTTGCCTTGTTTGACATATTTGTTGATCGTGTGGCACATTTGTATAGATATAAAAAAGTTTTTTTTTATATATATCACACTCCATATTCATTTGTGAGCAAAACTTTGCCTCCTTGCCCCAATAAAGTCCATACTTTAGAACCGGAAACCATGGCAACTTCTTTCATGTAGGTTATAATCTATAATTTGGTTTCTCATGTGGGATTTCCATTCCAAAGAATGACAGTACTTGCAACTTTTCAATCTACTTAACTGTAAAGAAATTCCTCTTTTTGTGTGGTCACCCTCAAGTTGTTTGACTGAAGCTGCTGGTTTTTAGACTCTGAGAGTGCTGTGAGGCCTGCTAATCAGACCTCGGTGCCAGTGCCCTGACCCTAAAATATATGTCGAATTGGCTGTACCCAATTGGAAATGGCTAATTTATCTGTAAGTCCCTAGTATATGGTACTCTGGTACCCAGGGCATGTAAGTTTGAGAGATTCCCCCTGGGCTTGCAGCATTGGTTGTGCCACCCTGGCAGTTCCCCCAAGTAAAACGAGTCTCCTAGTCTGCCACTGCAGACCGCCAGAGCAGTCGTGCACTGCTAGCCAATTTTGCCATTGGAAGCAATGGCAAAGCCACTTTTTCCCCAATACATCTGTGTAAGTCACCCCTCTGCCAAGCCTACTGAGTCCTAAGGCAGGGTGCAACATATAACACGGGCAGGACATGTAGTTTACATGCCCTGACAGTAAACACGCAAAAACGCAATGTTCGAGGCATATGAGCTGCAGATTATACACTGTGCATAGATCGCCATCTGGTGTCGGGCCCGGATGTTTGCAGTTGTTTTTCCTCTTGGAAAGTCTTTGGAAGTCACGAGGCATGTGACTCCTCCTTTGGATCGTATTGCGCATGGGCTTCGGCTCCATCCTCAGATTGTTTTTTTCCGCCATCGGGCTCGGATGTGTTCTTCGCGCTCCGGTTCCGAACTGTTTTCAGTTCTTCTGATCTGCACGCAATCCTTCCCTTTCCGAGGTATTGTTTCGATTGCGATCTCCAAAACTCGGCACGAATCTCATCGTTCGAAGTCTTCGATTCCGATCGTCGACGAAGGCCTTCGGGTCTACCTAAGCTCCGGTCCTGGCTGATGGAAAGGACTCCATTTAAGAAGTGTCCTCGATGTGGGTCCAAGTTTCCCCACACCGATCTCCATGAGGTGTGCGACCTCTGCCTCTCCCCAGAACACGAGGCTCGAGACTGTCCGGCATGCAAATCCTTCCGGTCGAAGAAGACCATTCGGGACCTAAGGGCAAGGAGAACCATGGCACACTCGTCGACAGCAATCCCCGATGACATCTTCGGAGAAGGCGTCGATGTCCCAGAAGAGCAGCACACCGAAGAGGGCCTCGTCAGCGCCTCCGAAGCCGACGACTCAGATGATGAGGACATCACTCCGGCACCGAGGGGCGTGAGTACTAACATCGACCCCCACCCTCGACGGCACCGAAAAAGGCTTCGGTCACGCCTTCGCCCTCGGGCCTAGGCACGACCAAAGACACTGCTTCCCACACCCCGCTTTCGGGCCCGGTTAAGAAGCCCACCAAGCCTTCTGGCGGCTCGGGCTCGAGCCAGCCTGCCGTCGGTGCCGACAAACACTCCTCCGCACCGGCGCCGAAAAAGAAAATGGCCTCCTCCTCCTCCGCGCCGAGCTCCACACCGAACCACTCGGCGCCGAAAACTGGCACTAGCTCCTCGGTACCGACACCATCCCCAGAGCCGAGCAAAAAACCAAAGACCCTCGAAACACACACCTCGAAGGCGAAAGGCATCTCGGAGCCGAGGAAACAACCGGACATTTCTAAGCCGCACAGTTCAAAACAACGAACCAATGCCGACTCCAAGACTAAAAAAACTACGGCTCCGACACCTTCGGCGCCGACAGATCGGCCACTCACAGAGGAACCATTTTGGCCCGATCCACTACAAAAACACTTGTCAAAGACCCTAACACTGAACATTTGATGCTCAGAATCAAAAAGAGACCGCTGGACTAGCCTTCCCCAGCTCCACCTCCAAAGAGAAGAGACTTTGCTACCTCCCCTTTGAGAATACCTTCACCCCCTCCTCCACCTCCTCCTTCTCCTCCACCTCCCCCACCTCATCATTCCCCCCCACCCTATCCGGATGAGGATGATGACGATGTCTACGATGACACAGGGGACGGGCCCCATGACCAGCCCACAGGGGACCCCACTCCTACAGGCTCACCAGACCCATGGGACGACTACAACATTCCAGACGTCCCTAACGTCCTGCAGGACGACCTTTACCCTTCAAGACCGTCCCCCCGGAAGACACAATAGGGTTTAACCAACTACTCCATAGGGCTGCACACTACCACGGAGTTGATCTCCATACAGACCCCGTGGAGGAGGACTTCCTCCTAGATACCTTTGACACTACACACAAGACCACTTCCATCTTGCCCATGCTTAAAGGGGTTACAAAGCACGCGCCGGAGGTCTTTAAAGACCCGGTCAGGGCCAGAGTCATCAACCCTCGCATCGAGAAGAAGTATAAGGCAGCCCCTACAGACCCACCTACATCAGAGGGCCCGCACCACTAGACTCCCTGGTAGTCTCCACTGCAAGAAAGCGTGCAAACTCCCAGACATCAGGCGAAGCACCACCACCTGATAAGGAGTCCAATCTCCTAGACGCCTCTGGCAAGCGCACTGCATCCCAGGCGGCCAACATATGGCGCATCGCAAACACACAAGCGCTTTTGTCAAGAAATGACAGGGCACATTATGACGAACTAGAATCCATAATGCAACACCTCCCTGACAAATACAAGAATAGAGCCAACGTGCTAATCCGGGAGGGTAAAACTATTACCAACACCTCCATTCGCTGCGCCCTAGATGTAGCTGACACCGCCTCTAGGGCAATTAACACCAGCGTCCTCCTCCGTAGGCATGCCTGGCTACGTATTTCAGGTTTCAAACCCGAGGTGCAGGCTTCAATCCTGAACCATCCCTTTGACCAGGAACATCTGTTTGGCCCAAACGTTGACGTTGCCCTAGAAAAAATGAGAAAGGACACCGATACTGCAAAGTCTATGGGAGCCTTACAGTCGCACACTCCCAGTTGCTCCTTTCGCCTCTCTTCCTTTCGAAACACCTCCAGAGGCTACTCCTCAGACAGCGCCTCCACTTCCTATAAAGCCCCTACCCAATCCACCTTCACTAGGGGTTACCAGAGAGGCGGCTACAGGGGTAACAACAATAAAGGTAGAGGCAAACCTAACACCTCCCGCTCTGCCTCCACCCCTGCCCAATGACTTCCCTCCACTCCCCCCAGATCATTCCACTCCAGTCGGGGGCAGACTCCACAATTTCCTTCCGGTCTGGACTACTATCACTTCAGACAAATGGGTAACACAGATAATTCGGTCAGGCTACTGCCTCAAACTAACTTCTACCCCCCCCAAACATTCCACCCAAACAACGCCCAATGTCACAAGAACATTTTTCTCTTCTAAAGCAGGAGGTCATCTGCCTCCTACAAAAGAGTGCGATAGAACTAGTTCCTGCCCACCAACAAAATATGGGAGTTTACTCCCTATATTTTCTCATACCAAAAAGAGACGACAATCTACGGCCCATCTTGGACCTCAGACCCCTAAACCACTATATACACTCAGACCATTTCCACATGGTCACACTCCAGCAGGTATTTCCCCAGCTCTCCCAAAACGACTTCCTTGCCACCCTAGACCTCAAGGACGCCTATTTCCACATTCCCGTTCACAAATCTCACAGAAAGTTTCTCATGTTTGTAGTGGACGGTCAACACTATCAATTCAAAGTGCTCCCATTCGGAGTTACCACAGCACCGCGAGTTTTTACCAAGTGCCTAGCAGTAGTGGTAGCACATCTGCGAAGACAACACACCCACGTCTTCCCATACCTAGACGACTGGCTAATAAAAGCCAGCTCATACAACCAGTGTGTACAACTCACGCCACTATCCAGCTACTTCACGAACTGGGCTTCACAGTAAACCACACAAAGTCCCATCTGCAACCGTCCCACGTAAAACAATACCTCGGTGCCACCATAGACACCTCAAAAGCGCTAGCCTACCCCAGTCCTGCCAGGATAGCAAGCATTCAGGCTCTACGCGCCAAAATTCAGCAGGAACACTCTCTTCCAGCTCGAGTGTTCATGCAACTAATAGGAATGATGGCCTCTTGCATATTCATAGTACCTCACGCAAGACTCCAAATGCGTCCTCTCCAAGAGTGCTTAGCGCGCCAATGGAACCAGGCCCAGGGTCAATTAACAGATCTGGTGTTGGTAGACGGTCGTGCCCATCGCTCTCTGCAGTGGTGGACCACCAAAAACCTTTCCAAAGGGCGACCGTTCCTGGACCCGGTTCCTCAGATAGTACTGACAGCGGACGCATCGCTCTCCGGCTGGGGAGCTCACCTACTACATCACACCATGCAGGGCAGGTGGACACCTCAACAAAAGTTACTCCACATCAACCATCTGGAGTTACTAGCCATATTCTTAGCCCTAAAATCCTTTCAAACACAGATCTCAGGCAAGGCAGTCCTAGTCCGCACGGACAACATGACAGCCATGTACTATATACAAAAACAAGGAGGCACACACTCTCCGCAACTCTCTCAGCTAGCACAGAGCATATGGAGATGGGCCACACCCCAAAAAATCTTTCTCCTAGCCCAACATGTCCCAGGAGTCCAAAACACTATGGCCGATCTGCTGAGCAGACAAACACAACAGATCCATGAGTGGGAACTCCATCCGTAAGTTCTTCACCCGTACTTTCAACTGTGGGGGCATCCACAGATAGACCTCTTCGCCACCCACG
Source organism: Triturus cristatus (assembly GCF_964204655.1). Lineage (NCBI taxonomy): Eukaryota > Metazoa > Chordata > Amphibia > Caudata > Salamandridae > Triturus > Triturus cristatus. The sequence goes on from NC_140589.1 coordinate 1,004,960,003, forward strand.
AAAACGCCAAATGCCCAAGCTTCGCCGCCAGGTATCCACACCCATTGTCCAAAGGCAATGCGATATGGATGAACTGGTCAGGCAAATTTGCGTACGCTTTTCCGCCTCTCCCACTCATTCCATTAGTGGTGCGCAAACTACAACAACACTCTCTCACTCTCATCCTAGTAGCTCCAACTTGGGCCAGACAACCGTGGTACACCACACTGCTGGAAATATCTGTAGTACCGCACCAAAAGTTACACCTCTCTCCACGCCTCTTAACCCAGAACCATGGAGAGATCAGGCACCCGGACCCAGCTCAGCTCAACCTTGCGATCTGGCTCCTGAAATCCTAGAATTCGGTTATCTGAATCTCCCCCCAGACTGTATGAACGTCATTAGAGAAGCTAGACGACCTACCACTAGAGCTTGCTACGCAGCCAAGTGGAAATGCTTTGTGATCTATTGTCACAACAATAACTTCAATCCCCTAGATATGTCCATTCAACACATCATAGGCTATTTACTACACCTACAAAGATGCAATCTAGCCTACACGTCTATTAGACTGCACCTTGCAGCCATAGCAGCTTATCTACAAAACAGGCAACATCTATCACTCTTTAGAGTACCTGCCATAAAAGCCTTCATGGAAGGCCTCAAAAGAATAATTCCCCCCAGAGTGCCACCCTCACCTGTGTGGAACCTAAACATCGTTCTCACAAGACTAATGGGGCCTCCTTTGAACCTCTACACAAATGTGAACTTCCATTCCTAACATGGAAAACTGCTTTTCTTGTAGCCATCACTTCCCTCAGAAGGGTCAGTGAGATACAAGCACTCACCATTCAAGAACCTTTTCTGCAAATGCAGCATAACAAGGTTGTTCTCCACACTAATCCAAAATTCCTCCCTAAAGTCATTTCTCCCTTTCACCTAAACCAATCTGTGGAACTACCCGTATTCTTCTCGCAGCCACAGACCGTTGCAGAAAGGACTCTCCACACATTAGATGTCAAACAAGCCTTACTCTTCTACATCGAGAGAACACAACCCTTTTGTAAGACCAAACAACTGTTCATGCCTTTCTCACCACCACACAAAGGCAACCCCATCTCCAAATCTGGGATAGCTAGGTGGATTGTCAAATGCATACAGATTTGCTACCACAAAGCAAAACGAACGCTATCTGTTCCCCCTAAAGCCCACTCTACACGTAAAATAGGGGCTTCCATGGAATTCTTAGGGAACATCCCCTTAGATGATATCTGCAAAGCAGCTACATGGTCTACACCGCACACTTTCACTAAACACTATTGTGTAGATGTGCAAACTAAGCAACAAGCCAGTGTGGGCCAGGCTGTACTCAAAACACTGTTTCAAACCACTGCAACAGATACTGGTGGTGGCCACTAGGAGCGAGTACTGCTATATAATCTATGCACAGTGTGTAATCTGCAGCTCATATACCTCGAACGGCAAATGCTACTAACCAGTATGCATCTGTTCTTGGCATGTAGAGCTGCAGATCTACACACGCCCACCCGCCTCCCCGGCTACCTTTATCTGTTCCAGTTTATCTTATTTAGATACAGCATACATGGGCATCTTCACTGCTTATTACTACGCTCCATCATTTCCCTGCTGGCGAAAAACAATCTGAGGATGGAGCCGAAGCCCATGCGCAATACGATCCAAAGGAGGAGTCACATACCTCGTGACTTCCAAAGACTTTCCAAGAGGAAAAACAACTGCAAACATCTGGGCCCAACAGCAGATGGCGATCTATGCACAGTGTGTAGGTCTGCAGCTCTACATGCCAAGAACAGATGCATACTGGTAAGTAGCATTTGCCTTTTACTGTGGAAAGACTTGGTCGCTCATTTGGCGAGTACAGGATTACACGCTGACCCCTCAGCTGTGCTAACTCCTGAACGGTGAGACCAAAGTGGCCACTACAAGATATCAAACAGTTCAATACATTAAGCCCGACTTGTATCTCAAGTCGAAATTAATGTAACTAGTTGCAGTGTGCAGCTTTTACAAAGCTGCCACCTTGTTGCCTTTAAAACTCCTGTGGCTTTCCTAGCACACATGGAGCCGGTTCCACAAGACAGCGTTCTACCCTCCTGGAGATACATGCCAGCAACTCTCAGGAAGGAGAGCAATGAGGGATTGCAGGCCAGGGAGGTGTTGCCCCCCCCTGCAGAAAGCCACTTGGGTGTTAGCCCCAAATGGTAGGCTTTGAAGGCGAGGCTGCCTTTGAAGGGCAGATATGTAACACTAGGGGGTAGGGCTGACGCATTGCTTAGGAAGACAGGCTGGCATGGGGAGCAGAGAGGGGAAACCAGTTGTAAAAACTGGATTCCCCAGGGGCATGGATCCCCAGGTACTGACACCCCAGGGGTGGCTCAGGGAGTTCTGAACACTGAAAGAGGGCTCTCGCCATCTTGGGAGTGGGCAGAATAGTGCATCCTGGAATAGCCAGATGCAACACTCCTCAGGTTGTGGTCACTAGGTGGGAGGGAACATGGTAGCTCATTAACTACCGCATCATGCCCTGGAGTAGTTTTCTGAGCATAAAACAGGCTCCCCTTTGACCCAAACATCAGATCTCTATCGACTGGAAGAAGAACCGAAGGAGGACTGCCCTGCTGAACTGAGGGACCAACAAAGAGAGGATGCACCTGGTGGCTAGCATAGGAAGGGACTGTGCCTGCCATATCCTGCTCAAGGGATAATCCATCTTCAGAGCATAGCAAAGCTAAGACACTCCAAGTTGACTGGTGTAGGAAGGTGGAATCTGACTAATGGTTGCCCCCATCTTTTTGCCTGGAATTTGAGTGGTTTTTGACTAGTCTGGCTGGGATCCTGCTATCCAGGACCCCAGCCTATCTGCTTTCTCCCTAAAACTGATGTGAGTACTCTAGGTACAAACTTAATTGGATGCTGGGCATGCCCTACCAGTCCCTTGTAGATGGTACCCTAGGTACCCAGGGCATGGGTCCCCCAGTAGGCCTACCAGGGCTGCAGAACTTATTGTGCCACCCTGGGGCAGCCATACAAACGGACACCACCAGACCACTACTGTAGTCTGGGTAAGGTGGTGCTAGCACCCCTTACAGGGGTATAGGTATCCTATATCCCACCACATTACAACACATATACTCTCTTAGGTCACCCCTATAGCAGGCCTTGGTAATCCTACAGGGCAGGGTGCTGAGGTGTGTGTGAGGGGGGACCCCTACATGAGGAGGGCCTCTCTGCAACCTTCTTAAAATCGTTACTGGGTTGTTTGTAGTGTAGTCATACCATATACTCTTAACCGCATTATGAGTCTATCGCGATAACTCGAGAATGGCTACACAGAACCATATTGTGTTTGGTGTCAAACATGTAGGAATCATACCCCCAGTCCAGCCATGGGCATGAGGGTACGATTCCCCCCTGATAGAGGGGCGATATGGGAAAAGCGGCAGAATTTAGACACCAATTTAAAAGTGCACAAGTTTCACAAAATGGCTACTACCCGCCACCTACACGACCCTGGCTGGCTGTTGCTGGGGAAAACCCCAGCCTCGCCAGCTGGACAATAGGGCTCCTGTGGCAGGGAGGTGCTAGCATCTCCCCAGACAGGATAATGTGGATTGGAACAGGGTGGGTGCACCAAATGTCCTTTCAGAGTTGCACGTAGGCAGCTGCAGAGACCTAATTCTGCATACACCGCTTGGAACCGGTTCAGGGGCATCCTGCCCCTCGCCCAGGCGGGAAACACACAAAGGGGAAAGGTTGTAGCCACCCTTTCCCGCCTCACCACTCATTGGTGGACACTACTCTGGACACTCCCCTAATCTTGGGGATAAAGGTGAATAACATGGCCCCAGAGCCTCAGATTAATTTGGAACTTTACAGAACCGACCTTCGACGAGCTGCTGCCCAGCTGACGGAAGAAATCTCCCTTGGGATAAAGGAGTTATCCCCTTGCTTGGCAGGCACCTGAAACACTGCAAGTGACCCGGTTGAAACCTCGCTGCTCCAACGGACTTCGACGACTTCCAGCACCCTTGAGGTGGGTTTCCAGCGCATCCCAGAGGCCAGTGAGTGTGCTCAACGAGTTTGGGCACCGTGGACCGCGTGGGTGCCGAGATCCCCAATACCCAGGACACCGGCCACCTCTTGCATAGCACACGACCCTGACCAGTGGGGAAGTTGTGCTTTGGCCCGTTTTTGAGCCAACCACTCTACAGCATTTGTGCCAAAGACCAGCGCCCTAGCCCTCTCCGGTGGCCCGTGGGTGCCCTTTTACGCACGCCAAATTGCCGCCTCCCGCGGTCCCTTGTCTCTCGACTTGTGGGCCCTAGCGGAGGTCTATCTTTGAAAACAAGAGTTCCCCTGGTTGCTCCAGGCCTGCTCTACAGTCTCCTCGAGGGAGACCTCTCCCAGACCTCGTGGGTCTGCACTGTAGCAGATTTGTTCATTCTTCATGGGTTGCGGTTGCCAAGGCTTAGTGGATTCATTCCGGACACTAACACCGCAGCGACCCTCATCCGACGTGGGACTGTCGCCCTCCTGAAGCTGGCCTTCCTTGAAGCCTCCCGGAGCCCGTGGCTGCAGATCCAAGCTACACCACTTTCCACCTGAAGCACCCGACATCGAAGGGCTCTTTGCTTTGAGCCTCCTGGTCACTTTGCCGTGACCCAGACTCTGTCCCCTCTGCTTTCAGGTTCTTCTCTACATTCTTCACATATTTGATCTTCACGGCATCATCGACGCTTTTGGCTAGCAGAACTTTTGACTATTTTCCCATTGAAAATCCGCCCGCGACCCGACAGCAGAAACGACCTATGCACCCGGCTTGCCTGGGGCAGGTAACAGTGGTACCTCGGTACTCTCGTGGTTGTGGGCATCTCAAAAGCTTAAGTCTAAAGTTTTAACTTTGTACTCCTGCTAGAAGTATTTTTAAACTGTTTATTTCAAACGGCGACATTCTCCATAGGCTAACATTGAGATCCCGATAGCAGCTCTTTGCACTGCACGCGTCTCCCGTGGGTCCCCTTCCTCATAACTGTGGGTGGATTCTGAATGGGCAAGCGATCCTGAATGCCCTAGGCATTGCCTGTAGAATTGTCGTGGTTCTTATACCACTATTTTAGTATATGGTTTGGTCCCCCCCTGGGGCCCATTGATTTCTGTGCTATTTATTGTGTTTATAAATGCTTGTTTGAAGTGTAACTTTGCCACTAGTCACATAAAGTGACTGTGGGATTCTGTCTAGAATAAATACATATATTTTATATATATACCTGTGTGGGCTACTCTTTCATTTGGTTATTCGAGAGGTTATTATGGTAAAACAATAAGCTTAACACTCCTTCAAGACTTAGCCTGAAGGCTGCTCTCCACAGCTACCACTAGGATAGCTTTCTTTAAAGGTTGTCTTAAACCTATTATCAATAAGAGTCGAATTGGACTGGTGCAAGTTGTCCCTATAACTAGGAACAGCATATGCCAGGCCAACTTCTCACAACTGGCCTCCTGTGTGCAGCACAGGGCCACAGCAGAATAAGAAGCCTGCTGGGGCAATATTGTAGCACAAAGTCTTCAAGCCGCTACCACTGCCGCTGTGCAGCACCAAGGAGCAAGACCCGACGCACAGAGTTGCACCAAAGTTCACTGAGCCCAGTAGTGCTGTCTGAGAGTTGCTGGGAGCCTTATAAGGTGGATTAATGACCCAAAAAGGATTGACCTGTGACCTTGATACCGAGTGACCGGTAGTCCAGTGGCAAGTAGATTTTGGACAGATCGGAGAGTACATCATGAGACATCGACCCTGCCACCATGACCCCCACCATCTTCGTAGACCAAGGAATCCCTGCAAGAAGACCCCCATCAACCATGTCACACCCACAGCATCCTTGGAGAATCTTCAGCATCCTTCATCCCTTGCATCAGGAACACTTCATAGGAATCCATCACAACGCGGCTAAAGTGCCTGGAAGTACTTGAACACCACTTCTTCTGTAGAGGTAACTGTTTCTAGGGACCTTACCGTCCCTCTGACTAGCTCCCAGATGGGATTGGTCACCCAGTGTGCTTATACCTGACCTCATTAACACTTAGCCAAGTTTTCCTTGAAAACCTTTCTAAGTGTCAAATTTGTTGAAGTTGCCATGGCTTGTTCACGGTTGAGTAAAAATGCTTTGATTTAATATTACTTGTAACATCCATATCTCAGTTACCCTCTTGTGTATCTTTTTCGTTCTAATGTCTAAATCATATTAAAATACAATCTATTTTTATATATTGGTGTTGATTTCTTGAGTGTTGCGTCAAATTCTTCTGTAATTGTTATGGTGCTTTTTAAATGCTTTACACTAGTTCCTCGGTGTAAGGTTTGCTGCTCAGTGGCACAACTACCCGGAGTTGAGCTGAGGGTTTGGCAGGCGAAACGTACTGGACCTTAAGGGGTTGGTAAGTGTATTATACGGTGATGTCGTGCAACCACACCGTATATAACACCCCATTTCCTCACATTAAGCCAGTCTTTTTTTTCTTTTTATTGGTTCTCGTTCATATATATATTTTTTTTAAGTATCAGGAACACAATTTGTGAGATTTTGTAGTGCGTACAAGAATCTGGAGAATTCCCTCATCTTGAAGAGTGCTTTTTGTCCTAACAAGGGCAGCAGGAGTTTCCTCCACTGTGCTATTTCCTCACAGAATCGGTCCAAGCGGAGCCTCATGTTTTTTCTCATAAAACCCTTTCTCATCTCTGGACACAAGTACATGAACGCCATCTTCTCTTTCAGGGGACAGTCCTCAGTAGTCCATGCGCGGGGACCCCGGAGCGCATTCAAAATATATATATATATATATATATATTTATATATATTTAACAAAAAGCTTTAAATGCATAATAGTAATTTCAAACATACGCACATATATATGTATATACAAACATGCAGCCTAACCCATCAAATAGGCTAAAATGCCAAAATTGCATCGGATTTTTCATTTAAACATATCTATTTAGCATTTCTGCAACATAAAACATGCACTCCTTTGATGCTTTAACATAGCCTTTATTTTCAAAGAAAAAAGCAAAGTAATAGCAGGTAGCTAGCCCATAGGCTGCAAAGATAAATCACAACAGAATAAAACTGGCACCATGCCTTTAACACCTCCAAGACCTCAATGCACCCATCATGCCCCATAGGTGACAGTTAGGTCAGGTCTTTTTTACGACTCCTTCTGTGAGGACCTAGAGCATTGAGCTTATCAGTTTTTGTCTTTTCTGTCAAAAATAGTTTTCTAGAAATTTCTTCTTGAATTCATTTGACGTTTTCGACTACTGGCTATCTTTTTAGCTTGTTTTCTGACTATTTTGAGAAAATATTTTGTCAGATATGCCAGCATTATTCAATAAATGTCTTTTTGTGGAGGGAAGATGTCTAAATCTGATCCACACTCGGTCTGTATTTTGTGTTTACCATCTTCCCACAATCCAAATAACTGTCACTACTTCCAGTACTTTTCCAAGAGGGCTCTACGTGACATGAGGATCAAGCTGCATGCCTTGCGGGAGAGAGGAAAGGTGAGATCCACAAGTGACCTTGAAAGCAATCAACCTTTCAAAGAGCCCTCCACTCATAAAGGATCTGAGCACAGGGGTATAACAGAGAAAAGGAAGCATCGCTCTTCCTCGCTGTCGAGAGAAAAGAGCTCGCCCTCGAGACAAATACTTGTTTGCTTCCGGTTGGCGTGAAGAACAACATCAGAAAGGCATCTGCAGCATACGGCGATGATGAGGGACAAATCATTGTCAAGACGATCAGTGCCACCTCCGATGACGAAGACCAAGTCGACGTCGAGACTGTCCGCTTTGGCGCCAGGTTCGGAATGTGTAGAATAGTCATCTCAACTGACAAAGCATAAGTAGACATCGAAAAGTAGGCTTGGTCAATGTCGAGAACTTATCCGCATTGCCATCTAGCAAAAACCCAGAGGCAGCTACGGTCAGCCTCGAGAACTCCACTGCTGTCAGAACATAGACGGTCGATGTTGAGTGCCTTGCCGTCATACAGACGCAGATTGTCGACGTTGACAACCCCGCCAAGGTCATGGTATAAACTATTGACGTCAAGAGCATCGCAGTCGATACCACCAATGCCAAGAGGACATTTAGCATTGAGAGGCCCGACGTCGAGACTTACCTCTCCGCAACTCTTACCTCTGGTGAAGAGACAGAGGGTGACGGTTTCACCTTTGAGAAACCCAGCGAAGTCAACAGCCATTACGACCTCGAGGCTTCCCTCGCTGTTGACAGAAGTACAGGGAGGACACAGATAGACGTGGAAATCTAGACGGCCGGTGTTGGAAGAAACTTCTTACTCCCCAGGCATCAGAATTGTACAGATTACGTTCGAGGGCTCTCCGGTTCCAGCGAAGCAAATACCACTGGTTACTTTTTTGCTGCGTTGGCTGCAGAGTACTAAAGAGTGGAGAGTTCCTCAGAGAAGTCCAGGGTTAGATTTTTCACAAACCTACTCTCCTTTCAGTGTCTCCGCTGGTACTCCATCACTAACGACGGCTGTTAATAGATCTCCACATAGATCTGTAAGGAGAACAAGGTCTCCTTCGGCAAGAAGATCACAATCCAGAACACCTCTCCGACTGTCTCTTTCTCACCACTCGTTCGTCCAGGTCTCGAAGACACAAACGTAGATCGCCCTCATGGTCTACATCATCATCATCATCAAGATATTCTGTTTGTGACTATTCACCGGCTCTGTTGGTGACTCCTCCAGTCAGAGTGTCACCAGTGGACAATATTGTCACCTTCAATGAGGTCCTGAGCAGAGATACCATGAATTTAACATTGAGATGCCTACACCAACAACATTGGCATCTGTTATATTCGAGACACTGCATCACAGGTCTTCCGCAAGGTCTATGCTCCCTCTGGTCCCTGGCCTGCTTTACCCAGCTCTACAAACTTTTCTGACATCAGCTGCGGTAGGGTCTGCACCACCACGCATTGGTAAAAAATACAAAGCGCCAGATCAGGAATCACTGTTTCTAAGAGTAGATCTGCCACCCTACTCAGTAATAGTGGCAGAGGCCAGAAAGGCACATTCAGAAGACTCCTCCTCTTCAGTTCCACCCAAAAAGGAGAGTAAGCAAATGGGCTCCCTAGGAAAAAAAGATGTGAAATACCTCTGTGGCTTATATGAAGGTCGCCAATGCCTCTGCGCCTCTAGGGAGGTATGACTACCCAAGGAAGATCAACAAGACTTCCAGGAAATTTTACAAGAGGGCGACTTGGTAGCAAATCAGATTATCAATGCGGCAGCTGATGCTTCGGACCTAGCAGCACATGAGTACCCCCATGGCATCTGCACTAGATGTTACTCCTGGCTGGGACTCATGGGACTCAAGCCAAAAGCTCAGAGCAGGATCATAAACTTCCCCTTCAGTGGTAACTTCTTGTTCGGCATGCATGCCGATGATGAGATGGCTAAGATGAAGTCAGAGCTAGACACCCTGAAGGCAGTTGGTTCTGAAAAACCTAAAGACTTCCAGCTCAGATGCCGACCTTAAGACCATCGTCATTTTCAGCAGAGAGTTCAATCCCCTGACAAGTTGACACAACAACAGCATCAATCCAGGTTGCATTACCATCAGCGTCGGCCAGGATGAGGAAAAGGAGCATCCAGACTGGCACCCATCTGTTCTAAACCACCGTCAAAGTAATGAACATCTGCTTCCCCTATCCCTGTTTCCCACTCCCGTGGGAGGGAGTATCAAGACTCACCTGGACGAGTGGAAAAGATCACAAGAGACAAATGGGTCCTCAATATTGTGCAGAATGGTTACTTGATCAGATTCAAGGCTCCACACCGACGGTTCCAACTCTGGGAACATCTGTCCATCAACAGCATTCACTTCAGATGGAGGTAACTATTCTGCTACAAAAAGAAGCCATAGAGAAAGTTCCTTCTCCCCAACAATGGCATGGAATTACTCCTGCTACTTCCAGGTATTAAAGTAGGGTCCAACCGGGGAGTACAGACCCATACTCAATTTAAGACTCTTACACAAGTTCATCCGCAAAGAGAGGTTTTGGATGCTGACAATGCACCACATTTTTTCCCAGCTCTATCAAGGGGACTGGATGTACGCCATTGACCTTCAGGATGCATATTTTCATGTACCGATTTTCAAAAAACATCGGAATGTCTTACGGTTTTCGATAGCATCGGAGCACTTCCAGTACAAGTTCCTCCCATTTGGGCTCAAATCAGTGCCTCACACGTTCTCAAAATGCATGGCGGTTGTAGCAGCTTTTCTATACAAACAGAAGATTTTTTTCTATCTGTACCTGGACGACTGGTTGCTGAAAAACTCATCATCTTCTCTTCTGCACAAACTACTTCAATGCTGCATTCAGGTGCTAGGCCATTTGGGCCTACAGGTCTACTACAAAAAAAATCGATTCTCAACCCTACTCAAGGGATTCACTACCTAGGTGCTACACTGGATACCACAAATGCAAGTGTGTCCTTTTGGGGGAGAGGTTATCCTCAATAATTAGCGAGTGTCACACTCTCCTCCGCACTCTGCACCCCACAGTCGGGCAGGTATCCTCTCTTTGGGCTCCATGGCGTCCTGCATCTTCATTGTCTCCAATGTCAGACTGCAAATGCGACCCCTCCAGCAGGCATTAGAGGATCAGTGGTCACAGATCTCGAACTGCTGGGAAGACACAGTGACACTGCTTCAGATGGCCAATGATTCACTATGATGGTGGATGAAACATTCTCACTTGTTGAAAGGAGTCCCTTTCCATCAGGACCTCCCCAGCCAGATGTTCATCACAGACGCGTATCTTCAGGGCTGGGGAGCCCACATGGGCCCTCTCCAAGTTCAGAGATTGTGGTCAGAAACGATGAAAGGGTATCACATCAATATGTTGGAACTAAGAGCAGTACATCTAGTGCTCAAGTCATTCTTCCCGTCCATCCAGGCACTTTCCCTAATAATTTAGATAGACAACACCACAACCATGTATTACCTGAACGAACGGGGGGAACAAGGTCAAGATCCTTTTTTGCAAGAGGCCCAAACTGTATGGAAATGGCTGCTGGTGAGAAAGTTGATCATATCTGCGATCCATCTCCCAGGCACTCTCAATGTTCATGCAGACTCCCACAATCGCAACTTAATTGAAGCTCACATCTGGGTGCTAAATGATGAGGTCGCACTGGACATCTTCCAACGAATAGGAGTTCTAAACATCGATCTGTTTGCTGATGCAACAACCGCAAAATGCTGCGTCTTCGCATCCAGGTTTCACCAACCAGACTCATGAGGGAATGCACTTTTGATCAACTAGTCAGAGACACTGCTCCACTCATTCCTCTGGTAATCAACTAGTTCTACAGTGCCAAGACCAGGATGATCCTGGTGCACTCACGTGGCCTCGCCAGTGGTGATATCAGGACCTTCTTCCCCTATCTGAGACCCCACACAGGAGGTTGCCGTGCAGTCGGGACCTACTATCCAAACTCAGAGACAGAGTGTTCCATCCCAACCTTCCATCTCTGAGATTGACGAATGGCTCCTAAGGTCCTCCAATATGGACATAAAGGTCTCCCTTCGGACTGTATGAACATTCTGAAAGAGGAGGCCATCTACAAGGAAGTCATACACTTTCAAATGGAAGCTGTTTTACATATGGTGCACCACCAATGGCCGGTATCCCATTCTAGGGCAGGAACAGGCTATCCTTCACTATCTATTGTATGTGGGTAATTGGGCCTTCAGTTTACCTCTATATAGGTTCATTTGGTGGCCATTACAGCATAAATAAAATCACCCACGCAGGTTCCCTTTTTTCAGATGCCTGTGGTTAAAGACTTCCTTGAAGGGTTAAAGACGGTCTATCCTTCGATTGGGTCTCCCTCCCATCTTTGGGAGCTTAATGTGGTCCTTTCTAAATTGATGGGCCCCCCTTCAGACCCATACATAAAGCGTCCCTGCAGCATTTGACGTGGAAGACTGCTCTCATAGTGGTAATTACCTCTGATTGCAGAGTTACCAATATACAAGCTCTGTTTTGTAAAGAACTTTAGCTCAGTTTCCACTCAAAACAGGGTGGTGTTTAGAACTCACCTTAGTTTCCTGCCTAAGGTTGTTTCTGATTTTCATATTAACCAGGCTTGTACACTTCCTACCTTCTTCCCGAACGCTTCCACCCCTCCTGAGAGGGCGTTACATTCTCTAGACCTCAAAATGGTTCTGAAAGTCTGCCTAGACAAAAACAAAGGCTTAATGAAATTAGGCCATTTGTTCGTAATTATGTTCCCATGCACACTGGTTTTCCATCTTCTAAACAGACCATCTCTTAATGGATAGTCTTGTGCATTACCTGCCTTGCTAGTTAGCTAACAAACAACTCCCTGGTAGACCAAAAGGCTCATTCCACCAGGGGAAAGGCCTCCACTATGGCCCACCTCAGAAATGTGCCTATTGCAGAGATATGTAAAGCTGACCCATGCCGATCAGTACACACTTTTGCTCGCCACTATTGTTTATGCTCTGACACTCAGGTGAATGCTCAGTTTGGGCAAGCCTCTTTAAGGAACCTGTTTGGGTAAATTGTCCTTGGGGTGTTTTTAACTTTGATGGTGTTCGTCCGCAGGATTCTGGTGATGGGCTTGCTATTCTATTCAGTGCTTATGACTATTGGTGAGTGTCCCCTGGAGGAGAAGGATAAATTACTTACCTGTAATCCTAGTTCTCTTCCAGGGGTATACTTATCAAAGTCATAAGCAACCAATCCGCCCCCCCCCCCCCGGATGAATACCTTTGTTATAGTAACACTCTACCTCCTTGTTATTACTACATATGATGATACGCCGTAAAAAAGACCTGACCTGTCACCTGTGAAACATGATGGGAGCATGGAGGTCTTGAAGGTCATAAAGGCATAGTGCCAGTTTTATTCTGTTGTGATTTCTCTATGCAGCCTATGGGCTAACTGCCTGCTATTACTTTGCCTTTTTCTTTGAATCTAAAGGCTATGTTAAAACAGCAAAGGAGTGCATGGAGAGATGTGTGGCTCCAGTGTGCCACATGTAGGGGCATTGTCCCCCCCCTCCACACCACCTACTGCCTCATGGGCACAGACATTATGTACAGAGGTCCCAACCATTAGGACATATGTTCATTGGATACCATACAAATAGTCAGGTCAGATGAGCACATATCTTTATTAGCTAACTCTTGGTGTTGCCATGTGGGTTGTGGTTACTGACAGTTCTTATGTTTCCTGTTTGTTCGGTCCTGGGGAAGACCTAGTTTAAATCACTCAGAGAGGACAAAACCTCCACTTTTTGGTCCTAATCATTCCATACAATGTTTGACTCTATGAAATCTTGAAAGCCTATTTGTCTGGTTTCCAGTTAACATATGTCCTAATGGTTGAGATTACTGAACATATTGTCTACACACCATGTAGATGATTTCTTGCTTCACTCATTTTCAATTGCACTGCGTCATCACCAGGAACACCTTCTATTGTTTTAAACTGTTTTAATTGTCATGTGTTTATGATTTGTGAACATCATAAAAATGTATACATATTTTTTGTGTTTGCATAACATTAATTGTGCTCAGAGAGCATGGATGACTTATATTGTAGTCCCTTGCTCATGCTCCAAATAATGTCTGAATGATCCCTAGGGGAACATTATTTGTCTCTGTATGTCAGATAAGCAGTGCTGCTAACAGATGGAGTCGTTGTGGCTTCAAATCATTAAAATGTACATCAAAACACTTAAAAGCACTATCCTTCATTGTTACAGCTTTAAATGATTATTAAATACTTGTAAGTACACAGAATGGAAAGGAGGGATCAATATCTGTACTCATTTATAATAGGAAACTATCAATTGTCCTATAATAGAGACAATCTCCTGTAATTCAATATCGTACTTAAAATAGGCAACGATCACATACCATTGAAAACATGATTACAAATTTTAATTATAGTAATCCAGGGATATATTTCATCCTGTTTAATCACACTATTTTCAAACATACAGTACACACATATAGAAACACATATATACAACAATTATATACAAAAGACAAAGAAAAGAAAGCAAATATTCATACAAATAATACGTAATAGGTGATTCCTTTTCACCCAAGAAGTCGAAACAAGAAACAAGTGTCCACCTATTCCATACAGGAAGTACACTCCGAGGTAGTCATGTAAAGCACAATCGGTTCTACTTAATCAACAACCTGAATTTCAAGATTGTGTCAAACAAAATACATTAAGAAGTTTATTCCACTAATTTCATCAGACTCCTCTTTTTATAATAAGTCGATGCGGTCGCATTTCGGCCTCCAGAACAATCTTGGCCTCCTCAGGACAGGGTGAATTAAGGACCTACAAAACTATGCAAGATCTCACATAAAATATGGAATCATTATTTAAACTGTCTCAGTCTCTGTGCCACCTTAATCCAAATGTGGGTCACCAGATGAAAAATAAAAGTGAAAACTAATAGTAAAAGGCAAAAAACACAAAAAAGGTTTTTTAGTGTCACCAGAAATAACGTGCACAAAGTAACTGCACACACACATAGGTGCAAAAAAAGCGGTAAAAAGAAACCAGCGCTCCGATTGAGTCCGCACCCAAATACCATAGAATTGCCCAAAATAATCAGACCGTCCCCTTAACAACTAGTGCTCACACAGCAAACCTGCCAAGCACACCTCCAATGCATAAGCAGGAGAATAAATGAAACAATGCGGCTCTCACTTACCCAACACCAATCAGGGTGGCATACTTCGCATCAGAATATTATTGTGCAGAACACTGCAACAGAAGAATCACATAGGTTGCAACAGGGTCTACAACAAGAGAAAAGTTCTCGAGGAATCAACCCCACAATTCAAGCTACTTCTCCGTTGGTCTCTTACCTTAACGTCACTAAGACGCCTAGTCACACGCGCTACTAATACAGGTCAAAGGCCGCTTCATCCGAAATAAGGGGTAATTCTAAAAAATAAACAGAAACAAAAAAGGGAGTTCCATTCAAAACATAGGAGCATCACCAAAGGTATACTGGTGAAATTAATGCCCATATTTCATCCCGGTCATTCAAACCTAACCTCGCAGTCTGATACTTTTCTATCATACGCGCTTCAAGTTTGTCCAAGGTCATTTGTAAAGCCACCTTATTTTGGGATTTCACCACCAGAAGTACAGACCACCTGATATCATTTTCATTGTGGTTACTTTCGCTAAAATGTTGAACCAAAGGGGCTCCCTGTATTTTACAATGAATTCTGGACTGATGTTGCATTATCCTCATCGTCACTGTTTGTGTCGTTTGTCCTATGTATACCTTATCACAAGAACATGTAAGGTAGTACACGCCATTTCTCGTATTACAGTTCGAAAGGTTCATTGGAATATGTTTTTTATCATTCAGCATTACATATCTACTAATCATTAAAATGTACATCAAAACCCTTAAAAGCACTATTCTTCATTGTTACAGCTTTAAATGATTATTAGATTACAATAAAAAATAAACGTATATGGAAAGTCCTGTTCATGTCATTGTTTTGCTGCAGGATCTGCGTAAAGGTCTAGCTTCAGTGAAGGATTCCCTTTTTGTTCTTCATGAGCTTGGAGAGCAACTGAAGCAGCAGGTGGACTCATCCGCAGGTGCAGCTATCCAGTCTGATCACTTATCAATGAGCCAGCGTTTGGCGGTCATGGAGCAAGCTCTTAGCAGGCAACAGTCATCACTACAGGTACCTTAAATCCTGTTACTGTGTAATAGCTACTGTTTACATGAACAACAGTTAGTTGGAGAAATTAGTAATTGTGAGTGTACCTGTACATGCAGTGGTCCTAATATTGTATGAGTGTACATTTCCTGTGTACGTTGCACATATCTGTAGCTGGCTGAGCTTTAATTAAGGAACTCGGGTACTCTGACCCTGGCGTACAGATAGAAAAATAAGATTGTACCCCAATTTTCTTATATGTAGTGCATATCTCCATTCACAACATTTACTACATAGACATTAAAGGCTAAAAATCAAATACAAAACTTCTGAGGTAAAAATATAATGAGCAATAATATTAGATGTAATTCATATATTGTTTTTGAAATCACACTCCTCCACCAAAGGTAAGTGCATTAATTTGTGAAGTATAATATAGAATAGTGCAGTGGCAGAAGTATCCCATGCTACTTCACTAAAACAATAGCAACCTAATAGTGAATTTGCATATTCAGTTTGTTGGCTGGATGATCTTGGGGTGCCTACCTGAGACAGGAGCAGAGTCGGAAGCTAGCCTGTGGGATGAAGGTCCTACTGCACCTGTCTGTGTTGGGTGCAGGACAGGCGACTGCATCCATACATCTCTGACTGGGATCATGTAAGGTTTATTGAACCTCAGGGCATTTCAGTAAGCACAGAGGCATACATCTGTTGCTGCATTCCGAAAAGTGAATCAAGTGCACTTGTTTTAGCGTGTAGCTTTGAACATTACTAGGACAGGGCGGTTTAATGGGGCGTGTGGAAAATGTAGTCATGGATGCCCTGCAGTAATGCTTAACAGTAAATTTAAATATATACAACTAATTCTGGGGGTGTAAAAAGTAAGTTTGACATGGTTAAATAAAAAATGAAAACTTCTTGTACTTGTTTTGAGAAATTGGGTTTGGTTGGTGATGCTGGATGGGTAATCTAGTGCAGAGACTAGGCGGTGATGGCCAGGCTTCATATTACATTAAATGCAAATTAAAAGGTATTATGGGACGAACATGTATAGACTATGGGGAGATTTGCATTATGCTATCTGAGAACTTGAGTTAGTTGTGGTTGTACAGGAAACCAATGAAAATATCTTGTTTTTCTGCCTGTGCTGAATGTCTCCAAGACCTCTGGTAAATGTAGAACCAGTTCTGGATGGCAACAAATCAGAGCGGACAGGCTTTATTATTTTTCAGAATGATTGTTTTCAAAGCATAATTTGGATATGCCTGTGAAGTCTACTGATGGATGGCCGCATCAGGTGCATTTGGTGGTACGAGGGAAATGTAAATGTGAAGTGGAACTTTGATAGTTGTAGCATGATGCCATTAAAAACCAAAATTATGCAAGTGTCCGCTATGTTTGCCACACATTCTAAAATTGCTGTTTCAGTATCTAGTAAAGATTAGGACCCCTCCCCCAGTTTAAGGAGGGGTGTCTAGGGTTATAGTATGAAACATTTGGTATAAGCTACCTTTAGTAAAAAAAACAATTGGAAAGATGAGGTACAATATGTAATTTGCAGGCGCTTCCGTTCAATAAATGTTAGCATTCCTCTGGATCTTGTAAAAACGGTCATATTTTGGAGTTACACAGTGGTTGCATGAAGAAAATAGAAGACAAGCACGTTCCATCCTAGGTTTGAACAGTAATAAATGAGACTCGAATGCTGGGGGGGGGTCGAGTCGCGTGGATTTAAACAGATTTCTACTTTCTTTTTGCCTCAGGCTGGAGTTCTGGATTATGAGACATTTGCAAAAAGTCTCAACGGCCTAGAATGCTGGATTATGGATGCTGAAGTAGTTCTGAAAGAACAAGACCCCAGCCATTCATCGGAATTGCAACCCATCCGAGACAGAATGGATGAACTTAAAGTAAGGAATGACCCTGACAAGGCAGGATCATTGTCCTGATTTTGAATTCTTAACTTTCTTTGATGTGTTATATGTGGCTGAAATATCATACATAAGTAAATTAATCAATCAATCAATTAATTTTTTTATTTTATAAGCTTATAAAGCGCGCAGCTACCCCCAACGGGGGTGTTCCGGCGCTACTGACAGTGGGCAGTGGTGAGCGTATCGGCGTGGCTAAGGGTTGGAGAACGCCAAGTTTTTAAATTACGCCAAAACAGGCATTCAGATTCAATCATACGAAGAGATAGTGGCAGGCTGTTCCATGCTTTAGCAGTAATCACTGCAGAGGCTCTGCCCCCCATTCTGGAGCGACGAAATCGGAGAGCGCGCAGGAGGCATAGATGATTAGATCTAAGTGATCGATTGGACTGGGCAAGCTTGATTCTGGCTCTGAGATATGCAGGCCCTTGACCTTTTATAGCTCTAAATGTCAGGACCAGGGATTTGAACTGTATGCGGCTAGTCACAAGCAACCAATGTAGCTTTTTTAGATGAGGAGAGATTGAGTGACGATAGTGGATATTGCATATCAGCCTAGCCGCTGCATTCTGTACAATCTGCAGGCGTTTAATCAAATAGGCTGGTGCTCCCATATACAGACTGTTAGCATAGTCCAAATGTGATGTTATGAGAGCGTGAATGATGGTACTACGTGAGTCCATGGGCACAAAAAGGGAGAATTTTACGAATCATGCAAAGCTTTCCAAAGCACGCAGAGGTGACCTTATTTATTTGAGCCTTGCAAGACAATTAGTTGTCGAACTGAAAACCCAAATTCCTAGCTGAGTTCACAGGAACCGGAGGAGGATTCAACTCAGGAGGCCACCAAAGTAAGGGTAGAGGTGGGTCTTTTTAAAAAACAACACCTTGGTTTTATCTGAATTGAGCCTGAGAGTGTTGAGTGCCATCCAAGATGAGATGTTGCTCAAGCAACATCTAAAGTTGGAGAAACTAACGTCAGAGTGATCTCTAAAGGAAAACACAAGTTGAGTGTCGTCGGTGTAAGAGATCACTCTGACCCCACATGATTCAACCACCCTAGCCAGCGGAGATAGATAAACGTTGAAAAACAGTGGGCTCAGGGCAGAACCCTGAGGGACACTGCAACTTAGTGTTTTTTTCTCTGAGACAAAAGGTTGGAGGTGAACCTGTTGAGTACGACCACTTAGAAAGGATCTAATCCAGGCCAGAGGGGTACCCTGAATCCCAATATAATATAGTCTTTCGATCAATATGGCATGGGAGACCATATCGAAAGCTGCGGACAGGTCGAGGAGCACAAGCATAGCCGCCTCGCCCACGTCCACGCACTTGCGAATTGTCTCAGTCACCTCCAGGAGTGCAGTCTCGGTACTATAACCGGACCTAAATCCGGATTGCGAATCATGTAGAAGTTGTCCAGACTCAAGGTAGCCAGCAAGTTGTTCTTGCACTACTTTCTCTAATATTTTGGCTGGTTTAGGTAAGAGAGAGATGGGGCGGTAGTTGCTGAACACCGCGGATCTGCTTCAGGTTTTTTCAAAATAGGTATCAGCATAGCCTGTTTCCATGGCGTGGGGAACCGACGTGTTTGTAGTGAGGTGTTCCACATTGAATTCAATGGGGAATGATGAGAGGGGCAAGAGAGCTGAATAATTGAGCAGGACACGGATCCAAAGGGGATCCAGATTTACACAACAGCATTTTTTTCAAGAATGTTTCGGTCGAGATAGTGTTGAAAGACAAACGCCTCCTCCATGGGTATCCTGGAGTCAGGGGCTGGAATTGACAGAGGCTCATTGAATGCAGCACAAATGTCTAAGATTGTTTCGTGAAAGAAATTAGATAGACCGTCGCAGAGGCTTTGGCTAGGGCAGGTCGGACTGGATAGTGCAATAGGTTTAGAAAACTCTTTCACTATTTTTAACAGAGTTTTGCAGGAGTTTTCAGCAAAGCTGATTTCTCCTATGAAGTACTCTCTCATTACGGTACGTTAAAGTTTGTGCCATTTTTTTATGGCGGCTCTATAGGAGACTTTAATGTCTGGATCATAGGATAGTCTCCAACTATGCTCAAGCTTTTTACATTTGCTCTTCTCAGCACGCAAGGCAGGGGAGAACCAGGGTGCTGAGGGTTTTAGCCTAGAGGAAGCTATAGGTTGCATAGTGGCAATAGCACCAATGGCTGAGGATAACCGGGCATTGAAATTTACGACATCAGTGTCCAGGTCCCCTACTGGCTGCCAGGAGGAGCTAGCGAGCACAGGGGCTAGCGAGGCACAAGTGATTTTGAACCATTTCCTACCATAGTCTCTGGCCTTAACTAAAATGTGGGTGTGAGGGATGGAAGCTAGACTAAATGGAATTAGATAATGGTCAGACCAGGTAAGAGGCAGGGGAGACATAGTGGTCAGACCTGGATGATTAGTGAACAGTAGATCAAGCGTATGGCCAGCCTGATGCGTGACACCACAAATCCGCTGGGTAAGATTTAGGCCCTCCATGGTATCCAGGAGCAGTCCTTCTTTCGTACATGAAGTATCATCTACGTGCAAGTTAAAATCTCCTAAAATAGTAAACTGAGAGTGCTTAAGCGATAGGTCGGCGACCGTGGTGTATAGATCAGTAAGAGATTGGGGGGAAGAACCAGGAGGATTGTATACAAGAATACCCGCCAAGATTGAATTTGCAGCTTCCGAGATGCTAAAATACATGGCTTCAAGCGAGCCAGTGTTAGGAGGTTTTCTAGAGATGATCTTCCAGCCTGCACGTAGGATCACAGCAATCCCCCCTCCTGCCTTAGTGCCAATACGGTTAACCCCTACAAAACGGTAGTCCGGGGGAATGGCAAGATTGAGGTCAGGATTAGAGGAATCTTTAACCCACGTCTCTGTTAAAAACATAAGGTCCCAGGAATGAGTGATAAGGGAGTGCCAGATATCTCCCGAATGACGGGGTAGCGATCTACAGTTGAGCAGGCACGCCTTAATGGAATAGGGAGGGCCAGAGGGTGCGACTACCGGTCCAGTGCAGGGGAGAGGTGTTCTGGATGGAGCAGTAGGGTACAGATTAAAAGGGCAGGTGCCACAGCTAAAATGGTCATTAAAAGACCCAGACAAATTACAAAGTGATGGGGTGATGCACCCTTTATTTCTAAATGTCAATAGTTGGGACCTGGACCAGCATATGCGTGCTCCGGAGGAGCAACCGGTGCAGACGGGCTTGCCTTAGGCACCCCTTCGATGCGCTAGCGGCGCGCCCGCTGCGCGCGTCCACTGCACGAAGGAAATGACATGTCCCTTAAGTAGCAGCAAAAGTAATAGCGCTAGAGCGCTAACCCGTAACTCCACCCCTCAGTAAACCGAAAGTGAGAGTCCGGTAGCCCTCTCTACCCTCCACAACAATCGGGCAATAAATCAGTAAACCAATAATCTAAATTCTGGTTAGCTTTGGTTATAACATCAACCTCAGAAATTCACATTAAAAAAAACACAGAGTCCAGTTATTTCTGATAGTGACTTGTAACCGCAGATTCCTCACCTTTTGAATATTCCCCAGATGTCATACAGGATCTGAAACTTTCCTAATACCTCTGTGTACTGGTAGATGGCACTGTGCGGCTCTGCACTGATGCCAGTGTGATCCAGAAATGACATGCAGGGACCGTATAGGCGCCAGTCCCAAGTCCTATTGTCAGTTCCTTTCCTTCTGCGTCACCAAACATGGATCTTGTGTCTTTGAGTCAGCTTTTCAATGAAACAATTTACAGTTTGCAAGGGAAACATCACCCCTCAATATGACGTGATTCAAACCCCAAATACTGTCACAAACAAATGTCTATGACAAATACTCACCAGTTTTCCTGTGGTGCCTTGATTCAAGCCAAAACTCTAAGGCCTGCAATGACTTCTCCATGATGTACCAGTAGACCATACAAGACTGCAAGCGGATCTCTATGTCGCCATGCTCCTGCTAACTCTGTGACAAGACTGGGCCAAGTCGAAGGGTTTGTCCCGGTCCAGAAGTCACAGGAGTCATTCCCAAGATTGGTCTTCATTGCGCTGTAAGTCTTCGGGTAAGTTAAGAAAAAACACAAAAAATCCAAGCAGGGCTCGGCCTCTTCCCACCACTCAGATACTCCTTGGAAGATGCAGAGGTGTAACTCTAGATTTTGCTCTCAAAGTCAATTGACCTTGGAGCCTAATCTGCAACTTGCCTGGTCTCAACCTGAATTTCCTGAGCCAGCTACAATAGAGTCAGATGGAAGAGCTGCTTGCCTAAAGTTGTGATGTTGTTTAATGCTGTCCAAACCATCACCCTGCTGGCATTCTATGCTTTGCCTCACCCCTCCAGGGAGAAGAGACTCCATCACTTGGACCGCAAGGGAGTACAGAGCATTTACATTTATCTTACCAAAGAACACTGGGTGGACTAACAGCTCTTTGTAGGGTTCACTGTATCAAAAAGATGTATGGCAGCACATAAGAGGGCCGTTTTCTGTTGAATTGTGCTACACTTTACAAGCCCATTACAGCAAGGCCAGAGCTGCTACCTCTGCATTCGCACTTGGAGTTCCTGTCCTGGACATCTGCCAGGCAGCTATTTAGGTATTGCTCCATACATTCTACTACTGTCTGGATAATCATGTTTACCGAGAAGGGCATTTTGCCTGCTCAGTTCTACAGGACTTTCTGGTTTGAGTCCATTCACAGGTGCAGCTTGTAGGAAGCTGATTCTTCATGTGATATCAAGAATCTTATATACAGTGTAACGAGACCAAGCGTTTCCTTATGAGTGGACAGGGGCTTGCTAAGCAATCCAAAAGTTCTCTATTAGTGGGTGTTGTGGTCAAGTTGCCTTAGACTTAACACAGAGGCGTGCAAGCCATTTGCAAATGCACACAATGATCAAAAACACAATTCAAGAAGGAGATCTACACCAATTTATAAAAATAGCAAGTATTCTTACAAATGTTTTGTCATCAGAGAAACATCATTCAGGTAAGTACGTTTTTAAATTTAAATCCTTTTCACTTAAAAAAAAGTGAACCCTAAATGCAATTTCTGAGTTTTACAATGTAATTCTATGGAAGGTAGAACAAGTGCTGCAAACAGGTATAGTACAGCGACTTACAAGACCAATCTTCAGGAGTTAAGGTGAGTGGTGGGCAAGGTCTAAGGCAGCACTAACAGTAAACCTTCAGCGGCACAAGGGCTGCCGGGTGCAGGGTGCAAAAGAGCATCTTGAGCCCAATAGGTTTCCACGGAGATCGGCCCCTGCGGAAAGAGGCTACAGGCTCTGGCTGGAAGGCCAATCGGGGTGAACCAACCTGGGGGTTCACGATTTGCGATGCTCAGGGACGTAGGGACACCTGGGTTACTTCTCCACAGCCCGGGTGTGACGGATGCAGAGGTGTCATTAGGTGTTTAGTTTCCTTTCTGTGAGAAGTCATGGTCTAGGGGGCCTGCATGCAGAGGCAGCAGTTGACGTTTGGGATTCCACAAGGGGTTTAACCACAATGGACTCGAGCTCTGGATGGTTGGGGGAGCTTGTTGTCACTGGTAGCCCACTTCAACTTGGGCCGGAGGCGACTGGTACAGTGGTGGCTTCGGGTGTTGGGTTTTGGTGGTTACGGAGGACTCAGAGTCTTTGCTTTTGGAGTTCCTGCAGGACGCAGGGGGAACAGGTCTGCTGGTCATGGAAGTCAGGCTGTCTTCCCAAGGTTCTTGAGTCCACAGTTGCAGAACGAGTCGACTTTGGCGTAGTTTTCAACAAGTAATACAGACAGGCCAGCGGTGTTGGTACCAGGTCAGCTGCTTCTTTTCTGCTTTTGTGGCTCTTTGGTATCCTCTCTCTTTTTAGTTCCTCAGGATCTCCTTCTCTGGTGCCCCTAAATACTGAAGTTAAAGGCATTATGGGAGAGAAGGGTAGTAACCAAATGGGCTACTGACTCTTGGGTGGGTAACTACGCCCCTATAGGACCACTTCCTGTGGGAAGTAGGCATAACCCTGTCCAAGAATTCCTAAGTATGTCATCACAAAGATGGCTACTTCTGAAAAGTTGTGTCCAACTCACAGTAGCCGACCTTAGGGGTGATACTAGCCTGGATGTGGCAACTCTACCTAACTAGCTAATTTTTCCACCTGTCCCAGTGCCAAGGGGGCCCTGGACAAAGGGGTCTGCTTCCTCTCCTGTGAGGGGGAGACAGATTTGCATTTCAAAGGCGGCAGCCGGTTGAGGCTTGCCGCCCATGAAGGGCTAATCAGCAGGCCAACCTGTGGGAGGGGGTTTTTCACGCTCTTCCTGGACAGGCTTTGGTTCTGGGTCTCCTGAGAGTAGAGGTTCTCACCCTATGAGGTCAGAACAATGTCTCAGGTGGCAAGTTGGCAGAAATCAGTCAGCAAGCACACCAGAGGCTGGTAGGTTTTCAGAGGGCACATCTGAGGCACCCTTTGGGTGCATGTATTGGTAAATCCATCTCTGAAATCAGAGTGGGTTTAAACATACTAGTTGTTTGATACAAAACATCCCTACTTTCAGTGAAGCAATCATGTAGCTAGAAAACTCGTTTTCACCGATGCCCAGTGCATGTTTTAAAATGGCTTCCCTGTCCACTTGCACATAAAACTGACCAGCAAAGTGGCATACATGCTTATGCACATATGCCCACACAGGTAATATTCAGCACCCTCCCCTAGGGCTGTCAGGCCTGCTTTAGGGTTGACTTACAAATATTACATGCAGTGTACATGTCGTGTTTTCACTTTTGTCGGCACCAAGACACGTAACCTGCAATGACAGTCTTGCATATGCTTGGTGAGGGGTCTGTTAGGGTGGCACAATTCATGCTGCTGCCCTTAGGGACTGTCTTTAGTACCTCAGGCCCCTAGGTACCATGGGTACCATTTACTAGGGAGCTAAACGTTTTGTCAATTGGGAAAACAATTGTATAGTTTTAGGGAAAGTACACCAGTACTGGGAACCTGGTTAGCAGGAACATATGACTCTTCAGTCAAAATTGCATCAGATACCAGGCAAAAAGTGTGGGGGGGACTGCAACAAGAATCCCAGGATCCTACACACCTACAAATAGTTTCTGCCTTGGTATCTATTCAAAAGATAATCTGAGGTTAGAAGTCTCTCTTCGAAGAACAAGTCACTTAACTTTGGTAACGCTCTTTCTGGTAGAGACTGTCTTACCGCAGATTCCTCATCAATCCACCCCATTCTGTGAATTGGTCTCCATCCATTAAAAAGATTAGAAGTCTAGGAATCTGCACACTGGTGGATGGCAATTTGTTGTTCGGTTCTGCACCTGGGGGCACTGATAGCCTTAAAAGCAGCCGAAGTCAACATACCGGGTGGTACCTACATGGGCCCCATACGTCATTTCCAGAACGGCGTTCATGAGGAGCCCCACACAGAGGTACTGCTATAAAAGTTTCCGGATCCAGTTGTATGCCTGGGAATATTCAAAGGGTGATGAATGTCTGTGATTAGATACAGTCTCTACCAGAAAGAGGGTTACTGAAGGTAATAATTTGTTTGGTAATGAATTAAAACTGAAAAAAAGATGCAAAATCCCAAGTTATGGTTAGGACTACATTCCATAACTTGCATAATAGTCATACAAATCCTAATTCGCACATCAAATGCAGTGCTCATGACTTGCCTTTCCTCATTAGATTATATTATCTCATTACCCTTACCACTTTAACAGATGTGAATATACATTTGATATCATTTTTAAAAAAACATTTTGTGGTCTAATTATGTGTTTTTATTTAAATATATTTTAGTTTTTAGTGTTGTTACTTATTGGTCTAAATATTGTGGGGACATAAGCATTTCGCTTAGTGTCCAGGTTATGGTCTCCATCCGACTCCTAATCCGTTAGTTTGAAATGGCTAAGGAAGGGCTCTTGAGTAGCGGATTCACAAACCTCCCCAAATTAACAGTACACATTGCTCTAAAGTTTAAGCTTTTCTTGATCATTCCAAGCTAATTTGTTTGAAAGCCACTGACATAATTTGCACTAAACCAAGTAAAGGTATTTTTCCTTGATTAGAGTTCAACATTCATGCAAGTTTGGTGTAATTCCATTCACCATTTTATGTGTATAAAGGAGCAAATTATCCTATGGGAATTACGATGGGAAACTACACCTTTGGCACAGGCCATATTTTTCTTGTTCCCTGCTTGGCAGTTCTGCGTAAAGCTTGCAATCAAGAACCCCAAGTGAATGTACTTTTTTTTTAAAAACAGTATTGTGCAAATTCAGGGCATGGTACTATTGTTATTAAGTAAACAAAACATGCATTCTCCATGGAATGTCTGATTTAAACATAACTTCTGTATTTAGGTGCTTTTCTTGCACAAAATGCAGTGGTATAAAAAAACATATGTTTGAGGCATGGGTGCTGTAGATTCACATGCTTTACATACTCCTGCCATTTAGTGTTGGGTCCGGATATATGCAAGTTGTTTTTCTTCAAAGAAGTCTTTCCAGTCACGAGGTAAGGTGACTCCTCCTTTCGGTGATTGTGCGCATGGGCATCAATTCCATTGTTAGTTTGTTTTTTTCCGCCATCGGGTTCGAACGCGTATTGCTGCGCTCCGGTTGGTAAACCGTTCTTCAGGTTCCCCTCAGTGCATAATCCCCTTTATCCGCGATGGTATTGTTAACGTATGCGTTTCCCTGTTCTCAGCATATCAAATCGCTCAACAAACTCTATTTTCAATCAAAAACCTTGTGGGCGGCCATTGGGCTAGCCAATTCAGTCCCTCCTTCTTGTGATGAAACGGACTCCATTCCAATTCTGTCCTTGGTGCCACGCCAAGTACCCTCGCACTGACCCACATCAAGACTGTAACTTTTGCCTCTTTCCGGAGCACCAGGAGGAAGACTGTGTTGCTTGTAAGTCATTTCGGTCCAAGAAGACTCTACGCGATCGTCGAGAGATGCAGCGCCAAAACATCCAACACACTCCAGATATCTTTGGGCAAGAATTCGACCAAGAAGAGATTGAAGCATTCACCACCTTCTCCATTCCACAGTCCAATTCCGAGCACAAGATCGATCTGTAGTCTGAAGATGTGCCTACAGGACAGGGTGCTTTGAGTACCGAAGACCCCTAAATCCTCTTTCAAGACTAAAAAGGCTACGGAACCACCTCTGCCTTCTGGCCAAGGTCGGCACAGGGACAATGTTTACAATGCCCCGCCTCTCGGCTTGGCTCCGAAACAAACCGTCAAGCCTTCCGGCTAGGGACCGAGTCGACCGAAATTACATTCGGATCTGAAATCATCAGGCTCCAAGGACAAATCTGGTTTAGAGCCGAAACCCTCCGCTTTGAAACATAAACAGGCTTCGGAGCCGAAACCCTCTGCTTCGAAACACAAACACTAAAGGAGCCGAAACGTTGTAAAGACAAGTCGATTTCAATATCAAATTCCAAAGACAATGTTCTTGAGGCCTCCAGAACCAATTTTAGGTTTAAATCTTTTATTAAAGGTTTTCAACAAAGAATCAATAGCGACAAGCCGACACCCGTTCCCGGCCCATGCAGGAGCCGCCGCATCTGAGGTCTCCCCCCACCACAGGTGGATGGGAAACGGAAGCAACACTTTCAGGCCCTTACAATCGCTATCAGTTCCGCCCCCACCCCCCCGGAACCCCCCTCCAACGGCACCCCCCAGTCCCCCCCCAACCCACCATCAAGAGAGACAAAGAAAGAGAAGAAAGAGAAAGAAATGAAGGAGTATAGACCCTGCCTCGGGAACGAAGGGACCAAGAAGGCGCCTGCACCGCTCTGCCCCAAACCCAATGGCCAAACAGGGCGGCTATGTGGCTTCCCCCTCTTCCAGGTCGTCGCTAAGCCGCAGGAGGCGCAAGTATCGGGGGCACGTCAGCTCCCTGAAGTCCTGCGCCAACAGGGACCGGAACGGCTGCCACAGTTCCGCGAAAGCGTCGCCCTTCCCCGCCAGTGTCAAAGATATGCGTTCCATCCCCAAGATGTGCCAGAGGCGAT
This sequence comes from Triturus cristatus, assembly GCF_964204655.1. Classification (NCBI taxonomy): domain Eukaryota; kingdom Metazoa; phylum Chordata; class Amphibia; order Caudata; family Salamandridae; genus Triturus; species Triturus cristatus. The sequence goes on from NC_140589.1 coordinate 1,004,987,763, forward strand.
GTAGCCATTCTAGGTGCGTGGGCACGCGGGACGACCCCCAACAAGCCAGGAGGCACTGCGTGGCCGCCCCCAGCGCCAAGGCTATCTGTTTCCCCCGGCGGGACTTTAGAGGGTAAGTAAGGGCGTTGGGGACCCCCAGGATGATGTATGCAGGGAATCTGGGCAGCTCCGTGTCAAAGTGTTTGTCCACCTCATCCAGAATTTGACGCCAGTAGGGCGCTAACAAGGGGCAATCCCAAAGAATGTGTGCGAGAGTGCCCTGCTGACCGCACCCTCTCCAGCAGACCCCGCTATGTGAGTTATCCATGCGATGTAGACGCTCCGGTGTGTAGTACCAGTATGTCACTAGTTTAGTGAATGTCTCAGTGAGCCCTGCGTTTGTGGCTGTGTGGCGAGCCCTATAACAACAGCCCTCCCATTCCTTTGCCAGCAGATCCCTTCCCAAATCCCTCTCCCAGCGTGCCCTCCCCGCATGATATGAGTGGTGGTGTGTCGACAGGAGCATTTTGTAGAGATCCGATGTCAGTTTCTTGTCAGTCTGGCGAGTGATCAGCCAACGCTCGAACGAGGTGAGCCGACGCCGCGCTGCGAGTTTCTCCCTCGGCCGAGTGGCCCAGTGTTTAACCTGCAGGCACCCGATCCGGTCCGTGGCCGGAATGCCATATTCGGCTGCCAATTGTGCTAGGGGGATAAACCCCCGGGCGTCGTAAAGGACCCCCAGCGCTCTGCAGCCGGAGTAGCGCCAACCCGGGAACGCAGAATCCGGAAGCCCCGGCGGGAAGTCGGAATTTCCAAACAAAGGGGTGAGAGGCGAGGGGAAGGATGTCAGGTCCTGACTCTCACCCGTCTGGTCCCAAATCCGCACCGTTGCCTGGGTTACCCACGAGGCATACAGATTGGGCGGCCGTTGGTCCCGCCGAAGAAACGGGACCGCGGCCAGGGCCCTCCCGGCCACCGCCCGGTCCTGGAACAGCCAATGCTTCTCGGACATGGGCTTCATCCATTCCGCCAGGTACCGTAGCTGAGCGGCCTGGAAGTAAAGCAGGAGATCCGGGACGCCAACGCCCCCGTGCTCCGGCGGGAGCGCGCTAATCTGGCGTTTGAGTCGCGGCTTCCTGCCCTGCCAGATGAAGTGCGCCAGATCCGATTGGACCCGCTTGATCCACCCCTTCGGTGGATATATGGGGAGCGTGTGGAACAAGTACAGGATTTTAGGCAATATCGTCATCTTAATGGCCGCGATCCGCCCCAGCCACGAGATCGACAGGCGGCGCCAGCGATGGAGATCGGCTTTAACGGCGGAGGAGAGACGGTCGTAGTTCGTGGTCCTAATGCTCGGGATCGTGGGCGCTAGCAGCACCCCGAGGTAGGGGACAGGGCCCGACGCCCAGGGGACCGGATATTTCGTGCGGAGTTCTGCCACCGTGCCCGGCGCGAGAGAGAGGGAGAGCGCCACTGATTTAGTGATGTTAACTTTAAAGCCTGATATATCCCCGAACACCGACAGCTCCTGCAAGATCGCTCCCAGAGACGTCAGGGGCTCCCTGAAGGTCAGTAGGACATCATCTGCATAGAGGCAGATATTGTGAGTGTCCCCCCCGAACCGGACCCCAGCAATTTGGCCGTTTTGGCGTATGTGCTGCGCCAGGGGCTCCATGTACATGGCGAAGAGCAACGGAGAAAGGGGACAGCCCTGCCTCGTGCCACGGGAAATCCGAAAGGGCGATGACGTATGGCCGTTAACGCGGACCGATGCGTGGGGGTCGCGATAGCAGTTGAGTATCCGCGCCCTCATTTTGTCCCGGAAGCCAAACCGGCACAAGACCGCCTCGAGATAGGGCCAGTGCACCCGGTCGAATGCCTTCTCGGCATCTACCGCCAGCAGGGCGTAGTCGGCCGGGAAGCGGGAGGCCTTTTCTATAAGATGCAGGGCCCGTTTCGTGTGGTCGCTCGTTTGGCAGCCTGGGATAAAGCCCGCCTGATCCGGGTCTATGAGGTTCGGCAAGTGGGGCGCAATACGAGCCGCCAATATCCCCGTGTACAGCTTGAGATCCACGTTAAGGAGGGAGATAGGCCGGTAGGAGCTGCACTGCTTGCTGTCCTTCCCGGGCTTGGGGATCACCACGATCGCCGCGTCCAGTAGGGATGGGGGCAACTCCCCGAGCGTGTCAAACGAGTTGAAAAGGCGCGTGAGGAGTGGAGTGACCAGTGAGCAGAATTGTTTATAAAACATGGCCGAGAAGCCATCCGGGCCTGGGGATTTGCCCACCTTGAGCCTCGCGATGGCTGAAATCACCTCCTCCGGCCGGATCGGCGATTCCAGCAGCTCGGCCTGGAGTGAGGGCAGGCCGTCCACCCGCGCCTGTTCCAGATACGCGTCCATCCCGCCACCGTCGAGGGGCTGCGCCTCATAGAGCCGGGTGTAAAAATCCCGAAACGTCGCGGCAATCTCCCCATCGTCCGTATGCAGGGCCCCATGGGAGTCCTCTATCTCCTTGACGCCCTCTCGCTGTCGACGCTCCCGCAGACAGCGTGCCAGAAGGCCACCACATTTATCCCCTCCCACGTAATAGCTGTGCCGGAGGCGCAGTGCTGCATATTCCGCCTTGTCGCGATCTAGCGCTTCCAGCTGCGCTCTCTGCGCTTTTAACAGCCGCCAGACTCTCGGGGCGCCCGTCCGGCTATGCATCCGTTCCAGTTCCCTGACTTTCTGCGAAAGCTCCGCACGCTTCTCCTGTCTTTCTTTATTTTCCGCCGCAGAGAGGGCAATAATTGCACCCCGGACCACCGCCTTCAGGGCCAGCCAGCACGTGGCGAGGGTTGTGGCCCCATTGTCGTTGAGCCGAAGGTATTCCTCCATGACCCCCTGTAGCTGTGTGACCACCGCGGGGCGAAGCAGGAGTGAATCTCGCAACCGCCACTGGCGCATCTTCCTGCCCATGGGCGGGAGCGTCAGCGTCATAACCACCGCCGCATGGTCGGAGAGGGACGCCGCCAATATCTCCACCCCTGATGCCTCCCGGACGAGCGCGCGGGTGGCCAGAAAATAATCCAGGCGTGCATATGTACCGTGCGCACCCGACGTATGTGTGTATTCCCGGGCCGTGGGGTTGTGTAGCCGCCAGAGGTCCACCATGTCTAGTTCCTGCAGCGCTGAGTGCCCCGCCTGAGACAAGGCCCCCACCTGCCCCGTGCGGTGGGCCGACCAGTCCATCATGTTGTCGAAGACCAGGTTGAGGTCGCCCCCAAGCAACAACCTCCGGTCCGAGGAGGCCGACAAGTTCGTCAGTGCTGTCTGGAGGAACCGCTCCGGGCCATCGTTGGGCGCATAAATCGTACCCGCTGTGAATGTGTAGCCACCCATGTGGAATTGGTAGACCAGCAGCCTGCCCTTAATCTCCGCCACCTTACACACTGGGAGCCCCCTAAATCTTGGTGCGAGAAGGATCGCCACCCCCGCCCGCTTCGAGGAGTCACAGGAGAAAAACTGCACAGGGAATGACCTGGATTGTATCCTGTGTCTGTCTCGCATGAGCAAATGTGTTTCCTGGAGGAGGCATATCTCCGCCCCGGACTGTGCAAGAAGGGAAATGATGGAACGGCGCTTAATTGGGTTATTCAGGCCCCGGACATTGAGCGTAAGGACCTTAAGTGACACTGGAGGCATTCCTAGCAATCAGCGAGCCCCCACTTGCTATGCACATCCCCGTGCCCTCCCAAATGCGTCCCTGGCATCCAACCACCGCCCCCCCCGACCCGACACAGGAAAGAGAGGAAAAGAAAGGAAAGGAAGTAAAGAAACAGAGAACCCCAACTAACCCCATACAGCCCCCAACCCCAAAACCACGAAGCGTACCAAAAGTCCATCTTCCAAGGAAGATCAGGAAGTCCAGAGTCAAAGGGGAACGTGGCGTACCAAAGTGTCCCCCCCCCCGCCCGACCGCCCTCATGTCCGCCAGCCAAGTCCCAACAAGAGCGAAGGCGCAGGCCATCTGAGAAAAGGGACCCAACCCCGCAACAGACCCCTATGAGTTACCCTCAGGGGACCTCGCCCCTCGGTGCCAGCGTTTCAGCCACTGAAGATATGGCATCCTGACGGCCTTGGGCGATCTCCTCGGGGGGCGGCCTTCGTCGTCTAGAGCCCCTGCGTCGCTGCTTCAATAGGCTCCAGCCCACGCCAGGGCCGCTGGTTCTCTGAGAGCTCGGTGCCTGGCCGTCCCCCTCCTCCTTTGGGCAATCAATGTCCAGCAGCTGGCACGCCTCCGCCAGAGATCGAAGCTGGTACAGCCGATCCTCATGACGGAAAATAAGACGAAATGGGTGGCCCCAAGAGTATTTAATGTCCCGTTGGCGGAGGGCCTCCGTGACAGGGCGGAAGGTTCTGCGCTTCTGCAGTGTCAGGGCGGACAGGTCCTGATATAGCACCGGGTGCTGGCCCCGAAAGGCGATGGGATGCTGTGTTCGGGCCGCACGGAGGATCTCCTCCTTAGTGGTGTAGTCCTGGACACAAACCAGGATGTCAGCAGGAAGGGCATTGTCCGGACGTGGAGGACCCACCCGGTGGGCCCTGTCCAGAGTGAGCGCCGTGTCCGCCGGCTTACCCAGGATCTGATTGAAGAGCTCGCGGACGAATGCGAAGATGTCTCCCGCCTCAGCGTCCCGTTTCACCCCCCGGATGCGGATGTTATGCCTCCTTCACCGATTCTCCAGGTCCTCCAGGTGGGATTGAATGTCCACTTGCTGGTTATGTAGCCGGAGCAGGTCCTGGTGGACTAGGGAGAGTTCCGTGTCCTGTGCGTCCGCCCTGTCCTCCACCGCCTGCACCCTCTCCCCCAGGCCATCCAGGTCCCTCCGGACCTCCCGAAGCTCCGCCGCCAGTTCCTGCCGCATGCTTTTAAGTTCCTCCTTCTGTTCCGCGAATAGCGACAGCAAAAGGGCCTTGGTGATCGGCTCCGCTCCGTCATCTCCGGACCCCTTCGACGGCGTCGCCTCAGCCGTGGACGACCGTGTATCTGAGGCCACTGTCAGTGCCCCCCCCAGGGGCTTAGCAAACAGCTCCTGCAGCGACTTGCCCTGGGCCTTGTCCTTGCCCGTACCCCTCTGTGTCGCCATCTTGCTGGTAGGCCCGCCGGAGGGGGCCGCAGGAAACTCGCCCCACGCGGGCCGGTCAGGACTCCGAGGCTCGCCCTCCGCGCCTCCGCGGGCGACCTCGCCTCTTCCCTACGCCGCTTCCGACGTGGGGTGGGCAGCGTCCGTGACCGCTCTTCGCGTCTCAGGGCTCTCTCCCACCGATCGTGGGGCAGTTGTCTGCTGCCCTCACCTCCTCCACCCCCGCCACCGCTTCAGAAGGGCCGGTCCGCGCCGATCCCCGCCCGCTGGGCTCCTCGCTGTGTTCCGCACTCCCGGGGTCGTGGGTCCTCCCTTCTCACCTCTGGGAATCCGGAGGCCTCCTGACGGCTCCGCCGTCCTCTATGTACGCTGCAGCGCCGGGTCCAGTTCTTACCGCGCTGTCCAATACGGGCGGGGATCCCCAGTCCGTCAAGCCCCTTGTAGGCCGCCGAAGGCTCCGCGTCTGGCCGAGCCCGCGCCGTGTCTCGCTAGGCCGCGGGTCCTCCTGGGCGCCGTTCCCCTCCTCGACCTTCGGGTCCGCGCTGCCACGACAACCGGCTCAGTGCTGCGTCCGCTGGCTCGTAGCCCCGGGCCCACCCGGCCGCTACCGCACTGCCTTGGGCGCCGTCCCCCACGCTGGGCCCTCCGCACCTGAGGCCGGGGCCGTAACGCTCGCTACTAGGCCGCACGCGGCCTCGACGTCCTCTGCTGGCGAGCGAGCCCCACCGCTCCCAGGGACACCGGCTGGGCCTCCACAGGTGCACCCCGCTCTCGGGCTCCGCCGGCGGTGCTGTGTGCCGGAAACGGGAAGGGAAATCGGTCCCGCACCGGCGCTATTCTCGGGCGCTCGAGGGAGAGACAGAGAGATGCGTCTCACCTCGCCGCCATCTTGGCCACGCCCCTCCAGAACCAATTTTAGAAGTTCTTAAGGCCAAATTGAATCACAAACAAAAGAATATGTTCGAGGCATATGAGCTGCAGATTACACACTGTGCATAGATCGCCATCTGGTGTTGGGCCCGGATGTTTGCAGTTGTTTTTCCTCTTGGAAAGTCTTTGGAAGTCACGAGGTTTGTGACTCCTCCCTTGGATCGTATTACGCATGGGCTTCGGCTCCATCCTCAGATTGTTTTTTTCCGCTATCGGGCTCGGATGTGATCTTCGCGCTCCGGTTCCGAACAGTTTCCAGTTCTTCTATCGACGCGCAATCCTCTCCCCCTTTCGCGGTATTGTTTTTGATCGCGATCTCCACACTTGACGCGGCTCTTATCGATCCAAGTCTTCGATTCCGGTCGTCGACGAGGGCCTTCGGGCCTACCCAAGCTCCGGTCCTGGCTGATGGAAAGGACTCCATTCAAAAAGTGTCCTCGATGTGGGTCCAAATTTCCCCACACCGATCTCCATGAGGTATGCAATCTCTGCCTCTCCCCTGAACACGAGGCTCGAGACTGTCCGGCGTGCAAATCTTCCGGTCCAAGAAAACCATTCGAATCCGAAGGGCGAGAAGAACCATGGCACACTCGTCGACAGCGATCCCAGACGACATCTCCGGAGAAGTCGTTGATGCTCCAGAAGGACAGCACACCGAAGAGGGCCTCGTCAGCGCCTCCGAGGCCGACGATTCAGATGTCGAGAACATCACTCCGGCACAGAGGGTCGTGAGTACCAACATCCACCCCCACCCCACACCCTCAACGGCATCCAAAAAGGCTTCGGTCACACCTTCGCCATCGGGCCTAGGCACGACCAAGGACATTGCTTCCCACACCGCGCCTTCGGGCCCAGTAAAGAAGCCTATCAAGCCTTCCGGCGGCTCGAGCCAGCCTATTGTCGGTGCCGAGAAACACTCCGACGCCAAAAAAGAAAATGGGCGCCACCTTGACACCGAGCTCCACACCGAAGCACTCGGCGCCGAAAACAAGCACCAGCTCCTCGGTACCGACACCGTCCCCGGAGCCGAGCAAAAAACACAAAGCCATCGACACCCACACCTCGAAGCCGAAAGTCATCTCGGAGCCGAGTAAACAACCAGCCATTCCGAAGCCGCACAGTTCAAAACAACGAACTGCTGCAGACTCCAAGACAAAAAAACCTACGGCCCCGACGCCTTCGGCGCCGACGGAGCGGCCATTCACTGGTCAAGGACCCTAAGACTGGACATTTGATGCTCAGCATCAAAAAGAGACCGCTGGACAAGCCTGCCCCAGCTCCACCTCCAAAGACTTTGCTACCTCCCCTTTGAGAATACCTTCACCCCCTCTTCCACCTCCTCCAACTCCTCCTCCAGCTCCTCCACCTCCACCTTCTCCTCCCCCTCCTCATCATTCCCCCACACCCTCTCCGGATGATGATGATGTCTATGATGACACAGGGGACGAGCCCCATGATCCTACAGGCTCCCCAGACCCATGGGACGACTATAACATTCCAGACATCCCTAATGTCCCGCAGGATGATCTGTACCCTTCGAGCTCATCCCCCCTGGAAGACTCAATGGGGTTTAACCAACTACTCCAGAGGGCTGCACACTACCACGGTGTGGATCTCCATACTGACCCCGTGGAGGAGGACTTCCTCCTAGATACCTTCGACACAACACACAGGGCCACTTCCATCCTGCCCATGCTCAAAGGCATTATCAAGCACGCGCCGGAGGTCTTTAAAGACCCGGTCAGAGACAGGGTCATCAACCCTCGCATCGACAAAAAATATAAGGCCGCCCCTACAGACCCCACCTACATCAGAGGACTAGCACCACTAGATTCCCTAGTAGTGTCCACTGCAAGAAAGCGTGCAAACTCCCAGGCATCCGGCCAGGCACCACCACCTGATAAGGAGTCCAAACTCTTAGACGCATCGGGCAAGCGCACTGCATCCCAGGCTGCCAACATATGGCGCATCGCAAACACACAAGCGCTTTTGGCAAGATATGACAGGGCACATTATGATGACCTAGAAGCCATAATGCACCACCTCCCTGACAAATATCAAAATTGGGCCAATGAGCTAATCCAGGAGGGCAAAACCATCACCAACACCTCCATTCGCTGTGCCCTAGATGCAGCTGACACCGCCTCTAGGGCAATTAACACCAGCGTCCTCCTCCGTCGGCATGCCTGGCTACGAATTTCAGGTTTCAAACCAGAGGTGCAAGGTTCCATCCTGAACCGCCCCTTTGACCAGGAACATCTGTTCGGCCCAAAAGTTGATGAGGCCCTAGAAAAAATGAAGAAAGACACAGATACGGCGAAGTCTATGGGAGCCTTACAATCACACCCTCCCAGGCGCTCCTTTCGCCGCTCTTCCTTTCGAAGCACCTCCAGAGGCTACTCCTCTGACACCGCTTCTACTTCCTATAAAGCCCCTACCCAATCCACCTTTACAAGGGGTTACCAAAGGGGCGGCTACAGGGGCAACAATGATAAAGGCAGAGGCAAGACAAACACCTCCCGCTCTGCCTCCACCCCTGCCCAATGACTTCCCTCCACTCCCCCCAGACCATCCCACTCCGGTCGGGGGCAGACTCCACAATTTCCTTCCTGTCTGGACTACCATCACCTCAGACAAATGGGTAACGCAAATAATTCGGTCAGGCTACTGCCTCGAACTAACATCTACCCCCCCAAACATTCCACCCAAACAACGCCCAATGTCACAGGAACATTTAGCACTACTAAAGCAGGAGGTAATCTCCTTCCTACAAAAGAGTGCGATAGAACTAGTTCCTACCAACCAACATAATATGGGAGTTTACTCCCTATATTTTCTCATACCAAAAAGGGACGACACTCTAAGGCCCATCCTAGACCTCAGACCCCTAAATCACTATATACACTCAGACCATTGCCACATGGTCACACTCCAGTATGTACTTCCACTGCTCTCCCAAAATGACTTCCTGGCCACCTTAGACCTCAAAGACACCTATTTCCACATTCCTGTTCACAACGCTCACAGGAAGTTTCTCAGATTTGTAGTGGACGGTCAACACTATCAATTTAAGGTGCTCCCCTTCGGAGTCACCACAGCACCACGGGTGTCTAACAAGTGCCTAGCAGTAGTGGCAGCACACCTGCGAAGACAACACATTCATGTCTTCCCATACCTAGATGACTGGCTCATAAAAGCCAACTCATACAACCAGTGTGTACAACACACTCACGCCACTATCCAACTACTTCACGACCTGGGCTTCACAGTAAATCACATGAAGTCCCATCTGCAACCATCCTGCGTAAAACAGTACCTCGGTGCCACCATAGACTAGCCTACCCCAGTCCTGCCAGGATAGCAAGCATTCAGTCTCTCCGCGCCATATTTCAGCCGGAACACTCTCTTCCAGCTCGAGTGTTCATGCAACTTATAGGAATAATGGCCTCCTGCATATTCATAGTAACTCACGTAAGACTCCAGATGCGTCCTCTCCAAGAGTGCTTACCGCGCCAATCGAACCAGGCCCAGGGTCAATTGAGAGATCTGGTGTTGGTAGACGGTCGTGCCCATTGCTCTCTGCAGTGATGGACCACCACAAACTTTCCAAAAAACGACCGTTCCTGGAACCGGTTCCTCAAATAGTACTGACAACGGACGCATCGCTCTCCGGCTGGGGAGCTCACATACTAAATTACACCAGGCAGGGCAGGTGGACGCCTAAAAAAAAGTTGCTCCACATCAACCATCTAGACTCACTAGACATATTCTTAGCCTAAAGGCCTTTCAAACGCATGTCTCAGGCAAGGCCGTCTTAGTCCGCACCGACAACATGACAGCCATGTACTATATACAAAAACAAGGCGGCATACTCTCTCCGCAGCTCTCTCACCTAGCACAGAGCATGTGGAGATGGGCCATACCCCAAAAAATCTTTCTCCTAGCCCAACATGTCCCAGGAGTCCAAAGCACTATGGCGGATCTGCTGAGCAGACAAACACAACAGATCCACGAATGGGAACTCCATCCACAACATTGTCACCCGTACTTTCAAATGTTGGGGCATCCACAGATAGACCTCTTTGCCACCCACGAAAACGCCAAATGCCCAAGCTTCGCCGCCAGGCATCCACACCCATTGTCCAAAGGCAATGCGATATGGATGAACAGGTCAGGCAGATTTGCGTACGCTTTTCCACCTCTCCCACTCATTCCATTAGTGGTGCGCAAGCTACAACAGCACTCCCTCACTCTCATCCTAGTAGCTCCAACTTGGGCCAGACAACCGTGGTACACCACACTGCTGGAACTATCTGTAGTACCGCACCAAAAATTACACCTCTCTCCACGCCTCTTAACCCAGAACCATGGAGAGATCAGGCACCTGGACCCAGCTCAGCTCAACCTTACGATCTGGTTCCTGAAATCTTAGAATTCGGTTACCTAAATCTTCTCCCTGACTGCATGAACATCATTAAAGAAGCTAGACGACCTACCACTAGAGCTTGCTACGCAGCCAAGTGGAAACGTTTTGTGATCTATTGTCACAACAATAACTTCAATCCCCTAGATGGGTCCATTCAGCACATCATAGGCTATTTACTACACCTACAAAGATGCAATCTAGCCTACACGTCTATTAGACTGCACCCTGCAGCAATAGCAGTTTATCTACATAACAGGCAACATCTATCTCTCTTTAGAGTACTTGCCAAAAAAGCCTTCATGGAAGGCCTCAAAAGAATAATTCCCCCAAGAGTGCCACCCTCACCGGTGTGGAACCTAAACATCGTTCTCACCAGACTAATGTGGCCTCCCTTTGATTCCTAACATGGAAAACTGCTTTTCTTGCAGCCATCACTTCTCTCAGAAGGGTCAGCGAGATACAAGCACTCACCATTCAAGAACCTTTTCTGCAAATGCACCATAACAAGGTGGTTCTCCGTACTTATCCAAAATTCCTCCCTAAAGTCATTTCTCCCATTCACCTAAACCAATCTGTGAAACTACCCGTATTCTTCTCGCAACCACAAACCGTTGCAGAAAGAGCTCTCCGCACATTAGATGTCAAACGAGCCTTACTCTACTACATTGAGAGCACACAACCCTTTCGTAAGACAAAACAACTGTTTGTTTCCTTCTCACCACCACATCAAGGCAACCCCATCTCCAAATCTGGGATAGCTAGGTGGATTGTCGAATGCATTCAGATTTGCTACCACAAGGCAAAACGAATACTATCTGTTCCCCCTAAAGCTCACTCTACACGTAAGATAGGGGCTTCCATGGCATTCTTAGGGAACATACCCTTAGATGATATCTGCAAGGCAGCTACATGGTCAACACCGCACACTTTCACTAAACACTATTGTGTAGATGTGCAAACTAAGCAACAAGCTAGTGTGGGCCAGGCTGTACTCAAAACATTGTTTCAAACCACTGCAACAGATACTGGTGGTCGCCGCTAAGGATGGGTACTGCTATATAATCTATGCACAGTGTGTAATCTGCAGCTCATATGCCTCGAACGGCAAATGCTACTTACCAGTATGCATCTGTTCTTGGCATGTAGAGCTGCAGATCTACACACGCCCACCCGCCTCCCCGGCTACCTTTCTCTGTTCCAGTTTATCTTATTTAGATACAACACACATGGGCATCTTCACTGTTTATTACTACGCTCCATCATTTCCCTGCTGGCGAAAAACAATCTGAGGATGGAGCCGAAGCCCATGCGCAATACGATCCAAGGAAGGAGTCACATACCTCGTGACTTCCAAAGACTTTCCAAGAGCAAAAACAACTGCAAACATCCGGGCCCAACACCAGATGGCGATCTATGCATAGTGTGTAGATCTGCAGCTCTACATGCCAAGAACAGATTCATACTGGTAAGTAGCATTTGCCTTATATTAATCCTGATACTGGACATACTTTGGCTAAAACTCCAGCAAAACACAAGCTTCCTGCAGAGGACACTTCCGATAAGATTCCCTTAAAGGAGAGGAAGGACATAGTTACTACCTCTGTTTATCCTGCCCCACAACCCTCTCCACCTCCACCATCTTCTCCACAATTAATAATTGAAGATCAATTACTCATAACTCCTCAGGGATCTCCACATACAGATCCAGATGTGGATCAAGGTGATGATGATACTCATTTGCCTACAGTCCCATGGAATGATTACACCATTGACCCTCCAGTAGACAATGAGCCAGATCTTTATCCTGCTAAACCATCACCACCAGATGAAAAAATGGCTTATCAACAGCTCATTGCCAGAGCAGCAGAATATCATGGGGTACCATTACATAAAGAAATATTAGAAGAGGACTTTCGATTTGAAACACTTGAGTCCACACATAGTTTAAGTCAAACACTCCCTATGCTTAAAGGTATGCTAAGACATGCAGATGATATCTTTAAAGACCCTGTCAGAGCGCGTATTTGAACTCCAAGGGTAGATAACAAATATATACCCTCACCATCAGATCCTGTGTTTACCAAGAGTCAATTACCTCTTGACTCACTAGTAGAGTCCAATGCCTGCAAAAGAGCTAACTCGCTCCCAGGGTATTTAAAAAATGCCTAGCAGTGGTAGCAGCTCATCTCAGAAGACAACATATTCATGTCTTCCCATAGCTAGACAACTGGCTCATCAAAGCCAGTACACACCAAAAACGTCTTCAAAACACTCAGACCACACTACACCTACTTCACCAACTGGGTTTCATGGTCAACATTCAAAAGTCTCTCCTACAGTCTGGAGATACAATCCTATCTAGGACAACTTCAACACTCAAACGGCCCTAGCCTCTGCAAATACAGCCAGAAACTCTACTGCTGCAGTTCCAAACCAACCAAACCTTGCCAGACAGGAATTTCATACGCCTACTTGTAATGATAGCTTCATGCATTGCAATAGTACCTCATGCAAGACTACACATGTGTCTATTGCAAGAATGCTTAGCACGTCAGTGGAATCAGTCACAGGGTCAATTAACACATCTAGTGTTGGAAGACAGTTGCACCCATTGCTGTCTGCAGTGGTGGTTACCACAAAATGTATCAAAAGGGTGACCTTTCATCGACCCTGTTCCACAAGTCGTGCAACAGCAGACGCATCTCTCACCGGTTGGGGTGCACATCTCCATCATTACGCAATCCAAGGTCTCTGGGACAACAAACACAAATGCCTCCACATCAACTATCTAGCGCTTCTAGCAGTGTTTCTAGTGTTGAAAGCCTTTTAGTCTTATCTCACAGGCAAAGTTGTGCTAGTCCGCACAGACAACATGACAGCAATTTACTATGTACAGAAACAAGGGGGGACACACTTTCTCAAACTGTCACACCTCTCTCAGACAATTTGGAAATGAGCAATCCATCACAAGATTCACCTTCTGGCAGAACACCTCCCGGGAGTGAATAATCAAATTGCCAACCTCCTCTGCAGGAGACAGCAAATACACGAGTGGGAACTTCATCCCCAAGTTCTCCTTCCATAGTTTCAACAATGGGGTTACCCACATAGAGATCTGTTTGCCACAGTAGACAACGCCCAATGCCCAAACTTCGCCTCCAGGTTTCCACACCCTCTCTCCAAACTCAATGCCCTTTGGCTCAATTGGTCAGAGATATTTGCCTATGCCTTTCCGCCTCTCTATTCCTTCCGTTTCTAGTTCAGAAAGTCAGGCAAATATCACACCCACATGGGCCCGTCGACCGTGGTACACTACCCTGTTGAAGCTTTCAGTAGTTCCACATCAAAAGCTACATCTCACCTCCAGTCTTCTCCCAATGAGGTCAACTTAGCGATTTGGCTCCTGAAGTTATAGAGTTTGGATATTTACATTTACCACCAGACTGTATGACTATTCTGACAGAAGAAAGAAAACCTACTACCAGGGCTTGGAAACAATTTGTTGTTTACTGTAATAACAAAATTATACCTCTAGACACTTCTGTTCAGAACATTGTTACCTTTTACACTTAAAGCAATGAAGTCTAGCTTACACATCTATTAGGTTGTTACCAGTTTCACAGAAGTTCCAGGGATCCTGATCCTGGATAATATTGCCCAAGTATGGTTTTAATGGGTGGAGGAGAATGGCTCAAGGCACAGGACCTTTCCAGCCCCGTTATGTAACAATACAGGGAACATTTTGAGCATCTATTCCTCCTTAATTTAGTGAGTGTTTTGAGCATCAAAGAAGACTTGAATTTGAATTCTTGTGATTTTTTAAGAAATAATTGTTTTTTATTCTTTTTATATATTCTTGTCATGACCAAAATTGTTGGTTACATCCTTGTTATTCCAGAATGTTATTTGGGTAATATTGTAAATACTGCAACAGCCTGCAACAACCGACACGTGATTCGCCCCACGTTGTCAGTAGGACCAGGGCTTTTTCAAGGCTTCTTAATAAGTCAGTGAATCATGGTAGTTTCCTTTAGCCTATTAAATAATGCATCAGTCTTCAAGCAAATATCTCAGATTACCGTGACGTTTGCAATGTGGGATTGGCCCAGGACTGCCGTTCCTCTTCAAAGACATTTCTGCACTTATTATGTCTATTAGGTTGCACCTTGCAGCAGTAGCTGCATATTTGCAAATCAGACAACATTTCTCTTTGTCCAAAGTTCCTGTCATCAAAGCATTTATTGAGTGCTTAAAAAGAGTTATTCCACCAAGAATTCCACCGTCACCAATGTGGAATCTTAATGTTGTACTTACAAGACTTAAGGGTCCACTTTTTGAACCGTTAAACAAGTGTCCTTTACAATTTCTCTCTTGGAAGGTTGCATTCCTTATTGCAATCACTTCATTAAGGAGAGTTGGTGAGATGCAGGCATTAACTTTAAAAGAACCCTTATTTTAGCTCCACACAGATAGGGTAGTTCTTCGCACAAATCCCAGATTCCTTCCCAAAGTGGTTTCTGCTTTCCACATTAACCAATTAGTTGAGTGACTTGTGCTCTTTCCTCAACCTGATTCGGTAGCAGAACAAGCTCTTCATACACTTGATGTCAAAAGAGCTTTATTTTAATATATCAAGAGTACAAAAGATTTTCATAAAACAAAACAAACGTTTGTTTCATTTACACCACCTCACAAAGGCATTCCTATTTCTAAATCTGGCATTTCGAGAAGGATTGTTAAATTGATTCAAATTTTCTATGCAAAAGCTAAAAGAACTGTATCTATACTACCTAGAGCGCATTCCACTCGCAAAATAGGGGCATCTATGGCCTTTTAAGGTAACATTCATATAGCTGACATTTGTAAAGCAGCAACATGGTCTACACCACACACAATTACCAAACATTATTGTTTGTAAGTACTAGCATGCCAACAAGCCAATGTAGGACGGGCAGGGCTAAAAACACTTTTACAAACACCTGCAACCTCTACCGGTTAGCCACCGCTTTGGGAGAATACTGCTATATAGTCTATGTAAAGCATGTGTATCTACAGCACATGCCTTAAACGGATTATGTTACTTACCCAATAAGTATCTGGTCATGGCATGTAGAGCTGCAGATTCATATGCCCTGACCCACCTCCCCGGGCACCTGTAGTTGTTGCAGTTATCTTTATTTACATTATCTATGCATAGACATCGCTTACTACACTCACTTACTCCATTCTCACCCTCTTGCGGGAAAACAATCTAACAATGGAGTCAAAGCCCATGCGCACTATCACCAAATGAAGGAGTCACCTTACCTTGTGATTGGAAAGACTTCTTTGAAGAAAAGTAACTTGCAAGCATTCTGACCCAACACTAGATGGCAGGAGTATGCAAAGCATGTGAATCTACAGCTCTACATGCCAAGAACAGATGCTTACTGGGAAAGTAACATAATCCTCGACACAGAACCATGAAAATTGGAAACTATTTCATGGTTCACTCTGAAATATGGATTTCATCTTTATAATAAAAGCACCCAACCACTCTAAAGAACTTAAACTAAATTATGCAGCAAAAAACATAAATTATGTGGCACATTCTCCGGCAGTATTATTTTTATCCATTTGAGTTAGAAAGAAACATACCTACATTATCTTTGGCAGAGGCAGATGTTGAAGTTCAGCAGCATGGCTCCTGACTTGGATCGCCTGAATGAGCTTGGCTACAGGCTGCCGCTGAACGACAAGGAAATAAAACGAATGCAGAACCTCAACAGGCGCTGGTCAATGATCTCCTCCCAGACGACAGAAAGGTTTAGGTAGGTTTTCCAGGTACTTCACAGTACAGTTGTTTGTGTTGAAAAGGTTTTATTTGACTGGCCTCCTCTTAAATTGAATGTGATATGTGTTGGTACAACAAATTGCAGGAGGGATGGACTCTGTGAGTGAATGGGGAGTATCATATGGAGCGGTTGTGCGACCTCACAATGTAATAAACTTACCAATTGCTTTAGCACCAGTAGGTTTTGTTTGGGAAACTTTGACCTCAACCCTGGGTAGCTGTGGTTCTGAGCAGTCAAGATTCATACAAAGGATCAAGTGTAAAGCATTTAAAACAGCACCAAAACAATTGAAGAAGGAATACACAGGACACAAACGACATCTGACACTAATTAATAACAAGCTTCTGCGATGCAATAGGTCTCGCATTTACGCGAGTTTGAGCTATTGGTATTGTAAATGACAATGCCTTTTATTTATGTTTTGGTTTCTAAAACATAAATAACAGGCATTGTCATTTACAATGCAAATAGATTAAACTCTCGCAAATGCAAGACCTATTGCATTCCAAATGCTTGAAGGCATCGCTGAGTTGCCCCCTTCTGTCTCCCATGGCCCCTGAAGAGCTCCACATTTGCTACAAGTTAAATAAACAAGTTGTGGTCACAACTGCACACGAGAGACCCTCCTGCAGTAAGAGAAACTCTTTAAGGAAAATAATGCTTACAGACTAAAGAAGACGTACTGTGTAACAACTGAAGTAAAAGGGACAGTCCTCATGGGAGATTACAAATGAAGACAATGTGGTACTAAAGAGGGACTAAAAAGCCTAATAACGAATCAGAAGCCAGCATTTACGAAGGACAATAACTCAAGCCAATGAAAAATATAGGCGGAGAGTGGGCTGGGCTTCAAGCACATACTCCAATACAGCATGGCTTGCAGAGCAGCGCATGCGCTACCCAGGCACGACCTAAAAATAGGTTAGATTTCTACATATTTTTTTACACAAAGTGAAAAAAGATTCAGTGGAGTTTTCTGGAGATACAGATTTTACAATGTATAGTAAATCAACGCTTTTTACTTAACCGAGAACAGGCATTGGCAAATTCAACGAATTTGACTCTTAGAAACCTTTTGAAGAAAAACTTTGTTAAGTGTCAATGCGGTTACTTAGAGTCACTTTAGGCAACCAACTCTTGCAGAGACCCAGTCAGGTGTCTAATGCAAGGGATACTGCTGATGCTACTCAAGGATGCTGAAGATGCTGTGTGGTTGACGTTTTTTTTTCTAGGGCTACTCGTTGGTCCAGAGGCTTAGTGAGGCGATCCTGACCACACTGGTCGATGTCCATTCAAGTCCTCTTGTGCATGACAAATGTACAGTCGCCCAGTACATTGGTTTGACAGTTTTCTTCTTATGGCAGTAACATTCCTTCTGGGTGACCTAACTGCACTCTGACGACACTCCTGGGTCCAGCAGACTTGGGGGCGAATGTTTAGCATTGGATCTTGATCCATTTGGTGCACAGCAGCGAGGACCTGTGATTCAGGTATCCTGAATGCCAGCTCGCACCATCAGCTGTTGTAGCCTTGTGCTGAGAACAGGAGGTCAGCCAAGATTCTCTTGCTTTGGCTAAGTTCAGGAGTAGACTTCTGCATGAGCAGGACCAAGCAGGCCTAGTCCCTTCTCCTTTGCTAGCCACCAGGTTCAGTAGGTGCAGTCCAGGTTGGTGTAACCTCTCTTCGTTGGGTTATTGGTGCAGAAGGGAAGTCCTTCTTCGGCCCTCTTCTCCAGTCCCACGAGATCTGAGTTCTTGGTGCCAGAGGTGCCTTTTTATGTTTAGAAAATGCCATCAGGGGAGGTCATGGTCACTAGCGATTGGGCTACCAGATTCCCTCCATTCTGATGACAACTTCATAGAAAGTGAGGCATCTAGCTATCCCAGAGGTCTCTATTTTGTGTATTATGTAATAAGTTGTTTGATAGCTTACAGTACCTTACAGTATCAACTTTAGTAGTCCCAGTCAGAGGTCAGCAAGGCTGAGGTGTCGGCTTATAGCTCTGCACTCGTCAGTAGGGCTGCTAGCCTTTTCCAGAGTAAAAACGCAATTGCAGACTTTTAATGCTGAAAAATGTAAAAATCCATGGTCCATTTTTTAACTCAATACGCTTACTTTAGGACTTGGTGTTATCATTGCTTTAAATGGCAGAGTCGAGTTAGCTGTTTAAAACTGCCCTGTTTTTCCTTTGTCACATCCATGTGGCACAACCAGTGCTGCAATCCCTGAGGTGACTCTCTAACTTTCAGGTCTTAGGTACTCTTGGTACTATATACAAGGGACTTGCAGATTATGCCAGTTGGGTGCTAGCTAGTTCAAAATACACTCTTTGAAGGTCAGAGCACGGGCACTAAGGTCTGGTTAGCACTCTCAGAGTTGAAAAAGCTGCAGCATCCGTCCAAAACTTTGGGAATGACCATACAAAAGGAGGCTTTTCCTTACAGCCTCTGAATATGTTACTGACACTATAAGCAGAGAGCACTCCAGCTGGTTAGTGGTTGCTGTTGCACAAAAATGAGGGGAAGTTTCACTAAGCTATTAAGTTCACTATGTATCCCAGTATGCCACACAGTCGCATAATTAGCCCTCGCCGTCAATATAACCTCTCTATCAAGGATAATTGATTGCATCTACAAAGCACTTCAGATAGTAATAATAAATCAGCGAAGGCATCTATGATGCTTTCGTACATAGCTACTTGGAAAAGTAAAGACAATTGAGAAAATGAGCATTGGCAAAGCCAATAAGTCTTACCTTATTGACTCTTTGGCTTTGCCCCTGATCTTTGCTAATGCAGTGCAATATCTACAAAAACAAAAAATGTTTTAAAAAACACACAACTTAAATAGATAAATGAAAAACAGAAAATGTGTTAGCTCAAACGTGCTTTCTTAGTTGTTAAGGTCTCAGTAGCAACTGGCAGCTTCCAGTCCCTTAAAAAAAAAAAAGTAAAATAAAATAAAATGTAAAAAATAAATTCTCACAATGGAGAGGGGAGAGCAACCAGCAGTGAATGCGAGGTGGGAGAGAGGGAAGCAACAAATAGTGGAAAATAGGGAGGAAGCAACGAGGAGGGGTAGGGTGAGGGGAAGCCATAAGTAGGGGGAGAGGTGAGGAACTGGATGGGAGAGGAGAAACAAGTAAGAGTAGGGATGTAACTCCCTACACTCCCCTAACACCTCTAAATCTCGTATTTTGGGGCCCCTGGCACCAGGAAATTCGATCCTGTCGACCTAAAAGAAGAAGAAGGACTGAATAGCCGCAAACTGTCAAGAATTCCTGTCATACAAGGGAAACACGCCCTTATGTAAACAGGAGAGCTGTTACATAACTCAAGGGAAACACGCCCTTATGTAAACAGGAGAGCTGTTACATAACTCAAGGGAAACACGCCCTTATGTAAACAGGAGAGCTGTTACATAACTCAAGGGAAACACGCCCTTATGTAAACCGGAGAGCTGTTACATAACTCAAGGAAAACACGCCCTATAAAGGGAGGAACCGGGAGGTACAAGGCTGTCGGATATTGTGTTTACACCGACGTACCTGCTTCGTGAAGAGCAGTGTTCCGGAGTGGTGCTCCAGTAAGGCAAGAACGGAGGTAGGTCGAGTCGTTACTCCCTGGGCCGTGTCTTGCCCCATCGTCACCTGTGAAGGACCCGGAAGCTCTACCGGTCAACCATTGAGCTTCGCTTTTTGACTCGGCTGAGTCCAAGCGCAGTGGCGCTTTTGCTGGTTGGAGTCGTAACTCCCAGCCCGACCAGAGACACAGGGACTGCCAGCTGTAACGCACACCAGGAGGTGTTTGCCGCGTTACAGACTCGGAAGTCCACAGGATCGATCGAGCGGCTGCTCTCGGTTCAGTCTTCTTGCTTGTGATTGGGGTATCGGTGACGCATCACCAGGAGGTGACTCCGCGTCCCGGTGCAGTCTGAGGAAGAGGTTGAGCGGCTGCTCCCTTCAGGTAGAGACCCCGGCTGGGTGTTTCCCTGACTCCTCGATTCTCCCCAACACTCTTCGTGCCCCTCACAGCCTACCGATTGGCATTGTCGGCCATTTCATTTCTGCCCTCTGTTGGCATACGCCGGGATCGGCGTATATGCAGAGGACGGTTAGGACCATCCGTGCTGTGGGCTGGTAACGTACTTAGCCTGGAGGATTCCAGTGACTATAACTTTTGTTTGTTCTTTGTATTTTATTTGCCTTCATTAAAAGAACTAACCCTTCACAAGTGGTTGCGTCCTCATTGTCGTGTCTGTTAAACGATCCTGAGACGTTCAGGGCGTTACAAAATATCCGACCTTAATAACACTAACTGTCTCCCGGCCGATAACAGACATGGCAACACTTGATGATGTGCTGGCTGCTTTAGCGGCCATGCAAGTTGAAGTGGCTGCCTCTAGGCAAGAAACAGCCGATGTAAAAGCCAGACTGGATGCTATCCAATTGGACCCGCTCACGCCCAGCACCTCCCTCACGAACCAGACCCCTGCGGTAGTAGTGGAAATGCCGGTAGCCATCCCCTTGGCAACACCAGAGAGGTACAGTGGGGATCCTAACACAGTGCAGGTATTCCTCACACAAGTGGCGCTACATTTATCGTGCAAACCAAAGGCGTTCCCCACGAGTCAGGCTCGTGTGGCTTTCCTTATATCCTATTTGGCTGGAAACGCGGCACAATGGGCCGTACCTCTGGTGAGCAGGGACGACCCCCTCTTATGTGATTGGGGTGCTTTTCGCGAGGAATTCCTGAAGGTATTCGACAGAAGGGCTGACTCGTACACGGCGGACCGTGAAATGCTTGAGTTGAGACAGGGATCCAACGACCTGGTGCAGTATCTCAACGCGTTCCGAAGGCTGGTTGCGGAAACCAAGTGGCCTGTTGCTAAACAGACGGCGCTCTTCCATCAAGGGCTGTGCGATGAGCTCAAGGACGCCGTGGCTCATATTGACCCTCAACCCAAGACATGTGAGGGCCTTATCAACCTGGTATTACGGCTGGAACATAGGCTAAGTGAAAGAAAGGGGGATCATGGGAGAAAAGGAAAATCCCTTCCATCCTATGTGACGGTGGGAAGTCCTGAAACTTCCACCGCATCCAAGGGAGAACCCATGGACATCAGCGCAATACGAGCGAGCCTCACAGCCACGGAGAAAGAGTCACGCCGTAAACAAGGATTGTGCCTATATTGTGGCAAAAAAGGCCACTACGTACGTGAATGCCCTGCCAAACCGAAGACGTCACGTTATCGGGCCAACCGGTCGGTAACAGCCGTGGTGGACATACCGGCGGAAAACTAGAGGACTCCAAGACCAGAGAAGGGGCATCTCGGAGTCACTCATCCATCCCTTCACTTTCCAACTCGGTCACTAAGGGACAACGACACCTGTTTATCACGGTGCACGTGGGAGTGCATGACCAGTGGATACCCGTTGTGGCCATGGTGGATTCAGGGGCCACTGGCATGTTTATGGACCACAACGAGGCATGCAGGCTAGGGCTAGTGCTTCTTCCCAAAGCAGTACCCGAAGACGTCTATGCGGTAGACGGAAGGCGATTGGTGACGGGGCCCATCGGACAGCACACGGGGGTCCTTCCGATGAGATATGGGAGGAACCATTTGGAACAAATCGATTTTAACATCATCCGAGCGCCCCAATATGGCGTCATATTGGGATTGCCGTGGCTACAGAAACACAACCCCTTTGTGGATTGGCCAACACATCGCATCGAAATGACGTCACCGTATTGCATCCTGCATTGTGGAATAAGAACGGAATCCCTTGACGCAGATGAGAGCGGGAGTCAGACGGTGGCTACAGCGGCAGAAAAAGATGTGGCTCTCCCCCAGGCTTATCACAGTTTTGAGGATGTATTTGATGAGGTGAAGGCGGAAGTGCTACCACCACATAGACAGTTTGACTGCCAGATCGACCTGGTGCCAGGGGCCAGCGTTCCCAGCGGCAGGCTGTATGCCCTGACGGAGCCTGAAAACGTGCATCTCCGGGGGTACCTGGATAAACTCCTCAAGCTAGGATTCATCCGCCCGTCCAAGTCTCCGGCCGCCTCGCCACTCTTCTTCATCCCGAAGGCTAATGGGGAGCTGAGAGCCTGTGTGGACTTTAGGGCATTGAATGCGATAACCATAAAAAATCGGTACCCCTTGCCTCTCATCAGTGTACTTCTGGAACAGGTCAAGAAAGCTCGTATCTACACCAAGTTGGATTTGAAAGGGGCATACCATCTGGTGCGCATGAGGGACGGAGACGAGTGGAAGACCGCCTTTAAGACCAGGTTCGGCCTTTTTGAGTACCTCGTCATGCCGTTCGGTCTGTGCAACGCCCCGGCAGCCTTTCAGTACTTTTTGAATGAGGTATTCAGAGAGGAGTTGGATATCTACGTGGTCGTATATATCGACGACATCCTCATCTATTCGTCCAGTGTGGAGGAGCACGTACACCACGTCAAAGCTGTGCTCCAAAAGCTGAGGGAAAACATGCTGTTTTGTAAACTCAGCAAGTGTGACTTCCACGTCACATCCGTGGAATTTCTCGGAGTGATGCTGAGTCCAGAGGGACAGGAGATGGCAGAACGAAAGATCAAGGCGGTGAAAGAATGGCCGGTGCCCCAAAGCGTGAAGGACGTCCAAAGTTTCATTGGCTTCGCCAACTTTTACAGGCGGTTTATAGATGGATTTTCAGGAGTGGTGGCCCCAATCACACAGCTACTGAGGAAGTCCAAGGAGTTTGTCTGGTCCCCTGAAGCGAACAAAGCCTTTGAGGCCCTGAAAAGCGCCTTTGGTAAGGCGCCGGTGTTGGCTCACCCCGATCCGGATCTCCCCTACGTGGTGGAAGCGGACGCGTCGGATGTGGCGCTGGGGGCTATCTTGTCCCAACGCAACCACGACACAGGGGTGCTTCATCCCGTTGCGTACATGTCCCGCAAACTCAACGACGCCGAACGCAACTACCATATTGCGGAGAAGGAGCTTCTCGCAATCAAGGACGCCTTCACCGAATGGAGGCATTGGTTGATGGGGGCAAGACATGTGGTATCGGTGTACACGGACCATCGGAACCTACAGTTCATGACGGCCACTAGACACCTTTCTCCCAGGCAGCTGCGGTGGATGATCTTCTTTGCGGGGTTCAACTTCCGCATCACATATCGGCCGGGGACGGAAAACCGGAAGGCGGACGCCCTGTCCCGTCAATCTGCAGTTAAGGAACCATTGCCTGCAACCGAGCGTTCCATCATTTCCCCGAGGATGGTATTGGGGGTTATCCAACCGGATACTTTCCTGAGGGGAATAAAGAGAGGGATCAGGTCATTCGCATGGCGGAGGTGGCTCCTCAGTCACAGAGAATGGCAGCTGAAGGACGGGATACCCCTGAAGGGCAGGTGCCTATTGATACCCACGCCTAGGCTAAGGAAACAAGCATTCATCTGGTGCCATGACTCTCCATGCGCAGGTCATTTGGGCTTTGAAAAAACGGTGGCTAGCATGGGACGACATTTCTGGTGGCCAACCATGAGAGTGGATGTCAGGAGGTGGGGACAGGAGTGTCCTATGTGTGCTACCATGAAGGCCGACCATGGCCGAACCCAAGGGCTCTTACATCCCCTTCCGACCCCGGATAGACCATGGGATAGCATATCACTGGACTTCGTGGTGGGCCTACCGGTAGACCAGGGGATGACGGCAATACTGGTGGTGGTGGATTACTTGACGAAAATGGGGCACTTCATCCCCTGCAAGAGAGTCCCTACGGCCGGGGAATTGGCGTCACTACTCCTAAAGAATGTGGTACGACTGCATGGATTACCTGGGGTGATCGTGTCGGACCGGGGGTCGCAGTTTACTGCGCAATTCTGGAAGACTTGGTGCACTGCGCTGCATGTTAAGACCGCCCTGTCCACCAGCTACCACCCTCAAACGGACGGCCAAACCGAGCGCCTGAACCAAACGCTCAAACAGTATCTGCGATGTTTTGTGGACCAGGGCAGGGAAGAATGGGTCGACTTGCTATGGGTTGCAGAGATAGCCTATAACAACGCCACTCACAGCTCCACACAGTCATCTCCGTTCTATAGCAACTATGGCCAACATCCCAGGTTCTTGCCATTTCTACATCCGTTCAGAGAGGACAGGATTCCCGCCACAGCGGACAGGGTGGCACACATAAAAGACACGTTGATGCGCTCAAGGGCTGTCCTAATAGAGGCCAAGAGAAGATACAAGGCTGCGGCAGATAGGAAGAGAAGGCCCGGGCCACTGTACCGCACTGGAGACTACGTCTGGATATCCACAAGAAACATGAGGTTTCGAAAGAACAGTGTGTTCCATCCCAAGTACATGGGCCCCTATCGAATTACCAAGTGTATGGGTCCCGTGAACGTGAAGGTGTGCTTGCCCCAGTCATTGCGGATACACCCTGTCTTTCATGTATCATTGCTCAAACCAGCACCCTCCAAGCCGTCTGGGACACCTAGGCCGGTATGCGTGGAGTCGGAGGTGGAGTATGAAGTGTCGGGCATACGGGCGTCCAAATGGCGCAGGGGGAAGCTGTGGTACCTGGTTGCGTGGAAAGGCTATGGCCCGGAGGAGCATTCATGGGAACCGGCTGAAGGGGTTCATGCTCCGCGCTTGGTCTCCTTGTTCCATCGGCGTTTTCCTGCCAGCGCTGGACCCGTGGGGAGCCGCTGAGAGGGAGGATGTACTGTCAAGAATTCCTGTCATACAAGGGAAACACGCCCTTATGTAAACAGGAGAGCTGTTACATAACTCAAGGGAAACACGCCCTTATGTAAACAGGAGAGCTGTTACATAACTCAAGGGAAACACGCCCTTATGTAAACAGGAGAGCTGTTACATAACTCAAGGGAAACACGCCCTTATGTAAACCGGAGAGCTGTTACATAACTCAAGGAAAACACGCCCTATAAAGGGAGGAACCGGGAGGTACAAGGCTGTCGGATATTGTGTTTACACCGACGTACCTGCTTCGTGAAGAGCAGTGTTCCGGAGTGGTGCTCCAGTAAGGCAAGAACGGAGGTAGGTCGAGTCGTTACTCCCTGGGCCGTGTCTTGCCCCATCGTCACCTGTGAAGGACCCGGAAGCTCTACCGGTCAACCATTGAGCTTCGCTTTTTGACTCGGCTGAGTCCAAGCGCAGTGGCGCTTTTGCTGGTTGGAGTCGTAACTCCCAGCCCGACCAGAGACACAGGGACTGCCAGCTGTAACGCACACCAGGAGGTGTTTGCCGCGTTACAGACTCGGAAGTCCACAGGATCGATCGAGCGGCTGCTCTCGGTTCAGTCTTCTTGCTTGTGATTGGGGTATCGGTGACGCATCACCAGGAGGTGACTCCGCGTCCCGGTGCAGTCTGAGGAAGAGGTTGAGCGGCTGCTCCCTTCAGGTAGAGACCCCGGCTGGGTGTTTCCCTGACTCCTCGATTCTCCCCAACACTCTTCGTGCCCCTCACAGCCTACCGATTGGCATTGTCGGCCATTTCATTTCTGCCCTCTGTTGGCATACGCCGGGATCGGCGTATATGCAGAGGACGGTTAGGACCATCCGTGCTGTGGGCTGGTAACGTACTTAGCCTGGAGGATTCCAGTGACTATAACTTTTGTTTGTTCTTTGTATTTTATTTGCCTTCATTAAAAGAACTAACCCTTCACAAGTGGTTGCGTCCTCATTGTCGTGTCTGTTAAACGATCCTGAGACGTTCAGGGCGTTACACAAACAGCAAGTACTGTGGCAGGAGCAAAAGACTTGGCGCCAACCCTGCCGGCCTCTTAGCTGTTCCTGATGATTGCATCAGAGTTGACTCACCCTTTAAGCTGCTGTGCCTCCAAAAGCCTGAGAGGACCAGCACTTCTGCCAAGACTCAGGAACTCCAGTGGAGGAGCGGAGCTGCTTCTCTGCACCCTGCAGGCACCAAAGAAAGAAGTGTGAGGACTCTGGGCCAATTAAACCAGACACCTGCCAGCACCACTACACCCGTCGCTCCAAGCCTGAGTTAAAGTGGGCCAACAGTGCCAGCATGGTTCACCGGCCCTCCAAAGAAGAACTCTACCTTGGGTTTGCTAGGAGGGGATTCCTTAACGCCGAATGCAGCCTCTTGTTGCAGCCCCCTGACCGCTGGTGACTCGGCTGTGAAAAACCTGATGCCTCAAGCCACCTCTGCACCCATTCCCCCTGGGCTGAGTGGAAGTTGAACTAAGGTACTTCCAAGTCCCCAAGCATCATGAGACCTGAGCCTCCTGTTGGTTCAGCCTGACTGGTTTCCCAGTCAAAGCCTGAAGCCTCTTTTCGAACAGACTGATCCCCAAAGTATTACTTTGGGCACTCGGCTGAAAAGCACCTCTGCACCTGGCCGTCCCAATGCCGCCTTAGGTGACCTGTTGGTGCTGCCTTGGACCTTCCCCCATGCTTACTGTAAGTCTAGGAGTTTGGTCCCGTAAGTCGCTGTGAAGGGTCCGAATGTAGTACATGTTTTCCCCCGTAGGATAACATTGGGCACCCAACGCTGAAAAGTACCTCTGCACCCCGCCTCCCTGGTGCTGCTGAGGTGGCCTGTTGGTGCTGCCTTGTACCTTGCCCTATACTTACCTTGAGTCCAGGAGACTGGTCTCATAGGCCGCTGTGAAGTACCTGTATGCAGTGTATGTCTTTACTCCGTAGGATAACATTACCGCTTCAGAAATTGCACTGAGTTGACTTTTAAAATCTGTAAAAAGGCATATCTGATAGAGACTACTAGCCGCAGATTCCTTAACGTAAAATTATCTCCAGGCGTGAGACTGGAGGCGTGAGAATTTACGAATTTGCATCTTTTGTGGTTTTTGCTAGAGGTTCAGCTGGCCCAGCATAATCATCAGAAATTAGGAAAATTGGCAAGCACCACTCCGTGTGTGGCGAGATAAACAATGTTGACAACAAGTTTAGCTATTGTGTCGAAAATACGGATAACAGTTGGAATATATGGAGAAAATTGTTTGAAAGAGATGACTGCCTTATAGGCGATTCTAGCTTTGCATTTGGTTGGGGCAGAGTCCTGCCCATATTCGGATCATGTTATTCACTTGGTGCGGTTTGGGCATGGCACCATACCAAATTGCACGCATTCAGTTGAAATAATGGACTAATTGTGAATATGAAAAAAGGTGTGCATCCCTATTCTTGAGAATTCAAGTGGCAAAGTAGAGCCAGCCGTACACGACTGCTCTACCAGCCTGAAGTGGTGGACTGGGAGACTTGTTTTTTTCTTTGGGGGACCTCCAGGGTGACACAACCAGCGCTGCAATCCCTGAGGTACCCCACTTACTTATACGCCCTGTTTGCCATATACTAGCCATTTCCAATTGGGAAACTGAGATCTGGTTAGCAGGCCTGAGTGCACTTTCAGAGTTGGAACAACAGAAGCATCAGTCCAAAAACCTGGGGGAGACCATCCACAAAGAGGCATTTCCTTACACGTGGACTCTCATGAAGTGGTTAAGCGAAATGAAAAAAAAAATCCCTAAAAGTGAGCAGTGGAAGGATAGAAGCAAGCCACTCAGAGAGATGTGAAAGGGCCTATTCTGCAGGGGAGGGACATACACAAGATTGACAAGCTGAGACAGGGAAGGCCATCAAATAAGAAAGCAAAAGAGAGTTACAATAAAGCCAAACAATAGTACGCCATTGGTGGGCTCTAATCCCCTGTAAGGTCTTGATAATCCCACAGTAGATCTTTTAGAAACAGACATCTGCGTTGGCTTGTATCCTCGATTTAAAAAGAGACTATCCTGTTCTACTAGCATTGCTCTTAACCTGCTGTTAAGTGAACTTATTTATATCTTTGGAAACCTTCAATGTTACAGACCTATATTTGCAAAAATGATATAACCTGTGTCTTTCAGTCGGTTTTTTCCCAGGTACAGTGTTCATTTATAGACATTCATGTGCATTCTGAAACAGAAAGATATTTATTTTTGTAACATTTTGTAATTTTTCTTCCAGTAAGCTTCAGGCTTTTCTGCTGCAGCACCAGACATTTCTGGAAAAATGTGAAGCCTGGATGGAGCTGTTGGTTCAGACTGAGCAGAAGCTGGCTGTGGAAATCTCTGGAAACTATCAAAGCCTTCTGGAACAGCAGCGGGCACATGAGGTAACGTACTGTTTTATTTTATTGTAAACATTTATAAGTTGTCTGCACTGCTGTCAGACTACATTTGAGACTGCATTCGAGCACTTGAAGTGGAAGGGAGGATGGATTTTACATGAAGTAATTAGTTTAGTTCTAGATAGGCCAATTGGGGAATGCCAAAAGCCATTATTAGTGTATCTAGGCCTATAGGAAGAGGTGCACTTTCAGTGCAGGTCTGAATTTAATGTAGGAGGTTCCCGTCCGAGGGGAGGTGGGGTGGTTAGAGCCTTAGATATGTAGGTATCAGGGCCAGAAAGTGAAGCCTTAGGTATCAGCTGGTAGGCATTAATTCTTTGGAATCTTCCCAGGCTTTGAAGTCGGCTCAGCCGTTGAGGGGGACCTGTTACAGAGAATCTTGCTTGCGTCTGTAATGCCATTGGAGTTCTGAAGCTCACGGATCAGTCACATAGCAAAGTTTTGGGTATTTTGGGGTGGGGAGTTTTTGCTAGGCTATTTAGATGCACTTCAGTGGTCAAGATGAAACATAATTACAATGGTAAGTCTGACTATTGAGACTCCCATATCAGGACATGCAGCAGGAAGAAGTCACCTTTTACACACATTTCATTAAGGTTCGAAAGAGAGATTGATTTAAAAGATGGCACCAAGGTTGCAGATCTGAGTAGTTTTGGATTGAGAACCCATTAACTGTAACTAATTGGACTGAAAGAGTGAGGAGTGCTCAAGACTGGTGACTGGGAACTTAGTATTTTCAGGGTTGAAACAGAGACAATTTATATCATCCAACAGAGGATTTCCAGAAGGCATTCAATGATTGTGTGCCAAACTTTACTACCCTTCTGCAAATAAGGTTCATGTGCATATAATCTGTATGTCACTGTTAACAAAACCAAATGTGCTGTCACAATATGTTTAAAATAAAAGTTCTGCATTTCTAATATGGAATGAAAGCATTACTTGTAAAAGTAATGTTCAAGGCATATGAGCTGCAGATTACACACTTGTGCATAGATCGCCATCTGGTGTTGGGCCCGGATGTTTGCAGTTTGTTTTTCCTCTTGGAAAGTCTTTGGAAGTCACAAGGTCGGCGACTCCTCCTTTGGATCGTATTGCGCATGGGCTCCATCCTCAGATTGTTTTTTTCCGCCATCGGGCTCGGATGTGATCTTCGCACTCCGGTTCCGAACAGCTTCCAGTTCGACAGTCGACGCGCAATCCTCACCCCAAACCGCGGTATTGTTTCGATCGCGATCTCTCCCACTCGACGCGCCTTCTCATCGGCACGGACCTTCAGTTCCAGTTGTCGACGGCGGCCTTCGGGCCTCTCCTAGCTTCGGTCCTGGCTAATGGAAAGGACTCAATTTAAAAAGTGCCCTCGATGTGGGTCCAAATTCCCCCACACCGATCTCCACGAGGTATGCAATCTCTGCCTCTCCCCTGAACACGAGGCTCGAGACTGTCCGGCGTGTAAGTCCTTCCGGTCCAAAAAGACTATTCGGAACCGAAGAGCCAGAAGAACTATGGCGCACTCCTCGACGACGATTCCGGACGACATCTTCGGAGAAGGCATCGACGCTCCAGAGTGGTACACCGAAGAGGGCCTCGTCAGCGCTTCCGATGCCGACGACTCAGATGTGGAGGACATCACCCCGGCGCAGAGGGTCGTGAGTACTGATCCCCTCCCCACACCCCTGCCGGCACCGAAAAAGGCTCTGGTCACACCTTCGCCTCCGGGCCTAGGCAAGACCAAGGACACTGCTTCCAACACCCACCTTCGGGCCCGGTGAAGAAGCCAAGCAAGCCTTCCGGCGGCTCGGGCTCGAGCCAGCCTATCCTCGGTGCCGATAAACACGCTTCGGCACCGAAAAAGAAGCTGACCTCCATATCGACACCGAGCTCCGCACCGAAGCACTCTGGGTCGAAACCCAGCTCTTCGGCACCGACACCACCTTCGGTGCAGAAGAAAGCACACAAGGCCACCGGCACCGACACTTCGAGGCCGAAATCCATCTCAGCGCCGACCAAGCGTCCGGAGGTTCCAAAACCAGGTTCCAAACAACGAACCGGCAAGGAAAAGCCTAAAAAGCCAACGGCCCGACGCCTTCGGCGCCGACGGACAGACCAGCCTCACCGGACTTATTTACACCAGATCCCTTGCAAAAAACACTCACCAAGGATCCAAAAACAGGACATTTGACACTTTCTTCCAAAAAGAGACATTTGGAGAAGCCTGCTCCACCTCCGCCTCCAAAGAGGAAGGACTCTGCTACATCTCCGTTCAGAATACCTTCCCCACCTCTCCCACCTCCTCCACCTTCTCCACCTCCACCCCCTCTGCCTTCTCCACCCCAACCTCATCGTTCTCCCACCCCTTCTCCACACGATGATAATTACGGGGACCCATATCATGGCATAGGGGATGTCCCCCAGGACCTACCCACAGGGGAGCCCACTTCTACAGGATCCCCAGACCCATGGGACGATTACAATATCCCGGATATCCCCAACGTCCCACAAGATGAACTTTACCCCTCCAGGCCATCTCCACCGGAAGACTCATTGGGGTTCCACCATCTACTTCAGAGGGTGGCA
Organism: Triturus cristatus; assembly: GCF_964204655.1. Lineage (NCBI taxonomy): Eukaryota > Metazoa > Chordata > Amphibia > Caudata > Salamandridae > Triturus > Triturus cristatus. The sequence goes on from NC_140589.1 coordinate 1,005,018,812, forward strand.
CACTATCACGGGGTAGACTTGCATACCGACCCCGTGGAGGAAGATTTCCTCCGTGACACATTCGACACCACACATAGGTCTACCTCCATATTACCTATGCTTAAAGGAGTGGTGAAACATGCGCCAGAAGTTTTTAAGGACCCAGTTAGGGCCAGGGTCATTAACCCGCGCATAGAAAAGAAATACAAAGCTGCCCCCACAGATCCCTCCTACATCAGAGGGCCAGCGCCACTAGATTTCCTAGTGGTGTCCACTGCACGCAAAAGGGTAAATTCTCAGGCGTCAGGCAAAGCACCACCGCCTGACAAAGAGTCAAAGCTACTGGACGCATCAGGAAAGCGCACTGCGTCACAAGCAGCCAATATGTGGCGTATCGCCAATACTCAAGCGCTATTGGCCAGATATGACGGGGCACATTATGACGAGTTAGAAAGCATAATGCACCTCCTCCCTGAAAACTATAAAGCTAGGGCCAACAAACTAATTCAAGAGGGTAAGACTATCACTAACACCTCTATACGCTGTGCCTTAGATGCAGCAGACACAGCTTCCAGAGCCATCAATACCAGCGTCCTCCTCCGTCGCCATACTTGGCTACGAATATCAGGGTTTAAACCGGAGGTACAAGCCTCCATCCTTAACCATCCCTTTGACCAGGAACATCTATTTGGCCCAAAAGTGGATGAGGCCCTAGAAAAAATGAAGAAGGATACGGATACGGCGAAATCCATGGGAGCCTTAAAGTCACACCCTCCTAGATGCTCTTTTTGCCGCTCTTCCTTTCGAAGTACATCTAGAGGCTACTCTTCAGACACCGCGTCCACTTCGTACAAATCCCCCGCTCAGTCCACCTTCACGAGGGGTTATCAAAGAGGCGGCTATAGGGGTAACAATAATAAAGGCAGAGGCAAAACAAACAATGCCCGCTCTACCACAACGCCTACCCAATAACTTCCCCCCGCTCCCCCCAGACCATCCCACTCCGGTCGGGGGCAGACTCCAACATTTCCTTCCCGTCTGGGCTACCATCACCTCAGACAAATGGGTAACACAGATAATTCAATCAGTCTACTGCCTAGAATTAATATCTACCACCCCAAACATTCCACCCAGGCAGCGCCCAATGTCACAAGAACATTTAGTACTCCTAAAGCAGGAGGTAACCTCCCTCTTACAGAAATAGGCAATCAAACATGTTCCTACCAACCAACAAAACATGGGAGTCCACTCCCTATATTTTCTCATACCAAAAAGGGACGAGACTCTGCGGCCCATCCTAGATCTCCGGCCCCTAAACACATACATACACTCCGACCATTTTCATATGGTAACGCTTCAGCAGGTTCTTCCGCTCCTCTCCCAAAACGACTTTTTGACCACCTTAGACTTAAAAGACGCTTATTTTCACATTCCAGTGCACAAAGCTCACCGCAAGTACCTCAGATTTGTAGTGGACGGACAACACTTCCAATTCAGAGTGCTCCCATTCGGAGTCACAACAGCGCCAAGGGTATTCACCAAGTGCCTGGCAGTGGTGGCAGCACATTTGCGAAGACAACACATACTTAGACGACTGGCTGATAAAAGCCAGGTCATACAATCAGTGTGTACAACACACGTCTACCACCATTCAATTACTCCACCAGCTGGGCTTCACAGTAAACCACCAGAAGTCCCATCTCCAACCATCCCACATAAAACAATACCTCGGTGCCACCATAGACACCTCAAGAGCACTAGCTTACCCCAATCCTGCCAGGATTGCAAGCATTCAAGCTCTACGCGCAAAATTCATAGTACAACACTCCCTTCCAGCTCGAGTGTTTATGCAACTAATAGGGATGATGGCCTCTTGCATTTTCATAGTGCCTCACGCAAGACTCCAGATGCGTCCTCTCCAAGAGTGCTTAGCGCGCCAATGGAACCAGGCCCAGGGTCAATTAACATATCTGGTGTTTGTAGACGGTCGCACCCATCGCTCTCTGCAGTGGTGGAACACCACAAACCTTTCCAAAGGTCGACCGTTCCTGGACCCGGTTCCTCAAGTAGTACTGACAACGGACGCATCGCTCTCCGGCTGGGGAGCTCATCTACTACATCTCACCACACAGGGCAAGTGGACACCTCAACAAAAGTCACTCCATATCAACCATCTGGAGTTACTAGCAATCTTCTTAGCCCTAAAATCTTTTCAAACTCAAATTTCAGGCAAGGCAGTCCTGATCCGAACAGACAACATGACAGCCATGTATTATATTCAAAAACAAGGCGGCACACACTCTCCATAGCTCTCTCACCTAGCACAGAGCATATGGAGATGGGCAATACCCCAGAAAATCTTTCTCCTAGCTCAGCATGTCCCAGGAGTCCAAAACACAGTGGCAGATCTGCTCAGCAGGCAGACACAACAGATCCACGAGTGGGAGCTTCACCCGCAAGTTCTTCCCCCGTACTTTCAAATGTGGGGGCATCCACAGATAGACCTCTTCGCCACCCACGAAAACGCCAAATGCCCAAGCTTCGCCGCCAGATACCCACACCCATTGTCCAAAGGAAATGCGATATGGATGAACTGGTCAGGCAGATTTGCGTACGCTTTTCCGCCTCTCGCACTCATTCCACTAGTGGTGCGCAAACTACAACAACACTCCCTCACACTAATCCTAGTAGCTCCAACGTGGGCCAGACAACCGTGGTATACCAGACTGCTGGAACTATCTGTAGTGCCGCACCAAAAACTACACCTCTCTCCACACCTCTTAACCCAGAACCATGGAGAGATCAAACACCCGGACCCAGCGCAGCTCAACCTTGCAATCTGGCTCCTGAAGTCCTAGAACTCGGGTACCTAAATCTTCCCCCTGACTGTATGAACGTCATCAGAGAAGCTAGAAGACCTACCACTAGAGCGTGCTACGCCGCCAAGTGGAAACGTTTTGTTGTGTATTGCCATAACAACACCATCAATCCATTGGACGTGTCCATTCAACACATAATAGGCTAGTTACTCCACCTACAAAGGTGCAATCTAGCCTATACGTCCATTCGACTACACCTCGCAGCAATTGCAGCTTACCTACAAAACAGGCAACATCTCTCACTCTTTAGAGTACCTGCCATTAAAGCCTTAATGGAAGGCCTTAAAAGAATAATTCCCCCCAGAGTGCCACCCTCACCTGTGTGGAACTTAAATATCGTTCTCACAAGGCTAATGGGGCCTCCCTTCGAACCTCTGCATAAATGCGAACTACAAGTCCTAACATGGAAAACCGCTTTTCTTGTAGCCATCACTTCCCTTAGAAGGGTCAGTGAGATACAAGCACTTACCATTCAAGAACCCTTTCTCCAAATGCACCATAACAAGGTTGTTCTCCGTACCAACCCAAAATTCCTCCCTAAAGTCATTTCTCCCTTTCACCTAAACAAAACAGTAGAACTACCAGTATTTTTCTCGCAACCACAGACCGTTGCAGAAAGGGCTCTTCACACACTGGATGTCAAACGAGCCTTACTCTACTACATTCAGAGAACACAACCTTTCCGTAAGACCAAACAACTGTTTGTTTCTTTCTCTCCACCACACAAAGGTAACCCCATCTCAAAATCGGGGATAGCTAGGTGGATTGTAAAATGCATTCAAATCTGCTACCATAAAGCAAAGCGAACGCTATCCATTCCCCCAAAAGCCCATTCTACACGAAAAATAGGGGCTTCCATGGCATTCTTAGGGAACATCCCATTAGATGATATCTGCAAAGCAGCTACATGGTCAACACCACACACTTTCACCAAACACTATTGTGTAGATGTGCAAACTAAGCAAAAGGCTAGTGTGGGCCAGGCTGTACTCAAAACGTTATTTCAAACCACTGCAACAGATACGGGAGGTCGCCGCTAACGGTGGGTACTGCTATATTATCTATGCACAAGTGTGTAATCTGCAGCTCATATGCCTCAAACGGAATATGCTACTTACCAGTATGCATCTGTTCTTGGCATGTAGAGCTGCAGATCTACACACGCCCACCCGCCTCCCCGGCTTCCTTTATCTGTTCCAGTTTATCTTAGCACACACATGGGCATCTTCACTGTTACTTCTACGCTCCATCTTTCCATGCTGGCGAAAAACAATCTGAGGATGGAGCCGAAGCCCATGCGGAATACGATCCAAAGGAGGAGTCACCGACCTCGTGACTTCCAAAGACTTTCCAAGAGGAAAAACAAACTGCAAACATCCGGGCCCAACACCAGATGGCGATCTATTCACAAGTGTGTAGATCTGCAGCTCTACATGCGAAGAACAGATGCATACTGGTAAGTAGCATATTCCTTTTAGTTTTTCATATTACATTTATAAATATCTTCATTGCCTATGTAATCATATTATAATATGTATGTGTGTTTTCCTGCATGCAGGAACTAGTTCTGTGACAGGAAAGTCCCCGAAATATATTTTTATTCATTCATATTTCTCACTGAAACAACAAATGACTTAATTTTGTTGTGAGTCCCTGAAGTAAATATCACTTTCATGTCACTCTTTCTTATAATAAAACCAGATTTTACTGTTCACATTTCCATAAGATTATTTAAGTGTTTTCCCTGTTTACTAACAGCATGGGTGAATAGCAGGAGCACTTAAATTCTCAAGAAAGCACCATGATACCAGAGGTTTTTGTCCAAGCTTCCTAGCATGAAAAAAACAAAGTTGTCAACTTTTTCAATTTTCCTTGGTTTACTTCTTACTATAGAAATTGTGAACAATTCTGATTAGGCAGACCCTGAGATTAGAAGTGACACTATCTCACACTCCAATCCGTAAAAACTGGAAAACATTTATGGCTCTATTCTTCTCTCAGAAGTTGATCTGCTGATACACAATAATTAGTGACCCAACATGAAGCCCGACCCCCAAACCCCAAAGCCTTCTGACTCCTCATACCTGAAGTGCAGGGAGAGGGGAAAGCACTGTGAAACACTAATTTTGAGCAATATGTCTCATGAAAGCTTTAAAATGAGAAATTATTAATGAAGAAAACTGCAATTTTGATGTGAGTATCTCTGTATCTTGACATTTTTAATAAATAGCATTGTTCATAGCATGTGTGGCTGTAGATGCATATTCTGTGTATACTCCTGCTGTCTAGTATTGGGATTGGATGTTTGCATGTCGTTTTCCTTTGGAGAAATCTTTCAAGTCACAAGATGTGCTGTGACTCCTCTCTTAGTGGACAATCCACATGGGCACTGACTCCATATTAGTTTGCTTTTTCTGGCGTTGACTTGGGATGTTCACTCAGAGGGGCTGCTTGGAGTTTATTGTATTTCATACACATTCTTTTTGGACCCACATGATTGGATTTCAACACACGACGCGTCAGAAAACCGGTCTGTGCCTCAACAATTTTTCATTGCACTACTTAGTGGCACATCTTTGGAGGACTGACGTTCACCTCTCAATGCCAAGAACGCTGGTGGCCTCCCTGCGCTCTTCAGGGACTGCCTGTCCTCCATTAAATATCAACACCTGAAAATGCAGACCACATGGGGCATCCTTCCAACAGTGCAATTCCAAATACCTCTTGTTGGTCCAACACCACGTCTGCAATTTGTGTCTCTTGTCTGACCATGATGACACCTCCCGCAAGTTTGCCAGTCTTCCATTCAAAGCACACCCTAATAAAAGTAAAAGCATTGGGTACACCATAAGATGCACTAACAGGCTTTCTGCACCACTCTGGATGTCTTTGGGGAGAAATACCCCATCGGCGATGAAGAGAGCGGAATCTTTTGTGGCCAGGTTACACCCAGCCCTGCGAAAGTCTCTTCAAGTGCCTTGGAGCACAGTGAAGAGGAGGGCGTTGAACTGACGCTGTAGACCTTAGGCCCTCAAATGAAAATCACTGCTACAGCTGTAAGTATGCCAGTTGGCTCAAACACCGACACACCTAATACGGGGTTTCATAGAAGATCCTATGCCGAGGTAGAGCACTCTACTGCTGGTGTTGGGCATCTAGACCTGAGCACAAACACAAAAGACTGTCACCTCCAGGTCCTTCACCCTCTTTGGTCGGCACCAAAACAAGGCTTCTGAGCTGACAAATGCTTCGCACTTGTGCATCAAGCCTCACTGCCTTTCAAGCCCTTCACAATCCAAGGGTGCCAAGCATCTACACCAAACTCCAAGCTGGCACCAAAGGCACCCCCGAAGTGGGTGCCGAAGGTTCAGTCTAAGCTGAAAGTCCTATTGATGCTGAAGATCCTGTTGATGCTGAGAGCATTGTCAACTGCTGTTTCTGAGGAATCAGACTTTCCCATCTTGCAGCGCCTGCAGGAGGAGCTTGATCCCATACAGAAGTGTCTTTTTATCTATCCTGTTTCTGACAAGATCTCAGCGAATATTCTACCGCAGAAGCCATCAGTTACTCTGCCTCACAAGAGAGTGTTTGCCTTCAAAGAAGAACCATCCTCGGAGGCTACTCCTGATTGGCACCAAAGCAACACAGGGGTAGGGGTACAAGTCCTCTCATATATATTCCCCTGCCACCTCCTCCTCTGCCTCCTCCACCTCTTCCACCAGCTCCACATCCTTCACCAGCACGTTTATCTAAACCATCTACTCTACCTTTACTAGTGTTTAGAGACGGGTCCCCACACCCTATTTAGATAGAAGCAAACTATATGATCCAGTGGACCCATATGACCAACCCTTAGACCCAGAGCCTAGTGATGGACCACAGAAACAGCTTTGATGTTGAACCCCCCAGATGATATTGGCTTAAATCACAACTTGGTTAGGGAATCTTCACTGAATGACATCACGTTCTATCATGAGTTCATACAGGGGATTGTGAAGTGCCATTAGGTAGACATGAATGTCATTCAGGAGGAAGAGGATTTCCTTGTGGAGACACTCTCTCAAAGCCAAAACATTTTGTGCAGTTTTTACACTTGCTTATGGTAAATTGTCGCCAGAGAACAGCAGTCAAATTTCTGATAGTTACACTTAGGATTGAGAAGAAGTACAAACCCTCCCTTAACAACCCTATTTACATAAAAAGCCAGGTCCCTCAGGACTCCTTGGTAGTTCACACTGCCCTCCAGAGAGCCTGCGCACAAGCCATTGGCCATCTTTGGCCACCCAATAAGGAAAGCAAGAAAATGTATGCAATGGGCAAAACATTATAGTAGTAGGGACACCCATCCACTGGTGTACAGCCAACTCTGTCAATCTCATTTCACATTATTTAAGATCCCAGTGGGAGCAGTTACAGGAACAAGTAAAACACTTTCCAGATGAGTACAGAAAGAAAGGTGAGGAGATGGTGTCGAAGGGCAAGACTATTTAGAACGCCTACATATTTTGTGAGCTCGACACTGCGGACACAGCCTGTGGAGGGATCAACATAAGCGGACTCCTCAGACACCATGCTTGGCTTTGTGTCTCTGGGTTCAAACCTGAGTTCCAGCAGCATCTCCTCAACCTCCCATTCGATGAGGAGCATCTCTTCAGTACCTAGGTTGACAACATCCTTGAGAAATAAATAAGGAATATAGATTGCAAAGTCTGTGGATGTCTTCAAACTTTTACCCCGAGAGACTCTTTTTACAAGCAACAACCAATGGAAAGGTCCAAGGCAATGTCACCTTATCTTGTTAGAGACAGTAGCAAACCTTCAACCAGCAGACTGGCAGAGGTTATACCAAGGGTTCATACTGGGGTAACAGCAGAAGCTCAGGCAGAGGTGGCCCTGGTAAAGGAGCTTCTACCTCTGTGCAATGACTTCCCCACCTCCCCTCCATTTACAGTCAACTATCAAGGTGAGAATGCAGAGTTTTCTTTTTCACTGGGAGGAAATCACATCAAACCAGTGTGTTTTAGTGGTGGTACAACACGACTACTGCCTAGAGCTTCTCTTACCCTCTTTCAACATTCTTCCCCTCGACCATGTCCTCAGCACAGACCATTTCTGCTTCTTGGATAAAAAGGTACAAGTGCTCCTCGAGAAGGGTGCAATTGAGAGAATGCCCCCACAGCACCTCAGGAAAGGTGTATGCTCTCTTTACCTCCTTATTCCCAAAAAAGGTTGGCTCCCAGGCCCATCATGGACATCTGGCACTTAACAAATACATTCTATTGGAGCATTTTCATATGACTACTCTGCAGGACTTCATTCTATTGCTCCAACAAGGTGATTTCATTAATGCTCTTGACCTCAAGAATGCCTAGTTCCACATACCTAGTCACCCTGCTGACCACTGGTATCTTTGCTTTGTTGTAAGTGGATATCACTAACAGTTCAAAGTACTTGTTTTTGGGGACACCATGGCTCCAAGGGTGTTCACAAAGTACCTAGCAGTGGTAGACACACACCCATGAAGTGAGAACACTCACTTCTTCTACCTCAACGACTGGCTGATCAATTGCGGCAGCAGACAGCAATGCTTAGCCCACAATCAAGCAGCAACTTCCTAACTCAACAACCTGACGTTCACCATAAATGCCACCAAGTCCCACCTGGAACCCCTTCCAATGTAGCCTTTCTTGAATCTGTTTTGAATGTAGCTTCTGGGACAGCCAACCTCAACCAACAAAGAGTATTGGCATTTCAACAACTGCTGACTCTTTTTGAGCCCATTCGTCAACTCACAGTCAAAACAGTGATGCCTCTTTAGGAATTATGTCCTGGTACATTGCTCTGGTACCCCATGCCAGGCTACATATTTGTCCCCTACAAGAGTGCTTTGCAGCATAGTAGTCACAAGCACATGGTCACCAGGAAGATCAAGCTCTCATAGCTCTCTGCATTGGTGATACAGCAACCACCTCTTGCAGGGCAGTCTTTTTACAGGACCCTGTTCCTCCAAGTGAACATTACAAGGGATGCATCTCTCAAAGACTGGGTTGCGCATCTCAGTGACATGACCATACTGGGAATGTGGCTCCCCGAAAATACCATTACGGAAACATCAACTGCCTGGTAACGATAGACATATACCTAACCCTCAAAGCCTTCCTCCAGGTCATTCCAGAGAACGTAATCACCTATAAATCACTTTCTCTAGACCTTAGTCCTGGCACAGGGGATCTGACATTGCGATCCGCCACCACATACACCTGTTAGTGAAACGTGTTCGAGGGTGGACAGAAACTTTGCAGACCTGTTCAGCAGGACACATCGACTTGTCCATGAGTGGGAACTCCACCCACAAGTCCTTCAAAGTTAATTCTGGCATTGTGGTATCATACAAATCAACCTGTTTGCCTTATCTGGGATGAAACATTTTGAAATGTAACCTCCAGGTGACAACACACACAGTCCAGGGACAAAGCATGATAACTAAGTTAGTCAGGGATTTTTCCTTTGTATTTCCTTCTCTCCCACTCCTCCTGTACATGGTCAGTGGTGAGGAAGTTGAGACAAACAATCCCTGGCACTCATTCTGGCGGCATCCACCTAGGCATAGCAGCCCTAGTACTCCATGCTCTTGGAAATGTCCATCAGCTCTCACAAGAAGGTCCCCCTCAAGCTAGATCTCCTCATGCAGAGACGAGGCGAGATCATCACCCATATCCCATACAGCTTAACCTAGCGATCTGGCACCTGTTGTCTTGTTGTTTGGCTATCTGAACCTCTCGCAGTAATGCATGATCCTTCTGCAGGAAGCAATTAAGACCACTACATGGGCATTCTTTTCTGCAAAGTTGAAATGGGTTGCCCATAATTGCATCTCCAAACACCCGGACACCTTAACACATAACATCCAAAATATTCTTTACTACGTATTACTTCTACATAAGTCAGGCCTCGCCTACATTTCAGTATGTGTTCACCTAGCTGTCATTGCAGCCGGTATGCAAAATAGGGAACATTCATCCTTATTTGGGATTCCAGTAATCAAGGCTTTCATGGAGGTTTCAAGAGGGTCATACCTCCCACATTGCCTCAGGATCCCATTTGGACCTTTGATATACCACTCATCATGGGGCCAGCCTTTGAACTTCTGCACTCATGCCCCCTCCAGTTCCTTTCTTGGAAGGTGGCTTTCCTTATGGCCTCTACCTCCCTCGGAGCCATTAGTGACATACAGGCACTCACCCTGCAAAAACATTTCCTTCAACTTCACAACGGATAGGTTTGTCCTCAGAACCATTCCTAAGTTCCTCCCAAAGGTTGTTTCAGCCTTCCACCTTAATCAGACCGTAGAGCTCCCTTTCCTTTTTTCCACAGCCAGATTAGGCAGAGGAAAGAGCTATATATATGTATGTTAAATGTCATAAGACGTCTTATGCATTACATAGATAGGACCAAACCCTTCCAAAAATCTGACTAGCTCTTAGTAGACCTTATGAAGCTTCACAAGGGTCACCCTATTTCTAAAGCGGTAATAGCAAAATGGATTGTCAAATGCATCCAGATCTGCTTCCGCAAAGCTGAGAGTCCTACTGTGGCACTCAGGGCCCACTCCACCCATAAGAATGGGACTACCATGATTTTTTAGGGACCATTCCGCTAGCTGACATCTGCAGTGAGGTCACCCAGTCAACCCCTCACACGTTTACCAGGTGCTACAGCGTGGACATCCTGGGCCGCCAGCAGGCTATGGTTTGCCAGACAGTCTTAAGAACTCTGTTTCAGACATCTGCATCCCCCACGCTAGCCACTGCTTATGAAAGACACTGCTTTACAGTCTATGCAGAGTAAATGTATCTACAGCCACACAAGTTAAAAATGGAAAATGTTGCTTACTTTCTAAGTATCTGTCTATAATCTGTAATGCTGTAGATCTACATGCATCCACCCTCCTCCGCTGAAGCTTTGGCTGATTGCAGATCTCTAATTTTTTATCCTATTTTGTTACAATACGCATACTCACCCGTTGTGCGAAAACATGTTCAAAGGAAAACAACATGCAAATGTACGACCCCAACATTTAATGGCAGAAGTATACAGAGCATGTGAATCTGCAGCATTACACATTATGAAGAGATGGCAAGAGTATAAGTAACATTTTCCGCACAGAAAATGTATAATTGCTTCATGTCACATTGTTCTTATTTTAAGACCTATGTTGTTTTACTAGTTGTTTCAGGCCGAGATGTTTAGCCGACAACAAATTTTGCATTCAATCATTGTTGATGGACAGCATCTCTTAGAACAAGGACAGGTGGAGGACAGGTACGGTTGCTTTTATATATTTTAAAGCTCTTCATTTTGATAAAATTCAACAACAATCAGTCCTTGTTGAAGGAGAATAAACTACGTGCATAGTCGTGTTACATGATATTAAATCTCTTCCAGGTTTCAAATGTACAGATTCTCCAAGATTCAAAGTCAATCTGCCCTGTAGGCTCAGAAAATCTTGCCCCGTATTACAAATAATGTTTTGCCCCTCACTTATAAGTAACCTTATTTTCAGGATTCCATTCCTATAACATGATTTAGATGTACATAATGTCTTGGAATAAATAGGAACTAAGCATGTAAAATTATGTGCAGTTTCATTGGTGTTATACCATTGACCAAACACAAGCAGATTCAACTGCTATGTTGCTTTCCAGACCAGGTTTTTGCGCTCACCGAATGGTTGCTCTGTGCCAAGAGCTGAGAGGAGGACGTCGGATTGCTGTTCCCGTTCCCCCGTTTGGAAAAAGTTCTGCCAAAGCCAAATCCCAGACGAAACGCTGTCATCACGGGCATTTCTTCACGGAGCCGGCGTGAAGCTGAGCAGAGAGTGGGGCTGCTGCTGTAAACGCCGCGGGAAAGGCGCTGCCCTGATATCGGCCTGATACCTAACACCGCAGGGAGCTTCTGCCGCTGGTTCTCACCGGACCCCCTACTCTCACCACTTTGATCGCGGCTCGCGGTCCTCCTCCGCGAGTTGTCACTGGAAGGAGGTGAGGCTGATTGAGCCTGGCAAAGATGAGGGCCGTGGTGTGGGGGTTGGACCGCAGCAGCTGTTCTGGGAATATTTGGGGGTCAGAGATAGGCTCAGAGACAGAGCCCACAATCAGATGTTACTGTGACTGCGGGGATCACGACGCCATGGTGCAGTGAGCGGCCGAGTAACCCAGACAGCCTATCAGAGTGCCCACTTAGAGCTCGGTCCTGAATCTTGGGACAAAGTGGCACTTATTTCACTTATTTGCACCAAACTTCTGCTGAACTTAAGCGATGGTAGCAGAGTAACCAGCAGAGAAGGCGGGTCCTGCTACGAATCGTAGCTCCTTTATATTGTAATATTATTATATTATTTCGGTACAATACAGGGGGTAAGCTGAAGATGAAAACGAGATCAGCAATAACTTCGGCTCAGAAGAAGCAAAATATAAGCAGAAGGACTCAAGAGTCTCAAGGGAAAGTGAGACACCCCAGAAAAGTTATGACCAAGGAATCCTGTTTAGGAAGTGATATGAGGAGAGAGTCAAGCCCAACTGCTTTAACCAGGGCGCCGCATCAAGGAAGACACGGTGGATCCAGATAAAAAAAGAGAGGCGTGGAGAAGAGCGCTGTCTGTGGTACACCGTATAAGGCTCGATCTGGAGATATAAAGGATACTTCAAGAAAGCTACCCCATGATCGAATGGTTTTAATAGATTCTCCAGCCCTGAAACAGCAGTTAGTTAAGGAATGTTTTGGGAGAATAGGGAGTATGGCTGATCATGGTTTAAGAGTAAATGACAAAGCAACTTGGTACGCAAGTTTATCTACAAGTACATCCACGTCACAAGTTGCACAATCATCTTTTCCGATGACTCGAGATAAAGAAAACTTATCGCCTACATTAAACACACTGCCTATACAATCAACACCAGTTGTGCTGTGCACCTTAGGAGGTAACAAAAATACAAAATGAAATAAAAAGGGTAGGGGACCTTCTGACCACATCTGAAGCTTCTCCCCTGTCTACCTTGTGCGGAGTGATGGAAAAAAAGAACGTGGACGCTGTTGTGGATGTGGATGTGGATGTAATGAATGAAATGGTACATCCTAATTTAGAATCAGCAAATAATATAGGGAGTAAAGATGTAACAATCTGGGAAACAGACTCAATCTATGGTCGTGAAGATCAAAATGTATCAAGGAATGAGGATAGTAGTGTCGACTTAGATCTTGGTCAAGCCGAGGGTTCATATGTGTCATTTAATGCTTCAATTTCATCTAGTCAATGTAGGGAGCTGGACTATTTAGCCAACTCATTAATTTCATTTTCAAAATCAAGTATATATTCAATTACACCGAGGACACATTATAACACAATGATAAAAAGCCCAAACATAAAACGAGGAAGTAAACAATACCTGGTCCTGGGAATAAAAAGTCAGGAAATGGAAAATAATGAAGGCAAACCCAATGGGGTGGGTCATACGCCACCTAAATTCCCGGTACTATCTGCAGTGGGGGCAATAAGTAGTACATTGACTCAAATGTCGGAAGTTTTAACAACACAATCAAAGCTATTAACAGAACAGGTCGATTATTATAGACAAATGGCAGTAGAAATGATATCAATAAAGGATAACTCCGCAATGTTGTCATCAATCAAACAGGACATGAGCGAACTAATTAAAGCCGTAAAACATCTAGAACGTATGGACGATATTGTGGATCTATTACAACTATCACCAAACAAAGTTGGGAACTGCAGAGTGAACTGCATCAATAGAAATGTCCTTCCAGATACGGCTGAGAGGTCAATAGAAACAAAAGACAAAACAAGTAACGTAATAAATGACAGCTCCAATCAAAGAAAAGACACTGTAAATACAACTTCAAAGCCAAAGGTAAATAACCCCTGTAGTGGATTACAAGCTGATGAATATCAAGAGGGCTCCGCTCCCTATTTAAGCAAAAGGAGGTTAAAAAAACTAAGAAAACTTAAGAGAAAAAACGAGATCAAACTAACATCGCATCGCCAGATGCATCGGCGCTAAAGGAGAGTGTGATGTTTCCAGTGTTTAACAAATCGGCAAAAATCTCAAAAGATCAAGAGAATCTAAGTGGGGCTCCTACGTCCGATGTAAACAGGCCAAGTTATGAAAAATCTTGTCTCTCGACTAACTGAGCTAAAGCCACACAAACAACTGATAAAACATCAGAGCACGAAACCGTACCAAGAGCGGTAACTGGTGCCATATCGACTTCACCAACTCCATCCATTGTTAAGATACCAACAAACGCTCGACTTGTAATAACTGTACCACAACTAAGGTACAGTGAAGTATTACAATAGGGAATAGAAAACACTAGTACTTCCTCGGTTAATTTATGTACACAGAATGAGGACAAAACTATGTCAGTACAAAGCAACGAAGAACCCTTATTGAAAAAGATTATGAATGGGATACTAGAGATAATGGAAAAACTGGAAGTCAGGAACCCAAGTCGTCCAATAAAAACCGTGAATATGGGAAAAACAGAGGGAATGGAAAACTGTACAGATTTGGAAAATGTACAAAAGGAATGTTTTGTGGGAATTCAACAGATAAAGAGGGGGGAACTCCAAAGATCAAACAAAGGGAAATTGTGCCAAGAGCTCCAGCCACCATATAATGAATCTTCATGTACTGACGAAAATTGTATAATTGACTTTATACCTGTATATAAGTCAAAAGGCTATCATGACATATTAAATCAGCAAAACTTATTAAAGTTATTAAACTGTTTTGAAAATTTGAAAGAACTCAACTCACTCGCTGCTGTTTGCTTTGTCTCGGATGATAAAGCCAGCACAGAGTACGAAATCACAAGAACAACATGGGTATCTCACAGTGTGGCACTAAAGATACTAAATATTAAGGACTTCTTAACCGACTGGGGAATTATAATCAGACAGCCGGAGAAACGTAAATATCCACATATTTTGAGAACAGCCAACAGACTATCAGAGTATGAAAACCACCATTAAGTACCAGATTTCCATACAAAGGTGCTGAAGATAAGATCAGATTTGAGAACTTTCAAATCACCACAAGGAAAGAACATGATAATAATATGATACCTGCTGATGCTCCACGTTTAGGGAAGAGGCAGTATCTATACGAGGTCAAGAAGTAATCCTGAAAGATCTAACATAAGGAAAGTCCAACAAAGTGAGTTTTCAATATTGTCCTGGAATATAGCGGGTTTTGAGCGACAATTAGAAAAGGCCAGGAACAAAATGATGAGCTTTCTACAAGAACAATGTGTAATAAGTTTACAGGAAACCTGGCATTACGTGAATTTAAATATACAAAAGTTTATAACACATGAAATCCAGGCAAAAAAATAAAACGCCTTCGGAAGATCAAGCGGAGGATTGTCAATTTCAATAAGTACCAAATTATGTCTTATAAGTAAAAAACTCAAAACATCATCTAAATATATATTGCCAGTTATTTTAACACATCAAAACCTTATTAAATGTTTGATAATTAATATTTATTTCCCTCCTCAATTAGTGAAAATAAGTGCAGCTCTCAAGCAACATTGAACAAATTGGAAAAAATTATGGCAATGAATGAACACATGGTAGCCATTCTAATGGGAGATTTTAATCAGACTCTGTTGCCCTTGGCGGATAATCCAGTAACCGGGGATGAACCAGATATGGCTTACAATATTCCGCAAGTAGTATTTCCTTCACAAAACAAGGTAAAAAAGATTGGTACTTCTCCCAGAGATACATATGTCTTGTTAACCGTTCTAGGATATAGAACTCTCAACGGAAGACTAAAAGTTGATCAACCAGCTTCCTTAACATTCCGTGGGCCAATGGGGTCTTCCATTATAGACTTTACTTTTGTCCATTATGCCCATTTTTACTTGTGTAAAAAGTATGCCATTATACCTAGAGCCGAGAGTGACCATGATCCTCAAAGGTTAGTCATCAGCATCAAGCACTATCATTGGGAGACTCACACAATGGCCAATAGTGGAAGATTGACTGCTGTAAATGGGAAAAGACTTATCTGGAACAATAAATTACAAATGAAGGCATCGAAACTGGAAACAACTATGACAGCCTGCACCAAGAAAGACATGATTGTATTAAAGTCTGGAGATAACTGGTCGGATGCCTGGCAATCTATTTTTAAAAATATATTATCCAGTCTTGTGGCAAGTATACAAGAGCCGCGATTAAATGTTAACGTAACAAAGAGTTCAAAATTAACGGAATCAAAGAGAATCTATCGTAAGGAGATGCATCATATCTTAAAACTTTCAATATCGGATGAGAGGAATATGAAAATACAAGATACAAAGAAAAAATTTAAGAACAGGAACTTACAGATAAAGCGGGATAGTGTGGACACTGCTTATGCTAAATTATATCATGCTATATTGACTAGGAATGAGCAAGCTTTTTGGTCCCTGGTGGGACACGGCACAAATTCGCATAAACAGCCAGATGATTTTTTTGTCTCAAACCATAAGTGGGAAAGTCATATCAATTCTTTATATAAATCATCTGTTATAAGTGAATATATGAGAACTAATGCTGATGGTTCATTTGCAGAAATAACTAAAGATGAAATTGTCAAATTAATAAAGAGTTCTCGCTCATCCAAGGGAGCAGGACCCAATGGTATCGCTATCGGCTTGATAAAATTTAACATAACATTTTGGAGTGCGATGTTAAAACAGTTGTTCCTACAGGTAATTAAATGCGGAATGATACCATCTTCTTGGAAAGGAGCGATTATCCACCCGATTTACAAGTGAGGCCCAAAAGTGGATCCATCCAGCTATAGATTAATAGCGTTGCTGGATTTTGAAGGGAAACTGTTTTCGAAGCATCTCCAGAATAAATTAAGGGCATGGGCGGAGGAAAAATCATTAATGCCAATAACACAAACTGGATTTTGCTTAGGGTGTTCGACCCTCAATAACATTGTTTCACTGGTCATAATGGGAAAAAAGGAAAGCTTGCGGAAAATAACATTATACGCCTGCTTTGTGGACTATTCCACAGCATTCGACAAGGTCAACAGGCAAAGGCTGTGGAATAAATTAACAGCATGAGAGGTCGATTTGAACTTTCTAAATTTTATTATTGGCCTGCACTCGGATACATGGGTCAGGGTGAAGCTGGCTCATGATAATACACTATCTCCAAAAATGGATACCACTAACGGTCTTAAACAAGGCTGTGTCCTTGCACCTCTGTTATTCTCTTTGTACGTTGCAGATATCGACTCGGTGATAAATTCAGATATGGGTGTGGCACCTAAATTAGGGGACACAAAAATACTATACCTAGCATATGCCGATGATTTAGTAATTTTATCCTTAACTTCTAATGGATTACAGCATCAACTGAACCAACTAGACACATATAATAAAGTGAATGGTTTGATAGCTAACTTATCTAAAACGAAAAATGTTGCATTTGGCCGGTCTACACAATCAAAACTGTGGTGGACTTTAGGAGAAAATCCAATCCAGGTAGTGGACCATTATAACTAGCTCGGCGTAACATTTGACAAAAAGTTATCATGGTTGAACCATACGGTCTGTAAAAGTGTAAAATCATAACTATCACAAAATCAATTGCGAGATTTATGAAATTGTGCGGAGGGAATGCAATTATCCCATCTCTAAAAGCTTTACAGATGAAAATGATTCCGTTTCTATTGTACGCATCTCCTGCCATGAACAAGAAAGTCATTTTTGATCTCGAAAAATGTTTTATGAAATGCGTACGCACCATACTCCATTTATGACAGGCTACTCCACATTGTATGATACGGCTGGAATTTGGCCTAAAATCTCTGGAAATGCTACATAAGATCAGTTGTGTTAACTACATTATCGATTGTGCTAAGGCCGATTCATGCACATTGAAACATCTAATAATGGAGGAACTTCAAAGTAAAAAAGTAAGAGATCTGCAACTTTCTACTATAATGATGGAAATAGACTCTTATGAACTACCTGATATACAGGAGATGGGACGAATGACCAGGGATGTGCGGAAAAAACTAATATGTAAAACATTAAAGTTAACACAGTGAAATTCAGATCGTCTACAAGCCGGGAAATATAAACACACAGACTTAATAATTGACACATATACCTTGCAGGCTCAAGAATACTTGGGATGGACTCTGACCAGCTACATTAAATGGAAATACCTAAGGTTCAGACAATTCTATATTCCGATAGGGGAGTTTGAAGGGACTTGGAATAAGGCTCTTAAAGACACTCAGGGATGTCGGCTTTGTGGAATCAGCAAGGAAACTCTAGAAAATGTAATATGCATTTGCCAGAGACTGTTGCCTACACGGAGGTTATATTTACGCCCCATGTTTAATAATGCCAAAATAAGAACAACTACAGAGGCTATACGTTATTGTTTTAGGCCCACGGGGAAAGTGCCATCAGAAGGATGGTTCAGTTTTTAGAACATGCTTATAAAACATTGCACAACTAGATGTTTTTTTATCAGATCTGTATAGAGATGCAAAAATTGATATCACAAACTATGTATATCTTCTTTTTTATGATATTATGCATGGAAAATATGTGATTTTTTTATTCCATTTTTTATGCCTGCTTATTCTTTATTGTAATCAAATGATTAATGCAATAACGTATATTTTTATTAAAAGAAGAAAACACAAGCAGAGGCTGCCTGTTGTTCAAAGCAATGGTCTTTGTTCTTCTTTACTAACCATGTTCCCTGTTATAGTCTCTCATGCAAGAAAAAGTACATCAGTTAAAGAGCACCATATAAGCAGCTGTGTTGGACATAAACTAAATTGAAGGCATCTAGCCATCTATAGCAAATCTCATGTTTGTGAAATAAACATTGTGGATTTCTCCATTGGCCATCTTTATGTCCAAGTGGATTGAGGCGACCCATAAGTCAAGGTGTTGCCACAGATGGGGGTTTCTTGGGCACATTTAATTTTTTTCTTCTTCCCTCTTTGTCCTTCACAGCATGTTTATGAGTACAATAAATGATATATGGTGGCCCATTTAGTCAGCAAACAGGTGAACAGATATCATTTTCTGTTTGCAACATTCATTGCTAGTCAGGCAGAGTTTTTAGAAATGTTGCCATTAAATGTCTTTTTGCTATTTTTGATTTCTGAGTATGCTAATTCTATTCAATCGTTTATGTGCCTGCCACTTTATATTGAGTTGTCTTTTGCACCAATATTACTCATGCTCTAAGGTCTTTCTCCCTGTTTTACGTGTGTGAATTGTGAATGGCTTCCAACATTGAGTACTGATATTATTGCATTGTGAGTTCTTTTAAATGTCTATTTGTACAATCTATGAAACTGTAATCTGATTACATTTTTGTCATATGTTTTATGGGTGTCTATATCCCAAGCCTCCCAGCTTTGCACGTACTGTGCATCTGGCTTGTATTTTGAAAGGATTTGATGGGATCTGGAACAAATCTTACACACTGTATTTTGAAAAGTTTTAATGGTAACGCTAAATCAGTTTTTATTTGGAATTTTTTAATAATGGAATTTGAAAGGTGACTCATTTATTCCTTTTCAACAAACGTAGGGACAAAGGGGTAAGTTTAATGAGGTCCAACGTACATACCCCGTCAAGGTTGTGTACAAGAAGAGGTACAGAGTTCCTCTAAAGAAGATAAGAAAGAGTACTGTCAAGTGTATGGGTTACCAAGTGGACCCCGCTGTTAGAAATGCAGGAGGGGAGAAAGGGGAAATTCCCTTGTCGGAACTAGGGCTCTCACACACCCAGCAAGCTAGGTGTCATGCTTCATCATTTGAGCCTGCCCCTCGTCAGGTCGGTGCTGCAATACCTGACGGGCACCCAAAATTGGGGCTCTTTAGCGGGGATCTTTTGTTCCTGCCGATGGGTGCAGTGGGGGTAAGGGCCCTAGTGTGTGTAGATGTGAGTGTAGGTGAAGTGATTATAAAATAGGTCAGTTCGTCCAAAAATACACTTTATTATGGTGGTAAACAGCCTAATTAAAATAAATGTGGTTGAGGTTGGTATTGTAGCTAGAAATGATGAATCTAGTTGTGTATACCCTACTCTCAAAGGAATCTACATGTTTCGTGCCATAGTAGCCATAGCGGTCAGGGCACTTCCTCAGGATCAGTGATGAAACTATCTACACTAGGTGGATATGTGAAAATTCTACATACCACACAGGCTTGGTAAGGTAACCTAAACTGATAGCAAGGCGGTCTTGCAACAGTTGCCGACGGGTATAAGGACTCTACTTTGGGTCCAACGTAGAAGAACGCTAAAGGTCGTGGACCTACCCTGCTGCCGGAACCGGGGTGGTAAGGGAATTTCCCCTTTCTCCCCTCCTGCATTTCTAACAGCGGGGTGAACTTGGTACCTCATTTATTCCTTTACCAGTTTTCTGGATCAAATATTTTTTATGCCAAAAACATGCTTTTGTTTTTTCATCAAGTAACATTTTCCATGTGGGAGAAAGATTTAATGTTAGCCAGTAAGTGCTGACATGGCATATTCTTTGTTACATTCTGCTAAATGTGATTTGATAAAAAATGATCTGCATGTCTAAGGGTATATATATATGTTTGAGGCATATGAGCTGTAGATCACATGCTGTGCATAGCTTTCCATCTAGTGTTGGGTCCGGATTTTTGCACTTTGTTTATGTTCTAAGAAGTCTTTTCCAGTCACGAGGTAGGCGCCTCCTCCTTACGGTGATAATGCGCATGGGCATCGACTCCATTGTTAGATTGTTTTTTCCGCCATCGGGTTCGGATGTGGATTGCTGTCCTCCAGTTCAGCACCGTTTCTCGAGTTCCTTTCAATGCGCAATCCACTACCCTCGACAGTATTGTGTCTCTATCGCATTTCCCATTCTCTGCGTATCGTTTCCAGTTAAAGATCTTCAATCAGAAAACTCGTGAAGGGCCGTTGGGCCTACCCGCGCTGGGCTCGCTAGCAGGCGATGGAATGGACTCCATTCAAGCTCTGTCCTGGATGTCGCGCCAAGTTTCTGCGCACCAACCTGCACAAAGTGTGCAATTTCTGTTTGTCCCCGGAACACAATGAGAAAGACTGCGACGCGTGCCGATCGTTTCGATCAAAGAAGACGCTTCGTGACCGTCGGCTCGACGTCACAACATGCAACACCAAGGCGGCTCCGTACCTGACATCTTCGGTAAAGATTCGGACCGAGAAGAAATACACCCTCAAGGAGCCGAAGAAGAGGAACATGTCTCTGTGTCCGACTCCGACTCCGAAATGGAAGAAGAGGAGCAAGTTACACCGGGTCAGCGTACCATGAGTACAGAAACCCCCTTGCCCCAACAACCAAAGACAAAAAGGGCACTGGCCCTTCCTCTGCCTGTGGCCAAGGTCGGCACTGAGAAAAAGTTTCGAGCGGCCTGCCCGCGGGCCCGGCGCCGAAACACAATGAAAAGCCTTCCGGCTCAGGCACGAGCTGGCCCCATGCAGGTGCCGAGCCGAAATCCTCGGCACCGAATCCAAGCACGTCCTGGTCCACGTTCCTTCTTTGTCGTAGCCTAAATCTTCGGTACTGAAGAGATCGGAGCCGAAATGTTTGATGCCAAAAACTGCAAGTAAAGATGAAAAGACTCCGACAAAAAAGTCTCGGAACGATGTTACACCTTCGGATCCAAAACAAAAAGAACTGGTTATTAACCCAGACACAGGACATATTCATGCCAAAATGCCTGAAAAATGGAAATTGGCCCAACAGGATGAGCACCACATGCCCCTGAAGGAAAGGAATGTGGGTTCAAAACCTTCACCACCTTATGTGCCACCTCCTTCACCTACTAATCCTCAATTACTCATCTCACGTACTAATTCACCACCACCACTATCATCTGACTCACAGGATGAAGGGAATGGGGATGGAGATGACAATAGGCCACAAGATGTTGACCCATGGGAGGATTATGCTACTGATCCACACACAGATACTAACCCTGACTTATACCCGTCCAGGCAATGACCACCTGACAACAATATAGGCTACATTGAGCTTCTTAATAGGGCTGCTCATTACCATGGGGTGGAGCTACATAAGGAGGCTTTAGAGGTGGACTTCTTGTTTGAGACCTTAAGGTGCATTCAGAAAACTACACATACACTACCAATGCTTAAAGGGATGCTTAAGTACGCAGATGAGGTTTTTAAAGATCCTGTAAGGGCAAGAATCATCACGCTTAGGGTTGAGAAGAAATATAAGCCAGCACCTACTGACCCTGCATACATCAAGGGACAGCTACCCTTAGACTCTCTTGTGGTTTCTAATGCTCGCAAAAGAGAGCTAACTCACAGACACAGGTGAGGCCCTGAAGAAATCAAAACCTTCTCAGGGGTTTCACTGATACACCCGGTCCTTTAAAACCAACAGCAAAGAAGAGATTGGCACAGAAGCTGTAATTTAAAAGACATCTTTTTTATTAACCTCAGATGAGGGAGATTGTGTCTCAAGTCACTGTAGGAGGCATTCTAAGGAGTACAGAGAACAGGGGCCTTATATACCCACACAGGGGCTCAAAAGAAGGCGGTACAAGTACACATGAGAAGAGTTACACACATACATGGTCATACAGAAAATGCACAGTCAACTAGTAGGAGGAGTAATAAGTTGCGAACATCAGTTAGAACAGCCTGACAGTTCTATACTAGGAGCAGGTGCATTCTACTTGCTAGGCCCTTCTGAGCATGTGCGAGGCTCTGGAAGAGGGAGAAAGCAAATGGCTAGCACATAGCTAACTAAAATGGCTGCCAAGTACAAAATGGCTTTCAGCTCATGCTAACAGATCCCTGTAATCTTTAACAGATGGTCCTTTTAGCATGAGCTAAATACATTCCCATGATCCAGTAGGAACACAGAAAAATATTTGCACATTAATTTTCATAAATTTATCAATATCCTAATTCATTGCTAGGTGGGCATTTCTAATTCTAAATATTGTTAAGCGGGTATATATAAGGTATAGGCAGGAGTACAAAGGGAACAGAGCATTGGGTCATACAGATAGCAGAAGAGAGTAATGACTATTATCACAAACAGAATTATTAACTTTCTAGTCCTAAGCAAATCCTAGAACCATCCAGTAGAAACATTTTCAAGACTCCTATGCATTTCAGTGACCATCCATTTCAACTTCAGAATAGCCAACAGCACATATCTAATAAAAAGATTTTCACTAGACTTCTAGTGTTTCCTTTATGAGGGCTAGAGTGTCAATCATTATAATCAAGGAAAGGGTAAAGTAACATTTGTCAACAGCTCAGATGAACTTTTCTCTCGCAGAATAAACATTATTCCTAATGCAATTATTAAAGCCGTCAGACATATTATTACAAAAATAATCCTGGATCCAGGGGACCAGGAGGACCACACAGGGCCATAGGAATTAGGACGAAGAGCTGCAAAGGGCTGCTCCCCCTCAAAAATGGGACGACTAAAGGGGTACATTTTCAACACTAAAAAAAAAGAAGAAGTCCATGGAAAATTAAAGCTGCTGTACAACCAGTCAGAGGGGAGTCTTCTCCCTGTGTCCATTTAAGCCTTACAGGCAGGCTCTTGTTGTTCCCACGGTGGAGCTGCACAACTCGCAACTCAGGAATCACGGCCCGGTTTCAAGGGAAAAGTTTCTTCATTCAGGATAGGGCAATCACCCACCAGGGCAAATGCTCCCAGCGATCCTGTCCAGTGTCTCAGGCAGTGCATCAGTTTTCTTCACTTCAATCTAACAGGCACCAAAGACACAGCACCTGTACCCTGAACTCAAGTCCTTCCCTAACTCCTGTATTGCTCTGCTGGCACACTGCTCTTTGTTGGGGCCACACATTGCATCCAGTGTGCCCAGGTATCTCTTGACCAACAACCAAAAGGTGAAGACTTTACAGCCAGCATTCAGGAGCGTGATGCTGAAGTACCTGAAGCAACCCTTGTTTCAAAGGGGGTTACCTCAAGCAAAAACTTCCTTGCCGTTCTGGTCGGTCTGTGACTCTCAGCTGGGAATCAAAAACTTGATCCACGATTTTTCCTTTCTGATTTGTGACCCCGTCTTTCGCCCAAGACAGTGGCAGGGGTACACAATTCACATCCCAGTGCTTCCGGCCTTCTACCTTCACTGAGGTCCTAGTTGCCAGCAATGCCTGTGCTGGTTACCTTCACCTTGACTTCAAGCTGGACTGGTGCTGACTCCCCAAGCTAAATCTGATGTCTGCGCCCTTCTGGCAATGGTTGTAAGGCAACAAATATCTATTGGTGGACAGAACAAAAAGGTCTTTAGACAAGGCACATAAATAATCTATCAACAGAGAGGATATTCTCAGAATACTTCCTAGTCTTGGGACACCCTATATATTAGCAAGGCACCCAAGAACCACTTTCATCTATCTATGTGAGAGTAAAAAAAAACAACAGCCTGGACCTATTGGCAAGTATAAAAGGAACTCTTTGGTGAACTGACAAGAGTAATACGTCACCCAATCCCAAGCAGCCAAGGAAGTCTGTGTTCATTTACTAAATTCTGAGGAAAAGAGAAAAACAACACAGACATACTCCAAATCCTTACATATGTGTATTCCTATATTATTCATCTGAAGACCCTCAAGAAAAAAGGAAATGTTCTACACTTTTACTCATAGACTTTGCATTACTTGTACAGGACTGCAGGCACTTCTAAAATGATTTCTCTTAATAAAAGCGCCTACATTGTATGCTTAGGACCATGCTCTCATGTTATAGGAGCAGCAGGAAAATCTAAAACTGCTAATTTAACAGGGATTCCTATTTCATAAAGAACTAAAAACTTCAACATAATGGGTACATTTTCTCCAGCAGAACATGTTGTGACAAACAAACTCCTATAAAGCAATATTATCCTCAAATATGTTTGCTAAGGATCACATGGGCATCTTCCCTGCATTCTACTTTTCACGATCCAAACTATGCAACATCAGCTCTAGTAAGGACTGTCAGTTTATTTACACAGACTAGCTAATAAAAGACTAGCAATGCCCTTGCAAAACTGTATGTAGCATGAGAATAACATAAACAATAATGGTGCTATCACCTGAGAATTTTAGAAAAAAAATTACCCATTTCATGAGACAGGATGGGCAGTGACATAACATATTTATTTATTCATTTTATTAATGCTAACAATGTTTAAAACAGTGTTACTGAATAGCCAATTAAATGTATCATGGCTATTTCACAGACAATTTAGACAGGCTCAAAAGAAATTGAGAAAAGGAGAAAGAAAACATAAATTTGCCTACCCATAATGTGTAGAGGAGCTAGCCTCCTTCCCCCATTTTGACAGTAGGAAACCTGTAACAGGTTTCATTTCTGTCAACACCATCAACCCCTATTTGTAGCAACTGGGCATAAACAAAGTTATAGGAGGTAAATAGCACATTGAACTAGCTAAAGAACATGAATAACCAACCACCAATTCCTTTAGCAAATGTACAAGTGGAACATGAGGGCGCATGAATTCAAACTAAATCCCATTGCTTCCTTAACTCAGCCCTAAAAGCATTAGTGCTATATACATGGCAGAGCCATTCTCTTAATCAGAGCTGACATATACCATTATATTGCCTTTTGTTCATATCAGTGCACAAAAACTTGCCTTTGCCAAAAAAAAATGTAAGCAAAACCTCTCTTTCTCTCCCTGGCCTGCCATTTTGTCGTTCAAAAAGTTTCAAATGTCGAAATGTCAAAGCAAACCTTGCTCTGAGCCCTGCTAGGCTTCTAAATGTAGAACTCGACCTTTTAACTCATTGCCAGCTGTCCCATTTTGTGTGCAAGGGTTTCCATGTGGTTCTCCCAATTCAAAGTGTCCTTTTGAGACTGAGAGCTGAACAGCAAACCCACTCCATTCCTGTCTGCCAGCAATTCAGAGGTAAGCTTAATAACTTCTGCTGGCTTTTTATAAATATTTATATTTGTAAGCAGTGTGCAGAGTGCTTGTCTAGCAGTATAGATGTCAGCTACTCATTCTATACTTACATATGTGCATTTACTGGAGCCTAAGGCAGTTTAAAAGCTGCTCTGAGTGGCAGAATTGCTTGTTAATAGTGAATTTTACCCAATTTCGACTTTGATGTTTGGGGCACTCAAAAATGAATATCCTACAATTTTTGGCATATTAGTCATCCCAAGAATCCTCCCTACACATTCCAGAGATGTGGCATCAGAAATATATAATGTATACCCATATAAAAATGAGTTTTGTACGCCTGGGTAAAGTGACATTTCACATGTAAGTTTCCTCATATTGCGGTACAGCACTGCTTAAATTCAAGTTTAATGCTAGGAGTTCACAGTATCATTATTAGGCATTATAAATATTAAAAAATGAATTTAATACACTTATCTTTAATAACATTTTTTTATATAATCATTTTTTAATAAATACAATCATTTTGATGAGTCCACATATGAAAAGCAAGCTTCATCCCTTGCCTATCATATTTAAGCACATTCATTCATAACCCTAAGCACAGAAGCCTAACTTGAAACATGAAAAATCTGCGCCACTTTTAAAAGGACAATTATTATTTAACATCAAACCACGAATATGCTTATTTAAAAAGGCATTAAGAAAGGAAAATCCCTACTGTCAATCTGTTCTCTGTTATCCAAAATAATGAAACTATATTTCTAACTTTTAAAACAGCAGTCTTGAAATGCAGGGTTTTACACCGTGTTTTTTCACTGACTTAGGATTTAGTGGACTTCAGCATTCTTTCTTTCTGTGGCCTGCAGTCAGAAATAGCCATGTGCTGACACAGCTGCTTGTGATCCGCAGGCGTCGAATTCTCACGCCTTTCAAGCCAGCCTTTCAAGCCAGCACAAATCTATTGTTCTGTAATGTATGTTTAGTTCAACAACAACCAACTCACTCAAATAATGTGAATGCCTTTTAATACCTAATACATAAGGATAAATGCTGTGACATTTTGTATTTTAGTTTATTTATTGCAAAACACACAATTTCGTTTTTGAGGCCTTTTTTATTCCTATTCAATGAGAATTCTAATTTTATCTTTAGCATCGTGGCAATTTGCACACATGTATAGTGTCTTACTCTGTCAATTTTAATGATAGCGTGCAGCTATTTAGCATATATTATATAATTCAATGCTGGATTATTTTAAAATATATTTTATTTTAATGATATTTTGCATAACAGAATGCTGACAAAAAAACAACACATTGAGCTCATTCCAGACATACAGCGCTCTAGCCATTCTTGCACCAAGAGCGCAATCGCTACTTACTCACACAAGTACCACTAATGACAAACCACATAGACATTTAAAGACACATTTAACCCACAGATCAACACTTAGGACAGAAACAAAAGACAGCCCACAGACTGTACTTAAACCAAACCATTTGTAAATACTAGTTGTAAGTCATATTTACAAGAAAAGCTCTCAAAAGTAGATCAACAACAGCCCAAAAAACACTTTTCCATTTTCAAGAAGGCAAAATACACCAAATTCGCCAATTTGGCTGGCAGAACACCAACATATTTAGTTCCTCGGGGTACTAGTCACCGAGGAAGAAATACGTTTTTATACCTAAACCTAGTTAGGTATCCCCTCTAGGGAGGCCGGCTGATTTCATACAAGTTCCAAAATGGTACCTCCAAGAAAGCAACACATTCTACGATGTGTGCTAAGAACAGACATGCCAAGAATATTGCAGCATATACAATATTATACACAAAGTAGCACTTAACTCAAAGTGTGCCGTTCAAGTTTACAAATGTTTCTCATTGCCTGCCTATATAAATTGCAATTCATATATTTCCAAATTCCAAATATTGGCCAATTTCCATGCAATTCCAAAAAGCATCGCAACAAACGACCTTACCAAGCACAAAAATCTCCAACCTCAGTACCAAGTTCTGAGTGACCAAACGGTCGTTTTTAGAATACTCACGCTGAAAATGTTCTCAGTCAGGAGTGGTAAGCAGTTGGAGGAGTCAAATCAGGAAGACCAGAAATATACTGGGCTGCAGAGACAGAGAATCTCAGTTTAGGGTACCTTTTACTAGAGTCCTGTTCTGTCCTCCTCAGTAGATTCCTGTCTCCCATCAAGACCACTCCCTTGGATAGCCACTTCTCTGATGAGCCTCACAGAGGGCACCAAGTGAAGAAATGAAAACCTGCTCAGGGGTTTCACTGATACACCTGGTCCTTTTAAACCAACAGCAAAGAAGAGATTGGCACAGAAGCTGTAATATAAAAGACATCTTTTTTATTAACCTCAGAT
Organism: Triturus cristatus; assembly: GCF_964204655.1. NCBI lineage: Eukaryota > Metazoa > Chordata > Amphibia > Caudata > Salamandridae > Triturus > Triturus cristatus. The sequence goes on from NC_140589.1 coordinate 1,005,047,060, forward strand.
GAGGGAGATTGCGTCACACAGTAATCTCAAGTCACTGTAGGAGGCATTCTAAGGAGTACAGAGAACAGGGTTCTTATATACCCACACAGGGGCTCAAAAGAAGGCGGTACAAGTACACATGAGAAGAGTTACACACATAGATGGTCATACAGAAAATGCACTGTCAACTAGTAGGAGGAGTAATAAGTTGCTGACATCAGTTAGAACAGCCTGACAGTTCTATACTAGGAGCAGGTGCATTCTACTAGCTAGGCCCTTCTGAGCATGTGCAAGGCTCTGGAAGAGGGAGAAAGCAAATGGCTAGCACATAGCTAACTAAAATGGCTGGCAAGTACAAAATGGATTTCAGCTCATGCTAACAGATCCATGTAATCTTTAACAGTCCCTCCTCCTGATAAGGAGTCCAAGTTAATTGATGCCTCTGGCAAAAGGGTAGCCTCACAAGCAGATAATCGCTGGTGCATTGCTAATGCTCAGGCTTTGCTAGCCAGATATGATAGGGCTCATTGCGATGAGCTAGAAAAACATATGCAATTTCTCCCTGATGACCACAAATCTAAAGCAAATGATCTTATCCAGGAGGGCAAACATATCACCAATACCTCCATCAAGTTCGCATTAGATGCAGCAGACACAGCAGTGTGCGCAATGAACCCCAGCGTACTGCTACGTAGACATGCATGGTTGAGTATTTCAGGTTTCAAACCTGGGGTACAGGCCTCCATTCTCAATCAACCTTTTGATACGGAACACCTCTTTTGTCCAGCAGTGGACACCTCACTGGTAAAAATGAAGAAGGACACCGAGGTCGCAAAGTCCATGGGGGCTTTACAGTTGACTGCGAGTAGGGGTTCCTTTTGGCGCTCCTTTTATAGGATTGGCTCCAAAAATATTACCACAGAACAACAACAACCAATAGCCCTCATCAAGAGGCTATTTTAGAGGAGGTTTTAGAGGAAACAATGATAAGGAAGAGGCAGAGGCAACTCCACACGCACTTCCCCGCAAATAACAAACAGTGACTTCCTTCCGCTACCCCGATCATTCCACTCCTGTAGGGGGACGTCTCTCTCAACTTCTCCCAGTCTGGAACACCATCACCTCAGACAAATGGGTTTTACAAATTATCCAATATGGTTACTGCCTGGAACTTACAAACACTCCCCCAAACATTCTTCCAAGATCACACACAATGTCACAGGAATATCTTACCTCTCTAAAAAATGAAGTTTTATCTCTGTTGGAGAAAGGAACCATAAAACCAATCCCATCAAAACATCAAGGGACCGGAATATACTCCCTGTACTTCTTGATTCCCAAAAATGACGGCTCTCTCAGGCCTATACTAGACCTCAGAGAACTAAATCTATACATTCAGTTGGACCACTTTCACATGGTCACACTCCAGCAAGTGCTACCGCTCCTTCAACAAGGCGACTTTCTGTCCACTCTGGACTTAAAGGACGACTATTTCCATATCCCTGCTCACTGCAAATTCCTCAGGTTTGTAGTAGCAGGCGGGCACTATCAGTTCAAGGTGCTCTCCTTCAGAGTAACTACCGCACCCAGGGTTTTCACCAAGTCCCTGGCAGTAGTCGCAGCTCATGTTCGAAGACGACATATTCACGTCTTCCCATATTTGGACGACTGGCTCATAAAATCCAGCTCGCAAAAAAGCTGCCTTTTGTCACACTCACAAAACACTTCAATTGCTCCTCGATCTTGGGTTCACATTAAATCTCTCCAAATCCCAGTTACATCCATCCAACACACAGGCGTATCTGGGAGCCACACTAGATACACAAAAGGCGTTGGCCTACCCCAATCCGGCCAGAATCTGCAACATGCAAACTTTACTCTGTCAGTTTCAGCCTCAACACTCATTGCCAGCTCGAGTGTTCATGCAGTTACTAGAGATGATGGCATCTTGCATTCTAATCCCTTACGCAAGACTCCAGATGCGTCCCCTTCAGGAGTGCTTAGTACGTCAGTGGAACCAGGCTCAGGGCCTCTTATCAGATCTAGTGTTGGTGGACGGCCTCACCCATCACTCTCTGCAGTGCTGAAATACACAAAACCTTTCAAAAGGATGGCCCTTCATAGACCCGGTTTCATAGATAGTGCTAACAGCAGACACATCGCTCACTGGTTAGGGAGCTCATCTCCAGATGCCTACAATTCAGGGCATGTGTAGCCTGCAGCAGAAGCAGCTTCACATAAGTCATCTAGAGCTGCTAGCGATTTTTCTAGCGCGCAAAGCATTTCAAGTTCATCTAGTAGGCAAAGCTGTCCTGATGCATACAGACAACATGACAGCAATGTACTACGTACAAAAACAGGGGGGACACACTCTCCAGCTGTCACAACTAGCACAGACCATCTGGAGACAGGCATACGTCACAAAATGTTTCTCCTTGCAGCACACCGCTCCAGGAGTAAACAATCAGATTGCTAATCTACTCCACCCTCAAATTCTCCTCTCGTTCTTCTAAATGTGGGGTTTTCCGGACATAGATCTGTTCGCCATAAACCTAAACGCAAAATGCCCAAGTTTCACATCCAGACATCCACACCCATTGTCCAAGGGCAATTAACTATAGATGAATTGGTCAGGAATATTTGCCTATGCTTTTCCGCCTCTCCCACTCATTCCATGAGTGGCTCGGAAGTTCAGACAGGCGTCCATGGCATTTATCCTAGTTGCTCCCAAATGGGCCCGACAACCCTGGTTCTCAACCCTGTTGGAGCTCTCAGTAGTTCCTCACCAAAAACTGCACCTCACTCCCAATCTCATCACTCAGAGCCATGGAGAGATACAACATCTAGATCCCAGCCATCTCAACCTTGCGATCTGGCACCTGAAATCTTAGAGTATGGCTACCTTAATCTCCCGCCAGACTGCATGAATATTATCAAAGAGGCTAGACGTCCTACCACACGGGCATGCTATGTAGCAAAGTGGAAACGATTTGTAATATACTGCAATAACAATCAGATAGAGCCACTGAATGCTTCAGTTCAAAACATAATTTTCTATTTTCTACATCTGCAGCGTTCCTATTTAGCTTACTCTTCCAAACGCTAACACCTTGCTGCAATAGCTGCATATCTACAGAACAGACAACATCTGTCTCATTTTAGAATGCCTGTCATTAAAGCATTTATGGAAGGACTTGAAAGAATCATTCCTCCAAGAATTACACATGCTCTAGTGTGGAATCTCAACACTGTCCTCACCAGGCTAATGGGTCCACCCTTTGAGCCATTGCATAAATGTGAAATACAGTTTCTCACTTGGCAGGTCTCTTTTCTCATAGCTATCACATCTCTGAGGAGAGTGGGTGAGCTTCAGGTGCTAACCATAGAAGAACAATTCTTACAAATACACCAAAACAAAGTGGTTCTTTGGACCAACCCTAGATTTCTACCAAAGATAATTTCTGCTTTTCATGTAAACCAATCTGTTGAGTTGCCTGTGTTCTTCCCTCGACCAGATTCTGTGGCAGAACGTGCGTTACACACTTTAGATGTAAATAGAGCAATTCTTTACTAAATAGAGAGGACAAAACCTTTCCGCAAAACAAAACAACTATTTTTCGCTTTTGCTCCACTACATAAAGGCAGTCCTATATCAAAAACAGGCATTGCAAGGTGGATAGTCAAGTGTATTCAAATATGCTATGCAAAAGCAAAAAGAACACTAACAATTCCCCCTAGAGCGCACTCCACACGCAAACTAGGGGCTTCTATGGCTTTCTTAGGAAATATACCCATAGATAATATCTGCAAAGTTGCAACATGGTCTACACCTCACACATTCACAAAACACTATTGTGTAGATATGTTAGCAAGACAGCAAGCTAGTGTGGGCCAAGCAGTTTTATGTACACAATTTCAGACAACTGCAAGAGCTACAGGTTAGCCACCGCTTTGGGAGATAACTGCTATATAGTCTATGCACAGCATGTGATCTACAGCTCACATGCCTCAAACGGAAAATGCTACTTAACCAGTATGCATCTGTTCTTGGCATGTAGAACTGTACAGTCACATGCGCCCACCCACCTCCACGGGAACCTATACCTGTTGCAGTTACATCTTACTTACATACATATATACATGAACATCTCTTAATACTTTTACTAGCTCCATTATCCCCCTCTGCTGCAAACAATCTAACAATATAGTCGCACTATCACTGAAAGGAGTCATCTACCTCCTGACTTCTTCAAACAAAAACAAAGTGCAAACAACTGGACCCAACACTAGATGGTAGGCTATGCACAGCATGTGACTCTACAGCTCTACATGCCAAGAACAGATGCAAACTGGGTAAGTAGCATTTCCCATACATAGTCTTTTAAAGCTTTAAAAAGTGGATTCAGGGTGTGATTCATAAAGGACCACCGCCCTCGTGTTGGGAGGTTCATAATGAGAAAGTGCAGTATAGAGGTCCCGCCACAAGTGAGGGTCTCGTGCCACGACTGTGGAGGCCCTTAGTGAATAGGGCCCTCGGTGTTTCTACTACTATTGTGTTGTGGCCATTTATGCAGAGGGTAGCTATAGCTATGCGCACATATTCTTGATGGGCAGATCTGAGCAGAATGCCAATTGTTGACATGATAATAAGAATGAGTCTGAGATAAAGGATAAAGGACAGGTCCTGGTAGATATAGCTAATATTTATTTTACTATGATTTTCTCTTTTAGCATTTAATTCCCACTGGATTATGCTCATAAATTATTGCTCTAGTGGTTGTGAGGATGGTGTGGGCGATGGAGGCATTATTTTACAATTGGAGAACGTTTGGGGGATTTAGTATCTATAGCATGTGAATGTTGGAGCCATACCTTGTCTATTTTATGATATTGAAGAGCTATTGGTTGAATGACTTGGGGAGACAAATAAGGGAAATTCTCATTTTTGTCAACCCCATATGTTCATTTGGAGAATAAAGACTTGTATGGAATTGTGAATTTGGGTTAATATAGTTGGAATTATTGGCACACTGTGATATGACCTGATAATCAAATGTGTTTAGTACCACATACCCAAAATGTGCACTGCCATATTGAAGATGGTCCTCATTATAAGTCGGTTTGACAAATAAAATCTGGGTTGGCTCTGTTTGAATCTGTGTCAATCACTGTTGCTGTCTGACCTAGATTGAATTGAGAGACAATTAACCTTGTACACTGCAGCAACGTCAAGCCTCTGCAAGAACAGCAATACCCAAGGAAATATTGAACGCTGGGTTGTCTACTTAGCATAGTGCCCCTAATATGTATTATTTCTAAGATTTTGGGAAAGTATTAAAATAATTGACCTTACTTTTCAGCCCAAAGAGAATTGTGTGGGTTTTTCAACCCACTCAATTACATAATCATTTGCAAATTGCTGCTGGCTTTTAGTGCTTAACAGAAGTTTAATATCAGCATATTTTAAACTACAAATTCCAGAAAAGTAAGAATTGTGTGATGATAATGCATTCCCTCAACCATCTCTCTTTCTTAAACACCTTTGTTTCCTTGATGCCAGTGCAGTTTAATGATAAAGTGGGCAGTAAATTACATTTTGTGGAGCAGTTGTTGATTTCTTTTCATTGCCATAGGGATGAGTTCAATCTGAAATTAGCCCTGCTCAGCAACCAGTGGCAGGGGGTCATCCGCAGGGCCCAGCAGAGACGCGGCATCATTGACAGCCAGATCCACCAATGGCAGCGTTACAGGGAGATGGCAGAGAAGCTCCGCAAGTGGCTGGTAGAAGTGACCTTCCAACCTGTCAGTGGTCTTGGCAATGTGCCCATCCCATTGCAGCATGCCAGGACCTTATTGGATGAAGTTCAGGTACTGAAGATCCATCATGTAGTAGAATGTAGATTTAGTGCCTTTAGGATTGCTTGTACCTTGTCCATATAAAGTGAACTACTGTAGAGAAATAGAACAATGAATATGACAGCTCTTCTGGCATCTTGTCATAGCTCCCTTCGGACCCAGGACATGCCTTAAGGGCATGTATGTGTGCTACATGGCACTTTGAAAAAAGCAAAAAAGTGCTTTTTTCAAAGAAATCGCAAATTACCGCCAACTGCAAGTTGGTGGTAATTTGCGATTTCTTATGCAAATTCGCCCAACTTAGGTGCTTTCTACATCGCATTTAATGAATCACAATTTGCGATTCCTTAAATGCAATCGCAAAATAGGGAATCGCTAATGTTGCGATTCTCTAATTTGCGATGCCCTTTTAGGATGATACATCCCAAAAGGCCTTTTCCAGTTCGCAAACGGGCCAATTCTGAGAATCGGCCCGTTTGCGAACGGGAAAAGGGCTTGATACACATGCCCCTATGTTCCTTATAGATTTGCGTCTGAAGAAGAGGAGAATCTTACTCATCAACAAATTAAAAATTAGTTATGGAAAAGCACATTGCAATTGTCTTTTATTTTTAGTGCTTTTTTGTTCTCATAATAAAAACACCATACCACATTTAGACCATTTTGAATTGAACAGCCAAACATTTTTCCCAAACAATTATTTTATCCCCAGAGGATTCTTGTTTTACAATTACCAATGTGAAGCCATGCTTCTTTTTGCCTCTTTGTGGAAACTACACTGCACAGTATACAATCCTACCTTTCTCCAAAAGAACCTTCTTTTTTTCTGTATCCATAGAAAAATAGCATGACAGAAGAAAATATGTATCAGACCTTTTTGTGCCATCTTTGCAGTTTGAATGTAGAACTTCCTGTGATTAGGCTTTACAATTTTAAGATTGTTTTAAGTAAGTAGCACACAGGAATCTGAGGAGCGATCCTCCAAACTCCGATTTGAAAGTAAGTGTCTCTTAAAATGAGCAATCCTCAAAAGGGAAAAGGATGAACTTCACGTAAAAATCTTTACTGGGTTTAGCTACTGGTTTAAAAAAATAATGATAATAATTGAAATTTTTTTATTGCTTGAATTTGCAGCTGAAAGAAAAGGTTCTTCTTAGGCAGCAAGGAAGCTATATCTTGACAGTCGAAGCCGGCAAGCAGCTATTGCTCTCTGCGGATAGTGGGGCTGAGTCCTCCCTGCAGGCAGAGCTCACAGAAATACAGGAGCGTTGGAAAGCTGCCAGCATCCGGCTTGAGGAGCAGAAGAAGCAACTGGCCTTCCTTTTGAAAGTAGGTGTGCTTGTTTTTGTTAGTGAGGCTATGGGAGCGCAGTTTTTTCCTGTCGCGAAGAGAAAATAGCTGTATGTGCACCCTGCAATATAGGTTGTTCAATGAAGAAAGGACAAATAGAGTTTATAATTCGAACTACCAGTGAATGAACCGCACTTTTTTTTAAATGAGCATCAGTACAGTTGCCTGAGAATTTAATACCCAAGAATCCTGCGATTTGTCAGCACTTTTATTCTAATTTGCATTGTTTTATACAGAATGCACCAGCATATTGTACACTGCACATTGTTTGTTAAAAATATTGTGTCATAAAAATAATTTACAAAAATGCCACACACAATCATAGCTAATAACAGATTAGCTGCACCCAATTTGATGATATTTTTGAGAGCAATATTTCGTAAGCAATATGTTCGAGGCATGTGTGCTGTAGATACACATGCTTTGCATACTCCTGCCATCTAGAGTTGGGCCCGGATGTTTGCAATTTGTTGTTCTTGGAAGAAGTCTTTCCTATTAATGAGGTAAGGTGACTCCTCCTTTCGGTGACAGTGTGCATGATCATCGACTCCTTTGTTAGATTGTTTTTTTCCGCCATCGGGTTCGAACGTGTATTGCTGCGCTTCGGTTTGAAACCGTTCTTCGGGTTCCTTTCGACACACCAATCCTCTCTACCCTCGACGGTATTGTTACCATACACGTTTCTCACTTCTCCGCCTATCGTTTCTACATCGGAATTGACTCAGTCAGCTCTCCTTCGATGGATCGGACTCCGTTTAAATTCTGTCCTCGGTGCCACGTGAAGTGTCTGCGTACCGACTCACATGAAGTGTGCAACTTGTGCTTGTCTCCGGACCACAAGGAAAAGTCTGAGGCTTGCAGATCGTTCTGATCAAAGCAGACTCGGACTTGACGTCGGGAGATGCAGCCTCAAAGCACGAAGACAAGCCAAACATCTTCTGTGAAGACTCCGGTCCAGAAGACATCAAGACATCAGCGGCAGAGGTGGAGGAAGCCTTCTCCGAGCAAGACTCAGACTCAGAGCTCGAGACAGACCTCAATGCCGAAGAACTACCGCAGTGGCAAGGTGACGTGAGTACCGAAGACCCCTTGCCCCCACAAACTCTAAAAAAACACACGGCTTCAGCACCACCTCTGCCTTCTGGCCAAGGTCGACACCAAGACGACGTTTCTAATGCCCCGCCTTCGGGACCTGCACCGAAACTACCAGGCAAACCTTCCGGCTCAGTACCGAGTCCACCAAAAGCCTCCTCGGAGCCGAAAGCCTCCGGTTCGAAGCACAAGTCTAGCTTGAAGCCAAAATCTTCCGCATCGAAAGCCAAGCAGCCTTCAGAGCCGAAACCTTCCTCACCGAAAGGTCAGCCTCCGTCGACACCAAAAACTTTTCATATACCATCGCCTCCACCTCCACCACCTCCGTCACCACCTGCGAATCCTTCGCAAAATACACCTCAGGGTTGTCCTCAATCTCATGATGATGATAATGATGCAGATGATTGGGGGATGGATATTCAAACAGGTCCATGGACAGATTACACAGTGGATCCCCCAGGTGATACTGATCCAGATCTTTACCCAGCCAAACCATCTCCTTCAGACGACAATGCGTCACACCAAGAACTCATTGTCAGGGCTGCGCATTACCATCGGGTAGAGCTCCACAAAGAATCACTACAGGAAGATATTTTGTTTGAAACCCTAGCATCCACACACAGGTCATCACAATCGCTTCCAACGCTTAAAGGCATGATGCGACGTGCTGATGAGATTTTTAAAGACCGAGTCAGAGCACGTATCTTAACACCTAGAGTGGACAAAATATATAAGGTCTCTCCTACAGACCCCATTTTTTATCTAGGGACAAGTGCCATTAGATTCCCTAGTCGTATCCAATGCTCAAACATCAGGGGATGCTCCTCCGCAGATAAAGAATCCAAACAAATTGATGCTTCTGGCAGCAAATCAATGGCGCATTGCAAATACCCAAGGCCTGTTAGCTAGATATAACATAGCTCACTGGGACAAAATGGAGCAATCACTCCTATATCTCCCAGACGAGCATAAGGCTAAAGCACAAGACTTAGTAAATTAGGGTAAGCTCATTTCCAATTCCTCTATTCATTGTGCTCTAGATGCAGCAGACACCGCAGCTAGAGAGGTTAACACTAGCATCCTCCTTGGGAGACACGCTTTGTTAAGGATTTCAGGTAGTAAACCTGAGGTCCGACAATCTAGGCTTACCACACAATTTGATAAGGAAAACCTATTTGGCCCTAACGTTGAGCAGGCATTAGAAAAAATGAAAAAGGACACTGAAGTCGCTAAATCTATGGAAACGCTTCAGACGGCACACAACAGAGGTTCCTTTCTTCGCTCCTCATACAGAGGTGGGTCAAAATCGATACCCCCAGATCAAAATACCTCAACTTACAAAGGTAACAACCAGTCCTCTCCCTCCAGATGTTTTTTCCGAGGAGGTTATAGAGGCAACATCTTCAAAGGTAGGGATAAGGGTAACACACCCCGTAACTCTCCTTCCCTCAACAAACAGTGACTTGGCAATGCTTCCCCCTGATTATACCACACCTGTCGGGGGAAGACTTCAACAATTCCTCCCCATTTGGCAGTCCATAACATCAGACAAAAGGGTGCTTGGAATTCTCCAACATGATTGTTGCCTGGAGCTTACCAGCAATCTCCCAAACATTCCACCTTGATCTCACAAGTTATCTACAGAAAACATACACTTGCTAAAACAAGAGGTCAAGTCTCTTTTACTAGGAGCTATAGAGCCAGTTCTAATACAGTACCAGGGCTCAGGGGTTTACTCTGACTACTTTCTCATCCCCAAAAAGGACAGTTCCCTAAGACCTATTTCGGATCAGAGAGAGTTAAATCATTACATACTGTCAGAGCACATGGTAACACTTCAACCAATACCTCCACGTTTACAAAAAGCAGACTTTATGTCTACTCAAGACTTAAAGGACGCATGTTTTCATGTTCCAATTCATCCAGCTCATCGCACATACCTCAGATTTGTGATAGCAAGCAAGCACTACCAGTTCAAGGTGCTTCCATTCGGAGTGACTACAGCACCCAGAGTTTTTACCAAATCCCTGGCAGTAGTCGCTGCTCATCTCAGAAGACAACAAATTCATGTCTTCCCCTATTTATACGACTGGCTCATCAAAGCCAGCACTTACCAAAACTGTCTGCAACACACAGAGATCACAATAGATCTATGTTGGACTTGGCCCTTTTTGGCTGAAGTTCCTTAAACTTTTTGCTTTCCCCCTAGACCTTTTTTCTGACATGGTGTTGCCAACTTAGATGCTTTGGGCACTTTGCCACTGCTGATCAGTGTCAAAGTGCAAGTGCTCCCTGTGTAAAGTGTAATGTTAATTGGGCGTCCATGATTGGTATATTTGCCTTACTAGTAAAGTCCCTAGTAAAGTGCACTATGTGTGCAAGGGCTAGTAATGCAAATGCTACTAGTGGACCTGCAGCACTAATAGTGCCACCCACACAAGTAGCCTTAAAGAGAGAACTCAAGCCTGCCACTGTAGTGCCTGCGCGCAGTTTGTTAAACTGCCATGTTGTCCTTACAAGTGCACCCACTTGCCATGCCTTACTCTTTCTATGCACTTCAGACACCCCTATGGTAGGTCCAAGGTACCCACCTGGGCAGGGTGCAGTGTATGTGAAAGGTAGGACATGTACTAAGGTGTGTACCATGTCCTAACAGTGAAATACTCTCCATTTCGGTTTTCACTGTTGAAAGGCCATCTTGCCCATAGGACAGAATGGGGAAGGCTGTGTAATATGTTTCCAGCCTATCTTCCCAAAGGCTTAAGATGGAGAGGTGAAATTAAGTATGTCTGAACTCACAATTCAATAACACATCTTTTTGTGAAGGGGGGTTTTGCATTGTGTGTTTAGAAACCACTCTTATAGAAGTGGCTGGGTTTTTGTGCTCTAACATTTCTGTGTGTTTCTGCCTGGTTGGGGATTGACTGCCTGGATCTGAAAGTGATAGGATCTGGGGAATGTCTTGACCCAGGGGAGGAGGTGAGACAGCATCAGGCTGACCTGCATCTGGAGTGTAGGGGGGAGGAGTAGCCCCTGGAGGTGAAGATGCCTGGGCTGCTGCCATAAAACAATGGCTCCATCCCCTGCTGAGTGATTGAGGATCCAGACCCCACCTATCAAAGGAATAAGGTGTCACTGGCAGGGAGTCACTCAGAACTGGTTTAGACAGGGGTCAGTGCCCCCCTGAACACAAAGACTTCAAAGACATTTAGGGGTATAACTTTGAGAGCTGAAACCTCTGAACGTTGGAATGGAACAGGACTGAAACTACTTTGTGGTCAAGAGGAACCTCTGCCAAGGAAGAAATAGCTGAATAGACTGAAGGAAAGGACTGACCCTTGCTGTGTGTTCTGGGACTGGCCTGCAGTTTGCTGCTTTAACCAAGGAGAGGCTAAAGGGACTTTGCTGTGGGCTGTGCCCGCCTGCTTGAAAGGACTTTGCTGCGCTGTGTCTTGAAGTAACTTAACCCCAAGGGCCCGAGGCGAGCTGGCTCCCTGTTGTGGAAACTCAGGAACACAAAAGTTTCCAGAAATGTCTCAGCGGCGCTGTGTGCGTGTGCTTTGTGCAGCCTGAGACCTTCGTAAGAAGTGCCCTGTGATCGTGGACACCTGGAGTCCAAGCGAGTCTCAGCGACTCTGTGTGCGTGTGCTTTTTGCAGCCTGAGCCCTTCGTGAGGATTGCCCTGTGATCGTGTGCGCCAGGAGTCCAAGTGAATCTCAGTGACCCTGTTTGCGTGTGCTTCGTGCCGCCGGAGACCTTCGTGAGGATTGCCCTGTGATTGTGTGCACCCGGAACTCAAGTGAGTCTCAGCGATGCTGTGTGCGTGTGCTTCTTGCAGCCTGAGACCTTCGTGAGGATTGCCTTGTGACCGTGCACACCCGAAGCTCAAGGGAGTCTCAGCGACGCTGTGTGTATGTGCCCTGTTGCAGCCGGAGATCTTCGTTATCGCCATCGGCCCTGAATCAACCAAGTTGCATCGGAGGCTCAAGTCGCGAGAGGCGGAGAGGAGAGCGAGGTCGCACCCCCCAGGTAACGTGTGTCGGCGCCTATGGCGGGTTGCGGGCTCGGAGAGAGACGCTCTCGGCCTCTCCCCTTCATGAAGCGCGAGCCTCTGTTTCAGCTTGTATCGCAACCCGTACGTGCCAAGGAGTGGCAGTACCGGGGCCGAGGTGTGGAGCTGCACTGTGGTTTACACCAGACCCGTGTTGGGGGCATATGTTGATGGAAACTGACCGCGAGTCAGTACGAGGGGCAGAGAGACCGTCTAATGCACCTTGATCTGTGCTGGAGTGTATTACGCATTGCATTAATTCTGCATTACGAACTACCGGATTGTTGCATTACGCATTGCCTTAGTTTGCAGAACGAACTACCTGATTGTTGCATTACGCACTGCATTATTTCTGCAGAGCGAACTGCCTGATTGTTGCATTACGCTTTGCATTAGTTTGCATAACAAACTACCTGATTGTTGCATTACGCATTGCATTAGTTTGCATAACGAACTACCTGATTGTTGCGTTACGCATTGCATTATTTTGGCATTACGAATTGCTTGATTGTTGCATAACGAACTGCATTATTTTTACATTGCAAAGTGCCTGATTCTTGCATTACGAACTGCATAGCATTGCATTAGGACTGCATAGGATCATCTAGAATTGCTCATTAATACCGCCAGAACTTACAAGGGCTGGCTGGCCTAACAACCGTCCAGGAGGAATATTACAAATGCGCATATGTTGGATTTTTATTATGTGGTCTCATCGTATATTTTTTTATATAAACTTATACTTGTTTTTATATGAAACTCGTGTGGAGTCCTTTTGTGGTATCACCAGTGGGTCACTGGGAGTGTGGTTGCAAATACTTTACACATTTGCCTTGAAGATAAGCCTGGCTGCTCGTGCCAAGCTACCAAGGGGGTGAGCAGGGGCTATCTGAGAAGGTGGCCTTCCTTTCCCTGATGTAGAAGCGATGGTCTCTACTTGGTCTAAGGTACCTACCTCAGCCAACTAGGGAATCCCGGTTCTATCAATCTACTTCATCAACTGGGCTTCACCATCAATGCACAAAGGTCTCACCTGTGTCTCTTACAGATGCAGTCTTACCTAGGAGCCACTCTAGACACAGTCAAACCTCTAGCCTGTCCCAATGTAGCCAGAATACACAATATTCAAGCAGCCATTCAACAGTTTCCGCCCAACCAACCATTACCCGCCAGAGTGTTCATGCAACTACTGGGAATGATGGCGTCTTGCATAGCAATTGTACCCCATGCAAGGCTTCACATGCGCCCCCTACTAGAGAGCTTAGCACGTCAGTGGAATCAATCACAGGGTCTATTAACCGATCTAGTGTTGGTAGACAGCCATATACATTGCTCTCTGCAGTGGTGGAACCCAAAAAACCTATCAGAAGGTCGGCCTTTCATTGACCCTGTTCCACAGATTGTACTCACAGCAGACGCATCTCTAACAGGTTGGTGGGCTCATCTCAAAGATTACACAATACAAGGCTTGTGGAGCAACAAGCACAAGACTCCCCACATCAACTATCTGGAGCTCTTAGCTGTCTTCCTAGCACTAAAAGGTTTTCAGACTCATCTTGTAGCCAAAACTGTCCTAGACCAGACGGACAACATGACAGTAATGTATTATGTGCAGAAGCAAGAGGGGACACACTCTCTCCAACTGTCAACACTCGCTCAAGCCATTTCGAATTGGGCAATCCATCACATTTATTTCCTGGCAGAACATCTCCCATGAGTAAACAATCAAATTGCCAATCTCCTCAGCAGAAGAAGGCACAAATTCACCAGTGGGAACTTACCGTACTTCCATCATCAGGGATTTCCACAAATAGACCTATTCTCCACACCCGAAAACGCAAAATACCCAAACATCGGCTCTAGGCACCCACAATCAAAGGGCAATGCCCTATGGATGATCTTGTCAGGGATATTTGCCTATGCATTTCCGCCTCTCCTGCTCATTCCATGGGTGGTTCCGAAGCTCACACTAATTCTGGTAGCTCCCACATAGGCTCGTCAACCATGGTACAACACCCTGTTGGAGCTGTCACTAGTTCCACATCAAAATCTATGCCTCAACTCCAGTCTTCTTACACAGAACCATTGAGAAATCAGACATCCAAATCCTAAAGAACTGAATTTAGCGATTTGGCTCCTAAAGTCACAGAGTTTGGGTATTTAAATTTACCATCAAACTGTATGAATATTCTGAAGGAAGCAAGAAAGTCTACCACCAGACCTTGCTATGCTGCAAAATGGAAAAGATTTGCATTATATTGTAACAACAACAATATCAATCCTTTAGACGCTTCTATGCGAAACATTATCTGTTATTTGTTACATCTACAATGAACAGGACTGGCCTACATGTCTATTTGTTTGCACATTGCAGCTGAAACTAAGTACTAACAAAATAGGCAACATCTGTCACTATTCATAGTTCCAGTAATCAAGGCCTTAATGGAAGGTTTAAAAAGGGTAATACCACCAAGGATTCCTCCTGCCCCAGTCTGGAATCTCAACATTGTCCTCACAAGGCTCATGGGCCCACCTTTTGAACCATAACAAAAATGCCCTTTACAGTTCCTCACATGGAAAGTTGCTTTCCTCATTGTTATCACTCACTGAGGAGAGTTTGTGAGCTACAGGCATTAACGCTAGAAGAACCTTTCTTTCAGCTACACAAAGACAGGACAGTTCTCTGGACCAATCCCAAATTCCTTCCCAAAGTAGTTTCTGCTTTACATTTAAATCAGTCTGTTGAGTTACCAGTTTTCTTTCCTCAACCTGTTCTGTAGCAGACCGCGCTCTTCACACGCTTGACGTTAAAAGAGCTTTATTGTACTAAATAGATAGAACAAAGGACTTTCGCAAAACAAAACAACTTTTTGTAGCATTTGCTCCACCTCAAAAAAGGAAATCCTATCTCTAAATCTGGTTTTGCAAGATGGATTGTTAAATGCATTCAAACATGCCATGCTAAAGCCAAAAGGACTTTGACTATACCTCCTGGAGCACATTTCACTCGCAAAATAGGGGCTTCTTTAGCCTTTTTAGGTAACATCCCTTTAGCTGACATATGTAAAGCAGCTACATGGTCTACACCACACACATTTACCAAACACTATTGTGTAGATGTGTTAGCATGACAATAAGCTACTGTAGGCCAAGCACTACTTAAAACTCTATTCCAAACAACTGCAACATCTATAGGTTAGCCACCACTTTGGGAGTATACTGGTTTATAGTCTATACAAAGCATGTGTATCTACAGCACACATGCCTCGAACGGATAATGTTACTTACCCAGTAAGCATCTGTTCTTGGCATGTACAGCTGTAGATACACATCCACCCACCTGCCTCCCCGGGTACCTGTAGTTGTTGCAGTTCTTCATTATACATTTATACGCATTGACATCTCTATGCAACACTTACTTACTCCATTCTCACCCTCTTGCGGGAAAACAATCCAACAATGGGGCCAATGACCATGCGCACTGTCACTAGGGGTGGGCGGAATTTGCGAAATCCACTTTCGCAAATTATCGCGAAAATTTTAAAAATTATCACAAACAAGCAGAAATATCGCGAAGATGCGGAAGTTTTTTTCCCGCATGTTCGCGAGATTTTCTGCATGGTTGCGGCTCGCCAACTTACCCATGTGGTTGCTCGCGGGCGCGGCCATCTTGTTTTCAGTTGTCTCGCGGTGCATGATCGCGAGAAGAAAGACGTGATCGCGCAACGCATGACGTCACTGCGGGCGCGAACCGTCGCGAGACAGCGCAAATGGCTAAAAACAATACAACATCTCATGGAGAACGCAACCGGATCAAGAAAACTTGTCGGCGAACGCAGGGATTCAGGTAAGGCGATTGCGCGCGCGCGAGAATGTATTATTTTACAGCGCGAGCAAGAACCAAATGATCGCTAAGCTGCGGAATGCGGAAATTTTGACATTTTTGCACTTTCCGCGGAATGCGAAAATTTCAAATTATCGCAATTTCCGCGAACGGAACGAAATTTTAGCCCAGGCCTAACTATCACCGAAAGGAGGAGTCACCTTACCTCAATACTATGAAAGACTTCTTCGAAGAAAAACAACTTACAAACATCAGTACCCAACACTAGGTTGCAGGAGTATGCAAAGCATGTGAATCTACAGCTCTACATACCAATAACATATGCTTACTGGGTAAGTAATATTATCCTTTTGTCAGAGGATATTTTTGTCTGGAATATCCTGACATAAAAATGTGTTCTCTTTGTGCAGTCTCATAAAATTAGGTGGTTTTGTCAGGATGAGAGTGAATGCAATCTGATTTTTGTTCAGTTTGGTTTTTGTGTTTTCATGTAAACATTGTGCATTCATACATACATTATGCCATTTATGGGCACTATCATTGAATTGCAAATCTGTATATAGTATACCAAAAAGAGGCATAGTGTGCAAGGAGTCCAGTGAGTCCCCAAAGGTAATGCAGAGGATAAAGTAGATAATACCTTACTCTCAATTTAGTGGTACCTGGGCTGGGCAGTTAGGCTTATCAGAGGGTAGTGTGAATGCATTTGTTGTACATTCTCATTCACGGCAGGAATACACACTCAATGACTAACTCCAGGTCAATGTTTGCAAAAATATTACTTTAGTGATTTTTATTTTATGAACCAAGTTGAACTCAGTTACTGGTAAGTAAATATTTCAAAAATGCAGTACTTTCAATTACAGTTGGCAAAGGTTTGTAGAAGTATTCAAAATACTTTACAGATGCATGTAAGATTTGTCAAAGTCAAAAGAGGTACTTTGTATTATTCTCAGAAACAACACTTTGCATTACTGAGAAAACCAATGCAATCCTTTGGGAGGAAGGACAGGTAAGTAATTTCAGGCAAGTATTCGACTTACAAGTTCAGTCTTCGGAGGGTTTGACTATCACTGGGCAAGGGTCAGACCAAGGTAGTTACTGCACAGCCAGCGGCACTGAGTCAGCCAGGTGCAGACATCACTGAGCCCAGTGTTATCCAATGGGAGCTGGGGGTTCCTCGAAAAGGCATAGGTTGCAAGTAAATACCCGTGGTTCAGAGACACCGGCCCTGGTTGTTGAAGTCAGCTTTGAGGGGGGCAACAATTAGCACCAAAGCTGCACAACTAGAGGCACAGGGGTGCCCAGGTGCAGGGTGCAAAGTAGCCGTTGGGTGCCCTGTAGAAATCAATAGAGATCCTCAGTTGGAGAAAACGACTGCAAGTGTGGACCAGACGATTGGCTGAAGGAGTCCAACGATTGGAGAGTTGAGTTGGATAGTGGAAGGATGCCAGGATACCCTTGGTTGGGCTCACCAAGGCCTGGGGGCTGCGGGTCCACGGGTGTCTTTAGGCATCAGGTTTCTCTCACCGAATCCTGTCGCTGTCGGGGGGACCATTTAAGTTGAGGCTTCAGGCATCATGGAAAAGTTCAGGTGAGGTTACCCAATGCTTGATACCAGGTCAGGATCGTGGGGAGACATCACTGGGTCGGTGGGCCAGCTGGACTCGTGCCGTGGGCATCAAGTGCAGAGTGGTGTAGTGTCGCAGATCCGCCTGGATCCGTAGTCCTTGGGTTAGTTTCTTTTCTGGACAAATCAGGTGCCCACGGGAGAAAAGAGTCTTTGTTGAAGGCAGCACAGTCCCCCGGGTTTGTTGGAGGTTGCTGGCTGCAGGACATGCCGCTTTCTTGAAGCAGCATCGCTGGAGGAGGAGACAGGCCTGTAGGGCTGGGTCCAAGTCAGTTGTCATCTTCTTCCACACTGCTGGACGGCACTTAGGTCCTTTATCTGCGTAGGTTGTTGAATCTGAGGAGCAAGGTTGTGGGAATCCCTTAAATACTAAATTTAAGGATGTTACTGAGGTCGAGGTGCAGTAGCCAATTGCTACTGTCCCCTTGGGTGACTGCACCCTTTGGGTGCCCCATCCCTTTGGGGAGAGGGGAATATTCCTGTTGCTGTTCGGCCTAATTCTCCAAATCAAGATTGAGAATTCTTCAGAAAGGGGTTCACTTCAGCTCCTGTCAACCTTAGGGGCATGCCAGGCCAAGGTGGTTACTCCTACTGTGCTTACTACTTTTCCTGCCTGTCCTGCCACCAAAAAGTTAGGCTAGGACAGGTGGCAAGCGTCTCCACTAGTTGGAGTTGCCCAAATCAGCATAACACAAGGTGGGAGCCTTTAAGGCTCACCGCCAAATGTTAGTTCCTGCTAGGGTGAGGGGAGAACCACCTCCACCCATAGCAGCCTTTGTTTCTGACCTCCGGGAGCACAAAGGCTCTCACAGCATGAGGTTAGAAACCTGTCTGATGGTGGCTGGCTGGCAGGGACCGGTCAGCCAATACACTAGAAGTGGGTCGTTTTTCAGGGGGCATCTCTAAAATGTCCTCTGAGTGCATTTTATAATAAATCGTTCACTGGCATCAGTGTGGGTTTAGTATGCTTAGACGTTTGATACCAAACTTCTCAGTCTTAAGTAAAGCCAAAATGGAGCTGTGGAGTTGGTGTTGATAAACTCTCAGCCCTTGTACTCAAAATGGCTTCATTGCACTTACAGTGTACAAGAATGGACTCAGACACTGTAGGGGCATCTCATGCAGCTATGCCCTCACCTGTGGTATAGTGTATCCTGCCTTAGAGCTATAAGGCCTGCCAGAGGAGTGACTTACCTATGCCACCATCAGTGGTGGTTAGGCATGGCACCCAGGTAGGTGTGCTATGTCGACTCTGTTAGCTTAGTCACACCACAACACATAGCCTGCAATGGCCGTGTGCATGTGTTTGGTGTGGGACCCCTTAGGGTGGCACAGTACATGCTGCAGCCCTAAGGGACCCTCTATGGTCAAAAGGCCCTTGGTACCACTGGTACCTATTACAAGGGACTTGTATGTGGCTCCGAGGTGTGCCAATTGTGGGAGCAATGGTATAGTTTTGGGAAAGAACACCAGTGCTGGGGCTGGTTAGCAGGGTCCAGCACACACTTAGTCAAGTTTGCATCAGGTATCTGGCAAAAAGTAAGGGGGTAACCATGCAAAACAAATGGCACTTTCCCACACACACAATTAACATTGGCCATATTACAACTCTGTTTACTTATCCTGTAGTACTGTTTAGGGGAGGGGGGGGGGGTAATCTTACTCTGTATCCAATCAATCCGGGTTTAACTCATGTCCCATACTCATTGTGGTGTTTTTGGTTACTATATAGAGGGTTCTGTGTGCTCTCGAGTATTGTTTCAAGTCTTATGCATGACTCTCTGCCACTGATTTAAGCATGGTTTACCATCTTTTTTCATCTGTGACTCCCTCAGGGCATTTTGTTTTTGTAATGACATTTTCTACATGAATAGCCTCTACTTGAATAGTCAAAACAGAAGCTCTTTCCCAATTCTTTGTGAAGATTTTGGTGTTCTTCTCTCCTACTCTTATTACTAGGTCTACCCAGGCATATTTAGCAATGAGTGTTTGTTTTAAAGAATCCCTAGAACCAGACATGCGAATTCATTACTAAATCAATGCTTTCTGTCATTGTATTTTCTATTTGAGGATCAACTGAAAACGAGTTTCAAAATTACCCATGTGAAGTCCATGAGCAGCACCTTATTTAGGAGGTGAGACTTCCAGATTGGTAATGTTACAGCCCCATCCATTTGGCACAGTTACACTAGATGTAATCTGAATCTCCAGTTTAATCTTCTTTTTTAAGCCTAGCAAAGTACCTCCCACCCTCTTTCTACATTAATAATAGGTGGAAGTCTCAGCTACTAAAAAGGATGGTGTAGGAAGCTGGCTCCATATACAGTGCACCAAAACGAGGTACACTGTGCAGAGAGTCCAGGCAAACCCCAAAGGAATTACAGAGGCACAAATGACACCCCAAATGCTCTCTTTTGTGGGAGTGTGGACGAGTAGTTAGGCATAGCAGAGGGTAGTACTAAGCATTTATTACACAAACAAAGGCAGTAAATGAGACGCACACTCAATAAAGAAATCCTACACCAATGTATACAAATAACATGTACTTTTATATAAATTTAGATCAAGATCATCTGATTCAGGTAAGTACTTTTCGAGTTATGAATCTTTACAGTTTTCTGAAATGGACAATTGATGCATTTTCTGGACCGGCAATGTTATTCTATGGAGGAAACACGCGTATTGCATTCGGGCACTTGTCAGCGACTTACGGGACTGTTCTTCTGGTCTTAAGGTGAGTATTGGGCAAGGTCCAAAGCCATACCAACAGGTCACCACAGGAGGCTCTGGGGCATTCGGGTGACGAGGTGTCATGGTGTCTGGTGATCCATTCACTTCAATGGGAGAACGGGCCAGTTACAAAGAGGCTGCAAGATGGGACTGTGGGACCAGTCCGGGGGAGCCCACAGGGGGCTCGACTCTTGAGATCCTCGGGCACGTGTGTTCGTCTTTGGTCCACTTCACCTCGGGCTGTGGAGCCCGGGAGCTATGCTGTCTTTTGATGTTGGATTCTGGTGCAGGAGTCACTTGCAGTTGGATGGGGCCTGCAGAAAGTTGCTGCAGGCAACAACTGGGAGTCCAGTCTAAGCAAAACCAAGTATGGGCTTTGCTCTTGTGGTTCTGTGGACCCCACCGTCACCTCCCTTGGACTCGGGCTTTCCAGTGTGGGTCCATAGGTGTTTTGAGCGTAGGGTGGCGTCAGTGGCAGACTCACTCTTTGTTTTCAGGTCTTGCAGACCTGCGTTGCAGCGCACATGCACTGGCTTATTGTAATTGAGAAGATTTCAGAAGTGGAGTTGAAGCTCCGCCCATCATTTTGATTGGCTGGTGTCAACGTTTATGCTGAACGCTGGCTTCGATTTAAAATCAGGCTTCTTTGTTACCGCCCTGTCTCCTTTTGGGATGGCCCATCCGGACTGGATCGTTTACTTGCGGCGTTACACTATCTCCTTAATTAGTCGGTAGGCACTATATTTTTTTCACAATGGTGACAGCTCGTTTACGTACACCAGGCGGCGCCGCGTCCTCCTGTCGCCATCTCCCTAGGGCGCCACCGGGGCCGCCCAATATGTCAACAGGTTTACGTACGCCACTAAAGTAGCATCTCGCTCCATATATTTATTTATTTTTACTTTATTTCGGAGTGCGTCGCCCGCTTAAAGGACACCGCGCTCAGTTTGTCTATTTATTTTTACTTTATTTCGGAGCACAGCGCCCGCTTTAGGGACACCGCACTCCATTTATTTATCTATTTTTACTTTATTTCGGAGCGCGGTGCCCGCTTTAGGGACACCGCGCTCCGTTTATTTCTTTTTTTAAACTTTAATTCGGAGCACTGTGCCCGCTTCAGGGACACCCCGCTCTTTCTTTTTTACAACGCGACACCTATAGCATTGTAAATGCTTGTTCTTTTGCGCAGCTCTCCAACTCGTTGTTACATCAAGGCGGGAGCGCGTCTTGAGAGGAGAAGGAATGTTCTGATCCAGTCCCCGCTGTGAATCCTTACTCGGAACCAACTGCTGCCGCTCACAGCACCACATCGCTATTTTTTTGCCCACTTTCCACCCACAAACAGGCACACAAGAAATACACAAACACCCCTCGCTCTGACTAGTCCTTCGGTATCTCTGGCACTGCCCTCGCAACGTCTGGTCCCGGGAATCGTGGACAGAGTACGGGGTGTTCAGAACTCCCTGTAGTTTCAACACCTTGCCGACCCCCGCCACCCCATCACCCTTTCGGAACAAAAACAATGGATGTTATTGAGGGGTTAAAGGTAACACTACGATTAAGCTCATTTGGGGGTCAAAGGGCATGTATGTCACCTGTTATGACTTAAACTTGGTCAGTCAAAATACATGCAAATCAGTGGGTCAGTGGTTTCGAGGGGTGTCCAACACAGGTCCATGAAGGCTAGGTCCTGCATGTGTTTTTTCCGGATAACCGCTGCCTATGTAAATAGTTTTCATTTAGATTATTTCTATGTAAATTACGTAAATATGTCTAATGTGGACATCCTGCAGGGGTTTGGCTGCCTTGCACCTAGGTTGACCCTCACAGGTTTAATTCCAATAAACTACATACTGAATGTGCGCTGCTGAAGGCTCAATGTCATCGCGTCCAACAACACTCAAATCAGTCACATCACTGTAGGTACTGGGAGGAAGAGTGCCAGAACCGTACCGAAAACTTCATTCCAGACAGCGCTACAAGGCCATAGGAAATTGTGGATGTGCGCTACACAGATGGACCAACCCCAGCTTTTTAAACCAGTGTCTACTCACAGATACCGAGTACATGTATTTTTTTAATTTAAGGGAAAAGTTCCTGTACTTCTCTGTGCAGGGGTGCACATACAGGTACTTAAGGATAGTGACTAGCGAGTACCTGCACTTTTGTATTCCAAGCACCTCATAATTCATAATGATCATCCACATACCAAGCAAAACATAATAACAGTATTCAGTTTCCCAATGAGATCAGAAAAGTGCTGGTGAGAGGTGTCTGTCACGGTGATCAGATGTGCCACCTTTTTCCCTTTTCAATCCCCCCAACCCTTCTCAATCCAAAAAAACTGACTAACATATCCACCACTCAAATTACTTTCATATTTCACTATACTAATCCACCACCAATCCTTATGGGTTCCAGAGTAGCGTGCTACTCGCCAAAAAAGTGCTTCAAAACCCCATCAGGGGCAGCAAGCGCTATATAAATACAAACCTCTGTCCCTCTTCTATCCTGCCGCCTACCCTTCTCTATCCAAATAACTGAATAACATGTCCACCTCTCAAATTACTTCATATTTCACTGCACTAATTTTCAACACTAATCCTTTATGGGTTCCGGAGTAGCGTGCTACTCCCCAGAAAAGCGCTTCAACACCCATCAGGGATAACAGGTGCTATATGAATGCAAACCTTTCTTCCCCTTCTATCCCTCCGCTATCCTTCTCACTCCAAATAACTGGCTGGCTGGGGAGTGACAACTTGGTGGACCGCTGTGAGAAAGTGCCCTGTATCTGCATGGTAGCCCCCACTTTTTGCTGAACTGCTAATGTGCTTTGACTGAGTGTGCCCTGGGCTCCTGGCAATCAGGTACCCAGGTCCTATGTTCTTTCCCTAAAAACTGCATTGAAAACAATACCCAATTGGCATCTCTGGCAACAGGTCAGCACCTGGTAAATGGTACCACAGGTACCAAGGGCACTGAGACCAGGGAAGACCTGTAAGGGCTGCAGCACTTATTGTGCCACCCTTAGAGGCCCTGTACCATTACACTCACTCGTGCGTGTCTTGGTGCAGAACAAAGTGAAGAGTCGACATGGCACAACTGTGTGCCATGCCTAAAACCCACTGCCCTGGCATAGATCAGTCAACCCTCTAGCTGGGTGCTCTATACCAGTGGTGAGGGTACAGGAGCATGAGCCCTGTACCCCTAAAGTGTCTAAGTCCATTCTTAGACCTTGAAAGTGCAGTGCTGCCATTAAGAGTATATGGTGCTGGGAGTTTGTCATTACAAACGCCTCAGCACCATAATGGCTACACTGAAAACTGAGAAGTTTGGTATCAAACTTCTCAGCATATTAAACCCACACTGATGCCAGTGTGAGATTAAAGGAAAAATGCACACAGAGGGCATCTTAGAGATGCCCCCTGAAAAACGACCTACTACTAGTGTCCAGGAGTGGCTGCTTCCAGCTGCCACCACCAGACATGTTTCTGGACCCCTGGGTTGAGAGCCTGCTGCTCTTGGGACCTGAAATAATGCACATCCTGGGAGGAGGTGCCAAGCCTCCTCCCCCAGGATGAGTAGGGTCCACGAAGGGGAAGATTCAAAGGCTTGCCGACTTTGTGAGCTTCCCCAGGCCACTTGCTGCTTTCAGCAACTGGTCCACACTGGTTCTGACCCCCACTTTGGGTGGGAGAACCGGCGGGAAAAACAAGTGAGGAAGGGAGGTGTTCCCATCTCTGCCAACCCCACCCCTCAGATGTTGGAGACGAAGTGAAGCACAACTCTCAGTTCCCGCCATCTTGCAGATGGGGGTACTCAGCCAACCAGGGAAAGGTTTATGCCCTCCTCCCTCTGGAGGGTGGCATAAAAGGGGGCGTACCTACCCCAGGGAAGGGACCCATTGGTCCCAACCTTTTTACCTACCTGTAACGCTCCTAAATCTAGTATTTAGGGGCACCCCTAAACCTTGCTTCCTCAGACAACAACCTACAAAAAGAAAAGAAGAAGGACTGAACAGCCGTGCCAAAGCTAACTAGAGGAGTACGCCCACTGACTTGCCCCCAGCCCTACCGGCCTGTTGCCACCTCGAACCTGCTCTAGTGAAATCCCAGTGTGTCCTGCAGCCAACAACCTCAAGAAACCCGGAGGAGCTGCCTGCCTTCAAATCCATAGAGTCTGTCTCCCATGAACACCGGATTTGTTCAAACAACGAACTCCAGCTCCGCAAGGATCCGTGAGTTTTCACCACTCTGCACCGAATCCCACTGCCTGAGTTCGAGTGGGCCAACAGCAAGAGGAGGTCTCCCCAGCTACCCTGACCAGAGATCTGGTGATCCCTGACCTGCCTCAAGCCTCCAGCCGACGCCTGCAGCCTCAAACCGGAAGCTCCCCTCAACCCTGCCCAGGAGCTGGTAAGAAGCTCCAACGCTAAAAGGCACCCCTGCACCCAGCGTCCCACGGCCTTGGGTGGCCCAACCGATGGTGCCTAACCAATCCCCAACATCCCAATTTACCTCTCCAAGTGGTGGTCCCACCCAGAAGACCTTTGTCCCCGAGCCTGCGGTGCTTTTGCAAACCGGAGACTCCCCATTGAAAGCTACAGGGTTTCCAATGCCAAAGCAGCACTCTGCACCCGGCTGCCCCAGTGCCACTGAGGGTGTATCTTTCATGCTGGCCTGAACCCCCATTTGCCCAGAGCTTAGGTCCAAGAGCTTTTCTCCCACAACCCAGTGGCCTGCTTGTCAGCAGCCACCAACCGGAGGCACCCTTCCCCCCTTTGGATAACATTGGGCCTCAGCACTCTGCACCCGGCCGCCCTAGTGCCGCTGAGGGTGTAACAAGAGTGCATCCTTGACCCTGGGGGACCCCTGAGTATAACCCCACAACACCAACTCCCACAACAAAGTACTTACCTTTAAACCGATAACATTATTTTCCTCTATAGGATAACATTGACTGGTTTTCTATGAAAAAGTTCTAAGTGTGGAGTTGGAAAATCTAAAGAAATTATTTCAAATTGTACTAAATAACAAAAACACTTTTACTTACCTGTTTACAGGAAACAAGAATACTGCACTATGTACCAAAAGTAATTTGAAAAGTAACTTACATGGTATTCTACTAAAAATCCAATAAAAGTATATGTACTGTATTCTGAAAAGCATTGCATTGTCAGTAACACTACTGTAATCAAATCAAAGTACATTTACAATTGCAATTCAAACAGTTTACAAACTGCATTACTACTGTAAAGTATTTATTGCTTACCTGAGCCAGACTTGCTTGGTTCTAGAAAATAAAATAACTAAAAGAATATTTTCATACAAAAACAATTGGTCTGAAGTTCAGTCTTTGAGTTTGTACAACAAATGCTTAACATTGTCCTCTGATAAAGCCTTTCTTCTCGACCACACTACCACAAATAGAAAGTTAGGTGCCATCTACTTTACCTCTGCCTACCTTTTGGGTTCCACTGGACTCTGTGCACACTATACCTCACTTTGGTATAGTACATACAGAGCCAGCTTCCTACAACCGCACCATGCATCTCTGGTGCCAGTGGCTGCAGGGAACTCCTCTACTCCAAACACGTTTCTTCAGACAATTGGGAAAGAACTGGCAGCCTAGAGGGTTTCTTGGAGATTTTACAGTGGCAGGACGAGGCTACTTCTTCTACAATTGTAGGGGGCAGCAATCAGGCTGGCAGGGCTGGCCCCAAGTAGTTGTTGCTTCTCGGTTCTCATGGTGGGACTCTCCTTTGTCCACTCCATTGTCCACTCCTTCCCTTGATCCATCAGAATCTGAAGATCTGGTATCACTCGGTCCCCTATATACTCAATTCAGGGGAATTAAGGGGAGTAAGGGGTAGTAGCCAATGTGCTACTTACCCCTGTGGTCACTATGCCCCTATATGACCATTTCTTGTAGGAAGTGGACATAACCCTGTCCCAGAATCCCTAAGTTTGCCGTCATCAAGATGGCCAACTCTGAAAAGTTGTGTGCACTTCTGGTAGCCCACCTTAGAGGTAATACCAGCCTGGGGTGGGCACTTCTCCCTGACTAGCTAATTATCCCGCCTGTTCAGGTGCCAAGGGGCTATGGATAAAGGAGGTCGGCTTCCTCTCCTGTGAGGGAAACCAGACTCGCATGTCAAAGGCGGTGGCTTCTTTAAAGTTCTCCTGCCTTGGAATGCTAATCGGCAGGTCATCCTTTGGTAGGGGGTGTGAGCACCCTCCACCCAATCAGGTTTCTTTCCAACCTCCTGAGAGCTCAGGCCCTCACCCTTGTGGTCAGAAACTTATCTCTAGCAGAAGGCTGGCGTGAACCAGTCAGTCAGCATACCATTGGTTGGTAGGTTTTCAGAGGGCTCCTCTAAGGTGCCATCTGTGTGCATGTATTAATAAATCCGACACAGGTATCAGTGTGTCTTAATTAATATGAGATGTTTGATACCAAACATCCCTTCTCTCAGTGAAGCCATCATGTAACTGGGGAACACATTTTCACCATTGTCCAGTACATGTACTCTAAATGGCTTCCCTGTTTACTTATAATATCTAGTAATAGAACTAGACATCACAGTATCATATCTTCTCATGCTGATATGTCCTCACATAAAATATAATGCACCCTGCCTTAGGGCTCAATGGCATGCTGTAGGGGTGACTTACATATATTAGATGGAGTGACTTTGGCACGACACACAGGAGTGTGTCATGTCGTGTTATGACTTATGGTTTGCACCATATCACGCAGCCTGCAATTGCAGTCTTTGTAGAATTTGTATGTGGGTCCCTTAAGGTGGCATAAGATATTCTGGAGCTCTTAGGTACCTTCTCTAGTACACCTGCCCTAGTTACCTGGAGTACCATTTGCTAGGTTTCACCAGTGTCCAGCACATACTCAAATTGGCTTCCCTGTTCACTTATTATATCTAGTAATAGAAGTAGACATCACAGGATCATATCTGTTCATCAAGATATGTCCTCACATAAAATAAAATGCACCCTGCCTTAGGGCTCAATGGTATGCTGTAGGGGTGACTTACATATATTAGATGGAATGACTATGGCACGACACAAAGGAGTGTGTCATGTTGTGTTATCACTCATGGTTTGTACCATGTCACGCAGCCCGCAATTGCAGGCTTTGTGGAATTTGAATGTGGGTCCGGTGGCACAGAATATTCTGCAGCCCTTAGGGACACTCTCTAGTACCCCTGCCCTAGGTACCTGGAGTACCATTTGCTAGGTACTTACAGGGGTGCTAATGTCCTTTGCCAATTGTTTTGCACAATTAGACAATATCTTGTTTTAGGGAAGGAGCAGTGACACTGAGGTCTGGTTAGCAGGCCCCAGTGCACTGTCAGAGTCGAAAATCAGATTTTAGTAGCTAAAAAGGGGCAAAAACTGGGGCGGGGGTAACTCCAACAAAAGCCCAGTTCTCTACAGATGGTACCCGAGAATACCTTACCAGCCTGGCAGACTGCCTTTTACACCAACCTGATGATACAGGAAGAAATACAGATGATGTAGTGAAAACAAGAAGTCTTTGTGCTTTTGTACCAAATGTGCTTCTGTAAAAGTGTGGTTTCGACAAATGTATCAATATTTATTATTTTTATTACAGGATTGCGAAAAATGTGAGAAGGGAATAGCTGAGTCGCTGGAGCGGTTACGAACTTTCAAGAAACAGCTTAATTTGCCTCTCCCTGATCACCATGATGAACTTCATACAGAGCAAATCCGTTGCAAGGTAGGACTCTGTTATGCCACAGCTATTTAGTGTCAGCATCACTTCAGTGCCCTTTCAGCAATATTCAGAAATGCATTAGCAGATGGAGTATTACTTATATTTTGTATGCTATAACAAGCACTCATTAACTAGACAATCCAATGTGAAGGTGGAATATTTCCTGTCAGACATTTTCCATGCTTCCTAGTTCATGTTAAAACTTGGTGCTTCAAGCTATTTGACTGCCTAAATGTCCCCAAATTAGTTTTGGAAGGCTGCTGCATGTTGACAGGGGTGAAAGCTTCAAATATGAGGCTTGCTACCAGTGCTGACATGTGAGTATAGCCCAGCCCTGCTTTTCGTCTCTCCTTAATGGCTCCATTGGCACAGCAGTCAACCTTCTGTGGCTAGGAAAAATAAATCAATCACATGTTGCCAACCATCTAAATTAATCTGTTGACAAGGAACACTTACAACCTGTTTTCCAAACCAGCTTGTTTCCCAGATAATTGCATAGATGATGCAACGTTAGAGTTGCTGCATGACATTCATCATATAGGCTTTAGGAATGATTCTTGCTTTCTAATCCTGTTAGACCTATCGGCAGCCTTCAAAACGGTCTACCACACTAAGGTGCTCCATACTCTGGAGCATCATATGGGCTTCAAGCACATGGCGTCTTTACCAAACTATCATTGCACTTTGCACTTTAATATTTCTGGAATCAACTATGGAAACAAACTAGTCCAAGATGAGACTGTGGAACAGCCTGCAATTTACAGAAGTTGAAGTGCCCAGGGATGGGTGTTTGTTTCTAAAAATGAAAAGGAACAGCCACTTATCATCATATGCCAATAGGCAGAGGAGTATCAAGGTAGCAGATCATCATTGTAAAAAGCAAAAAGGGACATAATGCTCAAAGATTGAACATAGACATTTGGAGCTTCAGCTTAGCCAGGCTCTCTGGCAAATACATATAGCCTTGGAAAGAACACATATGTTGATCTGAAACTAGTGGAATGTAGCAAAATGCTCTGAAATATAAATGTTAGGATGGAGTCCTAGAACCTACCAGTCTATTACCTAAAGAGTATTAAGCAGCTACTCATGAAGACCAAAATAGACCGCATTGCCATAATCTTATATGTATATAATTAAGCCCCAAGTGAAAGCCAATTTTTGAGAAGGAGACGGAAGAGGAGGTTTTTTTTCTGCAAGTATACTGTAACACACAACAAAATCGTCTATCAGAATACCAAGGTTTTTGGTCTGTCAGGAGGTTTATTGGGAGGGGAAAGGCGGTTACCATAAGAACCGGGACCACCAAGATGCTAGAACTTAAACAAAAGAACTTAAGGTTTTTCTGTGTTCAGTTTGACATGATTATTAAAAGTCTAAGATTAAATTGCTTTGAGCCAGGACTGCAAAGCCTTGTTCAGCCGAAATCCTGTGTTGGAATAATCGACACACAAACATGATGTGTATCATCAGCATAACAATAGAACTGTAACCTGTGAGACTTTGTAACCGCTGAAGGGGGAACATATAAACAAAGTGGAAAGAGGCTCAAGGTACCCCTTGCTGATCAGATCCAAATGTAGAGCGAAGAGAAGAGTGTGTAACCGCTTGAGTCAAGCCATTGTAAGGCTCTGTCACCACTGCGCCCTCCAAAGAGAAAATGAGAATTGGGCGAGAAATCTTGTCAAATATAACAGATAAGTCCAAAACGACCAAAGATGCCGCTCGTCACAGTCTAAAATAATGTGTAAATTGACTACTGTGGCTGTTCTGTCCCATGTCGTTGATGCTGGAGCAGATTCACGAAAAGAAAGCCAGTTTCAGAAATAAGACAGTTGCTTGTGAACACTGCTTTAATTATTTTGGCAGGTAGAGACATCTATAATGTCATGTAATTGGCGTGAACTAGGAAATCTAGATTTGGGCAAGGGCAAAACATTTGCTTGTTTGAAGACAAAAGAACAGAAGCTGTAGAACGTGTCAAATGCAGAAATTTGTAAGTGGAGAGTAACAGTATCAACAATTTGTTTTAAGAACTTAAGTGCGGTTCCAGAAGGAACTTTAAAGACCTTGGCCGAATTTTGGCATGCACAATGTCAACAGTGGGAGGAGTAAACTCAGGAAGAAGTTGCTCCGAAGAGTTACAGCTGAATAAAACCTTAGGAAATAGCAAATTAGCTGATAAATGAGTAAGGGGGAAAAACACAAATCTATTAAAAGCTCTTCGTAGAGTTCATTGGAGGAGGCAACCTTGGCATATAGGCAAGCAGGGTTCAAAATATCTGAAACAATTGTGTATGCTTGTTTAGATGGATTTGGAGGCATTCAAATCTAGTTGGAAAAAAACAAGGTGCACCCCTTAACGTATGGGTTGAAAGTAGACTCTCCACACATTGAGAAATGTTGGTAGGTTGTTTAATCAGGAATCAAAGTGGAAAGAGCATCAACGGTCTCCGCTCACCACGGCCTCCCACTTCAGTCTCAATTTCCCCCACCCACATTCTATGACATCCACATGTTCTACTCATAACATTCCAGGCTAGATTACAACCCCTTTACAGGGAGCAAAAATAACAACAATGAAAATAATGATACAGTTTTACACCAATAAATCATGAAGACAAAGACTAGAGCATACATATCACTAATTCACCCCTCAAAAAGATCTCGAGTAAGTCAATTATTGTAGCACGTAATCTTTGAATCTCCTTGGCACACATTTCCATCTTGAAGGACGCACACCTACTGGCACAGCACTCTTAAGGATTCCACCGTGAGATCCCACACCACCCTCACTATTACCCTCTACCACACGATCACTGTAAGAGTTCCCCTGATACTTCACCAACCTTGACATACTCCACATAGCACCAGAATCAACTCTCACCACATTCTTCCTGATAGTCACAATGGTAAAGGGACCAATGAAGGAGGACTCTCCTTTCAAACTATGTCTAGGATTCTTCACTAAAACCCTGTCTCCTACATTCCACTTCCTGTTCTTAACCCTCATCTTTGAATCATAATCGGCCTTATACTTATGCTGATACTCCAAAAGCTTCTCTCGGTATTCCTCCCCGCTCCTCACAGGCCCAGCAGACACAGGCAACCAAGAAGGATTAAGTTTCGACGTAGCCTTCCTGCCCCTCAAAACTTCAAATGGTGAGACCTGAGTGACCGCATTAGGCGTGGTACGGTGTGCCCACCATGTGTCTCTCAAAACCCCACTGAATGAGACTCCTGAACCTAATGCCCGTTGAGCACAATCCTTCACAACCCTATTCATTCTCTCAGATAACCCATTAGCCTGTGGAGCATACAATGCCGTTTTTTGATGTACAATACCATAATCTTTGAGAAATTCAGCCATCTCATGAGACATAAATTGTACACCATTATCCGTGACAAGAAACTTTGGTACCCCCTCAGAAAGAAAAACATCCTTTAAAAACTCAATAACTACTTTTGTGGTCACAGAACACACACACTTGGTGACCACCCACTTAGAAGTATAATCTACTACCAGAATAACAAAACGTTCATAAGAAGGCAGCAGCTCAAAAGGGCCCACAATATCCAAACCTAGTTTTGACCAGACCACATCAGGAACAACAACAGGGGACAATGGAACCTTACTAATGACATGTGACTTATCACTGATGGCACAGGACACACAATCTTTTACCAACTCCTCAATCATACGATCCATACCTGGCCACCAATACCTCTCTCGCACTCTGGCTTTCGTAAGACTCCGTCCCAAATGACCTTCATGACCTGTGTTAACAATCCTTTCCCTGAACTCTACTGGAGGTATTACCCTTTCACCTCTCATGAGATTACCTCCTGTAAAAGATAAGTCATCTCTTACTGACCAGTAAGCTTTCATTTCAGGATCCAAAGTTTTGTATTCAGGCCAACCATGAGTCACCCAGCCCTTTAGTGACCCCAAAGTCTTGTCCTTTTTGACTCCCTCAATCCATGATTCCAAAGACAAAGACGGTTCAGCCACCCAACATACAACATCACTTTCACCCTCTCCACTCACCATGTTGACAGGCAACCTAGACAGACAATCTGCAGTCTTATTGCTGGAACCAGGTATGTACAGCACCACAAAATTGTACTCTTGCAACCCTTCACTCCATCGTTTAATCCTAGGAGTAATATGTTCGCTATGCCTGCAAGAAAAGATTTGCACAAGCGGACAATGATCAGTCCTAACCAAAAACGGTATTCCCCACAAATAAAATTTGAAATGCTGTACAGCCCAGAACACACTTAAAGCCTCCCTCTCTATGCACGAATAATTGACTTCAGCATCTCTAAGCGCTCTTGAAGCAAAAGCCACCGTCCTCTGCTCACCATCCACCACTTGGGACAGAACAGACCCCAACCCCTTAAGGCTGGCATCCGTAGTCAGAATCGTTTTATTATTAACATCAAAATGTCCAAGGGTGGGCATCTTCCCAATCTCCCCTTTAATAACCTCAAAAGCTTCCTGACATTCTTCAGACCATGCAAAAACTGATCCCTTTTTAAGAAGAGTCCTGATAGGTTCCGTTACACACGCAAATCCTCTGACAAATTTAGAGTAAAATTCAGCAAGGCCCAAAAACGATCTTACTTGCTCTTTATCCTTTGGCACTGGAGCTCCAACCACACTTTGTGCAAGTTCAAGTTTGGGCTGAATTCCCTCACCCGAAATCACATGGCCAAGATAAGTAACAGTCCGAACACCAATACGACATTTTTCTTTCTTTACGGTCAAGCCCTTTTCCCTGAGTCTCTCCAAAACCTCAATCAAGGTTCTATCATGTCCCTCCTTGTCCTTACCATGAATCGATATGTCGTCTTGAAAAAACAATATGTCCTTCACATCACCCAACACCTTCTTCATTACCCTTTGAAAGCACGCCGCAGCCGAGGCTAATCCAAATGGCATTCTTAAGAACCTATAAGCACCAAGTGGTGTCACAAACGAGGTAAGATGCCTCGAGTCCTTATGCAAGGGAATCTGGTGATATGCAGATGACAAATCCAACACACTAAAAATGCACGCACCCTTGAGCATACTCAACGACTCTGAGATATTTGGCAAGGGTTGCCTGTCTACCCAGATCCACTCATTCAGGCTTCTCAAATCAACACACATCCTGACCCCAGCACCACCATCCTTTGGAGCCAAAACGATGGGCGCCAACCACTCTGAGGCTTCTATCTCTTCAATGACACCCAGATTCAACAATTTATTGAGTTCAGTCTTGAGAGGTCCCATCATCATGTTGGGTACCCTCCTTACCTTGTGAACACAAGGCGTAGCCCTGTCCTTGAGAATAATCTGATGTTCAAACCCCTTGAGACATCCCAACTCATCTGTAAAGACCTCAGGAAATCTCCCAAAATATTCATTATCATGTTCACTCCCAATTACATTCTTATTTCTATCTTCAACCAACATGACCTGGTCTCTGGGATCCTTGGCGTTGGGATTAAGCATAATCCCCAAATCCCTCTGGTGTCTCCATCCCAACAAGTTGTCACCCCGTTCAGCCACATACACCTTGCCTACTGTATCTCGTTCCTTAAATTTGATGCAGGCCTCAACATAACCTAAAACATTGATTCTAGTACCTCCATAGCCAACAGGATTGATGTCAGGAGGAAGGAGTATGACACTGTCCAAGCCTACAGCTTCATCCCATTGCTTATTCCCAATCATCGTGAAGGGAGATCCCGAATCAGCAAGTACTAGAAACTCATAACTATCCACTGAGATCTTGCACTCCGGCATAGATAGTTTCTCAGCATCCACACCACCACTTTCTTCATCAACACTTAAAGTTATAGTCCGTACCACTTCAGTTTTCTTTTCTACAACTCTGTTCGATTTGCACACACGAGCATAGTGACCCTTAACCCCACACTTCATGCAAATCGAATCTTTAGAGTAACAATGCGGATAATTTGAGAAGTGACTCGTGCTTCCACACCTGTAACACTTAATTTTAGGTAACTCTCTGTTACCTTTCTCTCCATCACTCCTAGCGGTATGAGAACTTAACCGATCTTCACTGTCTTGCTTAGCAGGAAGGTTCCTTGGAACACTACTAGCAGCCTTTGTATCTTTGTGAGGGGTTTTAAACTTCTCAGACAACTTAATTTTAGCCACATTTTCTGGATCCGTTGAGCTCTCTTCACACATTAAGGCGTGAACATCGCTTGAACTCACTTTCTTCCCATCACCCCTTACATTCATTTCCTTCACCCAAGAAGTGGTGTTCTCCATCCCCTCAACAATTGAAACTGGTTCCATTAAAGTGGGGTTTTTTGATAATAGTTTTTCTTGCACCCGTGTACTATTTGTACATCTCACAAGTTGATCCCTGACTAGAGAATCAGAAAGGTCACCAAATTCACACGTTCTGGCTAAAGTCTTAAGAGAAGCGACATAACTCTTGACACGTTCATTGCTACCTTGGGTTCTGGTAAAGAACTTGTGCCTCTCCAGTACGACATTTATACGTGGCCCAAAGTATCCTTCAAGCATCGTCATTGACATCTCATACACATCGCTAGATTCACCCTCACCTGATCCTACCGGAATAAGATCAATGCTATCATATATGTTACGTCCCTCTACACCTAAATTGTGCAATAGGATGGCCTGTTTTCTGACTGCTGAAAATTTTTCTCCACCAATTGCCACAATATAAGAATCGAACAAATTCCTCCATCTCTTCCAGGGTAAGATAGGATCCCCTTTCTCTGATAAAAACGCTGGTGGTTGGGACATACTAGTTGCAGAAGCCATAGTTAATAAAAGAACTCTTTTAAGGCAGTCAGATATCAGATAACCTAAAAAAAAAAAAAAAGTAGTCACCGTAGTCTTGACAATATGTAAAATAACAAATTAACACAAATAAGGTCGTCACCGTGGTCTAGAAGACATCAGCATCTCCGGTAATGTTCAGCAAAAGAATAACTTTGGCAATTTAAAATGTGGAAATTGTGCTTCCAGTCACATTGTTCGTTGAAAGCCAGGAAGTCTGGATAGCGAAATGGCTCAGAAACACTTAATTTATTCCAAAGGGAGGTATCGTGGTTTGTTGATGATCAAATTTCACTCCAATCACAATGGAAGAAAAAAAAAATGGCCGACACGCAAGAGACGCTCTGCGTGCCCTTAGCGTGATGACAGTGAAGGTCAAGCAGACGTGCTTGGATCGTGTGATGACATCGCTATCAATCTCTCTGACAAAGAACACGCTGGATCTTGACGTTCGCGAGTGAAGAGTCGCGAGTCAGCAGTGTCCCACAGTTTAAAAGGAAACAGAACATGCAACCAAAATTGTAAGTGCCTTAGACACTTACACATTCGATTTTTCGTTCTTCCTCAGTTGTATTTTTCCCCCGATGTTGCCAGAAATCTGTAAATCTTCGCAAAGTAATTATCAATTAAAAGGCACTCCCGGACATTGTTGCGTGTGAGAAATAAAACGCCAACAGACATCCGTCTTAGCCGTCCAATTAGTTTTAGCCGTCCGATCCGTGCTCTGGAAGTGAAAAATGCAAGCCGTATGAGTCGTGCTCTGAATCGTGCAAAAAAATGCAAAGTATCTCGTTTAAGGGCCGAAATCCAATAAATCCGTGGGTTATTTAAGTCCTCAGGGGAGTTGATGCTGGGATTCGCCTGTCCCCAATCAAGCAAGGTAGTCCATCGTCGCCAGTGTTGAAAGTAGACTCTCCACACATTGAGAAATGATGGTAGGTTGTTTAATCAGGAGTCAAAGTGGAAAGAGCATCAACGGTCTCCGCTCACCACGACCTCCCACTTCAGTCTCAATTTCCCTCACCCACATTCTATGACATCCACATGTTCTACTCATAACATTCCAGGCTAGTTTACAACAGTATGCTCATTTATAAGCAATATACGCATCAATATCAAGCACTTTGACATTTCCACTGTATGGTGTGAGTCAATGTCATTCAGCCTGCTTTCATTGCAATTTAAGTTGCTATAGATCAATATTAAACCAAGTAGAACAATGCTTTTTTATTGAGGTTATTTAGAATATAGGAGTCATGTTATCAGGTGCTGAGGTACTCCAACCTTGAATAAATTGAATGCCCTCTTGGTTTTGCTCCCGAAGTTGATCGACGTTGGAGTTTAACCCACAATACGTCCCAACTGGCTACCCTCTTGAGTGATTAGTGCGCTATACAAATCAATACAACATAACCTAACCTGTATTTCCGGGGCTGTCTGCGACACCGAGGCAGATCAAAGAGTTTCATGAGGCCATGCCTCGCCTACTCAGATCCTTACTGACTCCCTCTGGTGTGACTTTGGGCCCCAGAGGGCTGAGAGACCCTCCATCTGGAATAACGGTCCCTCTGAATCCACAATTGGGCCTCCTCTGAATCTTGTCCAGATCCAAACTCTACGCCGGTTGTGAGAAAGTGCCATCTTTCTTGCATGGTATGCCCCCACCTTTTGCTGAATTGCTGATGTACTTTGACTGAGTGTGCCCAATTGGCATCTCTGGCCACATGTCAGCCCCTGGTAAATGGTACACTAGGTACCCAGGGCCTTGTGACCAGAGAAGGCCCCTATGGGCTGCAGCACTTATTGTGCCACTCTTAGAGGCCCTGTACCCTGACACACTGCAGGCTGAGTGTCTGGGTGCAGAACAAAACAGAGAGTCGACATGGCACACATCCCTGTGTGCCATGCCGACAACACATACTGCCCTGGCATACATCAGCCACCCCTCTAGCTGGGTGCCCCATGCCAGTGGTGTGGGTACAGGGGCATGAGCACTGTGCCCCTACAGTCCCCAGGTCCATTCCTGGGCACTGTAAGTGCAGTGCTGCCATTAAGAGTATATGGTGCTGGGAGGTCGTCAACACGAACTCCACAGCACCATGATGGCAACACTGAAGAATGAGACGTTTGGTATCAAACTTCTCAGCACATTAACCCCGCACTGATGCCAGTGTGGGATTTAATGTACAATGCACAACAGAGGGCATCTTAGAGATGCCCCCTGAACCTAACCTACAATCCACGTCTTGTCTGAGGGGCTGCCTAGGCTATGAAACAGATGAGAAGTGAGGCACACGTGTGTCTATAAAGTTAAATACGAAAATCTCAATGATTTCAAAAAGTTTTTGGGTGCAGCTGAGGTGAATCCCTCTGACCGGAAGGGATAAAAAAGACACAGTGAAGATGCGCCAGGTGGATTACCTGGCGTCCCTCTGGTGCACACCTGAATGAATCCGTGAAGGAGTAAAATAAGGTGATCCAATTTTGGTTGCGTTGTTTCTCCAAAATGTTTTACACAAAGCTACTTGATGCGTGGTCAAAAGTACTTTTTATTCAATTGTAACATCAAAGTGAATTCCAATCTTTAGTAGAAACGAGTAGAAAAGAGTATAATCAATTAAGTGAAGTAGCAAATATAAATGATCCCAATGCATTTCGAGTCATTCAGACTCTTTATCAGGGGATAAGGTACTAGAAATAAAAAAGGTAATCACTACCAAGACATGAAACCACAAATAAAGCACAATATTACACATGCGGTGCGTTTCTTTTGAGTTGAAATCCAATTCATATATATGCGTCATAGTAATGACAACTAGGTTAAATATTACAACGGTCTAAGAAAAACCAAGAAAAATAGTGCAGGGTAAACAAGGAAAAATGAAAAAATAAATGGCGCACATGAATGCTTATGTAAACGGTCAGCGTTTAAGAGAAGGAAACCTTATAACCAAGATGCGTGCTGTGAAGACTGAGTCCACAAATTTAGTAGTGTGAAGGCGCGTTTATGCCATGGAAATCAAAGCAAAAGTGAACTTCATTGTCCAACAATTCAATGGTGCAGGTAAAAACGAGAGTCGAACACTAAGGTCGTGCGAGTGAAGGTAAAGTCAAGTGATAAAGGTCATGCGAAAACGGTGTGGAACATTATGAAAATAAGGACCAAAGGACGAATGGCAGGTTTGATTTAGTTACCTAATTCTCACGTGAGTTTCGTACTTATCCGGTAATCGAATTTCGGAAAAGACGAGTCTAAGGGAAATGGGAATGAAGTAAGGTCATATAAAGTGAATATTCACAAACACAATCCGTGTACGGATTTGTTAGAACCATAACAGAAGTCCCACTCACCTAACAAGAAGCGGTTTTCGGTACACGATGAGGTGCAGAAAGTAACGACGGGCGAGTGTTTTCATCACTTAAAGGCGTTTAAAGAGTTAGCAATGAAGATAGGACTAAAGTATAAGCTGGAAATACAAAAAGTGACGAAGTCCGGTATTGTTAACACGAAAATGTGAAGGAGTATAGAAATGAATGTAGGACTTAAATATGAAGCACCAGGTTGATACGAAAACGCTGAAAGAGAATTAAGAAACTTAGGTGTGAAGGTGAAATAAAAAAACGCTAACAAAAATTTCACATAAAAAATAACAGAAGAATCCAAAATAAATGAAGATGAAAAAAATAAGCGAAGGGTTGAAGAGAATGAGAGTAAGTAAAACATGAGATTAGGGGTGACAAGAAAAGAAATTCGGAAGGTATGAAAATACATTGGAAAAATACACAGATCACAGAAAACAGCTGTATTCCAAACGATCATTGAGCCCGTTAGGATGGCAGGAGTCAAGTTTTTTTTATCCAAATCAGTTCTTTTTGTAGGAGTCTTTTGGTGTTGTCGATGCCTTGTGATACGTTCACCACTTCTAGCACCAGAAAGCGTAGTTGACTGATGTTATGTCTCTCTTTATTGAAATGCATGGCGACA
Organism: Triturus cristatus; assembly: GCF_964204655.1. Taxonomy (NCBI): domain Eukaryota; kingdom Metazoa; phylum Chordata; class Amphibia; order Caudata; family Salamandridae; genus Triturus; species Triturus cristatus. The sequence goes on from NC_140589.1 coordinate 1,005,086,164, forward strand.
AGTGACTTCTCGGATTTCGTTCTGATGTTACTTTTATGTTCAGTTAATCTGACTTGAATTTTTTGTTCTGTCTTACCCACATATGGTAAGCCACAAGGGCATTTCAGGAGGTAAACTACGTTCTTGGAGTCGCATGTAGCGGTTGTATGTAGTCGAATGGAGGTTCCTTTGGTAGGATGAGGAATCTGAGTTCCTTTGATCACGTTGTTGCAATGACCACAATTGAGACAAGGGATTGTTCCTCTAGGTGTTACTGTGGTAAGTTTAGGTGGGTGAGATAGAATTTCTTTCAAATTTTTAGTTCGTTGGTAGGCGAAAAGTGGTTGGGAATTGAAAATGCCATTGAAATCACTTTCATTTTTAATCATCGGCCAATACTTAAGAATTACTTGTTTGATTTGTTGACTTTTTGTAGAAAATTTGGAAATGAATACCGGTCTAGAAGTTGTATCCGAAATGGCTGGTTTGTTGAGTAGTTGTGGACGATCCACCAATTTAGCTCTCTCTGTAGCATCAGCGATAACCCTGGGGGGGTACTGTCTTTCTTTAAATTTGGTGATGAGTTGTTCTTGATTTATTTAAAAAATTTCAGGAGTGGATGAAATCCGTTTGATCCGTAAAATTTGGGAACAAGGTAAATGTTTTTTCAAAGAAGTTTGATGACAGCTATTGAAGTGAATGGTGTTATTTCTGTCAGTATTTTTTCTGTAGACATCCGTCATCAATTTCTTACCCCGTCTCATGACTAGGACATCTAAAAATGGCACTTGTTGAGCATTCATGTTATGGGTGAATTGAATTTGATCGTCAATGGTATTCAAGAACTCAAGGAAGCGTTGCAAATCAATGGTGGTGCCTCGCCAAATCAAAAAAATGTCATCAATGTATCTCCAAAATCGTACGATCTTATCGCTCCATTCAGGGTTAAATAAAATATGTTCACATTCTAGCTTATGCATGGCCTAGGCTGCCACACAGCAGACATATTGCTGGACCCCTGGGTAGAGAGCCATCCGCTCTCCTGGGCCTGCAACAATGCACATCCTGGGTGAGGTGCTAGGTCTCCTCCCCCAGGATGGGCAGGGGAAGCTTCGAAGGCATGCCGCCTTTGTGTGCTTCTCCAGGCCACTTGCTGTACTCAGCAACTGGCCCCTACTGGTTCTGACCCCCACTCTGGCGGGAAGACTGGCCAGAAACCCCAAGGAAGGAAAGGGGGGTGTGCCAGCCTCTGCCAACCCCACCCCTCAGGTGGGGGAGGCGACGTGAAGCACATCTCCGGGCTCTCGCCATCTTGAAGATGGGAAGTCCTGCCCAATCAGGACTAGGCTATTGCCCCCCTCCCACAGGAGAGTGGCAGGATAGGGGGTGTACAAACCCCATGGCAGGGACCCATTGGTCCCTGCCCTTTACCTACCTGTAACGCCCCTAAATGTAGTATTTAGGGGCACCCTGAACTTTCCTTCCTCAGATCCAGATTCCGAAACAAGAAAGAAGAACAAGGAACAAGAAAACCTGCCGTGCAGCTGCTAACAAGAGGAAGACACCAACTGATTTGGCCCCAGCCCTACCGGCCAGTCGACTCTCGAAGTTGCTCCTGATAAACCCCGGCATCTCTAGTGGCCAGCCACCTCAAAAACCCCGGAGGACCTGACTGCCTTGTGACTCTAACTACCTGGGACTCCCACGAGCAGTGGTAATGCTCAAAGCAAGTAACTGAGCCCTGGCATCAGCCAGGAACCGCGAACCCTGCACACTCTGCATCCGCCGAGCCTGGCCTGTGCTGGAGTGGACAATGACCACGAGGACGTCCCCCCGGCGACTGTAACCCTGAATCCAGCACCCAAGGACCCACCTTGACGCTCCTGAGGACGCCTGCAGCCTCAGAACAAAGGACCCCTCCAACCGCGACCAGCAGAGGGTAAGATTTCTCGACGCCAAAAGGCACTCCTGCGCCCGGCTCCCTGCGGCCCCCTGTTCCCAACTCCTGGGTGCCTACCTACCCTCCAACTACCCAACTTACCTCTCGAAGTGGTGGTCGCACCTGAAGAATCTTCGTCCCTGAGCTTGCAGCCTTTGTTCGTTCTTGAGCTTCTCCATTGAAATCCATTGAGCGCCCGACGGCTCAAAAGCACCCTGCACCCAGCCGCCCGAGTGCCCCTGGCAGTGCAACTTCTACTCTAATCTACTTCCCCAATTGCCCTGAGCAAGTGACCAGGAGCCCAGCTCCCACAGCCGTGTGGCCTGCTAGCCAGCAGCCACCAACCAAACGACCCTGCCTTCCATAAGATAACATTGGGCCTAACTCACTCTGCACCCGGCTGCCCCTGTACCGCTGAGGGTGTAACAACTGTACTTATCTGACCCTGGGAGACCCCTTAGTCTATGCCCAGAACCTTAACACTGCCAGTCGAATACTTACCCAAAAGCCGATAGCTCACTTTTCGTCCATATGGTAACATTGACTGGTTTCACTTTGAAATTCGTCTAAGTGTCGAGTTTTGAAACTTTAAAATATTCATCTAAAATCAGCCGAATTACGAAAACGAATTTACTCACCTGTTTTCAGGACAGATCCCAGTGCTGGATCTTGGTGCCCAGCACTGACCCTGCAAAGTAATTACAACCGTACTTACCTATAACTTGATTTTCCGTCCATAGGATAACATTGGTGATTTAATGTGAAAAAGTTTCTAAGTGTCAACTTTTAAAATACAATAATATTCCTTAAAAATCATAACTGTAACCAAAACGTTTTTACTCAACTGTTTACAGGAGATGTCCCAGGACTGAATCTAGGATCCAGTCCTGTGGTAGGAAAAGTAATCCAAAAAGTAATCAATTGCATTTAACTAGAAATTCCCATTGAGCTCAATGTATAATTGTGTTGGAAATTGTGATGCCTATTGCAACAACTGTATCTATTGCATTCAAAAGTCTATTGCCTATTGAAAGTATTTATCTAAAGCATCTCATTCTGAGAAAGTATATTTTGATACCGATTGTTGGTTCTAAAATAAAACAAGCATATATTTTTATATACAAACCATTGGCCTAGAGTTAAGTTCTTGAGTGTGTGAGACCATTTGCTGACTGAGTGTGTACAACAAATGCTTTACACTGTCCTCTGATGCTGCCTTACTGCTCGACCAAGCTACCACTTTAGAGAGTAAGGTTATATCTAACTTTAGCCTCTGCCAAACCTCTGGGGACTGTTGACTCTGTGCACACTGTACCTATTTGGGTACAGTATATCCAGAGCCACTTTCTTACACCGGTTTCCTGAGCTTCTAACCCAATGCTGACTTCGAAAGACTCCAAGAATGAGGTGGCCATTGTGCTCTATGACTCCGAATGGGTGCCGCTATGACATCAACAGAGCCAGCGCTTGACTTCCATAGAGATGCCACCTCCCCCACTTGACTTACCACCTCCACAAGGAAGGACACATACGTTGCATTCCTTATCTGACAAGGATTTAGACCATGATTTTCATGTGGGTGGTGAAATTGGGCACAGAAGGATTGGGATGATGACCTTCAAGAGGCCAGTCACCTTGAGGCTTCGCCTGAGTTGGGACTTCTCTTACCCCTTTAGTCCTGCCACTGAGCAGATCACTTCTTTACCATGGTTAGGCATAGGGCGGATGAAGATTTTGACTTCCAGCTCACCACCTTAGAGGTCAAAACCAGTGTTCTAACGGAAGTGCTTCACAAGAGGCAAACCTCTACTGAGCCCCTCGTGCCCTTCAGTGAGGCATTTATAGATACCCTGATGGGGTCTTGGGCCAGACCTTGTTCTGCTGCCCTGTTTAATCACCATATTGTGTGATGCCACTGCTAAGCTCCTAGCAATCCTGTGATTTTGCCTCTGCATCCCTCCTCTGGAAGGTTAGTGGTACAGGGGTCAATAAGTTGGACAAACCAGAATACCTTTCTGACTACTTCCCCGAAATGGAGTCCAAATGTGTGCAGTCCTTCAAGAAGAGGGTATTCTCTTCCCCAGATTAGCCCTCAGATCTGTGAATGCCAGCTGCCTCCTGGGACAGTTTTCCTTCTTTCTTTGGGATTCGGTGGTTCAAGCCCTTCTAGGTGTCCCAAAAGACCTCTGACCTGTCCTAGCCAAAGCAATGCAAGATGGTTTTAATGCAACCAACTTCACAATGCACAATGCTTGGACACCACCATTGGCATCATCGTCATAATTCACTGCCATGTGAACTGTTTTTTTTAATGATGTCCAATCATCCCGTATGGACATACCCTTTGATGGGAATTGCTTCTTTGAGGGCAAAGCAGATTCTGCTTTAGAGCTGTTCAAGGAGAGCCGGGTCACAGCATGCTTCCTGGGCTCATCTGCCGTGCCTCACCAGCTGCATAAGCCCTCCTGTTCCTTTCATGGCTTTGACAGAGGAATCCCCATACTGTAGGAAACTGGCTCTATATATACTACACCAAAATGAGGTATAGTGTGTATAGAGTCCAGGTGACCCCAGAGATAGGCAGAGGTTAAAGTTAGATAGAACCTTGCTCTCTACTTGTGGTAGAGTGTTCGAGCAGTAAGGCAGTATCAGAGGACAGTGTTAAGCATTTGATGTACACACTCAGTCAGCAAATGAATTCACAAACTCAAGAACTGAATTCTAGGCCAATTGTTTTTGTATATAAAAAAATATACTGTTGTTTATTTTTAGAACCAAGCAAGCCTGGCACAGGTAAGCATTAAATACTTTACAGTAATAAGTTGCTGAATGTAGAACAGTTTGAAAATGCAATAGAACTTGTACTTTGTTTGATTTACAGGGGATGCAGTAGGTTGCAACACTTAGCAAATACAGTACATTGAAATGAATAGGCTTTTTCAGTAAATTACAGGTAAGTTACTTTTTACGTTACTTTTCTAACTCAGTGCTGGATACCTAGATTCAGCACCGGGACACATCCTACAAACAGGTAAGTAAATACGTTTTGGTTATTCGTGCGATTTTTTAAGAATATTTTTAGATTTCAAAACTCCACACAAAACTTTTTGGAAGAAAATTGTCAATGTTATCCTATGGAGGAAAAACAGGTTATCGGTTCACATGTAAGTTATCGACTGTGGGAGTTAAGGTTCTGGGGTTAGACTCAGGGGTCCCCCAGGGTCAGTGATGCACTCTTGTTACTCCCTCAGCGGCACTAGGGCGGCCGGGTGCAGAGTGTTGAGGCCCAATGTTATCCAATGGGGGATAGGGGGCCTCCGGTTGGTGGCGGCTGGCAAACAGTCCACTGGGTTGTGAGAGCAAAGCTCCTAGGGTTTAGATCAGGGCGTATGGGGAAACAAAGTAGCACAAAAGGTGCACCCTCAGCGGCACTGGGGCGGCCGGGTGCAGGGTGCTGTTTCATGGTCGGGTGCCCTGTTGTTTTCAATGGAGGACCTCTAGTTTGCAGAAGCACTGTAGGCAGGGACACGAAGGACTTCTGGGTGCGACCACCACTTCGAGAGGTACGTTGGGAAGTTAAGGGTTGGTTAGGCACCATTGGTTTGGGCACACAAGGCTGTGGGGCGTCGGGTGCCGGGGTGCCTTTTGGGGTCGGATCTTCTTACCAGACCGGGGTCGCGGTCAGGGAGACCTTCTGAATTTAGGCTGCAGGCGTTGGCTGGAGGCTTGAGGCAGGGAAGGGATCACCGGATCTCGGGTCAGGATCACTGAGGTGACCTCCTCGTGGTGTTTTTCCATTCAAGCTTGGGCCGAGTCCGGCGGGTGCAGAGTGGGCTGGATTCGCGGTCTCCGGCTGCTGCCAGAGGTTGCAGTTGAACAAATCTGGTGTTCACGGGAGAAGCAGTCTTTGGAAGTGAAGGTAGGCAGGTTCCCTGGGGTTTTTGAGGTTGCTGGCTGAAGGACACACCGGGAATTCGCAGGAGCAGGTTCAAGGGGACACAGGCCTGTAGGGCTGGGGCCAAGTCAGTGGGCATCTTCCTCTTGTTAGCTGGCTGCACGGCTGTTCAGTCCTTCTTCTTCTTTTCTTCTTGTCGTTTCGGGATCTGAGACAGAAAGGTTCAGGGTGCCCCCTAAATACTAGAATCTGAAAGAGACACGTTAGTGATAGATTCCTTACCTTAGAATAATCCCCAAGCGTCAGACTGGATCCGGAAAAGTTTTGCTAGCAGTATCCCTGCGCGTCAGTAGGTGGTGTCGTGCGGCTCCGCGTCCATCGCTGGTGTCGTAAGTGCCGAGATGACGTCACAAAGACTGCTTAGGTGTCACCCATGCGCGCTGACGTCAGTTCTTTCTTTTTCCACGCCAGCAAGCGCAGATCCGGTTAGAGCACGTACTTTAGTCACTTTTTGACTACCCTTTTTGAGACTTTTTGTCTCCTTTTCTCCTTAGTGCACGTAGGGATGCCTGGATTTAAGTCTTGTGGGGCCTGCCGTCGCAATATGTAGGTGGCGGACCCCCACGGTGTTTGCCTCTACTGCCTGGGGACCGACCACGACTCCCGGTCCTGCCTGGACTGTCGGGCCATGGCCCCGAAGGCCTTGAGGGAGCGGCGCAGGAAGTTGCTGGAGGCCCGGCACTCATCCCAGCTCCTTTCCAGGTGCAGGGACCGCTCCCGGGAACGCTCGCGGGGCCGCATTTGTCGCTCCTCGGGCGTCAAGTCTTCGCCCTCGGATTCGAGTAAGCAACAACATAAAAAGAAGTCAAAGAAGCGAGTTCGCTCTCTGATGTCCCCCCTGTCGGTCCTCGGATGCAGACAAGGGTAACAGGGGTTCTGCCCCTGTGGGTCCTTTGAAACCTGGGAGTCCCGCGGCCTACCAACCTTATCCGGGTCTGTCGGTGACTCCCGAACAGGTGCAAGAATTTCTTGCTACCATGGACCGCCTTTTAGGCCTCGGGCTCCCCGCCGGCGCGCCTTCGGGCCCAGCGGTCCAGTGTCAGGATCCTGTTGGGCCGCCGGCGGATCCAGCTTCGGCGCCACAGGATCCTGCACCATTGGCTCCTGCCCCAGCGCCACACGGTCCAGTGCTGCCTGCTCTGGCCCCAGCGCCACCCTCGGCTCCACCTCCGGCGCCACAGTGGGTGCCGTTTTTCCTGCCCTTGCCCCGGTTCGAGGACCATTTTGTTCCTACCTGGGATCCACATTGGGACGTGGTGCCGGCTCGGCCCTGGCTGGCGCCGTTTCTAGCGCCGTTTCCAACGCCATATGTTCCATCTCTGGCTCCAGCTCTGCCGCCGTGGTCTGTTCCCCATGCAACAGAGGTGGAGGATGACTGGGAGGGGTTCGAGGACCCTCTTGCCCATCAGTGTGACTCCAAGCAGGACTGGGTGGACGACTTGGAGGACGCCGGCGACCTCGACGTCTCTTCTGACCCGGGGTTTTCCTCTCCCCCGACTATCATGGAGGAGGGCGCCTCCTACACGATGGTGCTCCGTCTGGCAGCTGAGGTCCTCAACCTCGATCTTCCTACGGTGGCCCTCACAACTAATCCTCTCTCTGAGGTGCTCGAGACGGTGTCCACTTCGTCGGAGCACCTGCTCCCCTTTAACGACGCCCTCACTGACGTCTTGTTGGGCACTTGGTCGGGCCAGCCACAGGGGCCCCTGTGGATAAGAATGTCGCCAGGCGTCATTGCCCGGCGCCTGGTGACCCCGCGTTTCTGACCACTCATCCTACGCTTGAGAGCCTGGTCATCCAAGCCTCGACGTCACAGAGTGCCTTTCTCACGGCTCCGCTGGATAAGGACTCTAAGAAGCTGGAGCAGTTCGGTAAGCGGTTGTTCTCTTCGGCCAGCTTGGGGCTGCGGTCAGTGAACACCGCCTGCTTATTAGACCGCTATTCCAGGTGACCCACGCGGTGTGGGATACAGTTACACAGGTGTTGCCTCAGTGTCCTGAGGCGATCCACGCTGTGCTGTCCCAAGCTGTTGCTGAGGGTAAAGATGCGGCTAAGTTTGCCATTCGGTGTGGCTTGGACACCGCGGACTCTCTGGGTAGGGCGATTTCTACGACTGTGGTGCTGCGTTGCCACGCCTGGTTGAGATGTTCCGGGTTCTCGCCCGATGGCCAGAGCTCGCTCATGGACATGCCCTTTGAGGGCACTCGCCTGTTTGGCGATAAGGGCGACAGTGCAATGGAACGTTTTAAGGATTCGCGAGCCAAGGCCAAGTCCTTTGGTCTGTCTGCAAAGAGCCCTGCCACTCCTGGTTTTCGTTCCTTTCGTGGCCACAGCAGAGGCACCCAGGCACGTTCCTTCAGCAAGCCTGTGCAGATCCAGCCTCAGCGCAGACGAGGCTTACGCAGGGGCAGGTCTGGGAATCAGCGTGGGTGTCAGTCCACCTCCGCCCCCGCTGCATCTACCTCCAAACTTTCCTATTCTGAGCCTGTGGAGCCCCCCCATGCCAGTGGGTGGCAGGATACCCCACCACCTCCCCCACTGGCACAATAGCACATCGGACAAGTGGATGTTGCAGATCATCCGCAAGGGTTACTCCCTTCCCTTTCAGTCCTCCCCTCCAGCCATGCCACCTCGGTGCCACCGCATGTCGGGGGAACACTTGGTAATTCTCCAGCAGGAAGTCACGACCCTCTTGGCCAAGAGGGCCATCGAGTGTGTTCCTGAGCCAGAGGTAGGGAGTGGTTGTTATTCCCACTACTTTCTGGTCCCCTAGAAGGACAAAGGGGGCCTACACCCCATCTTGGACCTCTGAAACGTCAATCGCTTCCTCCGGAAGGAGAAGTTCAAAATGCTGACTCTGGCTCAGGTCTTGGCTGCCCTCGACCCTGGAGACTGGATGATAGCATTGGACTTGCAGGACGCATATTTTCACATCCCCGTCCTGCCCGCCCACCGGCTTTACCTGCGGTTCACGGTAGGCCAGGAGAATTTTCAGTTTGCCGTGCTCCCCTTCGGCCTTACCAGTGCCCCTCGGGGTTCACGAAAGTGATGGCGGTGGTCACAGCTCATCTGCGCAGGTCAGGGGTGTCAGTCTTTCCCTACCTCGACGACTGGTTGTTGAAGGCGGGCTCGCTTCCGGCAGTCGTCTTCCACCTTCAGTCTACGGCCGACCTCCTGCATTTGCTGGGGTTCTCCATCAAAGTGCTGAAGTCGCACCTGAGTCCCTCTCAGAAGCTCCCTTTCATTGGAGCGGTTCTGGATTCGATGCGGTTTCGGGTTTATCCTCCCGAGCAGCGAGTCCGGGATATTCAGGCTATGATTCCGATCTTTCAGCCTCTATCAGTCAGGATGACCCTCCGGCTCCTGGTCCTGATGGCCTCCTGCTTCCTGCTCGTGCAACATGCCAGATGGCATATGCGGGCTCTGTAGTGGGACCTGAAGTTTCAGTGGGCACAGCATCGGGGCAACCTCTCCGATCATGTCCAGATCTCGGAGGGCACTGCACGACAATTGCAGTGGTGGCTCACGAATCGCGATTGGGTCCATGGCAGATCCCTCTCCCTTCCCCAACCGGAGCACACAGTGGTGACAGATGCACCCCTCCTGGGATGGGGTGGCCACTTGGGAGAGGCGGAGATCAGAGGCCTCTGGCCTCCGGCGGAGTCCCGGCTCCATATTAATCTTTTGGAGCTTCGGGCGATCCAACTTGCACTGAAGGAATTCTTTCCCTCTCTCCAGGGAAGTGTGGGGCAGGTGTTCACGGACAACACCACCACCATGTGCCATGTGGTATTGCAACAAGCAGGGCGGGGTGGGGTCCTGGACCCTATGTCAGGAGGCTCTGCGCCTCTGGACATGGCTGGAACATCAAGGCATTACCTTGGTGGTTCAACACCTGGCAGGTTCTCTGAACGCCAGGACGGACGAACTCAGCCACCGGTGCTTGATGGATCACAAATGGCGTCTGCACTCAGACGTGGTGCAAGGTCTCTTTCAGAAGTTGGGTGATCCTTGGTTAGATCTATTTGCCACCGAAGGGAACGCACGATGTCATCAGTTCTGAGCGTTGGAATTTCCAAGGCGCCACTCGCTGGGCGACGCTTATCGTCACGAGTGGAGTTGCGGTCTGTTGTACGCCTTTCCGCCTATACCACTTCTGCCCAGAGTGCTGAAGAACATTCGACGCGACCGGACCCAAGACATCCATGTGGCTCCGGATTGGGCACGAAGATACTGGTATCCTGAGCTATTCAGCATGGCGATCGATCCCCCGATCTGACTGCCTCTTCGGGAGGATCTTCTGTCGAAGCAGCAGGGGACGGTTCTCCACCCGAACCTGTACAGCCTCTACCTCCATGCGTGGAGATTGAGCGGCGACAGTTGACAGTTTTCGATCTTCCTCCCGAAGTCTGTGATGTCATTTTGGCAGCCAGGCGTCCCCCCACTAAAACGGTATATGCCTGTAGGTGGAACAAGTTTGTGGCATGGTGCACAGCTAAGACTGTGGATCCCCTCTCTGCCCCTCTTTCTGAAGTCCTTCTGTTCCTTCTTTCTTTGGCCCAGCAGGGCTCTGCTCTGGGCACTATCAAAGGTTATCTTTCGGCCATCTCCGCCTTTTTACGGCTTCCAGATCAGCGGTCTCTTTTTAAGTCCCCGATTGTTAACCGTTTCCTAAAAGGCATTACGCACACGTGTCCTCCCGTGCCGTTCATTATGCCTCAATGGGACTTGAACCTTGTCTTGACATATCTGATGTGCACTGCCTTCGAGCCCCTTCATACCTGTCCTTTGCATCTTCTCACTCTCAAGACGGCCTTCCTGATAGCTATCACCTCTGCCAGAAGAGTGAGTGAGCTCCAGGCTCTTTCTTCCAAACCACCTTTCCTTTCTGATCATGCGGACAAGGTGGTTTTAAGGACCCGTCCTTCTTTCTTGCCAAAGGTTGTCACGCCCTTCCACATCGGGCAGACCATCACTTTGCCCACCTTTTTTCCGCCTCCACATCCTTCAAGGGAGGAGGAGAGGCTCCACCGTCTGGACCCAAAACATGCGCTTGCGTCCTATCTGAAGCGTACACAGCAGTTCCAGGTGGATGACCAGCTCTTTGTTGGCTACGTGGGCCTAAAAAAAGGTCGGGCCGTGCACAAATAAACCATCTCGCGGTGGATCATTCTGTGCATCAAAGCAAGTTACTCCTTGGCTAAGAAGGAGCCTCCTGTGGGGCTGCGTGCCCATTCTACCAGGGCAACTGCAGCCACTACTGCCTTGGGACGCGGCGTTCCCTTGCAGGACATTTGTCAGGCAGCTACGTGGGCCTCGCTGCACACGTTTACCAAGCATTACTGCCTTGACAGTCAAGTCTCGAGAGACGGCTTCTTTGGCCGTTCTGTTCTCCGTGACTTTCTGGTGTAATCTGTTTGCAGACCCACCACCGAGGTTGGTATTGCTTGGTTATCTATTCTAAGGTAAGGAATCTATCAATAACGTGTCTCTTTCAGATGCACAAGTTACTACTTGTGTAATGATATATCTGTAAGAGACATTAGTTAGTGATAGATTCCTTACCGTCCCACCCATCCTCCCCGTTCTGCGAACTGATTTCTAGGGTTAAGGTCATCCCTTTCAGGGCCCTAGTTTCTTGGCACCAGTGGTCAGTTTCTTGCATGGCTCTGCGTTCCTGGCTCGGAAAGTCGTGTACAGAACTGACGTCAGCGTGCATGGGTTGAGCCTAAGTAGTCTCCGTGACGTCATCTCGGCGCTTACGACACCAGCGACGGACGTGGAGCCACATGACGCTACCTACTGACGTGAAGGGGTACTGCTAGCAAAACTTTCCGGATCCAATCTGACGCCTGGGGATTATTCTAAGGTAAGGAACATATCACTAACTAATGTCTCTTACAGATATATTGTTACACAAGTAGTAACTTGTGCTTTAAGGGCGTTACAGGGCAGGGACCAATGAGTCCCTTCCCTGGGGTGGGTACACCCCCTATTGTGCCACCCTCCAGTGGGAGGGGGGCAGGAGCCTGTCCCTGGTTGGCTAGGTCCCCCGTCCTCAAGATGGCGGGGACTCAGAGTTGTGCTTCACCTCGCCTCCCCCACCTGAGGGGTGGAGTTGGTAGAGGTGGGCACACCTCTTTCCTTCACTTGTTTTTCCCGCTGGTTCTCCCGCCCAAAGTGGGGGGTAGAACCAGTGGAGACCTGTTGCTGAAGCAGCAAATGATCTGGAGAGGCTCACAAAGGTGGCATGCCTGTGAAGATTCCCCTTCGTGAACCCTGCCCATCCTGGGGAAGACCAGTTGCTGAAAGCAGCAAATGGTCTGGAGAGGCTCACAAAGGTGGCATGCCATTGAAGCTTCCCCTTCGTGAACCCTGCCCATCCTGGGGGAGGACGCTTGACACCTCGTCCTAGGATGTGCATTGTTTCAGGCCCCCGAGAGCAGCAGGCTCTCGACCCAGGGGCACATAAACATGTCTGTTGGTGGCAGCCTAAGCAGCCACTAAGTCAGGTGAATAGAAGTTGGTCGAGTTTCAGGGGGCATCTCTAAGATGCCCTCTGTTGTGCATTATGAATTAAATCCCACACTGGCATCAGTGTAGGTTTAAAGTTCTGAGAAGTTTGATACCAAACTTCCCAGTCTTCAGTGTAGCCATTATGTGGAGTTCGTAATGACAAACTCCCAGCACCATATACTCTTAATGGCAGCACTACACTTATAATGCCCAAGAATGTACTTGGGCACTCTAGGGGTACAGGGCTCATGCACCTCTACCCTCACCACTGGTAGAGTGCACCCTACCAGAGGGGTGACTGATCTATGCCAGGGCAGTGGTTTGTGGGCATGGCACACAGAGATGTGTGCCATTTTGACACTTCACTTTGTTTTGCACCAAGACACGCAGTCTGCAAAGGCAGTGTGTGTTTGTCAGGGTACAGGACCTCTAAGGGTGGCACAATAAGTGCTGCAGCCCTTAATGGCCTTCTCTGGTCACAGTGCCCTGGGTGCCTGTGGTACCATTTACCAGGGGTTGACATGTGGCCAGAGATGCTAATTGGGTTTAGGCTTCAATGCAATTTTAGGGAAGGAACATAGGCCCTGGGTACCTGATTAGCAGGAGCCCAGGGCACACTCAGTCAAAGAACATCAGCAATTCAGCAAAGAGCGGGGGCATACCATGCAAGAAAGAGTGCACTTTCTCACACATACCGTCAGCAAATTTAGCCTCCGCAAGGTGCCTAGCAGCTCCGTGGCTAAGGCCAAAGCACCGCCTTGCAGTTAGGGTTACTGGGTCAGTAATTTCCCTGCCCATGTGATACACCTACCAAGCCCTTTTATCATGGCCTTAGCGGAGCACAGCCACCTGGTTGGAGGCAAGATCCGGCAATTATTGTCCGGCTGGCAAACCATCACATCAGAAAGGTGGGTCCTGACCTTCATTGCCTCTCTCCCACACCTCCCACCACACTCACAGCGACTGACGGATTACCCCATCGGTCTGTCTTACAGCACGAAGTGCAAGCCGTTTTGGACAAAAAGGCTATTGAGAGGAACCCTGCTCCAGAATTAGATTGTGGTTGTTATTCTCACTCCTGTCATGTGTCAAAGAAGGACGGAGGTCTTCGCGCTATTTTAAACCAGTGCCCTCTCAATGCCTTCCTCTGTAAGGAAACATTCAACATGCTCACACTGGTCTAGGTCTTGACTGCCCACAACCCTGGAGACTCGATAGTAGCATTGGACCTGCAAGACACTTATTTCCATATTTTTGCGCTACCTGTGGTTCGTGGTAGGACAGGAGCATTTTCACTTCTCAATGCTTTCTTTTGGTGTCATCCAGTGCCCCTTCGGTGTTCACGAAAGTGATGGCAGTAGTAGCAGCACACCTTTGGAGTTCAGGGGTCCCGGTATTCCCCTAACTCGATGGCTGGCTGTTGAAGGTGGGCTCACCCCAGGCAGTTGTCTGCCGCCTCCAGACTATGGCAAACCTCTGCTTCTTCAGTGCCATTATGGACACAGTTCACTTTTGTGCCTCTCCCCAGGCAAGCTATGATTCCAATTGTCCTGGATATTAGTGAGGTTGATTCTGAAGCTGCCGGGATGGATGGTCTCCTGCATCCTACTGGTTAAGCACACCAGGTGGCATATACGGACTCTGAAGCAGGATCTGAATTCTCAGTGGGCTCAACATAAGTCCATCAAAAGGAATCTGGTACAGTTGCTCACACACAACACCACCACTATTTGGTGCTGCAAAAATAGGTAGCGATGGTTTCACTGACCCTTTGCCTAAGAGGCCGTGCGCCTCTGGAAATGGCTGGACCACCAAGTTATTTTCCTTTTGGTAAACTCCATGGCAGGATCATTGAATGCAGGTGGACAATCTCAGCCATCAGCCACTTGCAGATCACAAGTGACAGTTACACCCAGAGGTGGCATCAGATCTTTTCTGCGAACAGGAATAATCTTGGCTCAACCTGTTAACCACCGTGGGTAATGCACAACAGCAGCGCTTCCGTGCATTGATGTTTTCAAGGTGTCTCTCACTCTGAGATGCATTCAGCCTCGAGCAGAACTCAGGACTCCAGGATTCCTTTCCGCCGATACGGCTCCTGCCTTGAGTGCTCAAGAAGATAAGGACAAACAAAGACCAAGTCATTCTAGTGGCTCTTGATTGAGCACGGAGAGTATGGTATCCAAAACTCTTGGGCTTAAGCATATGTCCTCCGACCAGGCTGGCCCTCCAGAAGGACCTGCTGCCACAGCAACACGGCAGGGTTCTGCACCTGGGCCTTCATAATCTCCACCTTTGTGCTTAGACATTGAGCAGCGACAGTTGAACACCTTCAACTTTTCTATGGAGGTGGTTAATGTAATCTTGGCAGCCAGTCATACTTCGGCGAAAATTGTGTACACTTGCCGTTGGGACAAATTTGTGGTGTTTTGTAGCACATGCCAGATTGACGCAATCCAGTCCAAGTTATCTGCCTTTCTGTTATTTGTGTTGTTGCTTCCCCGCCGAGGCTTAACTTGCGGCACAGTTAAGAGTTATATGTCAGCCCATTCTGCCTTCTTACGGTTGCAAGACCAGCCCTCACTGTTTAAATCACCAGTTGTGATGCTCTTTATGAAAGGGCTACAACATATGTTTACTCCTTTTCCCTCTGTCAGGCCCAAATTGGAGATTAATCTGGTCCATACTCATCTGATGTTCACTCTGTTCGAGTCACTTCATAGTTGTCCCTTACAGAGCCTTACAATCAAGACAAGACCATTTACCTTGTCACCATCACCTTGGAACAGTGAGTGAGCGAGCTTCAGGTTCTTTGTGTTAATCCACCTAAACTACCTTCTTCCCAGACAAACTTGTTCTGCGGACTCAGCTATCCTTCCTGCCCAAAGTTGTGACGCCGTTCCACAACTGTCAAACCATCTCACCTGCCAGCGTTCTATGCCCCACCTCACCCCTCTAAGGAGAAGGAGAGACTCCATTGTTTGTATTCCAAGAGACCACTGAGTTTCTACATCGATCATATTAAAAACCAATGGGTGGACTATCAGTTCATTGTGGGATTCTCTGGGAGTCAAAAAAGGTGAGACTGTGCAGAAGTGGACCATCTCCTACTGTATCATGCTCTGCATAAAGATCTGATGCGTATTGGCTAAGACACAGCTTCCAGAAGGACTGCATACTCATTATACCATGGCCAAAGTTGCTACCATTGCGTTAGCACACAAAGTCCCTGTCCTAGACATTTGACCAGTAGTTACGTGGGTGTCCCTCCATATGTTCACATAATAGTATTGTATGGTCAGGAAGGTTCTCCAAAAGGGGCATTTTGCCTGCTCAGTCCCGCAGGACTTTCTGGTTTGGGCCCACTTACAGACTCACTTCCAAATAGGCACTGCTTTGTGTAGGAAGCTGGCTCTGTATATACTATAGCAAAGTAAGGTATAGTGTGCACAGAGTCCAGCGGATCCCTTAGAGGTATAGCAAAGGCTAAAGTAGATAATACCTTACTCTCTTTTGTGGTAGTGTGGTTGGCCAGTCAGTCTTATCAGAGGGTAGTGTTAAGCATGTGTTGTACACGCTCAGGCAAGAAATTATGTCACACACTCAAAGACTGAATCCAGACCAGTTGTTTGTATAAAAAGTTACTTTGTTATTTGTATTACTAGAACCAAGATTTACTTTGTAGCAGTTAAGTGATACTTTAAATACAATAATATTTTTCAAAATACGGTATGTACTGGTTTTGTAGAAGCATACAAGTTATTTTGCAGTGTTTTAAACTCTTTAGAATACTTGTAATTACTTTACATTACTTTCTAGTTACTTTTCAGCTACTTTTCTAACGTTATGCAAAACAAACTAATAACAGAGTTTAGGCCCTGCAGTACATCAGCAAACAGGGCAACTCATTGGCAGACACTAAGTTACTTTGTTGCAATCCTAGTCGGAGTCAACACAAAACATTTTTCAGAGAAAAAACACACCATGCAATCCTAGAGGAAAAACGAAGTTAGCAATTGCAGGTAAGGAAAACTACTTTTGGTGTGGCCCTTTTGGAAGTGGAACTAAGGTTCCCCTAGATTCAATTCTGCACTCAAGGTGCACCACCAGCGGCACTAGAGCGGCCAGGATCAGAGGGCAGTGGTATCGATGCTAGTCAACGGGGACTTGGGGCACATTGGAAGGAGGCTGCTCACAGGCAGATAAAGCGGCCTTGGTGGACAATCTTCAGGAGTTAGGGTAAGCACAAGGGGGGCCCAAGGCAGCACCAAAAACACACCACAGTGGCACAGGGACGGCCGGGTGCCCACACCATGCTGGGCGGGCAATGGTACCCCTATGGAGATCATCGCTTACTGTTCCAGGCTGCAGGTTCAGACCAGGAGGTCTCTTTGATGCAACCAACAGCCACGGAAGGAAGTTGAGATGCCAGGCGACAGTGGGACATGGTTAGTTCTGGTCAACAGGACGCAAGTCTGGAGGATGCAGGGGTGTCTTTGGACGTCGGGTTTCTCCTGACCGGGAAGATTGCGGTTGAGAGGGGTCACCGTGAAGAGTTTGCAGGCGTCAACAGTGGACCTTGGAGCTGACACCCGTCAATGGTTTGGAGGTCAGGACCGCTGGGGAACTACTTGAGGACCGGTGGACCCTCTGGACACGGGTCGTGGACAACGGGTGCAGAGGTAAATTCTGCAGCAGGGTTTCTTGGTTTCGCAGGGTATTGATCTTCTTTTGTAGTCAGGGCCACTGACCTCGGGACTCTCGAGTCTTTATTGAGGAAGTCGATCAGTCCTCATCAAGTCTGGAGGTTGCTGATCCTTTTAGGAGCTGTCATTTTCTTTGCAGGGGGGTTTGGAGCTGCAGTCAGGACGGAGCTGGGGCCTAGTCAATTGAGTCTGAGTCTTCACTGCTGCAATGGCTGTCGGATCCAGTCTTCTTAGGTCGGCGATTCTGAAATCCTGGGTTCACGGCTGCCCCCTAAATACTGTATTTAGGTGGCATTTTAGGGGTCTCGAGGTAGTAGCCAATGGGCTACTGTCCTTATGGTGACTACACCCTTAGAGTACTCACCCCACGTTGGGGAGTGGGCACAATCCCTGACCCTGATTGGACGGTGCCTGTCATCTACAAGGTGGCAGGCACTGAAGAGTGTGCTTGAACTCGCCTCCCCACCTGAGGGGTGGGGTTGGCAGAGGTTGGCTGTCCTGATTTTTCCCATCTGTCTTCCAGCCGAAAAGGGGGTGAGATAGGAAGGGGGCCTGCTCCTGATTGCAGGAGATGACCGGGGTCGCGTTGCAAAGGCAGCAAGGCCTTTGAAACTCCCCTGACACGGATAGCTTTTCCTTGCCTGAGGGAGGTGTGAACACCTCCACCCAGGAAGGCTTTGTTTCTGGGCCCAGGGAGCGAAGGCTCCCACCCTAGGGGTCCAGCAACCTGTCTTGTGCTGTCAGGCTGGTGTTCACCAGTCAGGAACCCACCAGCGGTTGGTTTGGTTCAGGTGTCTCCTCTACAAGGGACTCCAGAGTGCATGGGATAATAATTCTGACACTGAAATCAGTGCAGATTTGTTAATCCCAGGATTCAGTAAAGCATTATGGTGCTAGAAAACTCGTAATGACCAGTTTCCAGACCATACACTTAGTATGGCTTTACTGGACACTTATAATATCTAAGATTGACCTTAGATATTATAGGGGCCTGTCTGTTCATGCAGATAGGTCCTCTCATGAGGTATAGTGCACCCTTAAGGGTGACTTCACCTAGGCCTCATGCAGTGCTGGGCAGGCATGGCATATAGGGAAGTGTGCCATGTTGATTCTTCACATTTAACTGCACCACAACACGCAGGCTGCAATGGCAGTGGTGCATGTTTGTGGTGAGAGGTGGTGTAATACATGCTGCTGCCATCAGAGGCCTTTCCCTGGCTACCTGCCCTTGGTACAATAGGTAATCCTTACACGGAACTTACAGACAGGTCAGAGTTGGGCCAATTGTGGAAACAATAGTACAGGCTAGGGAAAGAATACAGGCCGTAGGAACCTGATTGGCAGGGCCCCAGGGCGCACTCTGTCAAAGTGCATTAGGTATCTGGCAAAATGTTATAGGGTAACCATGCAAAAAGGGCACTTTGCTTCACTTTGGTATCTATTCAAAATGAGAGGAACCTCCGCTAGAAGAACAAGTT
This sequence comes from Triturus cristatus, assembly GCF_964204655.1. Lineage (NCBI taxonomy): Eukaryota > Metazoa > Chordata > Amphibia > Caudata > Salamandridae > Triturus > Triturus cristatus. Next base: position 1,005,104,737 of record NC_140589.1, read on the forward strand.
GTGTACCTCCTGTGGCTAGATAGTCTCTACCAGCAAGAACATTACCGAAGGTAAGCAGCTTGTTCATTCATCACAACCGCATAGGAGCTTAAACGATATAAAAGCATGGTTTGACCAAACTGGAAAAGTCACTAACTAAACACTGAGCCTTTCACAAATATGGCTTAGAGTACGGCGTGCCTCATGAGTGGACTCGTTTACTAATTGCTTTAGACATAGAAGAGCAGCTCTCAAGAGGGTTGAATACCTCCAGGCAGTTCAGAAGATGTGCAAAAAGAACATTTGATAGACAGAATGCAGAACAATGTCATACATTCACCCCATTACAGAGATCTGGGCCTAAATCCATTGTTTTTTTGCTCACCATGCCATTCCAGTTTGGACCCAGCCATGTGCAAATCAGTCTTGACCCTGCGTCCAATGGGAACAGTCCAGCCAGAGCTGCCAGGCCAAGTCCTCCCTGGACTGGAACCAAGCATCCTAGGACTGGTTTCGGGCTTTCAGCCCTCATCAGCCAGGATAGCTTGACTCCAGTGGCATGGAGAGCACGGGACCCACGTCTGGGCATACCTGTCCTACCCGGGGTGACAAATGCAAAAAGAACAATTGATAAACAGAATGCAGAACAATGTCATACATTCACCCCAGTACAGAGATCTGTGCCTAAATCCATTGTTTTTTTGCTCACCATGCCATTCCAGGTTGGTCCCAGCCATATGCAAATCAGTCTTGACCCTGCGCCCAATGGGAACAGTCCAGCCAGAACTGCCAGGCCAGGTCCTCCCTGGACTGGAAACAAGCATCCTAGGACCTGTTTTGGGCTTTCAGTCCTCATCAGCCAGGATAGCTTGACTCTAGTGGCATGGAGAGCACGGGACCCACGTCTGGGCATACCCGTCCCACTCGGGGTGACGGATGCAAAAAGAACAATTGATGGACAGAATGCAGAACAATGTCATACATTCACCCCAGTACAGAGATCTGGTCTAAATCCATTGTTTGTTTGCTCACCATGCCATTCCAGTTTGTACCCAGCCATATGCAAATCAGTCTTGACCCTGCGCCCACTGGGAACAGTCCAGCCTAAACTCCCAGGCCAGGTTCTCCCTGGACTGGAAACAAGCATTCTAGGACCGGCTTCGGGCTTTCAGCCCTCATCAGCTAGGTTAGCTTGACTCCAGTGGCATGGAGAGCAGCTCTCAAGAGGGTTGAATACCTCCAGGCGGTTCAGAAGATGTGCCTATAAATTAAAGTTTCTAACTAGCGCAAGCAAAGACATTTTAAGACATACAGCAGTAAATCAATAAAAAAAAGGACAAAAGTATCAGTAAACTAACAAAAAGTAATTGTGCAAGTGGAAGAGGATTTAGCTTGAACTATGTGATGTCCAGTCTAATGACAGCATTGTAGGGGAATCTCGAAAACTAGTAGCAAGTCCATCACTCATGCAGGTGTTTTGATCAACTCTGTGAATTTTATAATTGTCCATAATTGCTAAAGTAACAACAGATATTCACAGAAGTAATTGGGGAAGGTCAGCTGTGAGGGTTCCTCTTGTAATGAAGCAGAATGGTGAGTGACGTGTAGCTGGTGCACTCGCCAACCGGCTTGCCATAAGTGCGCTCCCCACATGAACGCACTGCACATACATAACCACATTGCTCTTCAATAAGACACTGCCATGTCAGGAGGAGGTGATAGCAAAGCAAAAAAGCTAAATGGCATTCTCACATAAGAACGAATAAGAAAGAAAACTGAGTTGAGAATTGTATGAAGCTGGCTTTTAATGTAGTATATCAAAATTAGGTACATTATGTAGAAAGTTCAGATGACCCTATTGGCTACAGGGCTTAAATAAATAATCCCAAATGCCCACTTTGCTGTAGTTTGGGCTAGCAGTTTAGGCTTATCAGAGGGAAGGGTTAAGAATTGATGGTACACACAGAGTCAATAAATGAGACACACACTCAAGAACAAACTCAAGACCAATTTAGAAAAATAGCACAGATTTTTATATAATGTTTGACACCAAGATCATCAGAATCAGGGAAGTACTTTACACATTATCAAATTTTACAGTAAAAACAGTAGAAAATGACGGCTGTCAGATTTGAGGCATGAGCCTCGAGTGTGGTAATGTTATCCTATGGTCAGAACATTTACTGCATTGGCACACTCATAGATGACTTACAGGACTGTTCTTCTGGACTTTAGGTAAGTATGGGCTAAGATCCAAGAAAGCACCAACAGATCAAGTTTTCCTGTCCTGGGATGTCCGGGTGCAGAGTTGCTATACGCAGTTGTAACCTTGAACGCTACATACTCACTAATCAGTGAGAAAAGTACCAGTAAGAAAAAGGCTGAAAGTGGGGACTGGGGGACTAGTCCGGCAGAACCCAAGGGGGGGCTTGGCTCTTGAGGGTCTCAGGACTACAGAGACACCTTCGGTTTACTGCAGCTCGGGCTGGGGAGCTCGGGTGCAGAGGTGTTTTGTCCAGCGGGTTGGTGAGTTAGAGGTTATCACAATTCTTGGTATTCCTGCAGAAGAAGGAAAAGAAGTACAACAGGGCCACCCATGGTGTGGAGCTGGCGCCTCTTAAAGTCCCTCGACATGCAGGTAAGTTTAGGCAGCGGTGGTGTTCGACTGAACACAAACAAGTCTTGGTGCTTGCAACTGGCTCTGGTACACCCAGTATTGGTGCAGTGGGGCTCCAGGGGGGATTAGCAACTCCGTATTTACTGTGGAGCTGACTTCTGAGAACCACAAAGTCCTTCTTCTGGTACTCTGCTCCCTCAATGGGCCTAAGGGGGTCGACAGAACACTGTACTGAGCAGATGCTGTTGGTGCCTGCTGCTGCAGGGAAGTGGCTCTTCCACTTCGAAGGAGATATTGCTTGCTGGAGGAAGTGCTGGGCAGACCTCCATGGGTTTGGGAAGGCTGTTCCGCTTCTGGACAAGTCGATCTTTGTGATTGTTGGGACAGCAGCAGCCAGGCAGGGTTTTACACCAAGTTCAGTGCTGGTCCACAGTTCTCACATCTTTGGCACTTCTTTGTCCTTCTTCTTGTTTCAGGCAGACAAATCTAAGTGTCTTGAGTCAGGGCACCACCTAAATACTACATTTAGGGGTGTTAAGGGCAGTGAAGGGTGGTAGCCAATGGACTACTTACCCCTGGAGTCATTACATCCTCTTTATGACCGCTTCCTGTGGGAGTGGGCTTACCCCTGTCCCAGAGTTCCTAATTCCACCAAAATCAAGCTAGTGGAACCCTTCTATCTTGAAGCACATCAGATACATCACTCATTTTCCACCTGTCATTATGCCAAATTGCCTCAGGGAAGGGGATTACATCACCCATGTCTAGGGGAAGCTGGGGTCGCATATCAACGGCGACAGGGGCTGTGAAGCCCCTGGCCTTGATATGCTAAATCACTAGCCATCCTGCTGGAGGAGGTGTGGACACCTTTCTTTGAAGCAGACATTCTTTGTGACCTCAGAGAGCGTGGGCTCTCACCTGCAGGGGGGCCACAAACTTTTCTGTGATGACAGGCTGGATGATATAAGTCAGCCAGCACACTAGATACTGGTAGGTTTTTCAGGGCGCATCTCTACGGTGCCCTCTGGGTGCATGTCATAATAAATCTAGTACTGGTAACAGTACAGAGGTATTAAGACAAGGTGTTTGATACCAAACACCATAGGTCTCAGTAAAGCCATCATGTAGCTGGGGAACACTTCATCACACTCAGTGGCCGGCCCTCATAATACTGGGTATATTAGGTTGTTTGTGTGTGTAATTTCTCCCTGCATAAATGAAACTTACTTATCCTGGCAATGTGTTGCTACTCGTCGCCAGGCAATGGAGGCAGATGCAAATCTAAGTCTGACCTGCAAGTAGCAATATCATCTTTGGCTACTTTGAGTCTTTGTGTGCATTGTTATTGATATACCTCTCGAGAGTTCTTTCCTTCTTGTATTTATCAAAACTTCAATAAAACTTTTGGGATAAAAAAGAACAATAGAATTGTTAGGTTATATGCATAGACCAGATATCAAAGACTATGTTAATACACTTCATGGTGTTGTCCTGTTTCTATTTGCTTATGGATGGGTTGGGCCAAAGATACTGTTTTTCCTTTCTGATGGGCACTGGAAGAATTACAAATAAAAGGGGCAACTGATGTAAAGAGACCATTTCCTTCTTTGTTGAGATTCTGGTTATTGATTCATTGATGCTCTTTCGTCATTTCACCATTAAGGAGCTGGAAAAGGATGTTGAAGGGTGGACGGATGACTTGGCTCAGCTGACACGTTTGAAGGAGACATTGTCTGCCTACATCAGCACCGACGACATCTCCATCTTAAAGGAGCGAATTGAGCTGCTGCACAGGCAGTGGGAGGAGCTCTCCCACCAGGTAAGACTCACACTGTCAAGAACTGATCTTGAAATAGAAGAAAATTCAGAGTCACTAAATTGTAGTCAACTACAATGTGTCTGCTTGATTTACTACACTAAGACTCATAGCTGAGTATTAGAACATACATTTGAGTGCACAAGTTATGAACTCATAATTGTAGCCTCTGTTGTTGTATATCACATGCTGTGCACTCTTGTGCCAACCAACAATGGTTTTGTAATATTATACGTTGTTTTTCTTCAATGTCTTAACCCACTATTACGATGTACATGATACAACTGTGCTGAAATTATCAGGACAGGAATCACCTACCTCTGCACCATGCAGTTACTGGTTATTGTCACCAGAATAAGGAATAACCATGCAGTCCAAGAATTATTGGGCCCTTTTCCTCATGTGGAGTCTCAGTTCAGGGAACTGTTCTGCTCCCATCTAGCACCTGCTCTGAGAAGTTGGGTGGCCTACATGAGTCATGGGCAGGGAGGCGATGGGTGACCCATGTGCCAGGGAGCAGGGAATACTGGTGTTAGCATGAGGGAGTGCTACTATAAAAGATGGATGGGTGGGGGTCGGACTGAGGTTTAGCCCTCCGCCCAGTCCGATATGCATGTGATTTTACCAGCTTGCATTTCGATATTTAAAATAGTCAAAGAACTATGTAGCCCTGCGAGTCTCTCATTAGATTTCACTCCTTCGCAAGAAGGCTGCAACAAAATAAATGAATATTTTTGTGAGTAAATAGACACAATTTATGCCTCTTTCTCCAATATTGAACTGGAACATACAGAACCCCATGTGCCATTCACAATTCAGGCTAGCTGTCCCAGGTTCGGCCCCTTCTCAGAGGAGGAGGTGGGCAAATTTATGTTAGAAGTAAAATCAGGCTCCCCATTGGACCCATGTCCACATCATATCTTCTCGCAACTAACTTCAATAATCTGTCCGGCCGTAACAAAAGCATTTAACCTCTCTCTAAACTCCGCTGAATTTCCAAAAATCTGGAAAAATGCCACAGTCACCCCTTTATTAAAAAAAGCAGGTTCTGATGTTAATAACCCGGCAAACTGTCAGCCTATATCACAATTACCCTATTTATCTAAAGTATTAGAAAAGCTAGTCAACAGGCAGATGTCCAATTTCCTGGAAGCCAATGATCTACTAGATATCTCTCAAACAGGGTTCCGGACCAATAACAGCACCGAGACAACACTCCTGGCAGTGATGGATAACATCAGAACCCAGGTAGATCGGGGGAAAACGGTCGCCCTGATATTATTGAACCTCTCGGCGGCATTTGATACCGTACCACACAATCGGTTACTGGAAATTCTTGCAGCAAAAGGCATCTGGGAAAATGCTTTAGGGTGGCTACAGTCTTTTATGCAAGATAGGACACAATCAGTACGGATGGGTGATTTTTCATCCCCTCCCCGGAACATCAAGTATGGGGTCCACAAGGGGCCTCAGTGAGGCCGACTTTGTTCAATGTGTTTGTCTTCTTGTTGGCTGAAACAGGAAGAAAGTGGGGTGTCGATATCTGTTCCTATGCAGACGACACCCAACTGATGATCACATTGGATGAGGAGGATGACCCAAAGGACAGGTTACTAAATTGCCTCACGGAACTAGCCAATTGGATGCATAGCCACTGTCTTAAGCTAAATGCAGATAAGTCCGAAATACTGTTGCTCGGCAGACATACACAGCTATGGGACAGCAGCTGGTGGCCCACAACCTTGGGCACCCCCCCCAGCCCGACAATGACGGCTAAGAATCTAGGTGTGACACTAGACAACACTCTGAGTATGAAAACCCATGTATCAATAATCTGTGGTAAAGGCTTTGCATTACTGAAAATGCTCAGAAGAGTCTTTCCATGGATTCCTACTGAGTGCAGAAAGATCCTGGTCCAGTCTCTACTAATGAGCAGGCTGGACTATGGAAACTCCCTGTTCGTGGGAATGGCTGACTATCTCTTTTCCAAATTACAGGTCGTACAGAACGCTGCGGCAAAGGCAATCTGCAACAAAAGAAAATACGACCCAGCCAAGAGCTGCATGAGAGAGCTGCAATGGCTGCCAATGAGACAAAGAGCTACTTTTAAGCTACTGTGCATAACGCATAGAGCACTGCACAATACAGGCCCCCGTATTTTAAAAAACAAAATCAAATTTTACGCCCCATCCAGGAATGTATGCTCCCAAACAACAGCAAGAGCAAGAACTACCCGTGTGAAAACAGCAAGGATGGGCGGACGGGCCTTCTCCCACCTGGCGGCGACCAGCTGGAACGAGCTGCCTGTGAATCTTAGATTAACGGACAGCCATCTGTCCTTCAGGAAGCAATTGAAAACATTTCTCTTCCCCAAGCCGGATTAAAATAATGACCCTGTTATCTGCCTACCACTCACTATTGACACTATAGCGCCGTGATATCCTACTTAGGATGATTGTTCGCGCTTTATAAGCACTATTAACATTAACATTAACTTGTATATGCAAAGGGATCCCGACAAGAGTAGTGAGTAGCCATTTTGGTGCAAGAAAGTGATATAACAAAGAAGGGACAGTGGTTAGATGAAGTATGCTTAAATACCACATAAACTCTCTAAAATCTCTTAAGTGGTATGATAAAGAAGATTTTGAAGAAAACACTGAAATGTAGATATTAAAGAAGGTAGCAAGCCCCACCCGCAAATGATGCAGTGAACGCCAGTATCCACCAAGTGAACCAGTAAGGCTGAGTGATACACAGTAGGACAGGAGGGAGATGAAGTACTGACCTAGGCAAGTAAAGATGTGTCAGTGAGCGAATCTCTGGTAGAGACATTTGGAGAGCTAAAGTCTAGTTGGCTGTTGTGAAGAATAATGAAGCTAGGTTACTCCAGAAAAGGGTGGTGATAATCAAAGTTGATGTGTTGCAGTAAATGAGTGACATAACTTACAAATTATGTGTGAGATGTTGCACCCAACCACCAAGGTATCCTATGGGTCAGTTCTTGTATCCACTGGTAAGATAATAAGAAAAACGATCTTTCGACGCAGATGTGGTCTAATTAAAAAATAGAAATAGAGAGCGACTATCAGCATAGTAGTGATGGCTAGCAAACAAGGTTATTATCCACCTAGGATTTGCGAAAAATCTAATGAACGTAGTTCTCTGAAGATAATTAAACCAAACTTTGGTCTGAGGTACAGTGTTAGGGGACCTTCTATAGTTAAACACCTGCAGCAGATCTCATCTGGATAAAATTCCACGTTGAAAAAGAGAAAATGGGGGGCGGGAGATCTGTAAATACATGCATGACCAGGTTAAAAGGGACCACATGATTATTTTGGAAATCTCAAATGTGGACCATAAAGATAAGTTGGTGGTCCAAAATCTTATCTGTCACTTAAAACATGAGGCACCTGCTTTTCACAGAGGTAGTCTCCTAGGCTAAATCTCCACCCTCCCCATCGGGCATACCCAGAGACCACCATGGACTTGATTCTCAAGGAGGTAACGGTGACGGGGAGCAGGCTGGAGACCATGGACTTGAAGATGACCGAATTGGGATGGAGACGAAATGTATCCGTGCTGACATCTCCAGCTTCCACGACAAGGTGGAGTCCTTGGATCATGGCCTTTCCTCCCTGTAATCCAGAGTTGAGCTTCTCCCAGATTGGGGCCAGGAGCTTCACACCTTAAACAACAAGATTGTGGACCTTGAAGAATGGAATCACAGAGACAATGTCCGCGTCTTTGGCATCCCGGAGAAGGCAGAAGGGGCCGATGTTCGAGGGTTTCTTCTGGATTTCCTTCCCAACCTCCTTGGAATCACCTTCTCGCCTCTGCTGGAAATGCAGAGGGTGCACAGGATTTGGCCATGCTGACCCCTTGCCCCAACCAGTATTAGGCCCATCATTTCTTGCTTCCTCCAGCATGAGCAGGTACGGCATATCCTGTCAGCGGCAAAAGCGCATGGACCCTGCGACTTCAAAGGCCACAAGATACAAATACTTACTCACACACAAGCAACTGAATGGTGGAGAGAAGATAAAGGGTCCCAAACAGACCAATACTCTATTATATTACCTTCCCGGGGTATCCAAAGATATTGGAGTAGACACATTACTCATTTATCATGACATGCTTCATCATCGGCGCCCATCCACTCCCTGGTAGGGAGATACCACCTGGTGGACTCAACCAAAAGACATTTTTGTGAGTTATTAAATAAAATAAAACTGAATAGACAGATTCTTTATTAGTTGGGTACTGGGGGTATGGTTAAAAAATACTGATCAAGGCTGTAGTTGAGATTCTACTGCTCAACTAATCTTGATTATTAGGGTGCCAACATGTTTCTGTCCACGCAATGAGTCCAATCCCATTGGGGGCCTTCTTCAGGGCTAAAGGCATATATCTGCATAAAGATCTACACATTCGTTCTATGTGCATGTATGAGTCCTTTAGCTCCCACTTGGGATTATATTCTGTCAGTGGATAATACCCTGATTTGGGGTTATTCTGGCATCATGCGTATCTGGTGCAGGTGCCATGCTTTAGTCATACTTGTGTCAAGGTGCTGGCACCACCCACATGCCTACCCGTTCATCCTGCTCGGATCGCAACCGAACCCCAGATCCAAATATCAGCTGATTTTTCCTCTCTCTCCAGCCACATCTCCTCAAGTGGGACACTAAGTTCAACCTCTTTGAGCCTGCCTGTATGTTTTTCACCATGGACGGTAGGTCAAAGGACCTCTTCGGGGAAACTGGATGTGCAGGCCGAGGGCCACAACATCATGACAAGGTGCACCACATGCAGCGTGGCAGGGGCGAAGCACTGAAGGCAGTGGTGGAACATACTCAGGACAAATGCCGCGATAAATCCCGCTCAGCATTGAAACCGGTGCCACCTGCAGACTGATGGATGTTGTCCCTGCTGCTGTGCATTGGACTCTCACTATCCCCCAGCCTGAATGCTGACTATGACCCGCATGTTTGTCATATTTTTTATGCTTATTTTATTTGTTGATGGCTCATTAAATTGTGGCTTGCTGTAAGGCAATAGGGCTTGTCTGTCTGCTACACGGGCAGCCACGGGGATCTTCCCATCACCCCTCCTGCACGTCCTGCTGCTTCCTTACCGTGTGTGCCGTTATATCCCTTGCGACTGGCAGCCAGCCCCGCAACCCTCTCTGATCTACAATTGCCTTGCAATGCCTTAGGCTTGCCACGGGGGTGGATGTAACCTTTCCCTCTCCCCTTTCCACCTTCCCTCTATTCTCTCTGCCCCCAATGCATCCCTCCTCTCCCTTTGCTGTCCAAGCCCCCCTTCTTGTTTATTCGCCTTTCCTCAGCCTCCCTGATGTTGCCCTCCCTGGAATCCCCTCTGCTGCCCTTCCTAGTCACTCTTCCTCCTTCGTTCTCTCCCCTGCCTTTAACGCCCTTCGGCCTCCCAGATACTGATGCAGTGGTCCCCAGATTTAGACCTGCTGATCACAGATCACGGTGCTAGGGTGTGTTGCCTTTGGATATTACAAGTGTTATTGGTTTTGCTGTTGCTTGTTGCTCTTACAAGTGTTACGTTTTAGTTTATTTTTTCTCCTTCAGTTTCTCCTCTTCTTTCTCTAGCTCCATCTTTCTTTTTTGCTTCAGTCGGGTATTCCACCCCTCAAGCTTGCTTCCACCGCCAGCCGTTTCTTTCTCCCCCCTCTTCTGGGACACATGGGAGACACCCCTCCTCCCCCAGTCCCTCTTGTCTCACTCCTAAGAAGTCGGCCTGCAGAGACCGGCAGGCCTCTTCAACCCCCTGTGGTTCCCCGCAGATCATTGCCTCTCCCCCTCTAGGCACTGCGGCTTGTGTTGCCATCCAACTCTGCCCTTCATATCATCTTGTGGAATGTTAACGGCCTCACACACTATGTGAACCACAAAAAGTGCTAACGTACCTCAACGACAAGCATGTTAACATTGCCCTCCTCCAGGAAATGCAGCTCACGGAGACAGAGGCTGAGAAGCTTTGGCGGGACTGGGTGGGCAAAGAGATCCACAGTTGCTTCTCTCCACGAGCGGCAGGCGGCTCCTCAGCATCCCAGAAATTTTGAATGTCTATCCTCATTTGTAGATCCCTGCCTCACACAGTGCTCAAAACGTGGGTCGTCCCTGAGGGCCGATATGTGTTTCCAAGACTGAAGGGTGGCAGAAGGTGAAACGCGCTTACTTGCAGTGGCTGACCAGGGTTCTGATGGAGGTGAACACAGCGCACTTTTTAGGTTGGGGGCAACTGGAACTAGGCTTGGGGCAGGATCTTGGACCGCACAGGCCCCATTGGCAAAGTCCATAATGTGCATTGGGCTTTCCTGGGTGACATTAGAGCAGACCACGGCTTCCAGAACATCTGGAGACTCCTGCACCTGACAGACAGGGAGTACACCTACCTGTTCCCTGTTCACAGCATGGAGTCATGGCTGGACATCCTCCTGGTGACTTATCCACTGATCTCTCTGGTTTGTGAGGCCACCGTTCTGCAGTGCACCCTCTTGGACCACTCCCCAGACATCTTGCGGGCCGACTTGAGACTGGCACCGCTGATACGGAAACCCTGGTGCCTTAACCTGTCCTGATACAACCACCCAGGGTGCAAGGAATCACTCAAATACCACGTCCGCTCTTACTGAGAGCACAATAAGGGTTTGGTGTACTCAGCCTTGACTCTGTGGACGGCAGTGAAAGCAACCATCTGGAGCCAGCTGATGAGATATACCCCCTATCTAATAGGCAAGAGAGGAGCAACAAGATGTTAGAGATGACATAGCCCATCTTACGCAAGTCTACGTGGCCAGGCCCATGGACGCCACTAGGCGCAGCCTAGAGAAGGTGTGCTTGGATCTCAATTCCCTATTTATCTCCAAAGCTGAATATGCGCTTCAGAAACAGGTACAGGCAGGGGGAGAAGGAGGGCAAGCTCTTTGCGGCACAGTTGATGTAATGTGAAGCGGGAATGGCAATACCCACCATTACCACTAATACAGGGGTCCTAGTCATCGGAAGAGATCGTGGACACGTTTACCTCCATCTATAGTGCCCTCTTATCCCCTGAAATAGCCTCTGAGGCGGCACAGATGGCCGATTTCCTGGATGACGTTCACTTACCCTGCCTTGCGGATGAGGGTCGGCACTGCTCGAGGGAGCAATTACCAAAGAGGAGATTGTGCAGGCTATATCAACCTTAGCCTACCACAAGGCCCTGGGGGAGGACGGTTTTCTTGCAGCATTCTAGGTGGAGTAAACCAGAGGTGGTGGATGTCCTGCACGTACCCTTCACAGCGGCGGACAATTCGGGTTCCCTGGACCTCCTCTCCATCAGAGCCCTGATAATGGTCCTTCCCAAGCCGGGAAAGGACCCGCTCCTCTGCAGCAGCTACCACCCATTCTCTCTGCTTAACGGGGATGCCAAAATACTGGCCATCATAAAGTGACTCATCTAAAAAATGTCCTTCCCTCGCTTATCCACCAGACGCAGGTGGGGTTCGTTCTGGGCCGCTCATCACATAATCATCACCGGATACTGGTCCAGGCAATCTGGATGGGGGCAGACACAGAAAGAGCCTTCAGCAGGATAGAATAGGACTACCTGCTCGCTGCGCTCCAGAAATTTGGCCTTGGTGAGTAGTTAATTTTCAGTGTGCTGTGGCTTCCTCTCTGATGCGTTCCCTGTCTGCTGAGGCACTCACCAGGGGTGTCCACCCTCCTCCCTGCTCTTCCTCCTCACCATGGAGCCCCTGGCAGTGTCCTTGCACCAGTCAGATAAGATTGTAGGCATACCCACACCCGGGGGATCCTTGACGCTGTACCTGTGCGCGGACATTATTCTGCACACTTTCTAGGCCTGCCTCCCTCTGTCCCCACAGTACTGAGGGTTATTGGCCCCTTCATGGCTATATCCAGCTACAAAGTCAACTAGGGAAGAGCGAGTCAATCCCGCTGTCCAGGGTCACCTCGCGCGCACCCATTGAGAGATACCCAAGTGGAAAACTGTGCGGCTTAAATACCTGGGCATTTTCCTTAACAGGGGCCTTAAACGCATGGTGATGAAAATTTGCACCCGCTCATTGAGCGCATGCGGTTGGACTTTATGAAGTGGTCTCACCTGACCCTATCCTCGTGTTATCAGACTCAGGTGGTGAAGATGGTGACTTTCCAGCGGTTCACCTGTGTTGCGAATGCTCCTTTGCTGGCACCTCTCCTGGTATTCCATCAAGTGTATAGGGCTATCAAAGACATCATATGGGGTCAATGAGGCCACGTCTGGCTGACAGAAAGCTTCTTGCTTATAGTTCCACAGGGGTCCTACTCATACCATGAGTAGAACATTATTTTATGGCCCTTCACATAGCACAGTTGGCATACATGAATCCCCGAGTCGGAGACCCCCATTGTGGGACACAATTGAAACCGGCTTGTGGATGTCCTTCTCAAGCTTCTTTCCCTCTTTCTCCCCGAGCCCTCTGATGCCGGGACTCTGAACCCAATGCTGCAGACCGTGTACAAAACTTGGGTGCGAGTCACAAGATTCTTTCATTAGAGGAGAGCTTGCGTAATACATCGCCCATTTGAAACAATCATGCCGTGCTTGTTGGGGGTGACGTGCTCAATTGGGGTTCCTGGCGGGTGGCAGGGATCCACACCCTTGCTCAACTGCTGTCCCAATGTGAACTTGAAACCTTTGCAGTGTTGCAGGATGAAACTGGTCTGCCACTTGTGCAGCAGTGCAGCTGCATGCAGCTGCACCATTGACTGGCAACTAAACATAGCCCTCAGCCTTGGTCCATCACCCACTCCCTGGTGCTCATGTCCTCAACACTTGGGGTAATTTTGGGAGCTTAATGTCTGGACTCAACAGCCTTCTAATTCGCCATCTCTACTCCCTGCCACTAACAGCGAGTCTCATGCAATCTGGGAAACCTGTCTACAAGTGGAATAAGAGGAGGAGGACTGGGTGGAGCTATTGGAAAACTTGGGCCGGGAAGCCTGGATGCAGTTTAGCCTCTTTAAGATCCTTCAGGTTTGACACTGTACACCAGTGCAGCTCCATTCTGCTGGACTGTTACCCTACTGTTTGTGTTGGCAGAGTGACCGCACAGCCTGTGACATAGAATATATTTTATGAGAATGCCCCGCCATACGTGCCTTCTTGTCAGTGGTAGGAACAACACTGCGGGAATCCATGGACGTGCCCACGCCCTTCCTGGGCCCACTGATCCTCCTTTACGACCTGACAGACCTTCCCCAGGTGGCACAACATGCTCGCGGCTTGCTTACCTCTGCCCTTACAGCAGCCAACATATGCATCCTGCAGCAGTGGCGTTCTCTGCAGCTGCCCACGCACAAAGAATGGCTTCCGGCCATGTTTAAAACCACCTCCTATGAGAAAGCAAGCTACAATTTGATGCATAAGGCCTACCTGTTTCTCCTTAAATGGTCCCCAATCCTCTGGGAGGACTGACCGTGCCCCGGTTTTTCCCTCAATGGTCTGTGTTTTCCCTCCCCACACTCCTGCCCTCTCCCGTCCCCGTCCTCTCCTCGTAACCTGGCCGACTGTGGATGCTTGCTGCTTCCACGGCTCATCCGTCCTCGGTTCACCGACTTCCTCCCTCTTTCCATTGCTCTCACGGCTCTTTCATAATTATTTTTTTCTTCACCCTAGGCGCTGTTCTCTTCTGTTCCCATCTCTCCCTCATGTTGCTCCCATACTTTCGGACTTGTTGTGCCCCTGCTATTGGGTGGGTTTGGGTATGCATGGATTATTATTGATGGTCATTCACTTGTTCTGTAGCCATGCTGGATGCACATTACATTGTCACCGTTGTTATTTTTGGAGGTTTGATGCCAATTAAAAGAATTATAACAAAAGGAGAAAAGAAATAAAACAAAAATAAGCATCACAAGGCTGCATTGAAACCAAAAATAAGGTAAGGTAAAAAAGAGCCTCGGGTAGTGGATCGCCCCATAAGTCCCTGTGGCGTGATCAGCTGGGACTGAGGAATGCCCCATAAGCCTAGCAAGGGCTCAACAATTATCATCATTTGTTTTATGATGGCCTAGAGAGGGCTTGGGCACCACCAACTGTTATAAAATTGGTTTGAGGGTTAAAAGGGGTGGTGCACTACCCTGCAGGAGACTGAGGGTAAAACGTTGTAATGCGATCCTGTTTCTCCCTGGGGGTTATATTGAGGTTTTAGGTTTTTTTCAAGCACTCTTGGTGCTGAGCCTCTAGCTCCAAGGTTCGGAACTGTGGGGATCCTCTTGGTGGATTCTAAGGCAGTTTTGGTTCCAGTAAAAAATTGTAGAAAAGACTCACACACATTTTTTGAAAATCACAATGTTTAAAATGAATCATTACATTTTTATTTAAGGTCATTAAACTGTATTATTGGCAGTGACAAAGTTAACAGTGAATCACTAAATATACCAATTTAAGTTCATTCAAATATTTTATTTTCTGATAGAAACTTCTAGCTGCAGATTCCTCACTATTTGAATATTTCCCAAGCATCAGACTGGATCTGGAAACTTTTCCATAGTACCTTAGACTGCCAGAAGGTGGCATTTGCAGCTCCCCACTGATAGTGTCCCGCTCAGGAAATGATGTGCAGGACTATATAGGCACCATTCTACATGCTGACCTCAGTTCCTTTCTGTTCACTCCACTAAACTTCGATCCAAAGCTTCCTCTCATCTGTTTGAGAAACTTTTACCTATATTTTTTTTTAAATGTTCTCAGTGTTCAAGGGATGGTACCTCCTAAAACAACAGGTTTTAAGCCCGGTAGGGACTGTCGCAAACAGATGTCTGTGATAGATACCCACTAGGTGTGGCTGTGGTGTCGGGGTTTGGGCCATGACTGCAAGACCTGCAGAGACTGCGAATCAATGAACATGGAGGCCATCAGGGAAGGCAAGGCGAAACATTCAGTCACCAAGCACAAGAAAACACAGCATAGAGATTGCTTCAAGTCGAACTCTAAGTCCTAGGCTCGATCAGCCCAGTACAGATGATAATTGGTATGAGGACTTGCAAGACACTAGCTGGCTAGATACCGGCCCGGAATCAGCCCTTTACTCACCCCCAGGACCAGCCACTGAAGAATCAGTCTCCTACACCATGGCTGTGCGTAGAGCGGCAGAAGGGCTTGACCTTCACCTCCCCACAATGGAGGTGAAAACTTCTGTACTGACTGAAGTTTTGCAGCCTGGCCAGACTGCTTCTGAGCCTCTCCTCCGAATTCAAAGAGACCTTGACAGATACTCTTGTAGGTGCTTGGACTAAACCATGTACTGGTCCTCCGGTGAATGCCAGATGCCACTGCCATGCGCTGGGTGACTTGGCTTTTTGTCCCAGCGTTCCTCTTCAGAGAGTATTGTGGTGTAAACTTCCACTAGCTGGAATAACCCCAACAATGTATCAACCACTCCCCCTGATAGGGAACCAGAGAGAGTAGAAATGTCAGGAAGAGGTTGTTCTCCTTAGTCAGCTTGCCCCTCCCAATCCATTATTGCTCCCTGTCTGCTAAGCCACGGTACCCAAGCCCTTTGGGATTCTGTGGCACAAGTCCTCCCCGGTGTTCTAGAAAACCTTCAACCTGTCCTCTCACAGGCAATTCAGGACGGTTGTAATGTGGCCAAGTTCACGATTCTTTGTGGCTGGAGCACCACTGACTCTGCTGGGTTGGCCATAGGCGCAAGTGTTGCTGTTTGCCACCATGTTTGGCAACGATCCACTGAGTTCTCGGGCAACGTCCAGTCCTCGCTAATGGACATACCGTTCGATGGGACTTCCTTGTTTGGGGAAAAGGCTAACCCTGCACTTGAGCGCATCAAGGCAAGTAGGTCTACTGCTCACTCTCTGTCTCCTACCCAACCCCCGCAGCAGCAGCAATTCCACCAGTCCTTTCATGACATTGGTAGAGGCATTCTCTATATTCAGCCTATCCCACACCAGCAGAAAACCCAGCAATTTTGCTGTAGGAGCCCTATTGCCCACTGCCCCTGCGGCCAAGGTAAGCGTGCCACCCAGTCCACCACCACACTCAACTGCCCCACCTGCCAAACCTCTTTAGTGTACCATCACAGGGTCACAGCTACCTGGTGGGAGGCATAATCTACTGATTCTATTCGGGTTGAAAAGCAACCACCTCGGATATGTGAGTTTGTCAAATTGTCCGTAAGGTTACATCTGAAAGAGATACGTTAGTGATAGATTCCTTACCTTAGAATATCCCCAGGCGTCAGACTGGATCCGGAAACTTTTTCGTCAGCAGTACCCCTGCGCGTCGGTAGGCATCGTCGTACGGCTCCGCGTACATCGCTGGCGTCGTAGTCACCGAGATGACGTAGCTGGAGCTACTTAGACGCGCACACGCTCTGACATCGGTTCTTTCTTTTTCCACGCAAGCAAGCGGTAGAGAGAGCGGTACCCCCAGTCATTTTTTGACTGAGTTTTGGGGACTTTTTGTCACTGTTTTCAAGTATATATCACTCTACATGTGCATGGGGATGCCCGGTTTTAAATCCTGCGCGGCCTGTCCCCGCACGATGTCGGTGACGGACTGGCACCGTGAATGTCTCTACTGCCTGGGGCGCGACCACTACTCTGGGTCGTGCCCCCACTGCCGGGCCATGGCTCCGAAAACCTTGCGGGAGTGGTCCCGAAAGAGGCTGGAGGCCCGGGAGTCAGCTCCGGGCCGCTCAAGGTCCCGGTCCCGTGGGAGGTCGAGGGACCGGCCGCGGAGCCATCACCATCATTCGAAGTATTCGCACTTGGAGTCAGGTAAGGTTACGCACACAAAGGCGAAGAATCGTCGTCGCCACCTTCCCCTAGCCGGTCACGCAATGCGTCTAAGGGTGCAGGTGGCGCCACCCCTGCGGCTCCGGCGGAGCCTACGTAGTTGCCGATGGCCTACTCGCCCTTTCCAGGTCCACCGGCGACATCCAGCCCAACTGCAGGAGTTCCTGTCAGCCATGGCGCGTGTCTTCGGACCGCCTTCGGGCCCCGCGGGCCTGGCTGGGGGTCCTCGTTCTTCGACGTCACCGGCTCCGGCCCGACGTCATCGACGATGCCGGCCTTGACGCCGAGGGACCCCCGTGGATCCAGGCCCGGATCCCCGTCCATGCCGGTTGGCCCTGTACGACCTCCACCGGCATCGACGTCGACAGTGCCGCCGGCCACAGCCCCAGCCGACGCCGCCCCCAGTTTCCTCCCCGGCATGAAGCCAGTGCCGGAAGGGTGTCTACCAACACTGTTCCCACGCCGTTTGGGAACATCTATCCCTATATCCACGATGTCCATATGTTCCACCTGTTCAGCAGGCTGTGGAGGACGGGGAGGACTGGGAGGGTCTGAGGACTCTCTTGCAGCTCAATGCGAGTTAGATCCGGACTGGGATGAGGATCCGGGGGATGCAGGTGACCAGGATTATGCTCCGTACCCTTTCGCACTGTCTCCTTCTACCGTGGCTACGGAGGAAGGTGGTTCATATTCTATGGTGTTGCGTAGGGCAGCTGAGGCTCTCCACCTCGAGCTCCCTAC
The DNA here is from genome assembly GCF_964204655.1 of Triturus cristatus. Taxonomy (NCBI): domain Eukaryota; kingdom Metazoa; phylum Chordata; class Amphibia; order Caudata; family Salamandridae; genus Triturus; species Triturus cristatus. The sequence continues at coordinate 1,005,122,732 of NC_140589.1, forward strand.
TGTGGCCATCAGGACTAACCTCCTGACAGAGGTGCTTCGGCCAGCTTCTGCTTCTACGGAGACACTGCTGCCCTTTAACGATGCACTCTCTGACGTTCTTTTGGGCACCTGGTCCAGGCTCAACACAGGGGCTCCTGTGGACAAGAATGTGGCCCGACGCCATCACCCGGCCCCTGGCGACCCCGTTTTCCTCTCCCAACACCCCACCCCCGAGAGCTTGGTTGTCCAAGCCTCTGCATCCCCGAGCGCGTTCCCTTCCGCACCTCCGGAAAGGGAATCCAAGAAACTGTAGCAGTTTGGAAGAAAAAAATGTCTTCCGCCAGTTCAGGCCTGCGGTCTGTGAACACCGCATGTCTCTTGGGCTGTTATTCCCATTCTGTGTGGGATATGGTTGCGCAAGTGCTGCCTCAGTGTCCGGTTGAGGCTCGGATGATACTCTCCCAAGCTATTGCTAAGGGGAGAGACGCAGCCAAGTTCACTATCCGTTGTGGTCTTGACACTGCTGACTCGCTGGGCAGGACGATTTTAACGACATTGGTGCTATGCCATCACGCCTGGATGAAGACGACTGGCTTTTCTGGGGATGTCCAGAACACGTTGATGGACATGCCCTTTGATGCCTGTTCGGCGATAAAGTAGATTGCGCATTGGAATGTTTTAAGGACTCAAGGCTACGGCCAAGTCCTTAGGCCTTTCGGTTACACACACTCCTTCCACTTCTGCTTTTCGCTCCTTTCGTGGCTAAGGAAGGGGCGACCAAGCACGTTTATTTCAAAGCCACAGGCCTGCGCAGCAACAGTCTCAGCGCAGCCGCGGATGTGGGACCTGTAGAGGTGGGTTACAGGGCCAGCGTGCAGGTCAGTCCACCACCCCCCCTGCTGCCCCTGTCTCCAAACCTTCCTAGTCCGGTGTTTCGGGCCCACCAGACGCCAGTGGGTGGCAGGATTCGCCATCACCTCCACCACTAGCGCACCATCACATCAGACAGGTGGGTTCTGCAGCTCGTCCGAAAGGGCTACTCCCTCCCCTTCGAGACTACCCCTCCAGCCATGCCACCTCAGTACCTCCGCATGTCGGAGGATCACTTGGCACTTCTCCAGCAGTTACGGCCCTCTTGGCCAAGGGGGCCATAGAGCGCGTTCCGATGCAAGAAGTAGGTCGTGGTTGTTACCCCCACTACATCTTGGTTCCAAACAAGGACAAAGGCCTGCGACCTATCTTGGACCTTCGGAATGGCAATCGCTTCCTCCGGAAGAAGAACTTCAAGATGCTCACACTTGCTCAGGTCTTGTCTACCCTCGACCCGCAAGACTGGTTGGTAGCGTTAGATCTGCAGGACGCTTATTTTCATATCCCCGTCCTGTCAGCCCACCGGCGTTACCTGCAATTCATGGTAAGGCAGGAGCATTTTCAGTTTACCGTGCTCCCCTTTGGCCTTACAAGCACCCCTCGGGTGTTCACCAAAGTGATGGCGGTGTTTGCAGCTCATCTGCGCAGATCAGGGGTATCACTCTTCCCCTATCTCGACGACTGGTTGTTGAAGGTGGGCTCGCCCCAAACAGTCGTCTCCCACCTCCAGACTACGGCCGACCTCCTGCATTTGCTGGGGTTCTCCATCAACGTGCTGAAGTAGCACCGGATTCCCTCTCAGAAGCTCCTCTTCACCGGAGCGGTTCTGGACATGGCGCAGTTTTGGGTCTATCCTCCCGAACAATGAGTTCGGGCTATGATTCCGATCTTTCAGCCCTTGTCCCGGGTTCCGGTCAGGACGACCTTGAGGCTGCTGGGCCTCATGGCCTCCTGCATCCTGCTCACCAACCATGCCAGATGGCATATGCGGGCTCTGCAGTGGGACCTGAAGTTCCAGTGGGCGCAGCATTAGGGGAACCTGTCCGACTACGTCCAGATCTCGGAGGGCACTGCACGACAATCGCAGTGGTGGCTCACGAATCAGCATTGGGTCAGCGGCAGATCCCTCTCCCTTCCCCAACCGGAGCACACAGTGGTGACGGATGCGTCCCTCCTGGGATGGGGTGGCCACATGGGAGAGGCGGAGATCTGAGGCCTCTGGTCTCCGGTGGAGTCCCGGCTCCATATCAACCTTCTGGAGCTTCGGGCAATCCTTCTTCCACTGAAGGCATTCCTTCCCTCTGTCAAGGGGAAGGTGGTGCAGGTGTTCACAGACAACACCACCGCCATGTAGTACTGCAACAAACAGGGTGGGGTTGGGTCGTGGACCCTGTGTCAAGAGGCTCTGCGCCTCTGGACATTGCTGAAACGTCAAGGCATTTCCTTGACGGTTCAACACCTGGCAGGTTCTTTGAACACCAGGGCGGATGAACTCAGCCGCAGGTGCATGATGGATCACGAATGGTGTCCTCACTCGGAAGTGGTGCAATGTCATCACTTCTGCGCTTTGGAAGATCTTCTGTCGCAGCAGCAGGGGACGGTCCTCCACCCGAACCTGTCCAGCCTCCACCTACATGCGTGGAGATTAAGTGGTGACAGTTGATTCCGTTTGACTTACCTCCTGAAGTCTGTGATGTCATTTTGGCAGCCAGGCGTCCCTCCACTAAATCGGTATACGCCTGCAGGTGAAACAAATTTGTGGCATGGTGCACTGCAAAGGCGGTGGATCCCCTTTCTGTCCCTCTTTCAGTGGTCCTTTTGTTCCTTCTTTCTTTGGGCCGGCAGGGCTCTGCTCTGGGCACTATCAAGGGCTACCTTTCTGCAATCTTGGCCTTTCTCAGGCTTCCTGATCAGCCCTCTCTTTTCAAGTCCCCTTTTGTTAATAGATGTTCGAGGCATATGAGCTGCAGATTACACACTTGTGCATAGATCGCCATCTGGTGTTGGGCCCGGATGTTTGCAGTTTGTTTTTCCTCTTGGAAAGTCTTTGGAAGTCACGAGGTCGGTGACTCCTCCTTTGGATCGTATTGCGCATGGGCTTCGGCTCCATCCTCAGATTGTTTTTTTCCGCCATCGGGCTCGGATGTAATCTTTGCGCTCCGGTTCCGAACAGCTTCCAGTTCGACGATCGACGCGTAATCCTCACCCCAATTCACGGTATTGTTTCGATCGCGATCTCCCTACTCGACGCGCCTCTCATCAGCAACACCTTCGGTTCCAGTCGTCGACGGCGGCCTTCGGGCCTACCCAAGCTCCGGTCCTGGCTAATGGAAAGGACTCCATTTAAAAAGTGCCCTCAATGTGGGTCCAAATTCCCCCACACCGATCTCCACGAGGTGTGCAATCTCTGCCTCTCCCCTGAACACGAGGCTCGAGACTGTCCGGCGTGTAAATCCTTCCGGTCCAAGAAAACTATTCGGGACCGAAGAGCCAGAAGAACCATAGCACACTCCTCGACGGCGATCCCGGACGACATCTTCGGGGAAGGCGTCGGCGCTCCAGAACAACACACCGACGAGGGACTCGTCAGCGCATCCGAAGCCGACGATTCAGATGTGGAGGACATCACTCTCCGGCACAGAGGGTCGTGAGTACTACTCTACACCCCCCCCCCCACACCCTCGCTGGCACCGAAAAAGGCTTCGGTCACGCCTTCACCTTCGGGCCTAAGCAAGACCAAAGACACTGCTTACCGCACCTTCGGGACCGGTAAAGAAGCCAATTAAGCCTTCGGGTGGCTCGGGCTCGAGCCAGCCCACCGTCGGAGCCGATAAACACTCTTCGGCACCGAAAAAGAAACCGGCCTCCATCTCGACACCGAGCTCCACACCGAAACACTCCGACAAAAGCACACAAGGTCACCGGCACCGACACTTCGAAGCCGAAATCCATCTCGGCGCCTACTAAACAACCGGAGCTTTCCAAGCATGGTTCCAAACAACGAACCAGCACCGACAAACCTAAGAAACCAACTGCCCCGACGCCTTCGGCGCCGACAGACCAACCAACCTCTCCAGAGCTATTCGCACCGGATCCCTTACAAAAAACACTCACTAAGGATCCCAAAACTGGACATTTAATGCTCTCTATCAAAAAGAGACAGTTAGAGAAACCTGCTCCGCCTCCACCTCCAAAAAGGAAGGACTCTGCTACCTCCCCTTTCAGACTACCTTCCCCACCTCCACCACCTCCTCCACCTTCCCCTCCTCCACCTTCTCCACCCCCACCTCATCATTTCCCGACCCCATCCCCGGATGATGGTGATCAAGGGGAGCCATATGATGACATAGGGGATGTGCCCCAAGATATACCTACAGGGGACCCCACTCCCACAGGTTCCCCAGACCCATGGGACAATTATAATATCCCTGATATCCCTAACGTCCCACAAGACGATCTTTACCCTTCCAGACCTTCTCCACCAGAAGACTCCTTAGGGTTCAACCATTTACTGCAAAGTGCGGCACACTACCACGGGGTAGATTTACATACCGACCCAGTGGAGGAGGATTTCCTCCTAGATACATTTGACACCACACATAGGACCACCTCCATATTGCCTATGCTTAAAGGTGTTATAAAACATGCGCCGGAGATCTTTAAGGACCCAGTCAGGGCCAGGGTCATTAACCCGCGCATTGAAAAGTTTAAAGCCGCTCCAACAGATCCCTCCTACATCAGAGGGCCAGCGCCACTAGATTCCCTGTAGTATCCACAGCACGGAACAGGGCCAACTCCCAGGCGTCAGGCGACGCACCACCACCTGACAAAGAGTCTAAACTCTTGGACGCATCAGGCAAGCGTACTGCATCTCAAGCAGCCAATATATGGCGTATCGCCAATACACAAGCACTACTAGCGAGGTATGACAGGGCCCATTATGACAAGTTAGAAGCCATAATGCACCATCTCCCTGATAAATACAAAGCTAGGGCCAATGAGCTAATTCAGGAGGGCAAAACAGTTACTAATACCTCCATATGTTGTGCCTTAGATGCAGCAGACACAGCCTCTAGGGCCATCAATACTAGTGTCCTCCTCCGCCGCCATGCCTGGCTAAGGATATCAGGTTTTAAACCGGAGGTACAAGCCTCCATCCTCAACCATCCCTTTGACCAGGAACATTTGTTTGGCCCAAAAGTGGATGACGCCCTAGAGAAAATGAAAAAGGACACTGACACGGCAAAATCCATGGGAGCCTTACAATCTCACCCTCCCAGACGCTCCTTTCGCCGCTCTTCCTTTCGGAGCACATCCAGAGGCTACTCCTCAGACACCGCTTCCACTTCATACAAATCCCCTACTCAGTCCACCTTTACAAGGGGTTACCAAAGGGGCGGCTACAGGGGCAACAATAACAAAGGCAGAAGTAAAACAAACACCTCCCACTCTGCCACCGCGCCTACCCAATGACTTCCCTCCACTTCCCCCAGACCATCCCACTCCGGTCGGGGGCAGACTCCAACATTTCCTTCCGGTCTGGACTACCATCACCTCGGACAAATGGGTAACACAAATAATTCGCTCAGGCTACTGCCTAGAACTAATACCTACCCCCCCAAACATTCCACCCAGACAACGCCCAATGTCACCAGAACATCTACTGCTACTCAAGCAGGAGGTAATCTCCCTCCTAGACAAAAAGGCAATAGAACACGTTCCTACCAACCAACAAAATATGGGGGTCTACTCCCTATATTTTCTCATACCAAAAAGGGAGGAGACTCTACGGCCCATCCTAGACCTTCGGCCCCTAAACAAATACATACACTCAGACCATTTTCATATGGTGACGCTTCAGCAGGTACTTCCGCTACTTTCCCAAAACGACTTCCTCACAACTTTGGACCTAAAAGACGCTTATTTCCACATTCCAGTGCACAACGCTCACAGGAAGTATCTCAGATTTGTAGTGGACGGCCAACACTACCAATTCAAAGTGCTCCCGTTCGGAATCACAACGGCACCACGAGTATTCACCAAGTGCCTAGCAGTGGTGGCAGCACATCTGCGAAGACAGCACATTCATGTCTTCCCATACCTAGACGACTGGTTGATAAAGGCCAGTTCATACAATCAGTGTGTACAACACACACACACACCACGATCCAGCTACTTCACCAGCTAGGCTTCATGGTAAACCACGAAAAGTCCCATCTACAACCATCCCACATAAAACAATATCTAGGTGCCACTATAGCCACCTCAAAAGCGCTCGCCTACCCCAATCCTTCCAGGATTACAAACATTCAGGCTCTACGCGCAAAATTCATAGCACAACACTCCCTTCTAGCTCAGGTGTTTATGCAACTAATAGGGATGATGACCTCTTGCATCTTCATAGTACCTCACGCAAGACTCCAGATGCGTCCTCTCCAAGAGTGCTTAGCGCGCCAATGGAACCAGGCTCAGGGTCAATTAACAGATCTGGTGTTTGTAGACGGTCGCACCCATCGCTCTCTGCAGTGGTGGACCACCACAAACCTTTCAACAGGTCGACAGTTCCTGGACCCGGTTCCCCAGATAGTACTAACCACAGACGCATCGCTCTCCGGCTGGGGAGCTCATCTATTACATCTCACCGTGCAGGGCACATGGACACCTCAACAAATGTTACTCCACATCAACCATCTGGAGTTACTAGCAATCCTCTTTGCCCTAAAATCTTTTCAAACACAGATTTCAGGCAAGGCAGTCCTAATCCGCACAGACAACATGACAGCCATGTACTATATTCAAAAACAAGGTGGCACACACTCTCCACAGCTCTCTCAGCTAGCACAGAGCATATGGAGATGGGCCATGTAGGAGAGTGGAATCTGACTAATGGTTGCCCCCAACTTTTTGCCTGGTATTTAAGTGGTTTTTGACTAGTCTGGCTGGGATCCTGCTATCCAGGACCCCAGCCTATCTGCTTTCTCCCTAAAACTGTTGTGAGTACTCTAGGTACAAACATAATTGGATGCTGGACATGCCCTACCAGTCCCTTGTAGATGGTACCCTAGGTACCCAGGGCATGGGGCCCCCAGTAGGCCTACCAGGGCTGCAGCACTTATTGTGCCACCCTGGGACAGCCACCCAAACTGACACCACCAGGCCACTACTGTAGCCTGGGTAAGGTGGTGCTAGCACCCCTTACAGGGATGTAGGTACCCTATGTCCCATACCATTACAACACATATACTCTCATAGGTCACCCCTATGGCAGGCCCTGGTAATCCTACAGGGCTGGGTGCTGAGGTATGTGTGAGGGGGGACCCCTACGTGAGTAGGGCCTCCCTGCAACCTTCGTAAAAATGTTACTGGGTTGTTTGTAGTGTAGCCATACCATATACTCTTAACCGCATTATAAGTTATTGCGTCATCGCTGTAACTTTGGAGTGGCTACACAGAACCATATCGTGTTTGGTGTCAAACATGAAGGAATCATACCCCCAGTCCAGCCATGGGCATGGGGGCACGATTCCCCCTTGCTAGGAGGGTGATATGGGAAAAGCGGTAGAATTTGGAAACCAATTTAAAAGTGCACATGTACCACAAAATGGCTACTGTTCGCCACCTACACGACTCTGGCTGGCTGTTGCTGGGGAAAACCCCAGACTCGCCATCTGGACAATAGGGCTCCTGTGGCAGGGAGGTGCCAGCACCTCCCCAGACAGGATATGTGGATTGGAACAGGGTGGGTGCACCAAAAAGTCCATTCAGAGTTGCACGTAGGCAGCTGCAGAGCCCCAATTCTGCATACACCGCCTGGAACCGGTTCAGGGGCATCCTGCCCCTCGCCCAGGAGGGAAACACACAAAGGGGAGTGGGTGTAGCCACCCTTTCCCGCCTCTACTCTGATTGGTAGGCTCTATTTTGGACCATCCCCTAATCTTGGGGATATATGGGAATAACTTTGCCCTAGAGCCTTAGATTCGTACAGGACTTCACAGAACTGACCTTCGACGAGCTGCTGCCCAGCTGACTGAAGAAATCTCCCTTGGGATAAAGGAGTTATCCCCCTGCTTGGCAGGCACCTAAAAGACTACAAGATACCCGGTTGGAACTTCGTTGCTCTCACGACCTTCGACGCCTTCCAGCAACCTCGAGGTGGGTCTCCAGTGCATCCCAGCGTCCTGTGAGCGTGCCCAGCAAGTCTGAGCACCCTGGACCACGTGGGTGTCGAGATCCCCGCATACCCCGAGACACCGGCCACCTCTTGTCCAGCACACGACCCCGACCAGTGGGGAAGTTGTGCTTTGGCCCATTCTTGAGCCAACCTTCAAGCAGCATTTGTGCCGACCCTCAGCTCCCTGGCCCGCTCCGGTGGCCCGTGGGAGCCCTTTTACGCACTCCATTTTGCTGCCTTCCGCGGTCCCTTGTCTCTCGACTTGTGGGCCCTGACGGAGGACAATCTTCTTTTCTAAGAGTTCCCCTGGTTGCTCCAGGCCTGCTCTACGCTCCCTGCAAAGGAGAGCACCCTCAGACCACGTGGGTCTGCACCAGCAGCTGCTTTGTTCATCTTGCGTGGGTTGCGGTTGCCAATGCTTAGTGGATCCAATCGGGACACTAACACCGCAGCGACCCTCAGCCGACGTGGGACAGTCGCCCTCCAGAAGCTGGCCTTCCTTGAAGCCTCCCGGAGCCCGTGACTGCAGAGCCCAGCTGTACCTTCCACACCTGAAGCACCCGACATCCACGAGCTCCTTCCTGTGAGCTCCCTGGTCACTGTGCTGTGACCCAGACTCTGTCCCCTCTGCTTTCAGGTTCATCTTTGTCTTTTCTTCAACTTCAATCTTCACGACTTCAGCGACACTTCCAGCTAGCAGCAGTTTGGACTCCTTTTCCATAGAAAATCAGCCCGCGACCCGACACCAGAATCGACCTATGCACCCGGCTTCCCTGGGGCAGGTAACAGTGGTACTTCGGTACTTCCGTGGTGGTGGGCTCTCCAAAGCCTTAAGTCTCAAGCCTTAACTTTATACTGTTGTTAGAAGTGTCCTTAAACCTTAATTATTCAACCGCGACATTCTCCATAGGCTAACATTGCGATCCCGACAGCAACTTCTCGCACTGCACACGCCTCTCGTGGGTCCCCTTCCTCTTAACTGTGGGTGGATTCTTAAGGGGCCAGCGATCCTGAATGCCCTAGGCATTGCCTGTAGAATTGTCGTGGTTCTTATACCACTATTTTAGTATATGGTTTGGTCCCCCCCTGGGGCCCATTGATTTCTGTGCTATTTATTGTGTTTAGAAATGCTTGTTTGAATTGTAACTTTGCCACTAGCCACATAAAGTGACTGTGGGATTCTGTCTAGAATAAATACATATATTTTATATATATACCTGTGTGGGCTACTCTTTCATTTGGTTATTCAAGAGGTTATTATGGTAAAACAATAAGCTTAACTCTCCTTCAAGACTTAGCCTGAAGGCTGCTCTCCACAGCTACCACTAGGATAGCTTTCTTTAAAGGTTGTCTTAAACCTACCATCAATAGGAGTCGAATTGGACTGGTGCAAGGTGTCCCTATAACTAGGAACAGCATATGCCAGGCCAACTTCTCACAGGCCATACCCCAGAAAATATTTCTCCCAGCTCTGCATGTCCCAGAAGTACAAAACACTATGGCAGATCTACTCAGCAGACAAACACAACAAATCCACGAGTGGGAACTCCACCCACTAGTTCTACACCCTTACTTTCAGATGTGGGGGCACCCACAGATAGACCTCTTCGCCACCCACGAAAACACCAAATGCCCAAGCTTCGCCGCCAGATATCCACACCCATTGTCCAAAGGAAATGCGATATGGATGAACTGGTCAGGCAGATTTGCGTACACTTTTCCGCCTCTCCCACTCATTCCACTAGTGGTGCGCAAACTACAGCAACACTCCCTCACACTAATTCTAGTAGCTCCAACTTGGGCCAGACAACCATGGTACACCACACTGCTGGAACTATCTGTAGTACCGCACCAAACATTACGCCTCTCTCCACACCTCTTAACCCAGAACCATGGAGAGATCAGACACCCGGACCCAGCTCAGCTCAACCTTGCAATCTGGCTCCTGAAGTCCTAGAATTCGGTTATCTGAATCTTCCCCCTGACTCTATGAACGTCATCAAGGAAGCTAGGCGACCCACTACTAGAGCGTGCTACGCCGCCAAGTGGAAACGTTTTGTTGTCTATTGTCACAACAACACCATCAATCCCCTAGACGTCTCCATTCAACACATCATAGGCTACTTACTCCACCTACAAAGGTGTAATCTAGCCTATACGTCCATTCGCCTGCACCTCGCAGCTATAGCAGCTTACCTACAAAACAGGCAACATCTATCACTTTTTGGAGTACCTGCCATTAAAGCCTTCATGGAAGGCCTTAAAAGAATAATTCCCCCTAGAGTGCCACCCTCACCTGTGTGGAACCTAAATATCATTCTTACCAGACTAATGGGGCCTCCCTTCGAACCATTGCACAAATGTGAACTCCAATTTTTAACCTGGAAAAACGCTTTTCTCATAGCCATCACTTCCCTCAGAAGGGTCAGTGAGATACAAGCATTTACCATTCAAGAACCGTTTCTGCAAATGCACCATAACAAAGTTGTTCTCCGTACCAACCCAAAATTCCTCAATAAAGTAATTTTTCCTTTTCACCTAAACCAATCTGTAGAACTACCAGTATTCTTCTCGCAATCACAAACTGTTGCAGAAAGAGCTCTCCACACACTAGATGTCAAACGAGCCTTACTCTACTACATAGAGAGAACACAACCTTTCCGTAAGACCAAACAACTGTTTGTCTCTTTCTCTCCACCACACAAGGGCAACCCCATCTCCAAGTCGGGGATAGCTAGGTGGATTGTCAAATGCATTCAGATTTGCTACCACAAAGCAAAACGAACGCTATGCGTTCCCCCTAAAGCCCATTCTACACGTAAAATAGGGGCTTCAATGGCTTTTCTAGGAAACATCCCATTAGATGATATCTGCAAAGCAGCTACATGGTCAACACCGCACACTTTCACCAAACACTATTGTGTAGATGTGCAAACTAAGCAATAAGCTAGTGTGGCCCAGGCTGTACTCAAAACATTATTTCAAACCACTGCAACAGATACGGGTGGTCGCCGCTAACGGTGGGTACTGCTATATAATCTATGCACAAGTGTGTAATCTGCAGCTCATATGCCTCGAACGGAATATGCTGCTTACCAGTATGCATCTGTTCTTGGCATGTACAGCTGCAGATCTACACACGCCCACCCGCCTCCCCGGCTACCGGTATCTGTTCCAGTTTATCTTATTTAGATAACACACACATGGGCATCTTCACTGTTATTGCTACGCTCCATCCTTCCCTGCTGGCGAAAAACAATCTGAGGATGGAGCCGAAGCCCATGCGCAATACGATCCAAAGGAGGAGTCACCGACCTCGTGACTTCCAAAGACTTTCCAAGAGGAAAAACAAACTGCAAACATCCGGGCCCAACACTAGATGGCGATCTATGCACACTTGTGTAGATCTGCAGCTCTACATGCCAAGAACAGATGCATACTGGTAAGTAGCATATTCCTTCTCAAAGACATTACTCACCTTTTCCCTCCTATTCCGTTTGTGATGCCGCAGTGGGACTTAAATCTGGTATTTATCTTTTTGAGGTGCGCTCCTTTTGAGCCGCTTCACAACTGTCCTCTTGGTTTATTAACTTTGAATACTGCTTTCCTGGTTGCCATCACCTCCGCTAGGCGCGTGAGTGAGCTCCAGGCTCTTTCCTGTAAGCCTCCTTTTCTGTCGGTTCATCCGGACAAGGTTGTGCTTCGTATTCGTCCTTCCTTCTTGCCAAAGGTTGTCACTGTCTTCCATATTAGGGAAACTATCTCCTTGCCCACTTTCTTTCCGCCTCCGCACCCTTCCAGAGAGGAAGAGAGGCTCCACCGTCTGGACTCAAAACGTGTGCTTTCATTTTGTTTGAATCACACACAACAGTTCCGGGTGGATGACCAGCTCTTTGTTGGTGATGTAGGCACCAAGAAAGGCCGGGCTGTACACAAGAGTACCATCTGCCGTTGGGTCGTCTTGTGTATCAAAGCCTGTTCTTCTCTGGCTAAAAGGGAACATCCGGTGGGGTTGCTCGCCCATTCTACCAGGGCGACAGCAGCTACTACTTGTGAGAAAGTGGCTCTGTATATACTGTTCCTTAATAGGTACAGGGTGTACAGAGTCCACAGTCCCCCAGAGTTGACAGAGGTTAAAGTTAGATATAACCTTACTCTCTAAAGTGGTAGCTTGGTCGAGCAGTAAGGCAGTATCAGAGGACAGTGTAAAGCATTTGTTGTACACACTCAGTCAGCAAATGGTCTCACACACTCAATAACTGAACTCTAGGCCAATGGTTTATATATAAAAAATATATGCTTGTTTTATTTTAGAACCAACAATTGGATTTAAAATATACTTTCTCAGAATATAAATACTTTTGCAATATGCAATTGACTTTTGTAAACAGTTACAAGTGGTTGCAATAGGCAACTCTATTTTAACCACAACAATGCATTGAGCTCAATGGAAATTTCAAGTTATTTGCAACAGATTACTTTTAGGATTACTTTTGGAATTCCAGGACTGGATCCTAGATTCAGTCCTGGGTCAGTACTTAGAATCAAGTGATGAAAGTCGACTTAATTACTGGGATGATTTTTAAACAATATTTAGCTGTTTTAAAAGTTGACACTTAGAAAATATTTCAAAGAAAACAGTCAATGATTCCCTATGGAAGAAAATTCAAGTTGCAGGTACAGTATGTTCTCGTTACTTTTGTAATCCAGTACTGGGTGCCTAGACTCAGTACTGGGACCTTTATCCACAAGAGGTAAGTAATTACGTTTTCAGATATTATACGATTTTTAAAGAATATTTAAAGATTGCAGAAATTGACAGAAGAAATTTCACAGAAAAACAGTCAATGATTTCCTACGGGAGAAAATTGGGTTACTGGTAAGTACAGTTGTAAGTATTTTTCAGAGTCAGTGCTGGGCACCAAGATCCAGCACTGGGAGCTCACCTAAGAGCAGGTGAGTATTTTCGTTTTCGTTACTCGGCTGATTTTTGGTGAATATTTTAAGATTTGAAAAATCCACACTTAGAAGAAATTTCAGGAAAAACCCAGTCAATGTTACCCTATGAAGAAAATAGAGTTATCGGTTTAAAGGTAAGTACTCAACTGGCAGAGTTAAGGTTCTGGGCATCGACTCAGGGGTCTCCCAGGGTCAGGTAGGTACAGTTGGTTCACCCTCAGCGACTCTAGGGCGGACGGGTGCAGAGAGAGTTAGGCCCAATGTTATCCTATGAGGGATAGGGGGGCCTTGGTTGGTGGCTGCTGACTAGCAAGCCACGTGGCTGTGGGAGCTGGGCTCCTGGTCACTTACTCAGGGCAAGTGGGGAAGTAGGTAGGTGTAGAGGTTGCACTGCCAGGGCCACTCGGGCGGCTGGGTGCAGGGTGCTTTTGAGCCTTCGGGCACTCAATTGATTTCAATGGGAAATCTCCGGTTTGGAAAAAGACTGCAAGCTCGGGGACGAGGATTCTTCAGGTGCCACCACCACTTCGAGAGGTAAGTTGGGTAGTTGGAGGATAGATAGGTACCCCGGGAGTGGGCACAGGGGACCGCGGGGCGCTGCGTGCAGCGGTGCCTGTTGGTGTCGGGAGATCTTACCCTCTGTTGATCGCGGTAGGGGGGGCACCTTGTTCTGAGGCTGCAGGCTTCTTCAGGAGTGTCGAGGGAGGTCCTTGGGTGCCGGACTCGGGGTCACAGTCGCTGTGAGGTCGTCCTCGTGGTCTTTGTTCACTCCGGCACTGGCCAGACTTGGCTGGTGCAGAGTGTGCTGGGTTCGCGGTTCCGGGCTGCTGCCAGGGATTAGAGGTAGGTTTTGAGTAGAGCCTCTACTCATGGGAGTCCCAGGGGCTTAGAGCCAAAAGGTAGCCAGGTCCTCCGGGATTTGTGAGGTTGCTGGCCACAAGAGATGCCGGGTTGGAGCAGGAGCAGGTTCGAGTGTCGACAGGCCGGTAGGGCTGGGGCCAGAGCAGTTGGTGTCTTCCTCTTCTTAGCAGCTGCAGGGCAGGTCTTCTTTCTTCTTGCTCTTCTTTGTATTTTTGAATCTGGGGAAGGAAGGTTCAGGGTGCCCCTAAATACTAGATTTAGGGGCGTTACAGGTAGGTGAAGGGCAGGGACCAATGGGTCCCTGTCCTGGGGTGGGTACACCCCCTATCCTGCCTCTCTCCTGTGGGAGGGGGGCAGTAGCCTAGTCTTGATAGGGTAGGGCTTCCCATCTTCAAGATGGCGAGAGCCCGGAGATGTGCTTCACCTCGCTTCCCCCACCTCAGGGGTGGGGTTGGCAGGCTGGCACATCCCCTGTCCTTATTTGGGGTTTCCGGCCAAGCTTGCCGCCAGAGTGGGGGGTTGCAGTGGCCTGGGGAAGCTCACAGTGGCGGCATGCCTTTGAAGCTTCCCACTGCCCATCCTGGGGGAGGAGATTTAGCACCTCGCCCAGGATGTGCATTGTTTCAGGCCCAGGAGAGCAGGGGCTCTCCCACCCAGGGGTCCAGCAACATGTCTGCTGTGTGGCTGCCTAGGCAGCCTCAGAGTAGACGTGGATTGTAGGTTAGGTTTAAAGGGGCATCTCTAAGATGCCCTCTGGGTTGCTTGGTACATTAAATCCCACACTGGCATCAGTGTGGGTTTAATGTGCTGAGAAGTTTGATACCAAACTTCTCAGTCTTCAGTGTTGCCATTATGGTGCTGGGGAGTTCGTGTTTGACGAGCTCTCAGCACCATGTACTCTTAAATGGCAGCACTGCACTTACAGTGCTCAGGAATGGGCATGGGTACTGTATGGGCACAGGGCTCCTGCTCCTGTGCCCACACCATTGGCATAAGGCACCCAGCTAGAGGGGTGGTTGATGTATGCCATGGCAGTGTAGGTGATGGGCGTGGAACACAGGGATGTGTGCCATGTCGACTTTGTTTTGTCTTGCACCCAGACACCCAGCCTACAAAGGCAGTGTGTGTGTGTAAGGGTACAGGGCCCCTAAGGGTGGCACAATGAGTGCTGCAGCCCTTAGGGGCCTTCCCTGGTCACAAGGCCCTGAGTACCTAGGGTACCATTTACCAGGGGTTGACATGTGGTCAGGGTTTGCCAATTTGGGTTTTGTGTGTTTTTAGGGAAGGAACATAGGCCCTGGGCACCTGATTGGCAGGAGTCCAGGGCACACTCAGTCAAAGTACATTCAGCAATTCAGCAAAAAGTGAGGCATACCATGCAAGAAAGATGGCACTTTCTCACACTACTGCATTAGGACATGGTGTCCCCCTGCAAGACATCTGTCAGGCAGCCACGTGGGCCTCGTTGCACACCTTTACTAAGCATTATTGCCTTGACAGTCAAGTCCGGAGAGACGGCTTCTTTGGCCGTTCTGTTCTCCGTGACTTTCTGGTGTGATCTTGGTTCGCAGATCCACCACCGGGGTTGGTATTGCTGGGGTATCTATCCTAAGGTAAGGAATCTGTTGTGTTTACTTAGATCTGTCCTCGCGACTCGCCTCGCGCCACCTTCCGCCACGAACCCTCGCCCAGGGTTCCATGACGTCTCCCCGTTCTATTCTGGAACCTTGGGCGAGGGTGACGGTTGAGAGGGACAGTTGACTACTTCATGGTAGATTGTCAGACGCCTCTTGGTGTCAGGGCTTATCTGGATTAAACTTAATTTATTCAACTATTACCTGCTTCCAGAATTTCATCCTTACTTACAAACTGCCTCTCCCCATCTTGCACGTATTTCTGTGAGAATGTTGGATTATAATTACAATGTACAATATGTTCCTGGGTCCAAAAATGTTGTTGCTGACTGCTTGAGTCGTTTACCCTTGCCTGTCACTGATGATTC
Source organism: Triturus cristatus (assembly GCF_964204655.1). NCBI lineage: Eukaryota > Metazoa > Chordata > Amphibia > Caudata > Salamandridae > Triturus > Triturus cristatus. Next base: position 1,005,138,574 of record NC_140589.1, read on the forward strand.
CGTGGGAGAAATCGAGTCTTTTTGTGTTGCTAAGATTCTGGATGAAATTTCTTGTATGTTGCAACATGATTGGTTATCAGCACAAGCTGGAGACACTACTTTGTGCCAAGTTGGGAAGTATATTGTTGAGGGCTGGCCCATCAAAAAAGACTTACCCCACAGTTTGCGTACTTTCTGGGAATTGAGGCACGAGTTGTCATTAGAAGGTGGTCTTATCCTCAGAAATGGTAAAGTCATACCCCCCACTTCCCTTCGATCCAAATTGCTTGATATCTGTCACGAGGGGCATCTTGGTATAGGGAAAACTAAGAGTTGGGTTAGAAACTCTTACTGGTGGCCGGGGTTGGACCTAGAAATTGAGAGGAGGGTGAGGAATTGTCTGGCTTGTGAAAATTCTGATAAGTCACAGCATACCTTGAAACCACCCCTTCAACCACTATCCAATCCTTGCATGCCATGGACGAGATTGGGAATTGACATTTTTGGCCCCATTTGGGAAAAGGGAGAGCAGGTTTATCTCATCGTCTTGGTGGATCATTTTTCTAAATGGCCAGAAGTGGAAATCGTGCAATCTGCTGATGCTAAAGCTATCGTCAGATTCTTAAAAAGTGTATTCATGAGGGAAGGGTTGCCCAAGTGTATTGTAACCGACAATGGTCCACAGTTCGTTTCTGACAACTTTAAGCGGTTTGTCAGTGACAATGGCATTTCTCACAAGACTACCTCCCTGTACCACCCTGCTGGTAATGGTGCAGTGGAAAGGTTTAACCGTGTTGTGAAAGGGATTGTGCAATTGGCCAATCATAACGATCTCTCGTGGAGGAAGGAATTGACTCACACTTGTGGGGTTTCCGTGTGACACCCTGCGAGTCTACTGGCTCTAGTCCCTTTGTGTTATTAAGAGGCAGAACACCTATCACCAAAGACTGTATTGGGTGGTCATTCCCAAAGAAAGTTGATTGGTCTATGGAATCGGTTAACGACAAAATTGCACAAACTCAGCAAAAGAGTAAAGACCGTTATGACTCCAAACATGCATGCAAACATGTCAACATTCATGTAGGACAGTGGGTTAGAGTCAAGAGTAGCGGTTTTATCAAAAAAGGATTTAGCCGTTATTCGCAACCCCTTATGGTCAAGGAAGTCTTTTGTAATTCTGCCCTCTTGAGTGATGGAAAGGTGTGGCATTTGTCGTCTTTGTCATTGTGCCGGGGAGATGGTACCTTGCCCCCACAGAACTCTGATCCAGGGTGGAGGAGTGTCGGCACCTCTTCTAGATATGATTGGATTCTTGACGACAACATCCACCAGGGATATTCCCATGTAGGTAGTGAGGTTCCTCCCTTAAACGATCCTGAGGAGGGCACCAGTGGTGGTCCTGTCTTGAAGGAGAATTCCAACAGTCTCAGTAACTCTAGTGCCATTTCCAAAGATCAACCTATTCCTGAGAGTTCCGCTGGGGAGACCATTGTTCGCACGTCATATGACTCCACTACTCGCAGTGCGGACGATACTCCCCAAGTTGGAATTTCTGACATGTCTCAAGATGGTTCCCCCCTCATGAGCTCGACGTTGGTATTTCCAATGTCAAAGAGTCCACAATTAGTAGACATGGGAGAGAAATAATTCCTCCAAAAAAGTTACAAGATTTTGTATGTGATTAATTATATTTTGTTTTGTATCCTTTGCACTTATGGCATTCCTGTATTCATATTGTCTTTACAGTTGCTCACTCTACTTTGTGTTTACTGCTCCTCTTGTTTTTATTTTTCTGTAAATGAGGAGATGTGTTGTGTTTACTTAGATCTGTCCTCGCGACTCGCCTCGCGCCACCTTCCGCCACGAGCCCTCGCCCAGGGTTCCATGACGTCTCCCCGTTCTATTCTGGAACCTTGGGCGAGGGTGGCGGTTGAGAGGGACAGTTGACTACTTCATGGTAGATTGTCAGAGGCCTCTTGGTGTCAGGGCTTACCTGGATTAAACTTAATTTATTCAACTATTACCTGCTTCCGGAATTTCATCTCTACAGAATCTATCACTAACTTGTCTCTTTCAGATCTACAAGTTACTTACGTGTGTAACGATATATCTGTAAGAGACATTAGTTAGTGATAGAAGTGTGGCTCAATGGTTAGAGCGGCAGACCTCGATGCAGAGCACTGGTCCGGGACCAGGGTTCGATTCCCGTCGCGGCAGGGTCTTGGGCTATAAATTCTGCGGACTGGATATTCTCGCCTCAGTGCCTATTCTAATCATGGGTCCCATGCTGCAACTCTGGGCAATAGCTTGCTTAATCTCCACAACGGCCCCACAGCGCTGGGGATGCCTGGCTTCACCCTGGGATGCCCAGGAGTGGACATTTCACAGGGAAAAAGCCAGGAAGGGTTCCCTAGCGGTATGAATACAGCGCCGGGAGACCCCGGTCCGGGGTAGCTGTGCGCTATAAAAGTACAAACACATTTACATTTATAGATTCCTTACCGCCCCACCCATCCTCCCCGTTCTGTGAACTGATTTCTAGGGTTAAGGTCATCTAGTTTCAATGCACCAGTGGTCAGTATCTTGCATGGCTCTATGTTCCTAGCGCGGAAAGTCGGGTACAGAACTGACGTCAGCATGCGTGGGCGCGTCTAAGTAGCTCCAGCGACGTCATCTCGGCGACTACGACGCCAGCGACGTACGCGGAGCCTACTGACGACGCCTACCGACGCGCAGGGGTACTGCTGAAGAAAAACTTTCCGGATCCAGTGTGACGCCTGGGGATATTCTAAGGTAAGGAATTTATCACTAACTAATGTCTCTTTACAGATATATCATTACACAAGTAAGTAACTTGTGCGCCAGGCCCTTTCTTTAATCCCCACTGCACACTCCGGCAGCAACCCAGTGACTGATGATGGATCATCTCTCCATTTTGCAGCAGTAATTGCTATCCCTTTTGGCCAAGGGGGCTATACAGAGGGTCCCAGCGCCAGAAGTAGGATGGTTGCTATTCCCACTACTTTCTGGTGCCTAAGAAGGATAGAGGTCTTCAACCCATTTTAGATCTGCACCTTCTAAATCGATTCCTCTGAAAGGGAAATTCAAGATGATTACCATTGCCCAGGTTTTATCGGCAGTCTATAATGGAGACTGGATGTTGGTGTTGGAACATGTAGGACACATATTTCAATGTTCCAATCCTGCCTGCCTATTGGAGCTACCTGCGGTTTGTGGAGAGAAAGGAGCATTTCCAGTTTGCTGTTCTCCCATTCTGACTCACCAGAGCCCATTGGGTGTTTACAAAAGTGAAGGCAGTTGTGGCAGCACTCCTTTGAAGGTTGGGGTGCCAGTCTTCCCCTACCTTGACGACTGGCATTTGAAATTGGGCTCATCCCAGACAGTTGTCAACCACTTCCAGACTACGGCAAACCTCTTATCATCGTTGGGGTTCGCTATCAACATGCCAAAGTCTCTCCTGACTCCTAAGATGCTCCTTTTCATCAGAGCCATTCTGGACATGGTTTGGATTGGTGCCTTTACCCCAGGAAAGAGTATCCAGGACATTCAGGCTGTAATCCCCATCTTTCAGCCTCAGTCCAGGATTCCAGTGAAGTTGACTCTAAGGCTACTGGGGCTTGTAGCTTTTTGCATCCTGCTGGTCGAGAATGCTAAGTAGCATATGCAGGCTGTGTAGTGGGATCTGAAGTCTCAGTGGGCCCAACATCAAGGGGACCTCTTTGACCACTTTCAGATTTTGGAGGTGACTGAGAAAGGCCTGCAGTGGTGGATGTTGGATCGCGATTAGGTCCATGGCAGACCCCTCTCTCTACCCCACCCAGATTTGGCAGTGGGAACAATACATCGCTTCTGGGTTGAGGCAGCCATCGGGGAGGAATGGAGATCAGAGCCCTCTGGTCTCTGGCAGAGTCCCGTCTCCATATCAACCTTCTAGAGCTATGGGCCATCAGTTTGGCACTAAAAGCTTTCCTTCCATCCATCGAGGGAAGGATGGTTCAGGTGCTCACTGACAACACCACCACCACATGGTATTGCAATGAACAGGACAGGGTGAAGTCCCGCACCTTGTTCCAAGAGGTGCTGCACTTCTGGAAATGGCTGGACCGTTAGGGAATTTCACTAGTGGCAAACCACTTGTCAGGCTCCTTGAATGCTCGGGTGTGGCTCACGACAATTGTACCTGGAGGTTGAGCAAATAGAGAGACCCTTGACTTGATCTATTCACCACCCAGAATGCGCAATGTCAGCCCTTCTGAATGTTGAAGTTTTCCAGGCGTCTCTCACTTAGAGACGCATTCTGCCTTGTGCAAAACTCTGAACTCCTTTATCACTTTCTCCCAGTACCACTCCTGCCCCATGTTCTCAAGAAGATCTGGACTGACAAGGCCCAGAATTTCCCAGTGGCTAGAGATTGGGCACAGAGAGTATGGGATACAAAACTGCTGGGCTTGAGCATATTTCCTCTGATCAGGCTGCCCCTCCTGGAGGACCTGCTGTTGCAACAACAAAGCAGGGTTCTGCACCTGGGTCTTCACAATCTCCACCTTCTCCATGCTTGGAGATTTGGTGGCGACAGTTGAACACCTTTAATCTTCCTCCAGAGGTGATTGATGTTGTCTTGGCAGCCGGGTATCCTTCGACTAAAACTATATATGCCTGTCATTGGGTCAGATTTGCGGGTTAGTGCTGCACACACCAGATTGACTCCCTCCAGGGCAAGTTAAATGACGGTCCTTGTTTCTTTTGCCTCTTGCCTGCTAGGCTTTGATTTGGAAATGGTTAAGGGTTATCTTTTTGCCCTTTCGGCCCTCATACAGTTGCCACATCAACCCTCATTGTTTGTCACCAGTTGTGATGCGACTTTTGAAAGGGCTACAACATATTTTTTACTCTTCTCCGTTTCCCCAATCAGGCCTTAATCTCGTCCTCACTTAATTGATGTGCATTCCATTTGAGCCGCTTCAGAGCTGTCCCTTATTGGTTCTCACTATTAAGACGGCAGTCCTTGCCACCATCCCCTCAGCACGCAATTGAGTAAGCTTCAGGCTCTTTGTGTGAATCTACCATGTACTACCTTCTTTCCATACCAACTGGACGAGCATCATTTCTACCAAAGTGTGACGCCGTTCCACAAAGGTCAAACCACCACCCTGCTGGTGTTCTATTTTCCTCCTTACCCTAGTAAGGAGAAGGAGAGGCTCTATCGCTTGGACCCCAAAAGACCTCTCACATGTTACTTTGACAATACCAGAGAACACAGGGTGGGCGATCAGGTCTTTGTGGAGTTCTCTGGAGTGAAAAAAGGCAAATCAGTACAGAAGAAAACGATCTCCCGCTGAATCATGCTCTGTATTAAGATTTGCCACACCTTGGCCAATAAACAGACTCCAGGACTGTGATCTCATTCTACCACGGTCAAAGCTGCTACCATTGCATTAGCTGTTAATTTCTTATCTTTTTCAACCTTTTTATCTAGAGGATGTTACTTTGTTACAAAGAAATGTTGCTTAATTTAAAATATATATTTTTTCAAAATGTATTGCTTATTATAAATAGTTAGCTTAAACCTTTGTTCAAAACGTACCACCACATGTTCTCTTTTATATATCCATGTTTCCTTTTTGGGAATTTCCACAACTCCATATTTTATCATTTTATGGAAAGGACTCTGTAACCCCTTTGGCTTTTTGCCTTGTACTTAAAATTTACCAATCAAAATGGAAAATGATAGAGTGGGAAACCGTTCTCAGCACCCAGACGTGCCCCTGTGCTGAGAGGTGTAAGCCTACTCATTTTTCGACTACTGAGGATGTTATGTGACAGCATTATTCATTTGCAAGTGACTGCTGCAGAGCTTAAGTGAGGGAAACCCACAACAGGAAATGACCTGGTGTTTGTCTCTTAGCAGTGGAAAGAAACTGAATTCATTCTGTTAGATCACCACACTAACGCATCCATGACAGCACAGGTGTCACAATGTGAATATTTTCAGTGAAGCTATCAGTGGTCAGTCTGCAGTACGGACGATTGGTTTGCACAAGGGAATGAACAGTGAGTATTGAGGGGAATGAAAAATGCAGTGGAGTTGTGTGAAGATCAGAATTGTGGCTATGAGATAGGTGGCCCTGGTGTGGGTGTTCTGTCAGCATACAGTCTCACTCTGCTGCACCGGAAATCCTGCCAGCTTCAAGATTCTGCCATGAAAGCTTTATGTTTAAGTAATTTCTGCAAATAATTTCTCATAAAAGTGCATCGATTTCGGTGTACGTAGCTTACACATCAACATCAGTGTTGCAAAGGTCTGCTTGGTTCTGTTGTATTCTCCTGTAACATATGATGCAGATTCAGTTGTCGTGGTCACGACTGTTAGAGTATGGGTGAACTAGTATCCATGACCCTTCAAATGAATAAATGTGTCAATTATGAGTGTTGACTGCTCATATCAACTAAATTATGTATGTTTCTCTACCCAGAGGGCTTTTTTTTCAAAATGTAGCCGTCCACTACAGTGATCCTGTTCTTGTAATTAGCTGAATCATCTTGGTGTTCTAACACTGTAACAACTGTTAAAAAAATAATTAGGTGCTCCCGTTCTTTTGTGATCCCTCCCCAACCTCCTATGTACACATGCATCATCATTACATGCCTAGTGGTAATTACAGCAGCCCCTGAAAATTTCCTCAGGTAATTTTCAGCAGGTCAAACCTGTAAATTCTAGTCACTAACAATCTGAATATTAGCTAGTTGTAAAGGTAATTTCAACTCAAAATTGATGCGGTTTTAACAGCATAAACTAATCTTCCTCCTATTTTCTACATTGAAACTGGAACTTTTTGTTACCACAACGAATAGAATTCCATGTTAGATAGCCAGTTACAGACAATGTTGTTCCCTTGAGACTAGCGTTTTTAATACATTAGTTGCTTCTCAAGCAATTGCATTATCAGCTTAGTTATCGCATTATTCCAAAGTCAGATAGCATTGATCACTAAAGTTAAACGTTTAGTTAAAGGTTACATCTGAAAATGTTGCATAGGTGTTCAGCTGTCTGGTAAAGGAAGATGTGGCCTCCCACTTACTGTGTTTTCCCTTTATAGAGTATTTTTTCTGCTTCAAACATCTGACAGTAAACAAGTGGGGGCATATAGTGAATCATTTTCAGAAATTGTATGAATAATAACGGCAACTGCTGCAGAAGGCAAGCAAGAACATTGGAATGAGACAATGTAGTGGCAGAGGGTTAAATGCTATAACAAGATTATCGAACGGGGTGCACTGTTGTCTGACACATAATGGGACAGGGTGTTATCCAGCTGTAGATTGTTTAGCAGAAGCTCCAGATTTAATTACATTCATTACAAAGTGATATGCTGGGTATATTCTACCACACAATTACTACAACAAATGAAATTGGAGGTTGCCGACATGTCTCAGATGGCGCTCCAGAGCAAGTACTTATATTCATTCACATGTGGTGCCTGCCAATGTTGACAGAATTCTCGGAGACTTTGGTAAAGACGCTCTCAAAATAAACTGACAGGCCTAGCCCTAACACCTGTCTACTGGCACTAGAACCGATTAACAAGAAAAGCAAAACAACTACAGGACTTTTACATTTGGGACTAAGGCTAGAAAAAAAATATTATCCATGTTGGTGAAATCTAGGTAGGACACAGAGTGGGCTGATAGATGAAAGGTCTACTGAAGTGGATTCAGGCAGATAGCGAAATCAATTGTATAGTATTAAAAACAGAAGAGGCTGGGAGAACAAGGGTTGAATTAGTGGTTGGTTTTGCTGACTATGCTAGAGTTCCCTTCATACAGACCTCCACCATAGAGGACGTCATATGAAGAATGACCTAGATGGCATTGTAAATGGCATGGACAGCCAAATTAACTTAGGGAGCTGCATAAGTTTGATTGAAATGCTGATAAAGCCTAACAGGCAGATGTATCAAGCATTTTTGAGTTCACAAAAGGGCATATTCGCAGAATCTGCCCATTTGCGAACGCAAAAATTCCTTTTCCGATGCAGCAAACCTAATTTTGCGGTTCGGTAACCTGTTACCGAATTGCAAAATGGGTTTGCGATTCGGTATTAGGAATGGGCTTGATTAGGGCGTCCCTTCCTAATACCGAATCGCATCGGTATGTATGAATGTTTTGTGACCCCAATTGCGGTTGCAAAACATTTGCATATTACCACCTATTTCAAGTAGGTGGTAATCCATTCGGAAATGGGAAGGGGTCCCCAAGGGACCCCTTCCCCTTTGTGAATGTTTGTAAAACTATATTCGAAGCATATGAGCTGTAGATCGCATACTTTTCCATAGATCGCCATCTGGTGTTGGGCTCAGATGTTTGCACTTTGTTATTGTAGAAGTCTTTGTAGTCACGGGTTAGGTGACTCCTCCTCTGGTTAGTAGTGCACATGGGCATCGACTCCATCCTTAGATAGTTTTTTTCCGCCATCGGGTTAGGATGTAATATGCTGCGCTCCGGGTCGACGTCGTTCGATTCCCCTTCGACACGCAAATACTCTCACTGCTCGACGGTATTGTTTCGATCGTGATCTCTCTCGCCGTGTATCCATTTCCAATGACATTTTCGAGTTTGTCATAAACGTGGGCCGTTTGACCAATCGGCGCCATCATCCAGCATATGGAAAGGACTCCATTTAAAAAATGCAAGTGTGGGGCTAAATTCCCACACACAGATCTCCATGAGGTCTACAACCTTTGTCTCTCGCCAGAACACGAGAGTCAACACTGTCAGGCCTGTGACTCTTTCAGGTCTAAGAAGACTATACATGATCGCCGGGCTCGACATCACGAAATGTCCAGATCCACCGTTCCAGCGCCGGACAACATCTTCGAGGCAGGTCCCGATGATCTAGAGACAGGAGATGAACAAGCCAGTGTCTCTGAAGCCGAAGAACCGGACACAGAAGACATGACGATAACTCCAGGTCAACGGAGCATGAGTACTGATGTCGACACCCCTGACTCGAAAAAACAAAAGGCTCTGGTAACACCTTCACCTTCGGGTCTGGGTCAACACCGAGACAAGACTTCAGAAGCCCCGCCTCCAAACCCGGCTCCGAAGCACACAAAGCCTTCAGACAGCTCGAGCCAACCACATCACGGTGAGGAGAAACCATCTTCGGCACCGAAGCATAAACCCAAGGTCCCATCCACACCAGAATCTTCGACACCGAAGCCAAAACCCAAGGTCCTGGATTCTTCGGCACCAAAGCAAATTCAATCTAAGCCTTCGCATCCGAAAAAACGAATGAAACCTTCGTAGATGAAAGCTCCACCGAAGCTGAAGGAGACAAAAACCCCTCCTAAAGCTAAAGAGGACAGGCCAAAACAACATTCGGAACTGAAATCTTCGGCCCCAAAAAAAGACGATGGATCCAAAGAACTTTTCTATCCAGATCCACCGGATCCTAGACAAAAACACTCCATATTGACCCCATTACTGGACATGTCACCTCTATACCACCTAAAAAGAGGAAATTGGACACCTCAGGAACTCCTGAGATACCATCCACAAAAAAAGACTCATCCACCTCTCCTATGAGGCCTTTCTCTCCACCTCCACAGCCTCCAAACACTATACCTTCTCCAGCTCACTCACCAGTGCCTCCTCTTTCACCTGCACCACAGGATGAGGATGAGGATATAGGGGATGAGGATGAGGACATACACTCTACACATAATAAAGACACTGATGATGACACTCACAGTAGCCCGCCTCATGATTCTTGGGATGATTATAATGTCCCAGATGTACCTGAGCCAGATCTATATCCCTCCAGACCATCCCCTCCAGATGATAATGTGGGGTTTGCGCAACTAATAAATAGAGCTGCACAATTCCATGGGGTCAAACTCCATTCAGACCCTCTAGAGGAGGACTTTTTGTTAGAGACATTCTCTCAACTTCAAATGACAACAAATACTCTCCCTATGCTCAAAGGGATCATTAAACATGCCCCTGAGGTTTTTAAGGCCCCTATCAGGGCTAAGGTTCTTAATCCTAGAAGTAAGAAAAAATACAGACCAGTTTCAAGTGATCCAGTTTATATTAAATGGCAACTCCCTCTAGACTCATTACTAGTGGCAAATGCCTGCAAACGGGCAAATTCCCAAACCACAGGTGACGCCCCTCCGCCAGACAAGGAATCTAAGTTACTGGACGCATCATGTAAAAGAGTTGCGTCTCAGGCAACTAACTTTTGGCGCATTGCTAATTCACAAGCTTTACTAGCAAGATATGACAGGGCCCACTATGATGAGCTTGAAAAGCTCATGCAGTATCTCCCTGAAGAGCATAAGAACAAAGCAAATGATCTTATACAAGAGGGAAGGTTGATCACTAACACATCAATAAAAAGTGCCCTCGATGCAGCGGATACAGCATCCCATGAAATAAATACAAGTGTTTTATTACGCAAACATGCGTGGCTGCGCATATCTGGCTTTAAGCAGGAAGTTCAGTCTACAATTCTCAAACAGCCCTTAGATCAGGAACACTTGTTTGGACCCAATACAGACACATCTTTAGAAAAGATGAAAAAGGACACATAGACAGCCATATCCATGGGGGCTCTACAAGCAACAACTAGTAGAGGTTCTTTTTGTCGCTCTTTTATATGGGAGCCTCCAAAACCCTTGGTACAGAAGCCAACTCTTCCACTTATAAAAGTCCCACCCAAAATTCCCCTAACAAAGGTTACTATAGAGGGAATTACAGAGGCAATAACAACAGAGGGAGAGGACACGGTTCTAATACCCGCAACTCCCCCACCACAAAACAGTGACTTCCCTACACTTCCCCCTGACCATTCCACTCCAGTCAGGGGAAGACTATCACAGTTCCTCCCTGTGTGGAATTCCATCACCACAGACAGATGGGTAAGACAAATTATTCAGTATGGTTATGGCCTGGAACTCAATTCTACTCCCCCCAACATACCTTCCAAACAGCGTCCAATGTCCACAGAACATCTTGCGCTTCTCAAGCAGGAGGTTCTCTTGCTCTTGCAAAAGCATGCAATAGAACTGGTTCCAGTACATCACCAAAACACAGGCATTTACTCCCTTTACTTTCTAATTCCAAAAAAGGACGGAACTCTCAGGCTTATATTAGACCTGAGGCCCTTAAACCGGTAAATACAATCTGACCACTTCCACATGGTCACACTCCAACAGGTCCTGCCCTGCTTCAACGAGGCGATTTCCTTACCACTCTAGATCTCAAGGATGCCTACTTTCACATTCCTATCCACCCTGCTCACAGAAAATACCTACAGTTTGTAGTAGACGGACAACATTATCAGTTCAAAGTCCTACCATTCGGAGTCACTACAGCACCCAGAGTCTTTACAAAATGCCTCACGGTGGTAGCAGCCCACTTAAAGAGACAACACATCCATGTGTTTCCTTACTTGGACGACTGGCTCATAAAAGTTAGGTCATCCCAAGCCTGTGTGCGAAAAAACACACCACATAATCCAGCTGCTACACAAAATAGGATTCACAATAAAACTCACCAAGTCGCATCTACAACCATCCCACAGTCAACAGTATCTAGGTGCAACAATAGATACTTCCAAAGCCCTTGCATACCCCAACCAAACCAGGATAACCAGTATGCAAGCACTCGTAGCAAAATTTCAGAAACAACACTCACTACAAGCTCGGGTGTTCATGCAGCTAATAGGGAATATGGCCTCTTGCATCTTAATTGTTCCTTACGCAAGACACCAGATGTGCCCATTACAAGAATGCCTATCACAACAGTGGAACCAAGCTCAGGGTCAACTTACAGATCTGGTGTTAGTGGACAGCCACACATATCGCTCTCTGCAATGGTGGAACATACAAAATCTTTACAGAGGGTGGCCGTTCATAGACCCGGTTCCACAAATAGTGATAACAGCAGACGCATCGCTCACCGGATGGGGAGCCCATCTATTAAATCACACTATCCTAGGTATGTGGACCCCTCAACAAAGACTTCTCCACATAAATCACCTGGAGTTACTGACTATATTTCTCGCCCTAAAATCTTCTCAGAAACATCTCATAGGCAAAGCTGTCCTCGTCCGAACGGACAACATGACAGCAATGTACTATATACAAAGACAGGGCGGAACACACTCTCTGCAGCTTTCAATACTAGCACAAAGTATTTGGAGATGGGCCATCCCCCAAAATATATACCTCGTAGCAGAGCATCTACTTGGGATTTACAATCAAATTGCTCAGTCGTCAACAACAGCAGATTCACGAATGGGAACTTCATCCGCAAGTTCTTCATCCATACTTTCAAATGTGGGGACTTCCAGACATAGATCTGTGTGCCACACATTTAAACACAAAATGCCCATACTTCGCCTTCAGGTACCCACACCCATTGTCCAAAAGCAATGCGATATGGATGAATTGGTCAGGCAGATTTGTGTACACTTTTCCGCCTCTCCCACTCATTCCATTACTGGTGTGGAAACTCAAACAGTCTCTCACAATGATCCTGGTGGCGCCAACATGGGCACGACAACCATGGTTCACAACACTACTGGAACTCTCAGTAGTCCCACACCAAAATCTCTACCTCTCCCCAAAGCTTCTCACACAGAACCATGGAGAGATAAGACATCCAGAACCAGCGCAACTGAACCTAGCGATCTGGCTCCTGAAGTCTTAGAATTTGGTTACCTCAATCTCCCACCAGATTGCATGAACGTCATTAAAGAAGCTAGACATCCTACCACTAGAGCATGCTATGCAGCTAAATGGAAAATATTTGTTATTTACTGCAATAACAACACAATCAATCTACTAGATGCTTCCACACAAAACATTATTTGTTAACTCCTGCACCTACAAAGATGTAATCTGGCATACACATCTATACGATTACATCTTGCTGCTATAGCAGCTTACTTACAGAACAGACAACACTTGTCCTTGTTCAGAGTACCTCCCATCAAAGCTTTCATGGAAGGTCTTAAAAGGATAATTCCTCTCAGAATTCCACCCTCTCCAGTATGGAACCTAAACATTGTCTTTACAAGACTCATGGGTCCCCCATTTGAACCTTTGCATAAATGTGAGTTACAGTTCCTCACATGGAAAGTAGCTTTCCTTGTGGCCATCACATCTCTCAGAAGAGTGGGTGAGCTCCAGGCATTAACCATACAAGTTCCGTTTTTCCAAATATATCACAACAGAGTGGTTCTTAGGACAAACCCAAAATTCATGCCTAAAGTTATTTCAGCTTTTCACCTTAACCAGTCTGTTGAGCTCCCAGTCTTCTTTCCTCAGCCAGACTCAGTAGCAGAACGAGCTCTTCATACACTTGACATCAAAAGAGCCATTCTTTATTATATTGAAAGGACAATAAGTTTCAGGAAAACTAAACAACTTATCGTAGCTTTTTCACCACCACACAAAGGCAGTCCTATAGCAAAATCTGGAATTGCCAGGTGGATCGTTAAATGCATCCAAATATGCTACCAAAAAGCAAAGCGTACATTATATAGAGCACATTCCACACGCAAGCTAGGGGCATCCATTGCATTCTTAGGAAATATTCCCATGGATGACATTTGCAAAGCCGCAACATGGTCTACACCGCAAACTTTCACTAAACACTACTGTGTAGATGTGCACAGAAAACAACAAGAAAGTGTGGGCCAGGCTGTACTAAAAACACTTTTTCAAACTACTGCAACGCATACAGGTAGCCACCGCTAACAGGGGTACTGCTGTATAGTCAATGCAAAAGTATGCGGTCTACAGCTCATATGCCTCGAATGTAAAATGCTACTTACCAGTATGCATCTGTTCTTGGCATGTAGAGCTGTAGATCCGCATACACCCAGACACCTATATGTGTTGCAGTATTATCTTACTTATATACATTACACATGGACATCTTTCTATTTTTTCTAATTAACTCCATCATCACCCTTCATGACAAAACAATCTAAGGATGGAGTCGATGCCCATGCGCACTACTAACCAGAGGAGGAGTCACCTAAACTGTGACTACAAAGAGTTCTACAATAACAAAGTGCAGACATCCGAGCCCAACACCAGATGGCGATCTATACAAAAGCATGGGGATCTACAGCTCTACATGCCAAGAACAGATGCATACTGGTAAGTAGCATTATCCTTTTAAGAGCAAGCAGTGGTCCCACAGACCACTTCCTGCTCTTACAAAATGAAAAGACAACTTTTTATTTTTCGTTTTGTAAAGCATCTTGTTTTCCTTTAAGGAAAACGGGCTGCTTTACAAAAAAAAAGATTGCTTTATTGAAAAGCAAACACGGACATGGTGGTCTGCTGATCTCAGCAGGCCCCAATCCCCGTGATTTTTGCGATTCCTAGGGGGTCGTAAATTGCGAGCAACCTCATTAATATTGATGATGTAGGACATTTGCGACCCCATAGGAATCGCAAAAGCTGTACTATACACCTTCATACATTTCATTTTGCGATTTCTTAATTGCGAATCCTTGTGATTCGCAGTTAGGGAATTGCAAAATGCTAGCTACATACATCTGGCCCATAATGTCACAGGAATTAGATAGTAAATTGAAGTTAAGTAATATCAAGATTGCTGCTTTGCTGCTTGACTAAACATATTGTATGTAAACTTGCAATGTACTATCACTGAATTGATCACAACATGGGTCTAACTATCCAAATTTATTAAAATTCTTCATTAAAATTCTCCGTCTAAGAGCAGAGAGTGTAATACTAATTGAATGAGTATACACTGTTTATGAGACCCCCGTAATTCATGACGGTGCAACTAAAGCCAACTCCCCCCTTTATATATTCTGTGGGTGGAAAATTATTCATTTTCTCCAAGGAGAGTTATGTTACAACATAGGCCCCTTCTTACATCTCTAAAAGTGGTCTGCAATAGAAATTACTGAATAGGCTCTATAAAGTATCTTATAATATAACATTGTGAACCAAGAGAATGAGACAGTACCATGAACACTAATTGTATCTATTCTTTTTTATAGACTGTTTTTAATCGGTATTGTGAGCTGTTTAATGTGTTGGTCCTGAGGAAGGTGTTACATGTTATGTATTTCACCGAAACGCGTCGACAAGAGGACACAAATTATATTTGTTATTATTATTGTTTTTTATTGTTGTAATTTTGTTATGTTTAGTTAATTTACGAAACCTATCAAGTGTTTATTTTAATTGTATGTAATTGCGATCATTATTCCTGTATATGTGATGTTATGATTGAGAAATCCCATGAATTAATGTCAATCGCTAAATTCATAGTGACATTGAATGTAATAATTTTTAATAAATTTGAAAATCTTTTTAATAAATAGTATTATACTAGATACTTGCAGTGTAATGGTCTGTAGAATTTAGGTCTCGGGTTCACAATATATAATATCCAAACTGACTATTGGCATATATTAAGTTAATACAAAAGGGAAGCTTCTTTTGTTCAATCTTACATACCCGGTCCCTTTTGGTTTACCTGGGAAACTCTCTCCTTTTTTGTCTATGATTACAGCTCTTGTAGCTGGAGAGTCACTTCTATGAGTGCAATGGACACTCTACGCACATTTGGGTTCTCTGAAGACCAATTCAATAAGATAATAAATGGTACTTCAAAAACAATTAATACAGTAACCTTATCGAAAAATGATGATGAGAAATGGAATAACTTATGGAATCTAAAGAAAAAAATGATTCGCACTGAACTCCATTCTGATTTTATAATAGAATATTGTAAAAAGGGTATTATCCCAAAAGGGCTACAAATTAAGAACGAACCTGGTCTCTTTGTTAAAAATGAAAAATTTAAAGAGAATTGGACTCTAATAGCAAATCGCTGTAGCCGCGATTGGATGCTGTTAATAATAGAAACAGCTCAAGAAATAATTATAATAGAGAGGGAAGAAATAGATACCCTAGAAAAACAATTGAAAGAAAATACTGCCCTGGAAGATGCTAAACGAAAATTAGAAGAAATTCAGGACGATATCACTGGCTACAGGGATTATTTAATAAACAAAAAATCAAACAAACTACGTAAAGATATTGCCAAATATAACCCCGAAATAGTATACCCCTATCTGCAAAAAGATTATTATGATCTCCCCAAACAAACAGGATATACACCAAGAAATAATCCGTATAATAAAAACAACTTTTTTAAAAAAACTGTCACATTCTCTGATACCTCATATAACAGCACAGACTCCGAGGGAGAAAGAGGGGTGGATACAAGATCTAGAAATGAATCCAGAGAAGAGACAGCAGGTACGAGTAGGGATTATCCGGTTTTTTTAGGACAGCAACAACGAAGACACCCTCAAACCTTCAGGGCGAGAGGGAGGGGGCGATCCGTAAACCATTCGAGGGAAATGGGCCAAAGGAGACCATATATGCGTACTCGCAGCCAGAAAGATTGGGATTAATCATAGATCCTTTAAAAGCAGCTATCATCAATCTCTCCAGTAGGGTACTCACAGCTGATGAAATCACCACATTAGAAAAGGGTTTAGGCTTTGCACCTTGCACACAGGCCTGTAAATATACAGTGGAAAAAGATGTAAGGGATCTTTTTAGGAAGATCAGAATTAAAAAATTCTTTGAGGATAAGGAATTGAGGCCCATTCAAAACAAATCAGGATTGAAACCCCTATCTACCTGGACACCAACAATTGGCATGGTGGGGCAGGAAGTTGACACTTTTGAAAAGGTAGTAACCAAAGGTCTGGAAGTAATGCTTGAAAAGAAAGAATGGACAGGGAGGAATCTAACCCAAAATGAAATAACAGCACTTAGAAACCTCCAGGATTGTGAATCCATCACTATCAAACCGGGGGACAAGGGTGGTAGTATCGTTGTACTTGATACAGCCGATTACAATAGAAGGATGCAAAATTTATTGGATGTTCCATTGCACTACAGGAAATCGAGTATAGAAGAATGGAACAGATTAAAAGTCAAGGTCAATAACCTACTGAGATTAGCCAGAGATGACGATATAATATGTGAAGATGAGTATAGATTTCTACAAAACGATTATCCACTGATACCAGCTCTATATGGACTTCCAAAGGTCCATAAAAATATTGTGGATCCACCTATGCGACCAATAGTGTCGGGTATTAATTCAATCACGGAACCACTAAGTAAATATGTCGACAAGTTCATTAGTCCTTTAGTAAAAAAACTACCGTCTTATATAAAGGATACAAAAGACATGATTTCCAAAATAGAAGGACTTGACTTCAATAGAAATAATGAGTGGCTTGTGTGTTTGGACATTGAGTCCTTATACACAAATATACCCCAAATTGACACAGTTGAAATGATCAAAGAGATACTCTGCCAAGAGGGAAATGATCTTTCGCCTCTGCAAACTTTTATCGTAGAATGTATTGAAATCATACTCATGAATAACATCTTTTTATTTACAAACGATCTTTATTGTCAGATCAAAGGCACCAGCATGGGAGCCACCTGTGCTCCCAGTCTGGCTTGTCTTTATGTGGGTAAATTTGAAGATCGGCACATATACAACGAAGTTACCCCCTATTTTGAAAATGTAAAACAGTGGTCTAGATTTATAGACGACGTGTTTTTTATTTGGAAGGGAGATGAGGAGGATCTGGTATCCTTCCTCGATTGGCTTAATTGCGGTGATGCCAACTTGAAGTTTACCTCCAATATAAGTAAAGAATCAGTTGCCTTCCTTGACATTACTATTAAAACAAAAGATGAAAAACTCAGTGTGGAACTGTATACAAAACCGTCTGATAGAAACACGCTTTTACACCACACAAGCTATCATCCTAAGTGTCAAAAGGATAGTATTCCTTTTAGTCAGTTTTTAAGGATAAAGCGTAACTGTAGTGACAATAGGGACTTTGAACATCACGCATTGTCCCTACAACAAAAACTTCTACAAAGAGGATACCCTAAAAGGCTCGTCAAGGAAGCCCATAAAAGAGCGAGATATTACAACCGCGAAAGTATCTTTGAAACTATTGACAAAAATAAAAAAGACCCAGGAATAGTCATGGTTAGTAATTTCAATGGGTTGAGCCATAAACTTAAGAATTTGATTAATAAAAATTGGCACCTGCTAAATAAACCAGGAAAGAGCCCACTTAATAAACCCCTCTTTTCATACAGAAGGAATAAAACCATTCGAAACCACTTGGTAAAAACTTACAGAGAACCGAGTAGGAGTGTACAAACTAACATTCAAGATGGAAAAATATTGAAAGGAAATTTTCCGTGTAGTTATTGTACACATTGTAAATTGATCATCAAGGAACAGAAGGTGGTACTAAATGGAATAACGCACTGGATCAATGAAATGGTCAATTGCCGAACCAAAAATGTAGTATATCTCCTGGTATGTCCCTGTCAGAAGGGATACATAGGCGAAACAAGCAGGGAGATGAGACTCCGCCTAACAGAACATAGATCAGCCATAAGAAATGGCAAAAAGAATGCACCATTGGTAGATCATTGGCAAGAGATGAGACACAACGATGATGATCTGAAATGGTTTATCCTTGAAAAGATGAGAATCTCAGAAAGAGGTGGAGATATTGATAAAAAAAGAAAGCAAAGGGAACAATTCTATATGTCTAAATTCAAAACATACTACCAGGGTTTAAACAACAGAGAGGAATGGGAAAGAATTATTAGATAACACTGATTTTTCAGAGTTTATATTGCTCATGCCATCTGCATTAAGTCAAGAAACAATATGAAAAGAATAGTAATTTAAACAAAGTAATGATGGTAATAATATCTACACTTTACTAGTTTCCCTTTATCCGCTGTGTTGTTATTTAGAAATAAACAAAATATACGGTATTTATTATTAAGAAAACTAACG
This sequence comes from Triturus cristatus, assembly GCF_964204655.1. Classification (NCBI taxonomy): domain Eukaryota; kingdom Metazoa; phylum Chordata; class Amphibia; order Caudata; family Salamandridae; genus Triturus; species Triturus cristatus. Next base: position 1,005,157,501 of record NC_140589.1, read on the forward strand.
AACAGGACGCCATATAGATAAATGTGCCCAAGTAACCAACTGTAGGGTGATAACATCAGATAGAATATGGTTTAAATAATATTTGTTCCTTCGTGTGGGCACTTGATAATTAATAAAGTACACGTTATCTAAATTACAATGAGAAATACCCGAAAAGGCCTAATGTAGACAATTGTACGTAAGTAACTTATGTAAGAGTGATAATATCGTAAAGAACTTAGAGCACAAATGTTTGAACGATAGTAGTCTTTCTGGCTCCTCTGTGTTATAATTCAGCGATAAATAAAGCACGGGTGATTCAAAACATAAAGAAAAAGACTACCAAAATGGCCGCCACGTAGATATACGTACGTAAGTAACAAACGTAACGTATAAATAAGGAGGTAATGACGTTGATTCTCATGAAAATATCATCTGGAAACCCCCGTGAGACGTGAGGCAGCCCGGTTTAATGAGGTAAAGAACATGTGCGTTTTGTAAAGGAAGCGTATGTTTTTTAAAAAAGAACGTAGTTCATGATAGTTTAAATAGGGAAACCGTTTTATGTGTTTGGTGTTGTAGTAGTTTCGCCAATGAAGTAAAAGCGGACCAAATTAAAATTAAAAATAATTCCGTATATGTGGTCCTCTTCAATAATAAAAAAACCAGGACTGGAGGACTATATTAAATGTAAAGGATCTCCACAATACATGGGGAATCATATAAGCGGTCCTCCTATTTAAAAATTAGGACTGGAGAACCGCGCATTTTCGTGAGAGTAAACCACGGAATAGGGCGGTCGGAAACAAAATGGTTACGACAGTCTTGTGCCCGTTAGTGGTTTGGTTGCGGTGTGCTGAATTTAATTAAGATATTGGAACGCACATCGTGGGTTTATAAATTCTTTGGTAATGATAAAACAGCGGCGCACTTCGGTGATATAAAGTACCGAATTAATTGTTTTGAATGGTTAAAATATTAGGATTGTATAACCTAAGAGCACGTATTTACGTTTCTAACTTTAGATACTGGCCTGAGCTTGAATTTAACTAAAAGCCAAGAACCGTACTGTTTGCGACACACAAAAAGGAAAAAACGCAACGTATTGAGTATCAAGGAAGATGGAATAAATATATGAAACTCTACTAAAGTTTTAATGGTGAGTTTCATTAGGAATCTTGGTTTCAAAATATCGCTGAATCAACAAACAGATACAACTAATACCTACCATTTTTGCTTTTTAATATAGCTTGTTGAACAAAGAACTAATTAATACAAGTACAAGCACCGAGAGTCGTCTTACTTAATTGTTTGAACATTACCTGGGTAAGCGTACTCCCCATTAATTAAAAAAGAAATTAAATTATCAGTGCTTAATACCTGGGTAGTTACTTAACTATGACCAGACCTTAGACTATATGTTTGTCTTGCTGTATAGGTATGCAGTGAATTGATACACTCTCCTATGGTTGTCCAGGTTATTGGAGCTGAAGCCCAATTTTGAGTGTAAGTACTATCACTGAATTGATCACAACATGGGTCTAACTATCCAAATTTATTAAAATTCTTCATTAAAATTCTCCGTCTAAGAGCAGAGAGTGTAATACTAATTGAATGAGTATACACTGTTTATGAGACCCCCGTAATTCATGACGGTGCAACTAAAGCCAACTCCCCCCTTTATATATTCTGTGGGTGGAAAATTATTCATTTTCTCCAAGGAGAGTTATGTTACAACATAGGCCCCTTCTTACATCTCTAAAAGTGGTCTGCAATAGAAATTACTGAATAGGCTCTATAAAGTATCTTATAATATAACATTGTGAACCAAGAGAATGAGACAGTACCATGAACACTAATTGTATCTATTCTTTTTTATAGACTGTTTTTAATCGGTATTGTGAGCTGTTTAATGTGTTGGTCCTGAGGAAGGTGTTACATGTTATGTATTTCACCGAAACGCGTCGACAAGAGGACACAAATTATATTTGTTATTATTATTGTTTTTTATTGTTGTAATTTTGTTATGTTTAGTTAATTTACGAAACCTATTAAGTGTTTATTTTAATTGTATGTAATTGCGATCATTATTCCTGTATATGTGATGTTATGATTGAGAAATCCCATGAATTAATGTCAATCGCTAAATTCATAGTGACATTGAATGTAATAATTTTTAATAAATTTGAAAATCTTTTTAATAAATAGTATTATACTAGATACTTGCAGTGTAATGGTCTGTAGAATTTAGGTCTCGGGTTCACAATATATAATATCCAAACTGACTATTGGCATATATTAAGTTAATACAAAAGGGAAGCTTCTTTTGTTCAAACTTGCAATGTAACTTCAGCCATGATTGTGCCTGTGATTACTGTTCGTATCTGGTTTAATGGGGATTGTTGTAAGATGTTGATAAATACAATGGTCCTAAAATCAATAAAGATAAAAAAAGAAGTGAGGCAGGGGCATTCCTAATAAACAGTTGTCTGCATAGAACAAAGAAGGAGGCACCCAAGAGTAGTCAACTTGTCCAATCCAGGTAGGACAGAACCAAGCAATGTTAGCCCATGATTCAGTGTACACTGTGAGGGAACCTAGGTTATGCATAAATAATATAATATGGATAAATAAGCCAACATGTGCTCATGAGGAAAAGTTGAGTTGGTTTACTCGGAGTAGAAGGGAGAGGTCAGTGTGCATGATCATCCCTAAGTTCCTTACTTTGCTCTTAGTAGCCTTCGGAAGTCCTAGTCCCATCAGCCATTGGGCACTGGGATGGTGACCATTTCCTGCTGGTGAATATCTGAGTTTATGGTGATTGGACCTTTAGGTGGTTGTGCGAAATCCATTGGTCCACTCGAGCAGGCATTGCTTAGGGTGCAGGACTCTAGACCTGAAGCCTTTTCTAGTTTGAGGAATATCTGGTTGCTGCCACCTTGGTAGTTGCAGTAAAGGTTAAAGGACTTGATGTTATCCAGAAGAGGGCTTAGTAGCATAGAAGAAATGGGGTGTGATGGTGGAACCTTGGTGGATGACCGAAATAAGAAAGTGGTATTATTTGGTGACACATGACCGGTTATGTATTCTGATCCAGCAGACTCTCTCATTCCAAGATCATCCAGTTTCTGTAGAAAAGTCTGTGATTAACTATATTGAGCCTGGAAGAGGTCAATTAAGAGGAGAGTGTTGGTCCTGCTCTGATCAGCAGTTGATTTAATGTAATCTCAGATGGTGGATCAGAAATATTTCTGTATAGCAAAATGGGTGGAATCATCTTGAGAGTCAGATAGTACGTTTGTTATTTTTGATCCATTTGCAATTGTTCTGAGATTTGTGCGGTTGGAGGGGTCTAGACCTTCCTTAGATAGTTTAGGCTTGATGTAGTATGTCTTTAGGTCATTGTTGAAGTTGACAATGACTGTTGTGTACGCCAGTCACTTCAACTATCAAGCACTACTTTCAATTATTTTTATGGTATGTAATCATTTTAATGTTTTCATTGCCTGGGAGCTCCAATTATTAGCTCAACCCAACAAACATTTATAGCACTCTACATCAATTGGGTCAAGTTTCACTGGTGAAGCAGAAGGCAAGAAAGAGAAAGGAAGGTCAGTACTTACTACAATGATTGAAATGCACAAGTCGGCATAAGGAAAAGTTGTTCTAAATAAAGCACTTCAAGATGTTTGCAAAAACAGATATGACTATTTTGCAACACTCAAATTGTTCCATAGAAATGCACTTCAGCATACAACTATCTTGGAACTGTGTCTTGCACAAAGTAACAAGAAGCCATTATTGAAAAATTACATCTGTGTTTCTGTGAGTTAGAAATGCTAGTTTGTTTTTATCAACTTTTATTGAGTTTTTATTGACCTGCTATGGCATCCTCCAAATCTCCATAAGTAATCGTAATTTTGACTCATTCGATAATACTAACTCTGCTGTTTAAATTTATTTCTCTTTTGTAATATCCAGGTTTCCTTACGAAGACAACAGATCAGCGAGAAACTAAATGAGTGGGCGATTTTCAGTGAGAAAAATAAAGAGCTATGCGAGTGGCTTACACAGATGGAGAGCAAGGTGTCTCAGAATGGGGACATTAGCATTGAAGATATGATTGAGAAGCTCAGAAAGGTATCACTATCTAATTTTTCTTGATTTTACTAGTGTAATGGTCCTTGTCTATGAGCACTGGCAGAGTTGAGCTACTCATACTAGTGAGCACTAATCATGTTTAATTATTGGGTCTCTTACTGTTTCAGTGATATATGATTTGTAAATATTGTTGACATCACACCATGGTATATCTTGTAAGGCCACAAAGAAGGTTCACAGGTTTCTAACTAAAATGACCTGGAAGTGTTTAGAAAGGTTGGGATTTAGGACTGAATTTGAGGCTTGGAGAAAGATGCCTTAATAAAGTTATTTTAATCTTCTGTACTACAGTAATTATTTAAAGTCTATCACGCCACACAGATAACAAACATATTGCACATCATTATTAATTCAGATGTGGTTAGGCTAGGAATAGCAATTCATTTTCCAGGCATATGAGCTGTAAATTGCATACTTTTGCATAGATCGCCATCTGCTGTTGGGCTCGGATGTTTGCACTTTGTTATTGTAGAAGTCTTTGTAGTCACAGGTTAGGTGACTCCTCCTCTGGTTACTAGTGCGCATGGGCATCGACTCCATCCTTAGATTGTTTTTTTCCACCATTAGGTACGGATGTAATTTGCTGCGCTCCGGGACGACGTAGTTCGATTGACCTTCGACGCGCAAATACTCTCACCGCTCGACAGTATAGTTTTGATTGCGATCTCTCTCGACGCGTATCCATTTCCAAAGACACTTTCGAGTCCGGTCGTCGACGTGGGCCGTTGGCCCGATCGGCGCCATCATCCAGCATATGGAAAGGACTCCATTTAAAAAATGCGAGTGTGGGGCTAAATTCCCACACACAGATCTCCACGAGGTCTGCAACCTTTGTCTCTCGCCAGAACACGAGAGTTGACACTGTCAGGCCTGTGACTCTTTCAGGTCTAAGAAGACTATAAGTGATCGCCGGGCTCGACGTCACAAAATGTCCAGATCGACCGTTCCAGCGCCTGACAACATCTTCGAGGCAGGTCCCGATGATCCAGAGACAGGAGATGAACAAGCCAGTGTCTCCGAAGCTGAAGAATCGGACTCAGAAGACCAGACGATAACTCCAGGTCAACGGAGCGTGAGTACTGATTTCAACTCCCCTGCCCCGAAAAAACAAAAGGCTCCGGTAACACCTTCACCTTCGGGTCTGGGTCGACACCGAGAAAAGCCTTCAGAAGCCCCGCCTCCGGGCCCAGCTCCGAAGCACACAAACCCTTCAGACAGTTCGAGCTAGAGCCAACCACATCACGGTGCCGAGAAACCATCTTCGGCACCGAAGCATAAACCCAAGGTCCCGTCCACACCAGAATCTTCGACACTGAAGCCAAAACCCAATGTCCCGGATTCTGCAGCACCAAAGCAAATTCAATCTAAGCCTTCGGATCTGAAAGAACAAATTAAACCTTCGGAGTCGAAAACTCCACCGAAGCAGAAGGAGACAAAAACCCCTCCTAAACCTAATGAGGACAGGCCAAAACACCACTCCGAACTGAAATCTTCAGCGCCGAAAAAAGACAACGGATCCAAAGAACTTTTCTATCCAGATCCACCAGATCCTAGACATAAAACACTCAATATTAACCACATTACTGGACATGTCACCTCTATACCACCTAAAAAGAGGAAATTGGACACCTAAGAAACTCCTGAGATACCATCCAAGAAAAAAGACTCATCCACCTCTCCTATGAGGCCTTTCTCTCCACCTCCACAGCCTCCAAACACTATACCTTCTCCAGCACACTCTCCAGTGCCTCCTCTTTCAACTGCAACACAGGATGACGATGAGGATATAGGGGATGAGGACATACACTCATCACATAATACAGATACTGATGATGACACTCATGGTAGCCCGCCTCATGATTCTTCGGACGATTATAATGTCTCATATGTACCTGAGCCAGATGTGTATCCCTCCAGACCATCCCCTCCAGGTGATAATGCGGGGTTTGCGCAGCTAATAAATAGAGCTGCACAATTCCATGGGGTCAAACTCCATTCAGACCCTCTAGAGGAGGACTTTTTGTTAGAGACATTCTCTCAACCTCAAAAGACAACAAATACTCTCCCTATGCTAAAAGGGGTCATTAAACATGCCTCTGAGGTTTTTAAGGATCCTGTCAGGGCTAGGGTTCTTAATCCTAGAATTTGAAAAAACTACAAACCAGCTCCAAGTGATCCAGTTTATATTAAAGGGCAACTCCCTCTAGACTCATTAGTAGTGGCAAATGCCCGCAAACGGGCAAACCACAGGTGACACCCCTCCGCCAGACAAGAAATCTAAGTTACTGGACGCATCAGGTAAAAGAGTTGCGTCTCAGGCAGCTAACTTTTGGCGCGGTGCTAATTCACAAGCTTTACTAGCAAGATATGACAGGGCCCACTACGATGAGCTTGAAAAGCTCATGCAGCATCTCCCTGAAGAGCATAAGAACAAAGCAAATGATCTTATACAAGAGGGAAAGTTAATCACTAACACATCAATAAAGTGTGCTCTCGATGCAGCGGATACAGCACCCTGTGAAATAAATACAAGTGTTTTATTACGCAAACATGCGTGGCTGCGCAGATCTGTCTTTAATCAGGAAGTGCAGTCTACAATTCTCAATCAGCCCTTAGATCAGGAACACTTGTTTGGACCCACTACAGACACATCTTTAGAAAAGATGAAAAAGGACAAAGAGGCAGCCAAATCCATGGGGGCTCTACAAGCAACAAAAATGTATGTGCATGTGCGTATAATATACGCACATGCACATACATTTGTCAGAATTGCTCCTATGTGGTGCATTGCTATGTCACATTTGTTCAGAAGACTGATGAACTATTTGTTGCTTGTGTTCTTCAGATTCAGTATATAATTAATTCCAAGGTAGGTATAGTATACTGGATTGTAAATTGCATTCAGAGAATGTATTCCTTAGCTCGAGAAGCCCTTAACTATAGAACTGGACCACATGCTACATATATAAAAGCAGCAGCATTAACGTTCGTTGGAAATATGTAACAGGTACACACAGAAACTGTTTTGCACATTCACTACAAAATATGTGTTCCTTACTAGAGGCTGTGAAATGACGTGTGCTTCAAAGGAACCTCAACTACACGTTTAGTGAGCACTTAGAATGATGCATTCTACAGAATCGAACTTTCATTAGGAAAACAGGAAAGTCCAACAGTCTTTTCAGAATAAGTGTCTCTAATGGGATACATCTGGCACTAACAGAAACTCTTAATAATATTTGCTGCAAAACAATTATGAAACCCTCTGTGAGAAGGTTGCATTTGTGGAAATCTTTGTGGAATATATTTCAGTCTATGAAACATATCCAAGGTGTTACAAGTGTTTTTTAAATAAGCTTTCCCAATGTAGCAAGTGACATCAAAATGCAGAAAAAATGGAGAGTTGCCTTCCGACACAGCCTGTCTCAGGTGAGCATCTGACTAGCCATCAGAATGCAGAAAAAAATACCTAATGATAAACTGTAGTCTCTAAACCATTGGATGGCACGTTTAAGGTAGTAGAATTTTACTTGTGTGCTATGGTTTCAACATTCTCTTCTGTCACATTCGCTTTTGGATTACAAGTTACTGACTTATTTGGGAAGAGCGGCTTTATATGTGATGATGACCCTTCCGCGTCTCCTATGTATTTAGCAAAATACACCTTATCTGGTCCCACCTACCTTCTTTTAACAAATCGCTCAAGAGCTCCGGTCATTGCTTTGGGGGGGGGGGGCACCACATATTACTCTGCGCAAATTGCAGAGGGGGATCTATGTCGGTGGGCTGGCAATCCCAGATGTTAAAAACCACGACTGGGCCTCACAGCTCCTAGTGGTCAACGACTGGGTGTATGCAGAATGGGGAGAGCCTGCCTACAGAGTTCACAGAGCTGCAATGCCAGCCAGTAATTACGAGTCCATCCTGTTTGCTCGCAGGGGGAAAATAGTGCCACCACCACATACCGAGACCGTAGTAAGGTGCTGGACCGAGGCCAGTCGATACCTAGGATGGCACTCTAGATTGACTGCCATAACCCCGCCTATGGCATAGTGACCAACTGAGAGAGGTTTTCAGACTGCAAGACTTCTCGCAATGGGCAAAGATAGGAATCAAGCATCTGGGTGATATATGGAGAAACGGGTTGTTACTTTCTTTTGAGGTCCTTAGTCAAGAGTGACCTGTCACCAGTGCTTAATTTAAGCTGTGGCTTTCCGATGCTAAGCACCGGCACTTAATTGGTTTCCGGTGCGCGGCACCGGCAACTAATTGTGAACACCATACAGAGAACAATCTACCACATGGTGGCACTGCTCATCTAATTTAGAGATGAGCAGAACAACGGTTGTTTAGGAACACAATATACATATAAAATGCAAATACCGGCCTCCCCAGCCATTCCTTTAGCTTTGGGGACGTGGAATAATCTGAACTGTCACATTTACATGCGAGAGAGATGATTAGTAGTTGTTTTGGCAGCGATGACAAGGGCGATGGGTGGTGCAAGCTGCAGTGGCCTACTGGTCAGAGCCCTGGCACCTAATATTTTACAAATCAAGCACTGCCTGTCCCCCACACAGAGACTCTACTACTTTCAACTTACACATGCCCTTAAGATACAAATTCGAGAGGGCACAGACCTCCCTATAGGACCAGTCGTTGGCAGACCCCATCCCAGAAAAGGGGATATCGATAATCTATCGAAAATTGATGAACAACTCCCCATACCCCATGGGACAACTCAGACGCACCTGGAATGACGATGTAGGTTATATCGATGACGAAGAATGGGTGGGGACCCTGCGATGTCCTCGAGATATAGCTATCCGAGCCAGATTCCGACTAATGCAGCTGAAACCCTACATCGCTCATAATTTCCACGGACTCAGCTGAACAGACTAGGGGCAGTGGAGATATCCAAATGTGCAAGAGGATGTACACAGGAACGGTCCTTTTAACCTATCCTCTGGGAGTGCCCCGTGATCCACAGATACTGGCTGGGGGTAACAGCTGTGATGGGCAGGTATCCTGGGGGTGATTGTACCCATGAATGCAAAATGGTTGCTTCTGATGGTCCAGGACGAAGAAGACTGGCATCGACATAAGAAGCTCTGGTTGCCATTGCGGCATGCGTGGAGAAACGTAACATAGCAAGGAGGTGGGGGGCCTTACTTTCCCATCGGTGGCGGAGTGGGAAACTGTAACAGACTGGTGTCAGAGGGCAGAGGAGGGGATCTATAAAGTGAGAGGGTTCCCCAGAAATTTTGAGAAAATATGGTCCCCCTTGGAAGAACTACAGATGAACGCCTTTGGGGCCATGTTATAGTAGAAACGGAACTGTATAGCAAAGTTGATGAACGAGGGCAGCCTCAGATTTACACGAATTGGGCAATTTCTATAGACGACTCAGACTCCTTTGATTTTCATACCTTGACCACGCTCAAGGGAAGATATATGTGGAAATGTAACATTGTGTTCCCAGTGAACTTTCAGTTTTATGCTGGATGATGAGCTTGTTTAATGAAAAGATTAAGAAAAAAAAGAAATATTTAAGACAGAAAGACTGAACTTGAAATTTGTGACCTTGAAACCTACGCATACAGCAGCCCCAGGTTAATCAGATACCTTTGGTGTGATCCATATCATAGCATAATGCCTTCCTGATGAAAAAGAAAGTAGACAAGGAAATTATCTGATTAATTTGGAAATTCATGACAGCTCTAATCAAGAGTGCTGTGTATCCAGCTACATGGTGACAGAAAAAGAATCAGACCCACATCACAAACAGGCATTTTATTCCTATTTTTGTGATCAACATCTCGGAGGGTAACTTTAGTGGCAGTGTTACTTTCTACCACTCTTAAACATAGCTTTGGACCATAAATCTTGCAGGGATGCAGTTGCACTAGTTGGAGCTAAAGTTTCACTTCCCACAAACTTCTCAAGGACATGGACTGCTTAAGTCTGAGAACAGTTGGTCCGCTCGAAAAGTGCAAAATTATGTATGTGTATTTCAGTGCTGTGGTTATTGTGGTTCATAAGAAACACTGTCCTTTTCCCTACATATTCTACTTGCTCACAAAGGTTGAGATGCATTCACTATTTCCTAGCGTGCAAAATAATAAAATACGACTTCAAACACCTCCAGTGCTAGTAAAGTAATTTCAAAATATACTTAAACCTGTGGCTTAGAAAGTTGGTTTGTGTTTTGAGAGAGTTTAGGGCAACAAGTCATACATAACATATTCCATCTGCGTAGGAAACAAAATTCCTAGCATAGCCCACTGGCTTATATTTTGTGTGGTGCTCTGATTTGTTGGAGATCTCGATCTCTGGATTAAGGTGTGCACATCCCTTACTGCCGCACTAGTTCTAGTCTTCACACCTATAGGAAATACTTGTTTCTTGGTACTAGTACATGGGTTAGGGTCTGCTCTGGTTATGCCACTGTGGACATTGTGCAAGCTGTTTTCGACTTTGCATATATCCTTTCCTTGGGCATGCTTTGGCCTAAGGTTCTCTAGGTAGAACCCTGTGCAGGCAGTCTTGTGATTAGGAATAAAATAATACCTAACAAGCAATGATAATTCTGCCCTTTGAGTTGTTTGTAACTTTGATTCACCCACCCATTCTCATCTGATGGATTGAAGTGTTACTTCATCCAGTTTTTCTAGGCTACAAAGTCACATATTAATGTGAGTGTTTTAGCAGTGCTGTGAAAGGATAACCAACATAGGGACGAATGTAGGCAATTTTTCGCAATACTGTGTTAGCCTGTTTTTTCAAAACATTCCACTGTCTTGTGTCTTGGATATGTAGTTCTGAAGCTTTCATGGTAAACATCGTAAAATGTACTCCTAACACTCCAGACAGATTTGTGCAAGCTGTGTTTGGTGTAATATTTTGGTTCCCATATAGTCCTGTTTAGGATTAGTGAGGTCAGGGGAGGGTTCATTTGTTCTCTCTGTCCATTGTCGGAATTAATGACCTAGATGAATTGATTTGAAAAAAACATTTTGTGACGTACATTTTATTCTTAGGACTATCAAGAGGAAATTGCCATTGGTCATGAGAAAAAGGTGCAACTGCAGCAAATGGGAGAGCGACTTGCCATAGCCAGCCATGACAGCAAGGCATCAGAAATCGATTACAAACTTGGCAAGGTCAATGACAGATGGCAGCATTTACTTGATCTGATTGGAGCAAGGTAAGAACAATTTTAGATGGCACTTGATCAGACATTCATCTCTTGTAACGTTTGAGTTTACTGCACAATTCAAAGAGGTTGGGTACTTTGCTAGCAGTCAGAAGACACATGAACACAGGCAACATGTGAAATACTCTGTTATAGGTAAATATCAAGCCAAGAAGCATTGTCAACCAAAATTAGCAATCAGTTGATGCTGCCAGCACATAGTATAACATTAGCAACCATAACATCGGTAGCCAAGAGCACAGCATTCACAACCAAGAACCATTTCTGAGTAACAACAGGATAACTTTCAAGCTTCATAGTAGTTAAGGAACCCAACACTTCTTATTTGCTGACACTGGTCATAATTCCTCTGGCTGTGTGTGTTTTAGTTAAACAAATTTTATTTGTCAAATGATACAGATAGAGCAGAGACATCTGCACAATAAGCATAAAACATCATGACTTTGACTTTTCAATACGAAGATCGAGGAGAAATAAAGAGAAGTACAAATGATATAGAACCACATGAAACCCCTCCCAACAACCCCCCTCCCCCGTCGCACCAATAGCTTCTCAAGAACAACCTAGCCGTGAATTTTGCACCACAACCACTTGCTACCATATACTACAAAGCAAGTAACAGCTTGCACCAGCAGAGTAGAATTAAATTGGATTGAGGGGCCCTGTGGCAGAGACCGGTTCCAGCAGCAAACCTCGGTAGTCCGCCCAACGCTTCCAAATTTTAAAATGTTTCTGCTGACAGCCTCTTGCAGTGAAAATGGGGAGTTCTAAGCCCATACAAAAGTCCAGTCCCTTCTTCCATGCTGACACTGAGGCCGGCGCCTTCCATGCCCTAGCAATGTCTCTCTTCGCCAGAGTAAACCCTAGCAACGTTTATAAATATTGCCCCCAATTCCCTCCATGACGTGTAGAGGCACTAATTTTGGCGAGTGAGGCAAGTTCCAGCCAAACACCTCAGAGAGACAAGTCAGAACCCCTCTCCAGAACCGTGACAAGGAGAGACAGTGCCAAATCATGTGTAACAGGGTCCCCTCCTCCCGCTCGCATCTAAGACATAATGGGGAGGCCACCAGCCCCACCCTCCACAAGTGAACCTGTGTAAAGTAAACCAGATGGAGGTATTTAAACTGGACAAGGCGCAGACGCACCGCTATGGCAGCCCCCCGTGTTGAGGCCAAGGCCTCTGTCCAATGTTCCTCGTCAAGTGGACCAACATTACCCTCCCAGGTCCCTTTAAGCCTCTGCAATGTAGGGGAGCAGTGAGTAACCAGGGATTGGTAGATCTTAGATATCTTATGGTCTTGAAGGTCCCCCATGAATACCTTCGCCTCTACCGGACTAAACTCTGCCAGAGACTCCAAACCCTCCAGGCTAGGGGAGAGGGTGTGACGAAATTGGAGGTATTTGTAAAATTGGGTTTTCGGCATTTGAAAATCTTTCTGTAGGTCCAAAAAGGACTTCAGGAGCCCCCACATAACGTCTCCCAGGGTAGAGATACCTATGCTATCCCATCCCCGAAACCCTGGCAAAGTAGCTAGTTGTGATAGGCGGCCATTATTCCATAAGGGGGTTTCCCGTGTCAGTGTGTTCCACCACCCCATCCTTTGCAAGGCCTGATGCCAAAGCTGGGAAACCACCTGGGTCGCCTGCGGCAGGGAATTGCGTATCGGTGCAGAGTACAGAATCGTGTGAAGAGATAGATCTCCATAAGATGCCGTTCAAGCGCCCAGACCACCATTCATTCAGGAAAAGCAAGTGTGAGCCCATGTAGTATGATAATATGTCAGAGGTCGCCAGTCCACCGCAATATATGGAGAGGAAGTATGTCCGTAAAGCGACTTTTACCGCTCCACCTGCCCATAAAAACGGACCCAAGGCAGCATTAACCTGCCGGAACCATCTAGGAGAAATCGTGTATGGATAATTCTGCAGTTGATACAATAGCCGGGGGAAGTGAGACCATCTTAAAGATGGCCGACCTACCATATATAGACAATGACATATGAGACCATGTCTTAAGATCCTCTTGCACACGTTCCCAGACCGGAACCAGATTCCTTTCCCACGCCACCTTGGGCGCATCTGACAAAAATACCCCGAGATACTTCACCCCACCGGTGACCACCCGAACCGACTAGGTCCAGGTGCCAAGACCAGATGTGTCCCCGAGAAGCCTTAGAGTAGACTTGCTGGTTTCAAGTAGAGACCCGACGATTCCCCAAACACCTGCATAATACGAATCAGCCGCAGCCCTGTCCGGTCCACATCCGTGAGAAAAAAATAGAACGTCATCTGCGTATAAAGCGATACGATCCGACAAACCATGCGCCCATTCAAAGCCAGTCACGTGCGCATCCATGCGTACCCAGGCGGCCAAAGGTTCAATCGCCAGTACAAACAAATACAGCGAAAGCGGGCAGCCCTGTCGGGTACACCGTTCAATAGAAAAGGTGGAGGAAGTAGAGCCAGTGACACGTACCGATACAGTAAGATCAGTGTAGAGTACGGACAAGTAGGACAAAAAGCTCGGTCCAAGATTCAATCTGCTCAGCAACGTGAATAAATACACCCTACTAAGGGAATCAAATGCCCTGTCCATATCTGCCAGCAGAAGCGCCGCCCATTCACTGAACCCCCGAATGGCCGCAACAGCTACTTGTGCCCGTCTTATGTTATGTCTGGTCGCCCTCTGGGGCATAAACCGGCTTGGTCTGGGTGTACCAATGTAGTAATGTGGGACCGCAAAGGGTTGGCCAGCACCTTGGCCAATATGTTAGCTTCAACGTTCAGGAGAGAAATGGGGCGATATGCAGCTTGCTGATCTGGGGGTCTGCCAGGTTTATGGAACACCACTATCTCCGCGTGTCTCCAATCATGGGGAAGACGGCCCGAGCACGGGACTCCTCCACCACCCTAAGGTAATGGGGTCCAAGCTGTAGAAAGTATTTCTTAAAAAATTCACAAGGAAACCCATTAGGCCCCGGAGTTTTGCCTGAATTAAGGTCTCCTAGGGCTGCACCCAGTTCCTCCTCCATGAGCGGGAGATCCGGCTCCACACTCGCCTCATCGGACAGAGTCCGTGGTGGAAGGTCTTCCAGAAATCGGCCGATCACCTCTTCGTGAAGACATTCTTTGGGTGCATAGAGCTCCGCAAAGTATGCAGAGAAACTCTCAGCAATGGCAGAGGAGTCTGTAAGGGGCTCTCCATTCGGGCCCACTATACCAAGGAGAGGCTGGGAATGGAACATCCCCTGACACAACCGATGGAGCATCTTGCTCGATTTATCCCCCCATTGGTACACCCTACTGCGCGTTGCCAGCCGTGTTAGGCGGGCCTCATCCATAAGAAGAGATGCATAGTTCTGTTGCGCCAGCAGTAACTGATGGCGTACTTGGGTGCCCTCGGTACCCCTGCTGCGATGATCTAGATCAGCAATATAATCCTCTGTTTGTAGCAGAGCCTCCCTCCGAGTCCTAAAGAACCAGGGCCTTATGGGCCTGGCGGCGCAGGGCACGCCTTAATCTCCTGAGTTCACCTGCTTTGTTGAACAGAGACACAGGACACGCTGTTGAGCGTAGAAGATCAGGTTTATTAGCTGCAGCTAAGTACAGTTGTCCTAGAAGTACACTCGGTATGTTCTTAGGAGACTGCCACTTTACTCTGTGGCGCACAATCTTTTATAGCACATAGATTCACCAAGAACACTCCCAATGCATACATGGTTAGCCAATGAGAAGAGTTTGAAAACAAGATATAACCAATGAGAAAAGTTTGAAAACAAGATATAAAGTAACCCAAATTAACCTCTCTTCCAACTGTTTTTGTCACCCCTCCCCACAAGTTAATCAGTGGTAGTGTCTACAACTCAACTTGCAGGTGGCAGGACACATTTGTATGCTTTGGAGGACAGTTGTGAAATGAGAATACAAGTAGAGAGTAGCGAAGGCCAGAAGATAAGATAAAGTCAGGAAAGAATGGTGCGAACCAACAGACTGTCGAGACAGGGTTTAGTCATACCAGACGAGGATTAGTGGACTCAGCCAGTCCCTGACATTAGTTTCGTAAACAGAGGCAGGAGGTTATTTTGACACGTCGCAGTAAGATCAGCAGAAAAACTTCGTTCATTGTGCTGCCTGAGTGAGGGCAACAAAATGGCGACAGAATACAGAATGGAGTTAAAACTGATTTACCTCAGACCCTCCTTTTGCCATTACTCAGGCAAATCCTAATTCATTGCTAGGTGAGCATTTTCCATTCTACACATTTCATTTAAGCAGGTATATGTAAGCTATCAACAGGGATACAAAGAGAACAATGCATCGGGTCATAATTAACATTCAGATAGCAGAAGAAAGTAATGACCACTATTACAAACAGGATTATCATTTTTTCACAACCCTAGGCAAAAGCAAATCCTAAAATTATTTAGCGAACCTTTTCAGGGCTCCTATGCATTTCAGTGACTATTGTATACTCAGGTGAAACAGTGGCGATCCTTATCAATGCTCTCAGGTGAAATGGAGATACTCTTCAACAGAGGATAGATTTCATTCTGCTTTTACTAAACAGAATACTACTCTAAAACAATGCCAGCAAAACAATAAGAATCAGTCTCCTAACACCCATTCTATGCAATTGCACAGGAACCGCTTGTGCAACCATAACTATGCCCAAAGTCCGTTCTAAGCCTCTCTGGTAGGCTTCTATCGTCCATCAAATCTGCTTCTGTTGTTTTCTTCCGCATTGGGCCTCTTCATTCAGGCCTTCCATGAAAATAGTGCTTCTCAGTATCCGTTGGAGTGCCCTCCTGGCAAACACTCACAGCTCACTCGAAAGTCTCAATGTCTCAAGGCAGTGCACCAATATATTTCCTCTGCGGGCAGGCACTACAGATATTGTGCTCTTCGTTGGTCATGGGCACAGATCATCTCGTGCAGACCCAAGTACTATTAATCGGAAAGAGCAACAGACTTTCACGCTCAGCAACACTTTCAGGCTCCAACACTCGCTATTCAGTGTCAGAGGATGTTCGGGCTGCTCTTTCATTTAATTTTCCTTTCATCATGTAGTGCCTTAGATCCTCCGGTGCACTGCCCTTCCGTTGGAGCAAAGAAAAGAGGGGGGGTGACCAAAACTCAGGCCAAGGGGCTCAAGAGACTGCGCACTGTCAGAGGTTACCAGCTCATGACAGGTAGAAAACTGAAGCCTCAAACCAGCCCTGCCATCAACAACAGGGATCCTTCTCTTTCGCTCTTTTACACTGAAACTCTGGTTTTGTGATGTCCAACGCCGTCTGATGGAGCAAGTACGATGCTTTGGAGATACTATTGATGGCGCGCTGGCGATCGCTGTCCAGCCTTGCTACTTTCTGGGTGCTGGGACTGTAGGGCCAAGACGTCTGCCTTTCATCTGTAGCTGTCACTGATGGGAATTAGGCTTAAATCAGTGTTCTGCAGGTTATTATGACTTAATTCCCGCAGAATCTAGTGACGTAGGGAATGTGACACAGTTGTTAGTTTCCTTCAGTTTAGTATAAAAACAGTTAATTGTATTTAACAATGGGATTGCAAGCAGGTGGCCTACAATCTGCAAGGGAGTGACCATACGCCATAGGACAACTCTGGTCTAGAATACACTGTCATTCTCAAAGGCAGTACTTCTAGTCTCTTCAATTTGGGTACCATTCATTATCCTCTGCCATCTGAGGGTAGATAATTACATGGGAATTCTATCACATGGTGGCATTGCCTAATGGGGTAAACATATATATATATTTTTTTTCAATGATTACGTCTAGGTGTTCCTAAATTCCTTATCTAGAACACCTCAAAAGAGAAATCACATGATACAGATTATCAGGGACATGTAGATACCTCCCTTTACTAACTGTGCATCAGGTGCACTATGCAATACACAGGCTAATAATCAAATGTGGAAACAAAAGACAAGAACTAGAGAGTCCTGGTATTTCCATGATTTAGAACACATCTGATCCCACCGAAAATTAAAGAAGCAGGAACAAAAGGGTAAAAAAAAACAAATTAAAATAGTCATTGAAAATGTGTCATGTTCAATAAAATAAATGTAAGGTATCTCCTATTCAGGTGGAAAACTTGTCTTACTATAGTATTGAGTCAGTTAACCAGTCCATCTTTACCCTGACAGTCAGACTGGACAACATCGAAGTAGGCCTAAAGAAAATTCTTAAAAACCAGTCTGGTCATACAAAAAGGTAATTATACATAATATGGGGGTCCCTGGTACATTACTACAGTCTGGAAGCGTGAACCTGAACAATACACCAATAATAATATAAGGGCTAACTGGTCAAAGGAATATGAAAAAAGAGAAATGGGACTAGGACATAGCTAAAATCCCCAATAATTAGGCACAATGCAACATCAATCAGGGGAGAAGCGGCAAAAGAAAAATCTATAGGAAGAACGAGAAATTACTCGGGTGATAGTCAAGTTTGTGACACAATACCAAGAGTATGGGTGATACACAAAAGTCAAAATAGTACACAAATTTTAACTCTACCGCTGGCCCCTACACCATATACGGTAATCTCAGCTAATGCTCCAGTTCCTCACAACACCATGTCATGTACTTTATGCACTATGAACCTGCAGCCCAAAATTCAATATTCGGGCCTGCTTAATTTGTCAGGCGTAAAATGAAAATTACACTTTTTTTACTTTCCTAACCCTCCGTTTGACAGCTGGTCACCAGTTAGTGGTGACCGGCTGTCAAATATAACTTACTGTGTTGCTTCTGACACACAGGACCAGCAGGAACAATCCATAGAAGGACAAAATGCAAAAACATGGAAAACACACAAACATTTTGCATTGTTTTCAAAGGAGTCATACAAAAAAAAAAATCATCTTGTTTCAACCTACTGCTGATACTTCACATAACACACACAATATCAATTGTAACCAACCATCTTAAATTAAGGCAACTATATGGACAGTATTTTTCAAAAGCAAAAATATGAATGTATCACCCCCTTTGAGGCCCTGCTTTGAGCAAGGCCGTGCAGGAATGCACTTCTCGACCTTGAACAGTCCTCCAAGAGCTAAGAATAACACCTCAGCAGAACTTTCTGGGCTGCTATCCAGCCTCTGTCAGCATTCCTGGTCCAGCCACTTTTCAAGGTTCCTATAGTATGCAAGCATTAATGTCTTCTTGTCAGAGAAGCTTTTCCAACCAATGGTTTCTTCATCTGTTTACACTCACTCCTAACTCGCACCTTACTGACCTCAAGGTCAAAATCTGCCTCGCGCTCTGCGCTCCTCAGCCCTGTCTCTCTCCTCACCCTGAAGCTTGTCACAAACAAAAAAGCCTTCCTAACTCTTCCTAACCTGCAATAATTAACCCTATTTAAAAACACATGTTATATATATTACTTCTTTTAGGGGCTACAATTTATTTCTATTTTTAAATTATTAAAACATTTACTGTGAATAACTCACAGAACATAATAACATAACATACTAGCTTTAGAACAAATGTTTGTTACTACCCTATGCAACGGTACTTAGTTCATCAACCTTAAAAGGATGAACGTCTCAGTAGGTCTAGCTAGAGTTAGAACCTTCAATCTTGATATTAAACCCAAACCTCTGCACTGGGCACATTGGCTCACTGAGACATTAAAAGCAACCCCAAATGGGAATAACCTGCAAATTTGTATTATACCTAAATATATGCATTTACTGAAGCCTAAGGCACTTTAAAGTTATTGTAAAGGGCAAGAATGCTGTTTAAATAGTCTATTTTACCCAATTTCGACTTTGATATTTGGGGCAATAAAAAATAAATATCCTATAATTGTGCTACATATTAATCATCCTCAGAATGCTCTTTACAGATTGCAGATATTGGATATTAGACATATCTCTTGCAAATCCTTTAGAAAAATGAGTTTTTTGAGCCTGCGCCAAATGAAATTCCATATACAAATGTCCTCATTATGCAGTAAAACACAACTTAAATTAAGTTATAATGCTAGGAGGTCACAGTATGAGTATTAAGCTTTATAAATAGTAAAAAATTAATTTAGAAGCACTTATTTTCAAAAATAATTATTTTTCATAATTAATAATTATTTTTGATAAACCCAATTATTTTTGATAATTTCACATATAAAAGCAAGCTGCATCCCTTGCCTGCCACTTTTTTTTTTTGTTAACAGAACAATTATTTTAACATTAGAACCAAGAATATTCTTATAAAAATGCTTAAAGAGAGGAAACCCTTAACTGAAATGTCTTCCTGTAATACAAATTAATGAACCTTAGTTTTGGAACCTTTTTAACCCCTTCCCCGCTCATGACGGAACCACTCCGTCATGAGCCACGGTTGCGCTGTGCTCATGACGGAGTGGTTCCGTCATGCTGCGCCCGTTGGCCGCCGCTCCGCCCACGCGGCGCTAATTCCCCGCCTGTGCGGGCGATTAGCGCAGTGGGCGGAGACGTGACGGAACCACTCCGTCATGAGCACAGCTCAACCGTGGCTCGTGACGGAGCAGTTCCGTCACGAGCACAGCGCCACCGCGCTGCCCCCAAACCCCCCCCCAGCGCCGCGGCGGAATTCCTGCCGTGGCGAAGGGGTTAAAACAACATTTTGAAATGCAAAGTTTCACCCGTGTTCAACTGAGGGCGAAGTCCTGGCTGAGTAAACATTCCTGTCTATTAGAGCTGCTTGCTTAGCGACAATAAAAGCTTGTCTCTCAGTGTTGTAACATGAGCACGGTGGCAGTCTTTTTCAAACTAAGACATATCAATGCGTGTTGCGTTTGTGTTCAGCAAAAATTTACTTCAGCTGAAGTGTTTGCCTGTTAATATCTAATACAATGTATGTAAGTAAAAAAAATACTGTAAGTTTATTTTTCTACAAAACACACAATTTCGTTTTTGAGGCCATTGTATTCCTAGTGAATGTGAATTTTAATTTTAATTTTTAAGCATTTAACAGTTTCTACATGTGCATAATTGCTTACTCTATAAATTATATAGCAACATATAGCTATTTAGCATTTCACATGGTTCATTTCTGGATTTTTATTTAATTTCTACTTAATATTAATTAACTGACATTTTGCTTAACAGACTGAAAACATCAAGAAAAACCACAAACACACATTGAGCTCATTTCAGACATAAACAGAAAGGGGTCAAACACTCAGGACACATACATTTAACCCACAGAAACACACATTTTAACCCATAGATCAACACTTAGGACAGAAACAAAGGACAGCCCACAGACTGTACTTAAACCAAACCATTTGTAAATACTAGTTGCAAGTCAAATTTACAAGAAACACTTCTTAATAGTGTTCCAAAAGACTGCAAAAAAAAACAGCCCAACAGACTGCTATATGTCCTGCCATACGATGTTGTCTATCTAAAACCTCAATTGTATAATCATTCTCATTAACCCGAAACTGCTGGGCAGCGTGTATAACAGTCATGCCCTTTTCCTTCCTGTCTCTTTCTGATTGTCTTATTTCTTTCTGTTTGGCTTCCTTGCGCCAAAGGCGAAAAGAGTCAAACATAGCCGGCCGGACTTTTCTTTTAAACAAAATTGCTTCCAAATTATCTAATATGTCAGGCTCAAAGCTACCATTCTGTTGCCACTGCAGAACCCCGTCGTTCTTTGTGTATCGTATCCATGCCTCATTAAAGGCAATGGGGCCAACACCATGTTTAGACTAAAGTTCATAAGTGGGAGTTCCAACCGGAGGAATTGGACAAGAGTCCTCCAGTCGGGAATCCCTATCACAACCAAAACAACAAAACTTTCTAAACTTACTCAGACCAGGCATCGTTATTTCACTGGACTGTTCACAAACATCAAGGGGTTAAATCAAATAACACAGCACAAATGTACTCACCCCTCGGCTTCGGCTTTTGCAATAGCTGAATCAAAGACCCAAAGACAAAACAAAATAGTGGGAGCTACCCACTAATACTTAACTAAGTGTCTTCTTACGCCAACAGAAGCCCGTCTAACGTCTCGCGATACCATACATCACCAAAAGGGAGCCAAAGCAAGGCGGCAGTCAGGGCAGCAGTCGTCAGCAGCCGTCAGGAAGGAGAAACCGCGCTGAAAAAGACCTTCGGACCACTTCGACATACAGGGGTCGCTTGACGTGGTTCGCGATTCCTCCAGAATTTTCTTGCGGTGTTCCTCACGACCTTCAGGCAAAAACCGCTACCTCTGAAGCCGCCTCACAGAGGGCACCAATTGAAGAACCAGGGCCTTATGGGCCTGGCGGTGCAGGGCACGCCTTAATCTCCTGAGTTCACCTGCTTTGTTGAACAGAGACACAGGACACTCTGTTGAGCGTAGAAGATCAGGTTTATTAGCTGCAGCTAAGTACAGTTGTCCCAGAAGTACACTCTGTATGTTCTTAGGAGACTGCCACTTTACTCTGTGGCGCACAATCTTTTATAGCACATAGATTCACCAAGAACACTCCCAATGCATACATGGTTAGCCAATGAGAAGAGTTTGAAAACAAGATATAACCAATGAGAAAAGTTTGAAAACAAGATATAAAGTAACCCAAATAAACCTCTCTTCCAACTGTTTTTGTCACCCCTCCCCACAAGTTAATCAGTGGTAGTGTCTACAACTCAACTTACAGGTGGCAGGACACATTTGTATGCTTTGGAGGACAGTTGTGAAATGAGAATACAAGTAGAGAATAGCGAAGGCCAGAAGATGAGATAAAGTCAGGAAAGAATGGTGCGAACCAACAGACTGTCGAGACAGGGTTTAGTCAAACCAGATGAGGATTAGTGGACTCAGCCAGTCCCTGACATTAGTTTTGTAAACAGAGGCAGGAGGTTATTTTGACACGTCGCAGTAAGATCAGCAGAAAAACTTTGTTCATTGTGCTGCCTGAGTGAGGGCAACAAAATGGCGACAGAATACAGAATGGAGTTAAAACTGAAATACCTCAGTCCTACGGGTTGCCGCGCAAAAAGATATGTCAACGCTCTGTATCGTGGGTTTCAATGCCTCCCACAAAGGTCGGCGAATGATCAGAGACACCCCGCGGGAGAATATATCCACCTCCACCAGCCGACCAGCAGCCGTCCGGGGGACAAACAAATAGTCAAGGCGAGAGTAGGAATTGTTGACCGCAGAAAGATATGTGTATCCCTGCACATCACTATGTAACCGGCGCCAGGGGTCCACCCAATCAAGCCCAGACACTAATGAGGAAAGTTTCGTGACTTGGCGAGCAGCTACACTTCCCCCGGGTCTCCAACGATCCCAAGACATGTCGATCACATCATTCCAGTCGCCACCCACCACGGACAGGCCATCAGGCATATCCACCCACAATGTCATAATCCGCTCTACGAGGCCCCAGGAAAGCGGAGGAGGAGCATAGACACATCCCAGCACCACTGATTCTTCCCTAACCATGCCCTGTAGGAACAAGTATCGCCCGTGAGTGTCCGCCCACGTCTTAACGTGTGTATAGAACTCGGCGGTGAATCAAGATTGCCACCCCCCGGGATCCCCGCAAAAACCCTGAGTGGAAACCTGAGTGTAACCATACTGCTGGAGGCAGAGCACCTTCGAACCCATAAGATGTGTCTCCTGTAACATAAGTATGTCGCCCGGGCCCTCTTTGCCCACTGGAGAATGGCCCCTCGCTTGATTTTAACTAGTACCCCCCTGACATTCCAGCTTACCAGTTTGAGAGTCTCTGGAGGCACCCGGGCACCATTAGGTGGGTCGGCCATGGAAGTCTTTGGTAGAAAACACTGGTGCGAAAGAAAGCATGTGGTGCGTGCATAGAAATCTGACAGTACTGTAGCATAGTGCGACCTGGTAACAAGAACAAAAACAACCCAACCACCCCCTTACCCTATACTTCAAGAACGATGAAGCATCTGTCGTGGCGGGTGCAGCCCATAGACCCCAACGGGGAGTCTCGGCCCACCTCGAACAATGGATCCCCAACTTACAGACCAATGTCAGCAGGCACTCTCTCTGTCAGATTTTCCAAAAGAGAAGCCAGCCCTCACTTGGAATCCTCCGATCCAGGCAACAAATTCAAGAGTACACAGGACTGCGGTGTCCCCATCCAATCAGGAGACCGGTGTGGTCTGTCGGGAAGCTGATCCAGCCCGGGAGGATGCACTGCAGGAGCAAGATCGACGATTGGATCTGGAGCGACTACAATCTTTAAGCTTCGTTTGTGACTGCCTACGAGCCGCCTCGCTAGATGAGGAGTCTGATTCCCGCCGAGGCGGCGTATCAGGATTCAAGCGAACTGTCTCATCTGTCCATTGAAACACCTCCTCCGGCGAGTCGAAGAAGAGGGTGCGGGATCAGTACACCACCGGCAGCCGGGCCGGATACAGCAGAGTATATGGGAGTTTAAGTTCACGAAGACGTGCCTTGGCCGCCAAAAAGGACTATCTCCGCTGCTGGACCAGCTTTGTGTAGTCAGGAAAAATCAGTATGCGTGCATTGTAAAAGAGCAGAGGTTCCTTGGCCTTGGCCTGTTTAAGGATGACATCACGGTCATGATAATTCAGTAGTCTTGCAATGACCGGCCTTGGACAGGCTCCCGGCGGAGGTTTCTGCATAAGAGCCCAATGAGCACGCTTGATCACGAAACTCTGGGGGGAGCCAGCTCTCCATCCACCGAGTAAGAAACTGCTCCATGCCCCCCCTTCACACCCCTCCGGGAAGCCCACAAAGCGAACGTTGTTACACCTGGCCCTCCCCTCTGCATCCTCCACACGTGTCGCAAGGCCCCGCTGGGTCGTCTCAAGGGTGGCCACCCGCTCCTGTAGAGTGGCGACCTCATCCTCCACACCAGAGATCTGCGACTCGGTCTCCATGATGCGGGCCACAGCATTCCGCAGGTCCTGTCTGAGGAGCATGACATCGGATCCGACCACCCGGATTTTAGCATCAAGGACATCTCTGGACTGCGTAATGGCAGCCATGTGCGCAGCATTGTCCGGTATGTCTGACGCAGCCCCCTGCGTTCCTCCAGGCGCCACAGCAGCGGCCCCAGGACCTGTATATTTATCAAGAGTACTCTGTTTAGCCGAGCTCCCACCGGTCTTGTCCCTCGTAATGGTGTCTATGTGGCCCTCCTGTTCCTAGGCTTCCTGACGCCGGCTTCTCCAATCGCTGCTACAGAGGACTACAGGCACCACCAGCACACTCCAGCGCACGTCACGGGCTAATACAATGCCACAGGAGAAAGGATGAGTAGGGCAGAAAGAGGCAACAGGACCACAGGTCCGGGGCCCACGCGTCTCGATCCGGCCTCCCATCATGTAAACCTTGGTGGCAGAAGGGAAAGGAGCAGTGAAAGAGGGCCCCCCCCAGCGACGACCAATAGCGAGCAGCTAGGAATCAAGGGTAATCATCCACTGCCAAGGGGCCACAGTGCTGCATCAAAGCCCCCTTCACAGTCTCACTAATTCTCGTGGGTCCAGCCAACAGGATACACAGTCAATGAGCCAGGGGAAATCAAAACTCTCCCCGGGGCCCCCAAAGCGTCTTATCTCTTACCTCCAGGCTAAGCAGTGATGTGCAATGTCCGCCGAGGGCTCTAGCAGTCCCTTAAGCCGCCTCTATCACCGCCTACTCGCGCGACCCGAAATGGCCGGCTCTCTGGGCGTCCAATGGTGCAGAGGACGCTGACCCAGCGTTGGCCCCAAGTTGGTATGGCGGCCGCCGGACGCGGTCTACAATACCACCACCCCTCAACACTCCTCCGCGGCCCGACCAGACCGCCAAGCTCGTTGTCTCCCTGCGGCCCGAGATGGCCACCAACAGCACTGCCACTCCTCAAACAGGAGCGTGGGGGGGAGGCCTCCACAAGACTGCTGCAGCCAGATGCAGAAGGCCGCCGCCGCTTGTCACCCCTACCTCGCCGGTAGCGTCTGCGGGCACTCGGCCTCCAGCTCAGTTGCCCGGAGATCCCAAGCACCTCGTGCTCCAGTCGCCGGACGCCGGTCCCAGCGATGGCGCAGGATTGTTTCTCCTAGGCCGCACCCCGGGCCGCTGCTACCGCAGTCTGCCACACGGAGATATGGGACCAAATTGGGGCACAGAACAGAGCCCCCTCTCACACCCTACTCGGGCGCGATCGAGACGTAGAGGAAGGATCGGAGGGCAGGATAAATGGAGGATAAGTGTTCAGGCTGGACGGAGCTTGTCTAGCACATGTCCGCCATCACGCCTTGCCGGGCCACGCCCCACGCTGTGTGTTTTTTTAAACTTTTGAAAGTGCTTCTTTTTGTGTGTGTTCACAGCGTCAAAGTTAAAGGTATAGTTTAATTTCCCTTGTGAGTGCTCCACATAGCTCACTTAGAATCATTTACCTACTTTTGTGGGTCCCCAAACCACCTGCCCTAGAACTTTGCCCCAAGGGCACAGAGACTTTTATCCTCCGAACCCAACACTCCTACCACAGATATGTTCCTCCCACTCTCAATAGCAGGAGTTTTCTGTTTGTTCTACGTAGCCGGCAATTGTGTCGAGAAAATACAATTTGGAAAAATGCAAGCACTTGAAGAAGTAGAAACCTTAGTACAAAAGTAATCTGCATGGCTTTTGGAAGCTGTGCCACCTTGCCTTTGCTGGTTTTGCCTGTATTTCCCTCCAGTCAGACTCTACAAGATTTGCTGCTTATTCAAGTATGCTGTTGCCGAAAAAGGTGTCTGGTTAGAGCACAGTATGGCCCACAATTCCCCAGGTATCCTGGGCCTGTGCTGAAGAATGCCTTGTGAGTGGTGCCAAGTTTAATCTTCTTTTTCACCAGAAACTGATTGAGTGCTTCAAGAACTTCTTTTATGTAGTTATGCATTTGACAGTTTAGGCACATTGTGGCTACGTGGCTCTTTAGTGTCTGCAACTCTTCAATAGGTTATTTTGGGGAGACTTGTGTAGATGATGTTGCAGTAGTTAAGATGTGCTATGAAAACGACTCTTGTCAGCTCCACCCATTAATCGATCTGGAGTTGTGGGAGGCTTGTTCAGAGTAGGACAAGAGAGAGCAGCAGACTGAAGTCCTGCAACACTGTTTACTTATGGAGTGTACAGTATTTTTGGAGGAAAACGTTCCCAGATTCCTTATTTATGATGAGGCAGTTAGATGAAACGTTCCTGTTGCTGTATCCCAGTGATAATGTGTTCCTTAAATTTTCCTTCTGTCAGACCTGTTATGTTTTCTTGTGCAGTAGACACTTGTCCTAAGTCTTCTGGCAGGCGGTCTACAATGAATTATTATGTTGCTCACCAAAAGAGTGCTAGTCTGTTGAGTAATACACACCACATTGGTACTCCTTTTGAGATTGTTGGCTACCACTTCAATGACCAATGCATAACATTATTCCCTGTATGGTCTGGCGAATATTATAGTGTGGTACAGGCCTTATTACATTATCCTTGTTGGGGACACTGCTTACAGGCTCTCAGCAGTAAATCTGTTGTATGTCCTAACTGGGCCCCATGGATCTCCTTAATTGTATGCTGAAAGCAGGTTGATACATGAGAGGTCGGGTACCAATGTTGGTGTTCCTAATGGATGTATCAACACATAAGGTTGCAGGGTGATAGGGTATGGTGATAGTCAATGCTCCTTCTTCTTGCATGCTTACCCTTATTCTGATTTTCCCCTATTCCTGCAGAAGTAATTATGAAACCAAGTGTGTCTGTCTGACTTTGAACAAACTTGTAGTACATAAAGCAGAAAGGACCATCCGGTGCAGTTGACTTGGACAAAGCCAGACTTAAATGGTTATCACATGGTTTGTTAAGAGCAACTATTAAACAAGGAAGTGCCCAAATAGCACCCCCACTTCTTCACTTTTAATGAAAAGAAGATGGGTTATATGCCCAACCTCACACCTTGTGTTCTTTTGGAGGGAAAACTCCAGCAAGAACACGTGTTTGGCCAGGTAGTTGTGTGGAAGCCAGTATGCAAACTGAGAGTGCCTGCTCCCCTGGCATGTTGCATGGAGTTGTCACATCTGAAAATAAAATGCACTTTACTAGAATTGCTTCCCCCCGTAAAGTAGTTGATTTGAGGTTCCACCGTTCACTTTTTACTTAAGGAAGCTCTGCATATCTGTGTAGAAAAAGGCTGAAACCAGAGGCATAATGCTTAGTTGTCGCCCTTTTAGGGGGTGATTAGTTTAGACTTAGGATTGAGGAAACAACACGTTTGATGGCACGTGTGACTGTAGATACACATGCTCTGCATACTCATGCCATCTAGTGTTGGATCCGGAGCTGTGCAAGTTGTTTTTCTTTAAAGGAGTCTTTCGAGTCATGCAACCGAGTGACTCCTCCTCTCTGTGATATTGCACCTGGACATCGACTGCTTTGTTTGATTGTTTTCTCTCCTCTGTCAAGTTCGGACATGTGTGCCTCTGCTCCGTATTTCAACTCCGTTCAGTACGATTCTTTATTTTCTTTAATGTCTCCGACAATATTGTTTTCTATCGCGCTTTTCCACTTCTGCGCTGCACTGGAATATCTTCGGTTCGGACTTTGATTGACCACCCTTCAGGGCGCCGCCCATCTCGGGCCTACCATCCCACGTGCCACCGCTTCAACCGAAGATGCGTTTCTAATGGAAATTACACTATTTCAATTGTTCCCACATTGTCACGGAAAATACCTTCACACCGATCAACACCTAGTGTGCAACCTATGCCTTTCGCATGACCATAAAGAAGCCAACTGTGACACGTGTAATTTGTTTCTCTCCAAGAAAATCCTTTGGGATCGATGGGCCCGTCATCTGAAAATGTCTCGAAGGAACGGAGATGACACTCCCAAACTCTTTGGTGAAGAACACGCACATGAAGAGCCAACCACTGAAGTAGAGAGGGCTTTCTCTATTGATGAAAGCTCCAGCTCCGACATAAAGATAGATATGGAGATGTACAAACTCCCATCTGGATAACGTGTGAGTAGTGTCGCCCCAGCTCCTCCTCCTCCAACCATGTCGGCCACAAAATATTCGTCGCTCCCACTATCAGAGGCCGCCAGACCACCACTGTCTTCAGACCATGGTCAGATCCGAAAAACTGTTTGAGATGCCCCGCCTTCAACTCGGCACTGGAAATTATTTCCAAATTTACGCCTTTGGCATCGACCTCTTCGGACCGAGGACATGCTTCGGGATTGACCTGACCTTCTGTAACGATCCAGCAACCAACCACATCTACCTCTGTGCCGAGCAAGCACCACAGTTTCAAGTCCAAACCATGAGTACCAAAATCTTCACAGTGGAAAGACTCCAGGCATTCATTGACTTCCGTTTCTCCTGTTGAACCCATTCTGAAAAAGATGTTTATTCGTCAGTGAAAGATTCAAATTCAAGAAGGAACTGGTTGAATTCTTGCCTGTCTGCCACCAAAGAGGAAATTTACATTTGAGGAGGCACTGGATTTTCATCTTCCTACTAAAAAGAAGACAAAGGATAAAGCTACCAGTCCTACTCACCGTCCTCCTCCCCATACCTCCTCCACCACCATCACCACCGCCTCCATCCCCATCTCTCTCTCCTCCACCATTGTCTCAAACACTTTATCCAATTAATTAATTACCTCAAGGGTCACACAGTCAGACCATTGGGGTTTAGAAAGGCCATTAGGGGATCCTAACTCTTGGGATATTTATGGCACTGATCCCACTACTCCCAATAATCCTGATTTAGATCCAGCTCATCCCTCCTCTCCTGAAGAGGCCTCTTCCTTTCATCAGGTTATTACAAGGGCAGACCCTTTTCATAGTGTTCAGCTGCATAAAAAACCCCTAGAGCAGGATTTTCTATTTGACACCTTCACAAAGACACCCAGTATTTGCCCGTGCTTTCTGGCATGATGAGACATGACGAGGACATTTTCAAAGAACCAGTCCGCTCTCGGGTCATCGTCCCAAGAGTGGACAAAAAATACAAAGCAGCTCCCTCTGACCCTCTTTTTATCTGGAATCAGGTTCCACCGGACTCCATTGTTGCGACTACTGTTTGTAAAAAGGCAAACAGCCGTCAGGCTACTGGGTACACACGACCTCCTGAGAAAGAAAGCGAGAAGAAAGCAAGTGCGGAGATGCATCTGGAAAAAGGGTTGCAATACAAGCAGCCAATCATTAGCGTATTGCAAAATCACAGGCTATTCTATCCCGCTATGATAGCCCATCGAAATGAAATGGAAGAACTCTAAAATACCTCTCCAATGAATAGCACAAAATAGGCCATCAACTGTTACAGATGGGCAGGTAATTACCAACAGTTTCATCCATTGCGCCCTAGACACAGCATATACAGTGACTAGAGGCATCAATACCAACATGCTTCTTAGAAGACATGCATGGTTTAGATGTTCTGGATTCAAGCGAGAGGTCCGTAAGGCAGCCTTAAATGTGCCTTTTGATAAAGAGCACCTCTTTGGACTGAAGGTAGATACTACCCTTGACAAAATGAACAAGCATTGGCATAGCCAATAGGTCTCGCCTTTGGGACCTTATAAGTGTTTAGTCATGCAACAGTTGCATAACTAAATACTTATAAGGTCCCAAAAGCGAGACCTATTGGCTATGCAAAGCGGCCGTGCTGGCCACGAAAGTGAAAGTAATCGCGGTAAAGCGCAGCGCGCGCGCCCGCGCTCATGCACTGTAGCTCTAGGCTGGCCTGGTAGCACTTTTTTTAGCCCTTTCAATAAGTCTCGCCAGACCAGCGCATGCGCTGGGTCAGGCGAGACCTAAAAAGGACTCTGACACATCTAAAGCCTTGGGGGCGTTACAAACTGCCACTCCTAGAAGCTGTTTTCGTAGTTC
Organism: Triturus cristatus; assembly: GCF_964204655.1. Lineage (NCBI taxonomy): Eukaryota > Metazoa > Chordata > Amphibia > Caudata > Salamandridae > Triturus > Triturus cristatus. The sequence goes on from NC_140589.1 coordinate 1,005,187,710, forward strand.
AGGCTACAGAAGTACATGTAAATCCACCTCGACAGACACATCTGCTTCCCAACAAAAACAAACCCAGTCCACCTTCAGTAAGGGTTATTTCAGAGGTTCCTTTAGAGGAGGGAACAACAAGGAAAGGGGCAGGGGTGACTCCGCACTTGAAGCAAAACCCACTACAAAGCAGTGAAAACCCAATCTCACCCGACCACACAACACCTGTCAGGGGCAGAATGCAGTTCTTCTGCCCGGTCTGGGATTCCATCACCACAAACAAGTGGGTACTAGCCATCATCCGAAATGAACACTGTCTGGAGCTCATTACCATACCACCCAACAGTCCAACTTGTTCTCACAGATTATCACAGGAACATCTACCACTTCTCAAACAACAGGTCCAAGCCCTTCTTCTCAAGGGAGCCATATAACCTGTCCCTCTTCATCAACAAGGCTCAGGGGTGCATTCACTATACTTTCTGATGCCCAAAAAGGACAGATCGCTAAGACCAATCTTAGACCTCAGACCTCTAAACCACTACAGGCTATCCTTCCATATGGTCGCTCTACAGGATGTTGTTCAACTTCTCTAACAGGGCGACTTTGTGGCAACACTAGACCTAAATGACGCCCTTTTTCACGTACCAAAACACCTTACTCACCACAAATATCTCAGATTTGTTATAGCAGGCAAGCACTATCAATTCAAAGTATTTCCGTTCGTGTTGCCTTCCACACCTTGGATGTTCACCAGATGCTTGGCAGTAGTCGCAGTACATCTGCGAAAACAAAATATTCTCGTATTTCCATACTGGGACGATTGGCTCATCAAAGCCAAGTCTCACAAATATTGCTAGCTGCACACTCAGTTGACAGTGGATCTACTTCACAACCTAGGGTTAACTATCAATATCCCCAAGTCTCACCTTCAGCCTCTACAAGTTCAGCCTTACCTGGTAGCAATCCTAAACACACAGTTAGGATTAGCCTATCCCACTCGAATTCAGAGCTTTCAGGTAACTCTACCCCAGTTTCAACCAAACAAAACACTCACCCTAAGGACCGTCATGCATCTGCTGGGAATGATTGCTTCTTGCATTGCCACAGTTTCCCACACAAGGTTACACATGCGACCTCTACAGCAATGTATAGCACACCAGTGGTTTCAATCACAGGGTACCTCAAATATTTAGTATTGATAGACCACCAAACTCACTGTTCTCTGCAATGGTGGAACAGCAACAATCTGTTAAAGGGATAGCCTTTTATGGACCCTGTTTCCCACATTACTCTCACCACAGACGCATCAAACACTGATTGGGGTGCCCACCCACAAGATGTGACAGTACAAAGTGATTAAGATGGCAACCATTAATCTCTGCTCATCAACTACCTGGAGCTTCGGGCAGTATATCTAGCACTGAAAGCTTTCGTTCCTCACCTGTCACACAAGGTTGTCCTCATCCAGACTTACAATATCACGGCCATGTATTATCTACAAAAACATGGGAGGACAATCTTAACAGCTATCACACCTTTCTCAGAACATATGGAACCGGACTCTTCACCACAAAATTGACCTGTTGGTGGAATATCTGCCAGGGACGGACAATGATTTTGCAGACCTGCTCAGTAGGATGCAATAACAGACCCACAAGTGGGAACTCTACCCACAAGTCCTCCTTCCCCACTTTCAAAAGTAGGGGTTTTTCAGATTGAAGTTTGTACCACAACAGAAAATGCTAAAACAATAAGCTTTACCTCCAGGTACCCATACCCACTATCCAAGGGCAACGCACAATGGATGAGTTGGTCGGAGATATTTTCATAAGCTTTTCCACCTTTCCCTATTTTGTTTATGGTTCGGAGACTCAGACAAACCTCTCTTACCATGATCTTTGTAGCTCCACCTTGGGCCCGTCAGCCCTGGCTCTCAACACTACTAGATCTCTCAGTAGCTCCACACCAGAAGCTCCCCAACAGTCAGGTCCTTCTCACTCAGAATCAAGGACAAATCAGACACCCAGACCCCAAAACGCTCACCCTAGCATTTTGGCTACTGAGGATATAGAGTTTGACTACCTTAACTTACCACCAGAATGTATGGACATTTTCAAACAAGCAACCAGACCCACAACTAGAGCTTGTTATGCTGCAAAATGTAAACGTTTTGTTTGTTACTGCCAGTTGAAACAAATAAATCCTATAAAAGCCACGGTATAAGACATTAACTGCCACCTACTTCATTTGCAAAAGGCAAATTTAGCCGACACTTCCATACGGTTACACCTCGCTGCAATGGTTGCCTGTCTCCAAAATAGACAGCATATCTCATTATTGAAAATCCCATTCATCAAGGCGTTCATGAAAGGACTCAAACAAGTTATTCCACCTAGGGTTCCTCTTGCATCCGCTTGGAACCTTAACATTATTCTCACCAGACTCATGGGTCCCCCTTTTGAGCCTCTTCATTCATGCCCCCTTTCAATTTCTTTCATGAAAAAAAGTGGCATTCTTAGTTGCCATTACCTCACTTAGACGTGTTAGTGAGATACAGGCTTTAACCTTAGAAGAACAATTCTTCCAAATACATAGAGTCAAGCTGGTTCTTTTTACCAATCCTAAATTCCTACCCAAGTTAGTTTCACAATTTCACCTTAAACAATCTTTTGAGCTCACAGTTTTACCCGCACCCTAATTCTGTTGCAGAAAGAGCTCTTCATGTAAAAAGAGCACTAATGTTCTACAGAGATAGAACTAAAACTTTCAGGAAAACAAAGCAACACTTTTTAGCCTTTTTGCTTCCTCATAAAGTCGACTCAGTATCCAAATCAGGCAAAGCCAGATGGATAGTCAAATGTATTCAAACTTACTACATTAGGGCCTAAAGAACTGTACCTGTTCCACTCGTAAAAAGGGAACCACTATGGCCTTTCTCTGAAAATTACCATAGCTGATATTTATAAGGCAGCTACATGGTCTACACCACACACATTAAAACAAACGCTACTGTGTAGATGTTTTAGCATGCCAACAGGCCAGTGAAGGTCAGTGCTACATACCCTTTTTCAACCTACTGCAACTCCCACAGGCTAGCCACCGCCTCTTAGGAGGGACTGCTTTACAGTCCATGCAGAGCAGGTGTATCTACAGCCACACATGCCACCGAACGGTTTATGTTACTTACCCTGTAAGCATCTGTTCGTTGCATGCGGTATTGTAGAGTCACATGCGCACTCCCCCGACGCCTGTGGCCATTTTATTTACATTATATATTTATGTGATATGCTTACATTTAGTATGGACATTGGTTTTCTGGCATATACCTTACACTCCTTTCTCACCCACCTGCGGAAAAACAATCTAACAGTGGAGCCGATGCCCATGTGCAATACTACCGACAGGAGGAGTGACTCTGTTGCATGACTCGGAAGACCTCTTCGATGACAAACAACTTGCACAACTCCAGACCCAACACTAGATGGCAGGAGTATGCAGAGCATGTGAATCTCGAACATGCCACGAACAGATGCTTACAGGGTAAGTAACATAATCCTTCTTCTGCTGCTGTAGAAAAAATGTGAGACTGTCTTCCTAACAGAGTTAGGAACAGAGAATCTGTCTTAATAAGTCAGCACGTAGGAGGACGAAGCCCATAAAGACCAGAAGCCTCTGTACACTGCCCACATTGACAAAAGATTCCCTGAGGACAGCCTGAGCAACTGTGTACTCTTCGACCATCGCCACCCTGCGATGCCTGTCATCTGAAAACCTCTTTGTGCCACGTGCTCTCCGCGCTTTTATGTGCAGTCTCGTCAATTACACTAATGTACATGTGAGTCATCTGAGCCTACACACTTGCATTGCTGTGAACCCTTTGGTGGTAACAGTGTCCGTGTGAGGCTTCTGAAACAGCAGCCCTGAATTGTCATGCACCACTTTGCAATAAGAGCCATATGCAGCAGCCCATATAGTGCTATGTGCCTTTCTTTATGCTAATGTCATAGGGACGCCATGAGCCTGCACCACTTCTCTGCCGTGCATCCTAACCTGCAACAGCAATGAACCTGTGCAAGGTGTCTCTGCCCTGCATTGCCAAAGCATCCCTGCTCTTCAAGACCCGGTGTTTCACGGTGTGAGGCCCGAGTGCAGTACCACCCAGGTTGCTGCTTGAAACTTTCCTCCTGAGTGGTCACTTGTGTGAGAGGCCACTTCTGCCCTCCATACCACTGCACAACTTGAGCCCCTTCGCCCCCAAACTGTGGCTGCTGTTCCTTCTTTGTGCACCCTTCAGATCCAAGTTTGCGTAACCACTGCCAACCACGAACACTGGAACCATGATCCAGGTTTCCAACCCTGCGCCTTTCAAGAATAATGAAAATAACATTATACTTGGTTATAGCCTTGTGATACTTGCCCTCTGTCTCTTGGTAGGTCAGTGCCCTCCCTTGCAGAGCACGGTAGAATTACACAGTGACTATGTATGCAGTCAGAAGTTATTAAGACTTGACTACACTCTATGCCAAAGCCTGTACAGAGGGTACTTGACAATTCAGTGAGCTTGCTGTAGTATCTTGCTTTTTCCGATGACTACAGCAGAACCTTTCACTAAGATTGATGAACTTCCCTTAAATTGCACAGGCCATGGAGAACTGGCCTGGCAAAGTCAATGGGGGTGCTCCGAAGCTGGAACGCTAGTAATAAGCTAATCAGTCGGAATCTCTTCCTCCCATTACCAAGATCTTGGTTTTGGCTGCATTTCTACTGCCTGCTGGCAGAAAATGGGAAGAGTTGTACCTCGTCACAGCTTGAATTTTGGCCCCCAGCCAGGACTTGCTTCCACAACTGAGAAGGAGTCTGTTTCTTGATCAGGTGGACAGGGACATTTGGAAGCCTGAGGACAGCTGCTTGCCTGCTGCTAGAATCGCCTTCGGCCAGTACAATGTTTTCTGATACGGAAAATGCTGCCTGTCAAAGGGATGCTGCATAGACTTACAAAAATTCCAGTTAACTGGTGTGCTTCTAGAAGGATTGTGCAGATCAGTATCCTTTCTGGGGGCCTCTAGAGCTCCCGGAGCCCCTTTCGAGGTGACTGAGATCATTAGGCCCAGTTCTGAGGTGCAAATTAAAGGATTTAATAAGATTTAAAATGGGCACATTCTATCTCCATTCTGTATTTTGCTCTTACATAAATAACTTGTGCCTGGTCCTACCAGCCTCTGTAAATATTCTCCTTAGTAACTATTTGTGGTGCATTCCTTCCCTTTAGTGGGGACCCTTGATACAACAAACACCCTTTTAAACATTGCTTTTGAAATAACTATTGCTTTCACCATTTGTGTCCATTGAGGGTTCATGTATATTGTTGATAACTTTTTAAACCCTTGTCTGATTTTCTCGATTTTAGTTTTATTTGACCTCGTTAAAAAAAAATGTCTACTTATATTTGGGGTGGACTTTAAGCTCTTTTTTGTTTGTTTAATTGTACATTGTTTTGCTGGTTTGCTATGGCTATGCTTACCTTACTGAAACCTGGCTGAGCAGGCTGGGAGCTCCGTCACAATTCACAGCATGACTGTGAGCGCCAATCCCCAATGCCAGCCAGTTAAATAGTGGATATTTGTAATATTGTTTAAATTGTTTGATGAAGATATAGAGATTTTAATGTGTAAATACTTCTACTAAATCCAGTTAATCATCAAACAAAATTGTTGAAATTGTCAAAAATAATTAGAATGCATTACTTCAATTAATGTTTTGTCCATTTAAAGGTCATCTGTGAAAGGCTCGTAAAGCGAATACAAAGGCAGTATTTGTATTGCTGTGTCGATTAGTTGTTAGCAGTGGTAGAATACTGTGAGAATATGCCACCTTACATTCCTCCCAGAGGATCAGTTGCATGTGCATGTATGCATCAGCTTTGAAAAACAATATCGGCGTTCCATTCTAGTCAGGAGTTGAGTATGTGCCATTGCTGGACAGTAAGAACAACAATGCCACTGACTGTTCTAATTGCAGAAGGACCTAGGAATTGTTGCACCGAGGTTGGACATTGAAGTGATATCTTCTCTTTTGGGAAGCAGTGGGTAAGGGTTCTTCAAACAGGGCAGAAGTGCTAGGGGATCTGAGGTGGCACAAATACCTTTTTTTCAGGAATGATCAGTTAGATGATAATAGGCACCTGTTTGAGAAACTAGTGTTTGTTTTAGCTAAAAAGAAAAGGATAGACGCTGGGGATGGTTTTATTGTTTCATGAGATCAGTGTGGGAGACCTTCATTGAGTTACGAGCCCAAGAGTGTTTATTTTAACAGGGTTCGTGTGTGTGTGTGGCATTAATAGGGAGGACACAAAAGGTGGTGTTAAGAAATTTCTGTGAAAAGGTCAACAAATGTTTGTGCTGGATTATTGCTGCAGTGTTTCTAAATTGCTAGCTTTATAGTTTTACCAATTCTTAGCAATTAAAATGCTTGACCCGTCTGCGGTATAGGTTCTGTGTCCACCTCCATCCACTGGCTTTGTGTCTGCTGCACTATGTCACGCCTTTTAGCGGTACATTACAATTGCACTTGTTTCATCTGGTGCGGGGCACGCGTAGGCACCCCCATCTGGCCTGCCGCGTAAGAGAAGTTTCTGCGTACTTCACTCTGCTCCTTTCCTCAGCTGTGGATCACACCTGTCCCTGTGACATGTTCCAACTATGGACCACCATGTTGTGTAATTACAAGGACGATAAATGGTTATTTTGTCTCTTTTTCGTTAATTGCATGTGGTCACCTATAACAATTCCTCTTTAATACAATTGCTTTCTTTAGAGCATATATATATGGTGCACTTGTGCACTCTTAGACAATCTTGATGAGAAAGTCTGAGAGACGTCAAGCTGCTGCTGGGTGCCCTGGCCCGTGCCAGCTATGGATTTTCTGCCTTGAAGCATGTTATGCATCAGGATAGCGGTGCACTTTGTTCCAGGTTAGACCTTCTTCAGTAAGAATTTGCAAAAGAATAAGTGGTGAGTCACAACGTTTTGCCCAGAAACCTGTGGCCCTCGCAATTGAATGTCGGTGCACTGAATACCGAGGCTGCTTAGTATTAACCCCACCTCATGACACTTTTATCCATGAGCAGACAGTCTGTGCCCCTTTATCTCACTCTTGCAGCTTCCTGTTTTCTCCATTTGTCATGTTTATTCTCTGCCTCCTCCTTTCTCCCTTGTGTGTTTAGGTCGCACCTGGGCAGCGCATGTACTGCGCTCTGTAGCCTGCTGTATTCCGGTGTGGACTTGAAGCTCCGCCCACTCTCTGCCCAAATTTTACATTGGCTTGTGTCATTTTTCTTTGGAAACTGTGGCTTTTAATTGGTTAGTAGGCTTAGTAGTCCCTCCTTAGTACCGCCTTGTCTCATTTTGTATCCTCCCATCAGGACACCCCCTGTTATATGTGTTGTTACTCGTAGGCTTTAATTACAGCCTCTGAGCACTACTTGGTTAAATGGTTTTCTCCTGCCTGCTGTTGCAGGCAGAACACGTTCTCCCCCTACACTTCATATATATTTTTTTTCATTGCACAGCACGCCACGCTGATACAGCGTTGGCCGTGTCTTTAGTTTGCTGTTTAATACGCCTAACGCAGCCACATAGTTTTTTTTCTTACAATTTTTTACAAGTGCCCCATACCACGCTTTCACTTTAATGTCGGCCATACCTCTTTCTTTTGACGCGGCTCGTCTAAAGAAAGGCGCTTGGGTGCTATTAAAGTGAAACCGTGACATGGGGAGCTTTTACAAAAAAAGCATTTGTTTGTCAACTTGACAAACAGATTTTTTTGTAAAAGCGCCCCATACCGTGCTTTCACTTTAATGGCGGCCACACACTCCTTTCATTAGACAAGCCGGGCCTAACAAAATGGGCGCGGCTTCGATTAACTTGAAAGCGCAGCATGGGGTACTTTTACAAAATTAGCATTTGCATTGCAAAAGGTCTCACATTTGTGAGAGTTTTAGCCATAGGCATTGTCATTTACAATGCCAATAGCTCAACTCTCGTAAATGCGAAATCTATTGCATTGCAAATGCCAGCTGTAGTCCATGCAGGTAACAGTGGTGGGGTGGCGGGGCGGCGGGGCTGTGTAAGGGAAGATTTTGAGGGACGATGCCAAGGGAAAATTAGATAAATAATTATTTTTCCTCTGCCTCGTCCCTTAAAATCCTACCGCTGTTACCTGCACCAACCAAGGCTGGCAAATACTTGTTCTCTCTCTTGCTCTGGTTCAAAGTTTGTTAAGGAAAAATAAGTGGCGGTCCCCAAATATGGGAGTCAGTGGGCCCCAGCTAAAACCACCTGCACAAATTAGACACTGGTGTATGGTCAGATTGCCTCATACTTACCAGTGAACATATTTCTCTGCTGTGTGGTAATCAAGGTAGGGCTTTACCATTTTAAATAAAGTATTCCTCCTGTATGGTATAGCTGCACCTCAGTCTGTCTCTTCTAACTCTTTCTGATCTTTCCTTTGTTTCTCCACCATTTGATGCAGGTTATGTGCGTTTGTATGAGGGTCAATTGGCTTATCTATTGGATAACCAACTTGTCTTCTCTCGCTAAGATACAATTACTACTTTATGTTTGTCAGGAATCAGATTCTGTTCAAGTCCTATCCGTAAATACTTACAGACCATTAGTAGAAACATTAGGTATACAAACAGCATACATTTTCATGTCTGGGATGCTGGTACATGGAGAACATTCTGTATTTTTAACCATAGCAACAGGCGTAATTGAAGCAATTGCGTACAGAACGGTTTTGTATGACGTACAGTAGGAAGTCAAGTTCCATTTTAGAGACTGAAATAGAGAGAGTGTAAGTTGTTAGCTTATTAATATAAAATCCTGTGGTAGAATAATGTGCAAAACCATATGCTTTAGTCAAATGCTGATTAACTGTCAAGTATAGTAGATACTAAGTGTAAAACCTATTTTAAAGTTGTGCTGTTTTTTTAAAATACTTGTAATATTTGTTCTAGGGTAAGATACATTTTAACATTTTACGGTTGAGTAACTAAGATACAGAAATATACCTGTGATACTTCAGATTACAGTTGGAAACAAGATAATATGCAGCAACTAATACCTAGTTGTTTACTTATCTGACCTTTCATCTCAATGTTCTAAACAAAAAACACACTCCATGAAGTCCTTTTATGGATTCACACTCTGTTGATTCAATATGCTTATAATGCTTGTTCTAGGGTCATTTAAACTTGAACATTTTCCAACTGAGTAACATAGATAAAGGATATCCGAGTTGCTCCAGATTACAGTGAGAAGCAAAGTCATTTGTAGAATTTGATTTACAGTGATTTACAGACCCCATATCTCAATTTTCTAAACAATAAACCTACTCCCATGAAGTACTTTAATGTGTTCGCTCACTATGGGCCCTGGTCCCCCAAAAACAGTGCCTCGGATCCTTTTTAAACAAGCATTGGCAAAGCCAAAAGCTTAGACATTTGTACTCCATGCTGTTGGCTTTGACAATGCTATAATGTTTACTGGCACATAAGCGAGATAAAAGAATCTAGAAAATGGATGGTACATAAAAAATAAGCAAACCTTTTGTTGCATCCATTTTTCATAGACTTTTGACAGTGCTCTCTCCCCAGTGCTGTGTGGCTCTTTGCTGATAATAAAACAGTCCCTCGTGCATTGCAATGGAGGTAGAAGCACACAAACTGCCAAAAGAAAAAAATATGGGGCTAAAGTTGTCCTGTGGGCTCTTCCAAGATAATATTGCCAATGTCTCAAATCAATGTGTCGGGGGTTCCTGAGCAAAAGAAGCAAGTGGCTGAAGGAGGGTGACCCAGCGTCCCTTATATTATCTATTTAATGCACTATGTTTCCCATGAATGGCAAAAGCGCAGAACATATCAAACCTAACCATGAAAGGCCTGCATGACAATACTGCAAATGTCAATACACTCCACCACAAGTACTCACATTTTCTTGCCCTAGGCACGTCACTCCAAAGGCACTCGCTCAGTTCTTGAAAGACACAGTTTTCATTATCGTGGAGGACATCCCAGCTATTTTTTTACATAAATGAGGAAGAGATAAACACACTGGCCGGCCTGGGACAAACCCATGTTCAGAAACATGTGTCTGGGCAATGAACTCCTTACTAAAATCAGGAGCCTTCAAGGCAGGTGCGGAGCACAAACCTTCCTTCAGGGTGTCAGCAGCTTTTTGATCCTGCTCAGTCCAGATAACCCTGCTGCTGCTGGAAGGTGGGTTCTGTTAGTGGTGCCACAATGGTTCCATAACCTTTAACAGTCCTCATGTAGTACCCAGTCAAGCCAATACTTATTTTCTGAGTTTTAGAAGCTTCCCATGCCAAAATTGTCTAGAATTTGGGCAGGAGAGTTTGTACATGGCCTCCATCCACAGGGCACCTTCCAGCTGTTGAGAGAAATCTGGCTGAAAATTGTCATAAATTTTGAGAACGAGCAGTATCTACATATTTGCACGTCGGAGTTCCCATGAAAAGATTCACTAGAAGACACATTTGGGCTGGGATGGTACGTGGGACTGCTGTACACTTTCTCACGACTGCCTCTCTTGCCCCGAGTTCTGAAGTAGACCAAGCATCTGCACAAACAATGAGTCCACGGGTCTGGTGAAAAAAGGAGAAAATATGGGAAATTGAATGATAATACTCAACAGGACCACTATCTATATAGAGGGTCCTCTTAAAGAGGACCTAATCCCATCACCTACCGAAGTGGCATGCTTCATCATATGGGATCTCCTCTTAACCGCAACCTAGTGTGGTTAAGGAGCTACAACTCCTTGGAAATGCCAAAGGAGGAGCTCGCGGATGTTTTCAGATGTATAAGGAGGACTAAATCTCCTAAAGATCGATGAGGCTGCCCATAGTGTGGTGAATAATGTGTATTGCAGTGTCGATAGAGAGTCAATTTTAAATTCACTCTCTATCGACACTGCAATACACATTATTCACCACACTATGGGCAGCCTCAAGGAGTTGTAGCTCCTTAACCGCACTAGGTTGCGGTTAAGAGGAGATCCCATATGATGAAGCATGCCACTTCGGTGTGTGATGGGATTAGGTCCTCTTTAAGAGGACCCTCTATATAGACCCTCTATATAGATAGTGGTCCTGTTGAGTATTATCATTCAGTTTTCCATATTTTCTTCTTTTTTCACCAGACCCGTGGACTCATTGTTTGTGCAGATATAATAGGGGGACCTGTCCACGTTGGTCTGTTAAATTTCCCTCAGACCCTATACCTACCTGTTTTCGTGAGAAAGTAGACCAAGCATCACCAGCACAATTAATTCTAGTGGCTCTGGATTGGGCCATGAGAGTGTGGTACCTGGACCTTTTGGGACTGAGCATCTGCACTCTGATTTAGGCTCCTATTTCAAAAGGATCTCTTGTCACACCAGCAGATCAAAGTCCTTCACCCCTACCTGCACAATCTACATCTCCATGCATGGAGATTGAACAGCAGCAGTTAACTGCATTTGCCCTACCGTCTGAAGTGGTGGGTTTCATCCTTGCCATCAAGTGCCCTTCCACAAAGTCCAATTATGTTGGGCACTAACACATTTGTGGCCTGGTCTGAAGTTTACAAGGCATACCCCTTCTTATAAGCCAAATTGTTGAACCGTTTATTATTTTTTTTGTCGTTAGCCCCTCTAGGGCTTGTAGTGGGCACTATCAAATATTATTCATCTGATAGAGATATCTAGCCACAGATTCCTTATCTTAGAATGCTCCCCAGGCGCCAGACTGGATCCGGACATTTTGTTCAGCACTGTCTGGTGGCTCCGATGGTGGTGCCGATACCTCGACACCGATCGACGCTCCCACCGATGTCGAGGCATCACCTTCTCGGGCTCTCGGCATCGACCGTCTTTGGTTGCGGCGTCACATTTGGCACCGATGGAGCTGATCATCTCAAACTCCCTTCCTCTGGTTTTTCCTTCTGAGGACCATGGAAGTTGCGATACTAAGAAAGGTGTAGTGTGTCCCTCTTCCATTTCGGACACGGTTCTACCCCTATGCAGTCTAGCTGGTTACTTAACTTGGGTGATGCCAGTGGCTTAGAATCTTCTCCAGCCTCCAGTCTCCTCCTGGTTTGGCAAGTTCAGCTCTGGTGGGCATGCTCAATTGAGTTTCAGCTGTACTGGATTTACGACTTCCTTCTGTGGCATTGTCAACAGACTCTTTACTTGGCATTCTGCATACCTGACCAGCCTTAACGTAGAGCCTATCCTTCCTTATAGTGACTTTCTTTTCAGTATCCTGTTGGGTGCTGGGGCTAAAAAGAAACAGGGCTCTCTGTGGATCGCTCTATTTCTCACAGGCATCAACAGGCCCTGGAGTATCCCTCCTGTCTCCTTAGACATCCATCTAATCATAGCTTTATGGCACAGGCTGCTTTAGCCACCTAAAAGTTGATTGTATCCCTCTTGTCCCTCCGGAAAGAGAGGCTAGGAAATTTGACGCTTGTGGTAGACGTATTTTCTCTTTTTCTAGCTCTGCCCTTCAATCTCTGAACGCTTCTTGTGTCCTCGCCCGCCTCTCCCTCGCCTTGTGGAACTTAGGGGAACGCCTCTTGCACTCCCTTCCGGAGGTAGCCTGGAATGCTCTTGTACCATTGGTACGAGATAAGCAGCAAACTGCCACACTATGGCTACCACCGATTCTGTTGGTCGGGCTTTGGTCTGTTCCATAGCTCTGCGTTGGCATGCATGGTTGCATACTTCCAGGTTTTCATAGAATGTGTAAACTAGCTGTGCAAAGCGGTGTAGGGTGAGAAATAAGGTAGTACATTGGATATGCTGACATGCCTTTTGCATTGACATGTCTTTTGATGGCGCCTCCCTTTTTGGAGCGCATGCTGACTCGGCTTTACACCGGTTCAGAAATAGTCATGGTGGTACAGAGTCTTGACTCTGTTGTTGTACTAGGTTTGTTGGGGACAATTTGTTTCAGCTTGTGTAGGCTCTTATCAGCCTTCATAGGGCGGAATACTTCTCTCCTATCCATGGTTACAACCGGTGTGGTCTTTCTACTTGCTGTAGGTGCTTCTCTTATGATTTATGTTGTCAGTGACAGGTTTAGTTTCCAGCCATCTGGAACATATCTTACTTTGAGGTCTTGTGGGAGCCGGTTCTTGCAGCTTCTTTTTGCCACTTGATTTTTCCTTACAGAGTACTTACTCTATGGCAGGTATTCTGTTTATGTTGTGCGGATGTACTATAGCCTTGTTCCCTGTCCTTCAGGGACCTTATTTGGTATGCCTTAGGGGCATTTTTTGAGCTACCTATGCATTTAGTATCCCTTATAGGGACTTCAACTTTTCTCTGCTCCTTATGTCCATATGGGTGATAATGGTACCACAGGCAGGTAGACACTTTGGCCTGGGTAACTTTTGTTCCGGTCTACAACCCTCTTCGGTGTTGACTTTCCCTCTGTTCTTTTTTACTTTATGGGACACACAGTTTTCCTCCTACTCACCTTTGTGTTCCTAATGGTTCGGGCCTGGGATCCATCTTATCCTTATGGTGTATTCGTTTTCCCAAATGCCCTTGTGGTATTGGCATTTTTATGGCCGTATTAGTTCGAATTGCGCCTGGGTGCTACTCTCTTGTGTAAGACCTTTTTCTACTTTATCATGCTCATAATGCTGTTTATCTTCAGCAATCTGGTATTCCTGTATCTGTTTTTACCCTTTAGGTGTTCTTGCCTGCCTAATTGGGCTACAGCCAATTCTGTTGCTTCCTGCAGGGATCATTTTTATGCTTATCTGCTATTGCACCTGTGGGGTAGCTGTTGCGTCTGCCATTCTTTTCAGTTATATTCCCCTGACACCAGTTCCCTTGATTGCTTCGATTCATGCCTGGTATCCTTATTTCATAGTAGGCTAGATTTCCCTTTCTTTCCTGTATCTTTCCTCACTCCACTCCTGCCTGCGTGGTGTTCTTTTTCTACGGTAGAGGTTCCGTTTACTCCCCTTACTTTTTCTTTGGGCATATCCTATCTTCTCTCAAAGTTCTATGGAGAGGTGGTCTGGTTTCTTACCTGTTTCTCATGCTTCCATGTGTTGGACTATGTGCGATTGCCAAAATCAACTACCTGTTGCCCTTAGTTTCCGCCAGTCCTTTGTTTCACCCTGGTGGTCTTCTTCTTCTTCTTTTTCTTCTTCTCCTTCCTGGTAGCTTTCCACATGCTGTTTATTCTGTGCTCAACCTGTTACCGCCTGCTGGCATCCATCCTCAGTCGGTGGCGTAGGTTCTTGGATGGTTGCGCTTGTTTGGTGTAGTGGGCGATGCCTTCCACTTCCTACTTTTGTATTGCTGTTTTCCAGCTTGTCTTTCTGCCTCTACCTCTGTTACTGTCTTAACTTCTGCTTTTAAAACAGTGGGTTGTATCATCTCTGTCCTTCCTTGGTTACCCCTGTTCTTGAGTGTCCTTCGTTCCCCCTTTTGTCCTCCCGCTCACTAGCGGATGATGTAGGTTACCTTCGGAGGACAGGATATACTTTTGCTGTACCCTGTATAACTTGTGTGTCTACAGGAATATCTATGTTTTTTATAGGCATACTTCTCCTTATATACAATTATTTTGGATGTATATGTCTCTGCATGTATATACCTATCTCTTGAATAGATCGCTTGTAGATTTTTTTACTTCAGGTATATATTTATGTGTATTTTGCACATAGACTTGTCTGGCCTTCTATATGGTGTATGTCACTACATTTTACCTGCGCCCTTCTTGGTGAACTAGTTCAACCTTCTTGGTTGTACTTGTCTGTTTCCTTCCTTCTCTTCAATAAGCATCCCCATTACACATTCTGGAGGATGCCTTATATATGAATCCAGGTTCTCACTATAAGAGCAGTTTCTTACCGTTCTTGTTGTTTTTCTAGCCATTCTCTTCAGCATTCATTGCTCTCTCTTCTCTTTCTCCATCATTCTATGATTGGAGGTTGCCTTTTTTCGAACTTGTTTCTCAGGATACTTACCTCGACGATCGTGGGTGCTCTTTTTCGTTCTCTGTGTTCGCTGCAGCTGAGCACGCTATGTATGCTCCTTCCGATTAGTTTTGAGCCTGGACTCTATGGACTATTGTCCTTGGTCCTTTGCATCTCCCAATCTTAGGTTGCATCCCTTTTGGGGTTGTTTCTTTTACTGATTCTATACCGTGTTTCTCACGGTTTTATAGCTTTATACTCCCTACAGGCTTCCCATAGTCCCTCCTAGAGATCAGTCCTTTCGGTGAGCATCTTGCTTCACCTGTCAATTTTTGGATAATCTGGTCCCTTCTGTCTTTTGACTGACTTCTCTTACTGGTTCTCTTTTCTGAGGTCAGTTTTCAGCCCCTCCTCCGGGGATGGTGTTACTTGGGTATCTTATTCTAAAATAAGGAATCTGTAGCTAACTGTCTGTATCAGATGAACATGTTACTTACCTTTGGTAACGCCCTATCTAGTAGAGACAGGATCTAGCCGCAGATTCCTTATCGACCCACCCATCTTCCCCGCTCTGCGAACTGATGGTCCTTATGTCTCCAAGATCTCTTCTTTGCATACTACTACACTTCTTTTCCATTGACACACTGTTTCCAGAAACTGTTTCTTTAAGTGGCTCTGTGTTGTTGGCGCACAAAGTCACAGAAGAAACTGACATCAGCGCATCAGGGGAGGGCTCATATGGACTCCGTTTATGGCACATTCAGGAGACAACGTCACTACGGAATCGCTCAATGCCCTCTACCGACGCATAGAGGTACTGCTGAAAAAAATTCTGGATCCAGTCTGGAGCCTAGGGAGGATTCTAAGATAGGGAATCTGCCGCTAGATCTTGTCTCTACCAGATAAGGCATTACAGAAGGTAAGAAACTTGTTTGTCAGCCCTTTTGGCCTTTTTGTGTTTTCTGGACCATCGTCCTTGTGTAAACCTTTTTTGTGATGCGGTTTATAAAGCTTTCATACACATGTTCCTTCCCATACTGTTTGTTATGTCAATGTAGGACTCTACCTTATATGGACGTTTCAAATGTGTCCACCCTTCAAGTCAATGCATAGTTGCTTTTGGTTTCTTCTAACTCAAATGGCTGTCTTCCTCATAGTGATCACCTAAGCTTATTGTGTTTGTGAACTTCAGGCACTGTTGGTGCAACTGCCATACTCCACCTTTTTTCCAGACACACTGATGCTAAGCACCCGGCGGCCTTCTTACCTAAAGTCGTGGCCCCATTCCATATTGCACAATCCATCACCTTACTAGCATTCTTTTCTCCTCCTCACCCCACCAAAGAGGATGAGAGGCCTCATCTGTTGTGCCTCAAAGTGCTTTAAGCTGTTATATTGATCATACCAAGGATCATTGGGTGAGGATCAGCTTTTTGTGGGGTTCCCCGGCGTGAAGAAAGGAAAAGCTGTATAGGAGAGGACTTTGTCTAGGTGCCTACTTCTCTGCATTAAGATCTGCTGCTCACTGGCCAAAAAGCAGCCTCTGGAAGGTCCAAGAGCATATTCCACAAGGATACTGCTACCACTGCATTGGCATGCGAAGTGCCTGCCCTTGATATCCGCAAGGCTGAATAAGTGCACACATTTGCAAAACACTACTGCCTTGAGAGCCAGGCCCAACGGAAGTGAACGGTTCCCATTCAGTCCTTCAGGACTTTTCAGCCTAAGTCCACTCTACACACCCTCCACCTTTGGGAAGTACTGCTTTGGTATCTATTCTAAATGTGAGGAATCTGGAGTTAGAAGTATCCTTTAGAAGAACAAGCTACTTACCTTTGGCAATGTTCCTTCTGATGAATATCCTAATTGCAGATCCCTCACCGTCCTCCCACCACCCCGTTCTGTGAAGGGCCTCTATTAACATATAAAAAGATCCCAAGTTAGAAATCTGCACTCTCATACTGACAATTGTTAAATGCTCTGCTTCTGAGGGCGGGGGAAGAGCCAAGCAAGAAACTGACGTCAGTGCACAGGGGTGACACTCATTTTTAGGTCTCGCTGAGCCAGCGTGCATGCGCTGCTCGGAGAGCATTTAGTATACGGGTTTTGAAAGTGCTGCCCACATGATTTTGCAGGCGTAAAGCTTGAGAGCACGAGAGCGTGCAGGTGCACAGCTGTTATCTGGGTTTTTCTAATGGCTCCATTGCTCGCACTCCCCCCTCCCTTCTCTCCCTCCCTTCTCGTCAGCTTTAATCAGGCTCCTTTGTTTGCATTACCCCCTCCCTTCTCGTCATTTTTATTGAGGCTCCTCTGCTTGCACTTCCCCCTCCCTTATCCCCCCCGCCCTTCTCGTCACCTCTGCTTGCATTAACGCTGCGCGCGCACCACTCGTTTCTCCTGTGCCCTTTCTGTCTGTGCCTCTCCATGTAACTTACTCTTTCTCTCTTCCGTTGTCACCCACACTGTCTCTTAACCTCTCTCCCGCACCGTTCTCATTGTCCTACTCACGCTAGCCTCTATTGCTCTCAAACCACTAATGTGACTGCTGAGCATCAGCGAGACATGTCGGATTCCCACCAACAATGTCAAGGTAACACACAAACTGCGTTTACGTCACATCATTATCAGAAGTTTTTCTTGGAATCATCCGAGTTGCAGGTGGGTGGTTGCTCTCTGGTGATTACAAGTTGAAACTTTTCGACTCAATTGTACACAGAGCGCTCATGATTCCCAGGTCCATGTGCGAGTAGCCCTTTCAGTCCAAGTTTCAGCCCATCTGGGTTTTTCTAATGGCTCCTTTGCTCGCACTCCCCCCTCCCTTCTCCCCCTCCCTTCTCGTCAGCTTTAATCAGGCTCCTTTGTTTGCATTACCCCCTCCCTTCTCGTCAGCTTTATTGAGGCTCCTCTGCTTGCACTTCCCCCTCCCTTATCCCCCCGCCCTTCTCGTCACCTCTGCTTGCATTAACGCCGCGCGCGAACCACTTGTTTCTTCTGTGCCCTTTCTGTCTGTGCCTCTCCCTGTATCTTACTCTTTCTCTCTTCCATTGTCACCCATACTGTCTCTTAACCTCTCTCTATCTCTCCAGCACCGCTCTCATTGACCTACTCACACTAGTCTCTATTTCTCTCAAACCACTAATGTGACTGCTGAGCATCAGCAAGACATGTCGGATTCCCACCAACAATGTCAAGGTAACACACAAACTGAGTTTACGTCACATCATTATCAGAAGTTTTTTTTGGAATCATCCGAGTTGCAGGTGGGTGGTTGATCTCTGGTGATTAAAAGTTTAAACCTTTCGACTCAATTGTACACAGAGCGCTCATGATTCCCAGGTCCGTGCGCGAGTAGCCCTTTCAGTGCAAGTTTCAGCTTTGCACTCTGGAGCTTGTAATCCTGATTTTATAAAGTGCTAATCAGGACTACAAGTCCCAGAATGCAAAGCTATAAAAATAGAATGGATGGGTTACTTACGCATTAACTTAGGAAATGTGATATCTGGAGCTCCGCCTTCACCGTCTATTCCCGTTGCTTGCCATAGCGCCTAGGTTGGTTTGAAACGCTACACAAAAGGCTGTCCCAAAATAAAAATACCAGTTGTCAAAATGTATCTCGCCGTCCATTTTACGATTGGCGCTCTCAAAACACAGACATACCCCAAGTGTTAGTAAGCCTCCTTCCCTAGTGGAAAGGTCACGCTATGCAGATAGGCAGAAACATGGCAAGTTTGAAAACTGTACTGTGTGGCATGCAATTAATCTCCATTCATGCCCTGCTGTACCTGTCAGAAAACAAAGCGTCGTCAGAGAGAGATCTGCGGCCTTCCACTTAGAGCAGTAAGCTAACAAGAGTATGATCTGAGCTAAAGGAAGATGGCTGGCTCAGAAATGAGCTGTCTTTAGAGGTGTCCGCGTCAAAGAGGTGGAGAAAGAGAGCGGCTCCTCAGAAGGTTCTAGGGCTGTTATTTGCAGTGCCGCGATGACGGGGCAGGGTTCCAACGCAGCTGGAATGCGTCAGAGGACTGATGCGAAGGGGGAGAAGTTCTACAGGGAGCTCGCCACAGGCATTGCCATCAACAGTGCAGCAGGTGCAGTGGCACCGGGGCCTAAGGGTGTGAGGGGCCACTACACTCAGTGGCGGCTAGCTTCTATAACAAGCATTGGCTTAGCCAACAGGTCTTGCCTTTGGGACCTTATAAGTGTTTAGTTATCCAGCACAATATCCTTGTTGCAACAACATCAACTATTGCATGGCTAAACACTTATAAGGTCCCCAAAAGCGAGACCTATTGGCTATGACAATGCTTGTTGGCTGATGTCAGCGTACTTTAGAATTGCTGAAAGCTTCCAGGGCTCAGTCGAGCGAATATTCTAAAGATGAGAAATCTGTGGCTCTATGGAACACTCACCAGAAAGAGCGTTACCTAAGACATAGATAACTAAGGGGCATATTATCAAGCCAGGCGATAAAACTATCGCCGCTTTAGCGGCAGAAAACTGCCGCTAAAACGGCGATAATGGGCTTGATAATATGCTCTATGGAATTCCAATTGAAGCCCATGTTATATGTCCTTCACATCTAACCTGAGCTTCAATTGCAATTCCACAGAGCATATTATCAAGCCCATTATCGCCGTTTTAGCGGCAGTTTTCTGCCGCTAAAACGGCGATAGTTTTATCGCCTGGCTTGATAATATGCCCCCAACTTGGTCTAGTACATGCTGACGCTGCATCTGGGAGCAGGTTTTTCAAGACGTGATGCATGCTTCCGTGTATTATACAAATGTTACTGCTCGCCTCCTGACTTTGACTACTACTGCTCTCCAAAATGTCTAACTTTAGCTTCATAAGAAATTAATGTAGATGTCCGTAGGTTTATCTTTTTTATATAGATTTCCCCCTTCAAACTGCAGAGTAATTTATGCATTTCCGTCTGCTGACCTCTTCCTCGGTGTAGCAGTGGCATTTCACTCAGTCCTCAGAGGGCAGTAAAACTGTCTATATAAGGTGTAACACAGGCCTCTCCTGCCCCTGCGGGGCTGGCCCTGGGGGTCACTCCTCATTCATGCCGCTCCCCCCAAAGCAATGTAAAGCCTGTGTGTGAATATACGCGATTCGCGGTGTTTCAGTGGCATATTCGGTCCTTTTTGCTGGGAGGCGCCACCATCTTGCGTTGCGCCACTGCTGCTGCCCTCGTCCTTCCCCGAACACTTTGAACTGCGAGGGCTGTGCTCTCCAGGCCTGTGCCTCGCATTCCATGGGACTTAGCCTGGCACTTGTCGAGGAGCCCAAGTTTTATTTAGAAACATGACCTGCGTCGAGGCTCGCGTAACAAGATACGTATGATATGCGCGGGGCAGCGTGTCACAAGCCCACTTGTGCTGTTGTCACACTGCTGTGAGCACGAGGGAAAACCTGCATGCGACTTTAATATTCGGAAGTTTTGCTTCCAAGAATCTTATTTTTGATGTTCAAGCCCTTGATGGCCATGGTGGTCGCGGCTGCAGCGTCAGATTTCGGTGCGGACAGCGTGTCCGACGACGGCAGCGTGGATTCCGACGACCTCCCGGACTGCAACTGCGATGTTTCGAGGCAAGCACTTTTTTCTTTACTTTCTTTCGCTTTTGGTGTTGTTGCAGCATTTATTGCGTGCTATGGTATTGGACTTAATTATGCAACATTCGAATGTGTGTGCTGCTGAGTTCGCCTGTGGTATTTTCCTGGAGTGTGGTAAGCCGATACCCCGCCCTTCCATTCACTGCGTAAACATCGGTGTTTTTTCGAAATACTTGTGTGTTGAAATTGTGTGTAAACCTGCTCTTGCTTTTATAAAAGCACTACAAATGCGAGGAACTCCGCTGAAAATGAATGTTCGTTCAATAAACAGGCACGTTGTCCGCTAAAATACCCACTGTCTGACAAGCTGTAATTGTTTTTAAAATCAAGTTAAGCAGAGGGGATGAGATGAGTGCAGCAAAGCGCTGCGAAAATACTGAAATAAAAAATGTGAATGAAATGTCCAATGTCGTTTTATTTAGCTCTTAGCCAAAGTATGCTGGACGTTTGTGAAGGCAGGAGAAACCAAGGCCATTTAAAGTAAAAAAAAAAAAAAGATAGATGGTAACGAAGCGGGTGTGGGGTGCATATAAGTACACACAAAACAGTGAGCACGGTAGACATTGGTTGCAAAAGCAACCTTATAAGTAACAGAAAAAAGTAATAGGCGCCCTCTAGCACCCGTAGAAAATGGGACATGGTTAAATCCAGTGCTTTAAATGGGCCCCCACCGTGTGTGGCAGCCCGGGAGGAGACAGCTTCCCGGCGCACACACAGCCGCACCCGAGCACTTCACAGGTCTTTAAAAGACCATTTGCATATTAATGAGGCCTCGCTGTTGTTTCACCCCTTCTAAGAGCCCCTGCAGCTCCACTCTGCCCATGGCTTAAAAGATTCAGCCCCCCCGAATTTTTTTCTTAGCCCCCCCCCCCCCCCGAAATTTGGCTCTAGTTGCGCCTCTGCAGAGTACCTGCACTTCTGTTTTTCCATTTCAACCACTCATTAAATCAGCGTTTTCGGCGGGGGGGGAGGGGGGTGGGTATGTTTTAACAATGTTTGCATAGCATCGATTAAGAAGCCTGCACTCGAGAAGGGAAAGTGATGCTTGTTTGTTTTTCCTGTCGTCGTTACACGTGGGTGTCACACAACGTGGTGTTTGAGCTCACAGTGTTCAGGGGCCGAAGGAGATCTTACCCATTCAATGGAAAGCACCCCCCCCACCCCAGCGCTGTTGTGCCACGAGTGGTTGTGAACAGTTGTTTAGTAACAAGCTTCGCAGATGAGGTTTCAAAGTCGGCTGTAAAACTTTATTGTTTCGGACTAACAGTTACCTTAACCCCTTTCCATGACGTCCCACTGTCCCCAAGACAGTCTATGGATTCAGTGGTGTAACAAAGCTATAATAAATCACAGTGAGGAATGCTGACAATATCTATTCTTTATATTTACTGCAGGATTTATTATTTGAGTGATAGTCACCCCAAAGCTTTTCCCGAAGTGGGCAGCGGAAATGGAAGACAGAGCCAGGGCATTTTTCCTGCTATAGAAATATGCTGCGAACGATTCAGAATTTGTAAAGTTATTGTTGAAAATACCTCTGCAGCGTTTGATCAGAAGAGAACTACAGAATGGGAAGAGGCATTTTCAAAGGAAGGAGGCAGCGTTTCTGGTTCCTCATATGATTTTATTAGATTGGTGCATTGTTTGGCCTTTGTTTCGGTGTGGCAGAGAAAAAAGGCTGCACCAGAAAGTACGCAGTTTATTTGTTTCACAAAATTATGTGAACGGTGTATTTAGGGGCATCTCAGAATTGAGCAGTGTATGTAGAATTTTACTGTACACTTTTTCCTGATATACTGTTGAGACCCCCACCCCCTAGTTCATTAGAGCGATGTTCTTCTGCCTGATGTGCGTCACGTTTCTGTGGTGCATGCTCACAAGAGTGGCAAGGCAGATATCTTAGGAAGGTTTCTCCATTCCCTTGTTTCACTCGCTATCTCCTTTCTGGGCCAGCCATTGAAAGCTTGTCCACAAGGTATGTATTTATTTGGGTTTTAATATAAAAAAAGTAATATAATAGTGGTGGCCACGGACTAGCTGGCTGATGGGTCAATGTGTAGATCAGAGCATCATGGAAAATAGCATGCTCAAAAGTATCATCTGAGGAGCTGCTGTGTGAAGTAAACGGAGTAGTAGAGGAGGATGAGGATTTCCAACTTGAATGTGCAAAAGGGAAGTTCATTTGTTTATCTCTGTGGAACAAATAGAAGAGTAAAGGAATTCTTACTACATTGCCTCCTCTGCCAGGTATTTCATAAGTCTTTTTGCCGTGGCAGTATTAGAGGTGGGTAAAGGCTGGTCTTCCACTTAATCAAGAAGTACTATAATTGAGATTGTGCGTAGCCATTCAAGGTTTCTTTTGCAAAATATTCCTCTCAAAGGCTTGGGAAGTGGGTGTTTTGATCTCGGCTTGAGAAGCAGATCTTGGGCAACACCATTAAACAAACAGCCTGCCGCTGCCTTCCAAAGTCTTTAACTTTCTTCTGTGGAGATAGCCACTACTGCAGGGACATAGGCGCTGAGGTATATATTCACTCAGGATCGCTATGCATGTATCATCAGAGAGGACTTTGGAGCAGGAATTCCCATTGCAAAGGATTGGTTGTTGCAGGATCATGACTGACATTGAGATGGAGACATTTAAACAAAATCATCAGCCTTTTCCTTCTGGTGACTTCAGGGCCCTTCAAAGCAACATTAGATTTGGTGGGCATTCTTTTCAGTTCCACATCATGATTCATCAACTGTCCCCGCAACTGCTTTTCAAAATATCTTCCCTATGAGCGGTCCTACTGGTTGGTCTTTTGTGGTCCGCAAACATCCACAAAGGCCCTCATTTTCAGCTGGCTTGTCTGTATCTTTGACTTCCTGGACATTCAGCTTCTTGTTGCCCTTATAAGGATCATCATTGAGCGGTTTAAGATTGTGAACTGGTGTACTTTTGTTGCAGTACTTTCTGGAGAATGAGTCTTAAGAGTCATTTACTCAGATCCTGTTGATTGTCGAAGCACACTTCAGGACACACATAAATCTAGTTATTGTAGATGTGAGATAAGTCTAACTCTAAGTAACTTCAACCAGTCTATAAGAAATGTCAGCAAGCCCTAACTCACAAATGGTTCTTCTTTAGAGGCATATGCTAATGTGTTTTGCATTTTTCTTTTTTTAGTACCTTGGCCATGTTGCCGCACTTCTTCTGCATATTACCCATCCTCGCTCCAGCTGAGTTACAAGCTCTTTGGATTTTTATATGCTGGTCCCATCCATTCATCCTTTGCTCAGACTTCATTAGTGACTAATACCAGCTGTCCTCATTTGCGGTGCGCTCCTGAGTCAGCTTCCTCTTAGGTCGTACTGACGATTGCCAGGATACAAGGCTAGGATGCCATTCTAAGGTCTAAAGTATGTGAACAACAATGGTGCCAGGAAAAGTAACTATTTCACATTAAAGACAATCAATACAGTGAATACAAATACATGAATCACAAAATAAATATTGCAAACAAATATATAAGGTGCCCACACAAGAATTCGTGGTTTTTACATTTTTTTTGTAAATAAGTTTTACAAAAAAAAACACAACAGAGACTGTAAAATACATGAATACTTATTGCTCAATATATTACACAAACCAAAAACTTTTTGGACATTAAAAAATGTTTCACAAAACAAAGAAAGATGGCAATAGGGTTACAGTGTCATCCAATAATCCTTAAATAAAAATGGAAAAAATTGAATAAAAATGTGGGTATGAATCCCTTCCTAAATGCCAGTAAAGTGTTGATGGTGTTTCGACCCCAACAGTGAAAGGGTAATCATCAAGACAGAGACTAGTTTTGTGTGTTAGAAGCCAAATCATGTCCAGACCATCATTCACAATTAGGGACTAGGTGATTATATCCAAAATCAGTATTTCCAGAAAAAAATTGTGAGCAAAATCACGCGGCTTTGGCGGGATAGTCACAATCAAATCTAAGTAAATACGTCTGCAGGAAGCAACAGTGTCCTGTCCCGTGTGTTCATCAAGCGTGAACCTCACTGAATGAACCCTCAACGATCCAAGGCAGACTTGGGGGGGGGGGGGAGAAGGGGGGTGGAGTGGTCAAGGATGGAGAGGCATTAGTTTGATAAACATAAGGGTGTCTAAAGGTACTTCCTGACCTATATCTGTGCATCAGCTCCATTGCAGCAGGACATCTGTTCTCATGGCATGCCTAAAGGTAGACTGGCGAGTCTTCCTCACTTCACTCCAGAGTATTGCTTTTTGGTCGTAGGGCCTGGGGAACTGGGGTGGTGTCTTTGCCGTTAGCAACTATGTGGGTCTTTTGTGATGCGAGTACCACTTCTGCCTGTTCCTTCTTTTTCAATAAAGTTTAGTGTAGATTGAAAGCAGGTGTCAATTGTGGCCCACAAAGATTTGGATTCCTGCTTTCTATTTTTCTGCATGGTAGCATGTTTGAGAATTTTAGGTGTCTGACTGCACAGTCGTAGATGGTCTGAGTATTGTACTAGGATGCATCCCGTATCTTTATATTGTTGCAAGTATTGATGACTCCCTGCTCAGTCTGTTTAATGTGGGTCTAACTTGTTTATTTAAGATTTAGCCCAATACATCTGTCTGTTCCTTGCATACTAGGGTGCAAAACGTGCAGTTTAAAAATAAAATAGGGTATCATGTTTAATGATTGACAGTGTCATGAATTTACAAATGACATTTTTTTTGTGTCCATGTTGAGCTAAGAAAAAATCTGTTTGTTACAGGACTGATATAAATATATTTGTTTTGCGTGAGCAATGGGTTTACAAACAAACTGGCTTAGATAAGCGAATGTGATCTGACATTCCCCTTTACAGATGGACGCCTTGCTGCTTTTGTTTCCGCCCGTTTGGAATCGCCTGTTGCCAGCCTACTTCTTGCGGAACCCGCTCCGCGGGTCCCGCTGCGTGAGGAGTGTTGACCGCAGCGCCTTGAAGGGGACACCGAGGGAAGTACTCGCACGGGGCTGCGAGCGAGTGCGTGAGCTCCTTGGGACTGCATTTCCCAGGAGCACCCGCCAGCCCTGATCAGCTACACCTGGGCCGCTCTCCCCGACCCCTCCTACCCCTTCCACCTATTGTGTTCAGACTCCTTATTAAGCCACAAGTACTCCCGCAGCGCGGGAGAAGCCCGGGACAAGGGCGGGACCGTCTGTGGCCGTCCGGGGCCGAAGGAGGCCGGGCTGGGCCACCCCCCTTACCAGTGACATACAGTATCACCTCCAGTAAGTGGCTTAGGAAAGTTGGATTTGTTTAGTGTTTAACATGGCAACGTCTACATCAACAAACTCTGTAAATAGCCATCAAATAACTCCTCTTGTAGAGTCTGGTCCACTGGCAATTGGCCCCCTAGATAAATTTTTCTTTAATCGTTCACTGGTAATAGACAAAGAGTTGACCTTGGCAGAGAAGCGCGCAGAGCGTAGGCTGTCAATCGAAATACTTAAGAATTCAACGGATAAGTTTTCAAATCTAGCTTACCCCACCCTGGTAACTCCTCTGTCATCAGTGAACTTGCCAGTTGTAAACGACCATTTTGAGGTCCTGGCCCAAAAACCAAACAAGGATGTTGTGATAGAACTAAATAATCCTTGTGGCGGCAAAATCCTACCAGCACCGCTCACTGATTCTGGCGCCCAGGTTACATTGGCCCAACCCAAAATCGGGTCCAAACGGAAACGACCAGCATCTGTAAGAAAATGTAAAAGGGTGGTCAAACCCCCTCAAAAACTCAGGAAGTTACATAAACTCGTGAACACAGGAGAGGTAGCTACTAACGAAACTCAAAGCACAGAAAGTGTTACACCTACTAATCTTGTCTCCTTGAACAGCCAGGACGGAGATGACAATCCTTGTACCGACTCCACTGTACCATGTAAAGATAAGGAGCAATCACTTGTAACTGTTCTCCCTGAACTGGAAAAATTGTTTAGATCACTACTCACCCCCATTGAGGATAGAATTGCAAAGCTTGTAGATAGGCTAAACCATTTTGAACAGACTACCTTAGACAATTTTTATTCCACAAAATCACTGATTAAAGCGAATAGGGTGGAAGTAAGCATAAACTCTCAGGTCCTAAACAACCCTGTTATTCAGGATAAGGGAAGAAATCCCCGAAATAGCTCTCCTTTACCTCCCAAACTGAGCAAACCTACAGTTAAAGCCATTACAAAATCCTCAGACAGAACAGAGAGAGCAAACGTTGGCCCTGATTTACCTCAGTCGACCATAATACACCCTACACAGCCCACAATCCCCCCGACACAAAATCCACCAATCGCAACGAGTGCTGAGGCTACAGTGCGTCATCAAGCGGGAATAGTACCAACAAACGCAAACGTAACTAATAGTACGCAGAAAGCTCAGAATATTCCGGTGGGAGGGAATAGGGCTAACACAGGTTTGTTGGTAGGTAAAACTTCAGTACCGTCCCAAATAAATAACAAACAACAGGCGCTGAAGCCTGTCCCCCAATATGTCCCCCAAGTTCCCAAATCTATCCCACCGCCCGTGGCAAAACAACCCTACAGAAAACCACCAATTAATCTCACCCCAGACTCCTTTCCCTATGTAGCAGTTCTTATAAACGTCCCACCATTACCCCCAGGACAGAGAGAAACTTTCCAGATGCTCAAAAATAAGATCATGCACTGGCTAAAGGAAAACCGTCCTCTGCCTGGTGACATCGACGGGCTAATCATAGGGGTAAGGAGAATAGATTGGATGGGATATACATCGAAAACCTTGGGTGGGAATTGCATAGTGGTCAATTTCCAAGACCCAAGGGTGGCGGGATGGATAACAAGGCAGGGATGGGGAACAAATAAGGGAGGTATCGGAATTGTAGACCTTACCTTTTTTTACCCCCGACCGACTAGTGTAACGACTAGTTTACTCAATGAACCCCTTATTCCCCCTACTGTATCATGGCCAGTCAATCCCTTACCACCTCCTCCTGTAGGTCATAATCATACCACTTACACATATTACAACCCTCATGTAGGATGGCAGGAGCCGGGATGGGGATATTGACAAACCAGTACTGACAGTTTAGGAGGGAACACTAACGAGCCAGAAGGGCAATGTGATGTTCATGGTAATACAACTGTTACAAACTTATTGGTCAATTACATCGAGACGGGGGGTTTGGTCGAAGAAGGTGGTTTTAGACTGGGAACCCTAAATACAAACGCCAAGATAACATACCCAGCCAATACGACAGTGGATCCGACAGATGACCAAGAAAGGCAGACTAATTCTACTGAAAGCCCTATGTTAGCCCAAGTATTTCTATTGACTAACACCCGAGATGGGCTAGATGCTAGCATTGGTACGCTTTTATCTTGGAATGTCGCTGGGCTGGCAAGTAAATTGGATTCCCAATCCTGGGTGGATTTTATAAGTGGGTATGACATCTGTTGTTTCCAAGAAACCTGGGCTTGTGATCCCCTTTTCTGTCTTGGTTATTTGAACTATTGTATACCAGCGTCAAAAGGGGGGAAGAGGGCGGCCCAAGGGAGGCTTAACTGTTTGGGTTAGACAGGACCTGCAGGTCAACATCAAAATGTTGGACCTGGGAAATTGTGATTTGCAATTATTAAGAATCTCCGTAGCAAAGGGTCAACTAATAGATTTGTACAATGTCTACGTGA
This sequence comes from Triturus cristatus, assembly GCF_964204655.1. Taxonomy (NCBI): domain Eukaryota; kingdom Metazoa; phylum Chordata; class Amphibia; order Caudata; family Salamandridae; genus Triturus; species Triturus cristatus. The sequence continues at coordinate 1,005,216,000 of NC_140589.1, forward strand.
GAGGTAGCAACGTAACCAATTTACCCACCATTGAGCTGTTGTCTACTGCCATTGAGACCAAGTCCCAGGAAAGTGTAACGATAATTGTAGGGGACCTCAACAGGACTTTTGAACCTCTGGACTGTACAAATGACCTCTTGGAGAGCGAAGAGGACAATCTCTGGGGAGTACCACCTCTATGCCTAAAACCTGTAAGGAGATGGACAAAAGAGATCTTATCACTGAATGGAATTTGTATGGAACATGGCTTAAGAGCACTGAACGGGAGGACACCTGGGGACAAGGAGGGCAGCTACACTTTTGACAATGGCATCAACAGGAGCCGAATCGATTACATTTTGTGCAGTCTCCAACTGTGGAAAGGGGTTGTTGACATGACAGTTAGGCCCCGGGTTGAAAGTGACCACAACCCCCTCTGTGTGTCTCATAGGTGGTGGAATACTGGTGCGGGCAACCCTCTAGTGATATACGATGAAACCCCTGTTATGAGTAATGATGAACGCAGGTTAAAATGGCCCAAGGTACTGGCAAACGAGGCCACTATGACTTACATCAATAATGCTGTTGATTGTGCAATTTCCGCGATGGAAACAGCGGTTCCAGTGGTTCCAGGGGATAGTGGAATCACCGAAATCCACAATAAGTTATTCTCCCTCCTGAGACCATGCTTCTTCATTAAAAAAAGGAAAGGGAAGAAATCTAAAGAAGTGGGAAGGTGGTTTGATAGTCATTGTAGATCAGCACGATTAGCCCTGGGACAAGCCATAAGGAATAGGGACCGCGCCGCTGTGACAAAGAATAGGGAACTGTACAAGATGGCCATCTATCGTGCAAAAAAGAATTGGGATGAAGGCCACTGGGCCGAACTAAAAGAGGCCTCTGATAGTAAAGACTCCAGGGCATTCTGGAAAATCATCAAGTGGGGTAGCGGAGCCGGTCCTGCGAAGCCAGACAACAATGTAGCAGAGGAAGCTTGGGTTGATTACTTCAGACCTCAGTACGCGGAAGTTAACCATCCTGTGGCAGCTGATAGTATAACACCGGTTTATGCAACCGACGATTTGTTCTCCCTTAGAGAAGTGGAAATTGCCATTGGTTCCGCGAAATGTGGGAGGGCGCCAGGTCCAGATGGCATTCCACCTGATATTTTTAAACACGATATGACCAGATGGGCGAGATATACCCTCCTTGTAGCGAATGCCCTAGCCAAGGGGGAAGTGGTCCCAGACCTCTGGAAAGGCGCAACCATTATCCCCATCCACAAGAAGGGAGATCGTTCACTGCCTGCAAACTATAGGCCCATAAGCTTAATAGCCACCTTACAGAAAGTAGTTGGGAGAATGGTAACAAACCAGCTTATGGACTGGGTTGAAGACAACAACGCCCTTTCTCCATACCAAGCGGGATTCAGGCGAGCAACCAGTACCATCGATCAGGTCTTCCGCTTTACCATATTAAGGTGGAAGACCGTTGTACTGGGAAGGGGCTGCCTGTACGCCGCGTTCGTCGACCTGCGGACGGCGTTCGACCTAGTCCCCCGGTTTAAGTTATGGTTGGTTTTGCAAAAGTTGGGGATCCCTGCTGATCTGCTAACATTAATTATGCGACTGCACGAATCCAACTTCGCTAGAGTCCAGTGGGGTGGAAGTGGAGAGACAACAGAGGATTTCCCAGTGGAAAGGGGTGTTCGACAGGGCTGTTCCATGGCCCCTTTACTTTTCTCGTTATTTATTAACGGAATCGTTGAGAGGATGCTGAAGGCTAGTGTTGATGCCCCATCGTTAGCGGACACCAGGGTTCCGATCCTGATGTTCGCTGACGACACTCTTATCTTGTCTAAGACCCCCATGGGGCTGCAACGTGCATTAAACATTTTTGATGCTTTTTGCACTGAGCATGGGCTAGAGGTAAATGTGGGAAAAACAAAACTAATGGCTTTTTCCCCCGGACGCAGGAACTACCCCAAGGTAACCTTAAACAGCAGTAGGTTAGACATTGTCAAAGAATTTACGTACCTGGGTGTACAGATCGCAGAGGGCATTGGCTGGACGCATCATGTAGATAAAGTGGTCTTAAAGCACCAGCAGCTTTCTGGTGCTTTAAGGGGGGAACACCGCAAATCCAAAACAAAACCCATAAAACCCGCATTAATAGTGTATGATGCGAAGGTTTTGGGTGCCACATTATATGGCGCGGAGCTATGGGCCTGGGATGGTTTAGCGGCTCTTCAGACTTCAGAGAACAAGTTTATGCGAGGGATTACAAGACTCCCACAGAGTACCCCCTTAACCCCACTGTTTCTGGAGTTAGGTAGACGCACCATTGTAGATAGAGCCCGATTGCGCCCAGTCCTTTACTGGAGACGTCTCTGGACGACTCCAGAAATAAGACAATATGCGGAGGGTTTTCAATGGATTATCAAGGAAGATACCTTCCATAAGATAAAATGGCTAAAACATCTGAAGTCCATGTTAGTAAACTTAGGGTTTTCAAATCTTTGGAATAACCCTGAGGGAGAGATCTTCCCTAGCAAAGAAGCCCTTAAAGAACAATATTGGGATTGGGTTGGCGGTAAGATGCTGAATGACACCAGGGCCGACTCTATGACTGGTCGCTTCCTGGAGATAAAAAAATTTCCTGCCCTGGAAAGTTACTGGGACAACATCACGGTACCAATGGCCAGGAAACTTGTATTTCAGCTAAGATCAGGATCTATCCCCCTCAAGAAACTGACATCTGGCTGGCACAGACCCACCAATAACTTATGTCCAGCATGCGAAAATGCCGAGGAGAGCATAGGCCATTTTCTTTTCGTATGCCACGCTTATGTGAATCCGAGGAGAAAATGGCTCTCGCCGGTATGCAAAAACTTGGGGACACGAGACAGCACAGTGGCTCTAAGAATCCTACGTACAACAACTCAGGATTCGATAGTCATAGGGGTAGCTAAATACCTGGGTTGGGCATGGGCAATTAGAAGACGGTCCCTGGGGGGAAGCAGGTAACAAGGTATTCCTCTCAACAATGATTAATGTAATACTATTTGTAAATATGGTTTTTATATGCAAATGTTGTATGAGCTGTACTCTATGTTTAATGAATTTTTAATCCGTAATAATGTATTATTGTATAACTGTGTTGATTTTATGTGCTTTTATGAGAATTGTCTCGAATAAAGCTTATACAAAAAAAAAAAAAAAAAAGTAACTGATGAACATTGCATTTAACCGTAGTGGCCTCTAACATAGCATCTCTGTCTTGGTTCCTTCCCTGCAGAGTGAAGAAGCTGAAGGAGACTCTGGTTGCTGTACAGCATCTGGATAAAAACATGAGCGGCCTCAAATCCTGGCTTGCACACATTGAGTCGGAGCTCTCGAAGCCCATTGTCTATGACAACAGTGATTCCGAGGAGATACAAAGGAAACTAAGTGAGCAGCAGGTAAAACAAAGCACGTAAGGTAGAAGAGTTAAACCCTGAAAGCATTTTGTTCCAACTTGAAAAGTCCAAGTCAGGCGCCCTTGGGATGTCTCGCCCCAGCGTTGGACCCACAGGATGTTGCTGGCTGATGCCCCCATGCCGAGGTAAGGCACCGCATCAAAGATCTAGCGTTGGGAGGAGCATTCGAACGAAGTGAGGGGGGCTGCCAGTCTGTGGAAGATTTCCTAATGGGGAGCAAGGGTTGATGTGACCCAGCTGCGCTGTGAGTGATAGACGTTGAGGGGAAATGTATTAGTGCACGGCTTCCTGGTGAGCGCTTCTGTTCTGTTGCGGCAAGAAGAAGAAAAGCAAGTGTGTCTGCCAGGTGTACCTCTTGGTGTTCATGAACTGAACTGTGAAGCATCTGTAAAACACACCATGTAACAATGACAATGGTACTGAAGGAGTTACTGGAAGTATAATGACTGCAGCTCTTTTGTCATTTTCAATTGAACATAAAGGAAAAATACAGTGTTCTCAATAAAATCAGGGATAGGAATATTGTCTCTATCACGAAAAGACCTTTGGGAGGACAACACCGCATTGGTCTGTGTAATAAACAGATGAAAATTAGAAAATGAATGTCTTGTGAATAGAAGGAATGTGTTGGGTAAACACTTGGGCATAGATCAACTGCATTTATTACTGATTTTAAAATTAGACAGTAACAGCTGACACCGTTCAAAGGCTTCAGATCTCAAATGGATAATGATATGCTGTAGTTGGGCTGCAGTTCATGAGCTAATGTTTAAAGTGATGGTAATTTTAAAGGGCACAATGATAACAGCGGATTGCACATTTTTAGACAAGCCTGCCGCAGACGGGGTACCTCCATAATGTGATATTATCCACGTTTTAAATTTGATGGGTTAGAGTGGGTTTGCAGTAGAAATGTGCATCTTCTTTACAAAGGGGCGAAGAAGAACAGGCTATTTAAATGCTCAGGAACCAATCGCGTGTTTGGGTACGAAAGCGTACTCCACCCTATAATATTAAACGCTGGCATACATACATGATGCAGAGGTTGTTGGGTTTATTCTCATTTGCAACAATCGTGCTGTAGTTAGAGTATTTACGCAAATGTTCAAATATAATCCATCCACAAATGGATATGTTCAGTGTTCCTGAGTCTAAATGATTACCGCCTGTACTTCACTCGAGAATAGAGGTACATGCATAGCGGTTCATCAAGGTAATGTGATATGCTTCAGCATACACAGATTTAGCACTGAACAAGCCAGGTGTCATTGTGGCACTAAACTCAATTGATCCAATAATGCTTGACTCACAACATGAAGGATTCCAATATTCAGAATATTTTGTACTCCTTTTCCCAATGAGGAGGAGACTCAATGTTTAAGCAAATGGTCTGCCACTTTAATGCGTGGTGAGAGTCTATCATGAACGGCTTCATGTGTGCTTGACTGATTGTGCTTTGCAGGGTTTCATGGGTACTGCCTGTGGTGGTTCAATGTTAATTTAAACGTTTTCTGTATTAAATTGCTCTGAATTATTTTCCGTGCAAAGGTTGTGTATTATGCAGAAAAATACTTTTGTCTACCACCTGCAAGCAAAAAAAGTGTTTATTATTAATCATTGCACTCCATGTGACCAAGTTGTGTTACTTTATCAAGGATCCGATTTGGTACAGGTTTAAAACAAGTTATGTTCCCTTGTAGGAGCTTCAAAGAGACATAGAGAAGCATAGCACAGGTGTAGCATCAGTACTGAACCTGTGTGAAGTGCTCCTTCATGACTGCGATGCATGTGCCACAGAAACGGAGTGCGACTCCATTCAGCAGGCAACGCGCAGTCTGGACCGTAGATGGAGGAATATCTGCGCAATGTCAATGGAGAGAAGAATTAAGTAAGTGTGCACCAACAGCAGTGGCTCGCCCAGGCGAAATAATACAGGGCCTGATTCACAGAACTAACTTAAGACAAAATCCTAAACGTACTACTTTTGGTATTCACAGAAGGCATTTAGTAGTAGTAAAGTTAGGATTTTGTCTTAAGTTTGACTTAAGACAAACTTAAGACAGACTTAAGACAAACTTACGACAGACTTAAGATAGACTTAAGACAAACTTAAGACAGACTTAAGACAGACTTAAGTTAGGGTTTTGTCTTAAGTCTGTCTTATGTTTGTCTTAAGTTTGTCTTAAGTCAAACTTAGGACAAAATCCTAACTTTACTACTACTAAATGCCTTCTGTGAATACCAAAAGTAGTAAGTTTAGGATTTTGTCTTAAGTTAGTTCTGTGAATCAGTCCCACACTCTTTGCAAGTCAGTGCTTTCTCACATCTGTCTGCCTCCGCTTTAGCAAACTAGCTCCATAATCTTTGTGAGGCAGTTGTGTGTAAATGTCACATTGTGATCAGGATTTTAACAAAACATGCCTTGATTGCGAACGCCAGGGCATTTTCTATTATCCATGTGCACTGTCCCATGTAAGAGAGGTAGAGAAGTCCAGCAAAAGACAAAAAGGTTACCCGTAGCATTACCTGGGTGAGGTACCATGCTTGGCTTGTATTTAAGTCCTAGTGTTTGAACACTGGAGTGCTTGAATATCCCCTAAGACTAGTTATGGGGGTATAACATGAATCGCAAGTAAATGATAAATAATTGCACAGGACTCAAGTAAATTACATTGCTGGTAGGGATGGAAAAGTGATGGTCACATTTATTTTTACAGCAACACTTTGAAGTTAATGTATGAATGGTCCAGAGATGCTCCAATAGATTTATTCATGGCCACTTCTCGCAAGGCTTCCAATTGGTTAGTCAAGGCAGTGATAGACCTTGGGATGAGTATAGATGAACAGGACAATCTTCTCTTCCCAGGCATGGGTTCCAGGAAACTCAAGGCAAACCCTTCTCACACACCATGGTACATCTTCTAGCACAGTCAGATTACAATCCTGTAGCAATTAATGTTATCACAAGTAATTCTTTCAGTCAGCAATCAAGCGGTCCCAAATACCACCCAGTAAAAAGTTCAAAGCAATAGACCATGCATTTTAGTGACGAGTAGACATGCTTCCGAAGCTCACATGCCTAACCAATGAAAAGCAGAGTTGTTGAGCCTCGAACAAGTATTAAAAAACAACACAACGCCCAAACTCTCAAACACAATGACACAATTTTTAATCTTTTACAACCTGCATGCTAAAAATGACTTTTTGGATCCAATCATGCCATCAGTGATGCACGTTCACACGGGTTGAGGACAAACCTCCCTCTGACTAGCCATCCTTTCGATAATTGTACTCTTCAGATCATGAAAGTACAGACAGCCCAACCTCCTCACTGAAGGTGTAGCACTAATGTTCTAGCACCGAATCCAGAGTGTGAAATCTCATATGTGCAGCACTTGCACATGCATCCTGTTAATGACATTTCATCACCGCAGGCCGGTTGAAGTTGCATTGATTTCTCATAGAAGCCCTCTGAGGCCTACACTCTTAGCCTTTGACGTGATCCCATACACAGGCACTTAACAGACTGTGGCTTCCTATCAAGGTGAGTTACACTTTTAATCCTGAATAATTTGTATTTTAGCAACGTACTCTTCACAGGGGGCTGTGATATTTTCACAATATAGCCAAGTTGTTAAGGAGTTGATGCCTCGATGGCACGCCTCCCTTCCCACCCACCAACATATCAGACCCGTTTAAAGAAGATAGCTTATAGATACCGCGCCCATGTGCGCACGATACTTCATTCACGCCGTGCAACTTGTTAATGATACACATCCCAAGTGCAACTTTGATAGGACGCACAATGGACATCTGTACACTTCCCACTGCAACTAGATAAAGGCAAAGTCCTTCAGCACAGGTATCAGTGCTGAATACACTACATAGATCTGTGACACGGTGGGACATATCTTACCCGTCCCATCCATCAAATGATTAAAAAAAACTTTAGCGAACAACACATTGGGCAGACCTGTGCTCACTAATCATTTTTAATTAATCCAGACCACTATACCTCCAGTCAGTGTAAATTCCGGATCCATAAAGTGCGTCCAGCCTCTGAAAAGTGTGAACCACACACGTACAAGTTTGCTATTTCAGTGTTGGTATTAACATATCTTATTAAAGCACTAGGGGCCATATGCATGAACACATTTTCCCATAGACACTGAAAGTGCAAAACCCTGTGATGCTTCTGGCCCTTGATGAATAGTCAGTATTAATGTATTACTCATATTTTCATCTATCATCTAATAGCAAATGGTGACATTTTTAATGAACTATAAGACACCCATATTTGCGTAAACAGCACGAGCATCAGATATTTGGACTGCTTACCTTGGTATTTACCCTGTGTTTAAAATTAAAAAAGACACAAACTCGCGCTTTTTTTGGCTGCATTTCTGTCTTCATTCCAGACTGTGCCGTAGGGAGGGACATTCACAGGAAAAAATGAAAGTGATTTTTTTAGGGACAGGATTTATTACATATTATATACTTAGTTTAACTTTAACCTTAGTGCTGCATATTTTCGAGTAGTTTTCGCTAGACTTATCTCTGCTTTTTTATTAGTAGAAGGGAGTGCAGGTTTTCATACACTGTGTCACTGCTGTCTGCATCCTGCAAACAGCCTCATTATCTTCAAAAGTAAGATAACTATGGCAACTGTTTTCCAAGGCAGTTGTACAACTAGACTGCGCACGTCAGGATTCACAGTGCGGGTGTTTATGTCTGGGCGCGTGGGTTGATTCCGGGCAACCTTGAAGCCACTGTGCTACGTCCAAGCAAACTTGGAGTTGCTATGGATGCCTTTTTAAAACCGAAATTGTGAGAATGCAGAGCGTGTCGCTAGCAGTTTTTCCCAGATTAATTTTATTGAGAGCATCTTTAAAAGACTGGCATGCTTTATTTGAGAGAACCTCGTACGGTGACAATTTGCTCATAATTAGAGCCAACACTTTAAAACGCGCTCTAGTTGTGCGCCGGTGGCGCGGTGCAGAGATCAGTGCATGTCCCAGAGTGTCAACTAGTGCGGTGTTGTTTACACAATGCTGGCATTAGCGGTCGCCGTATTGGGAAAGGGGGCTGCTGCCAGGAAGCAGCTGGTTAGTCCCGGTGTAGGCAAACCCACATCTACTTCGCCTGGTTTTCCTGTATTGGTAGAAAGGCAGATACGAATTGGAGCAGCTGTTGCTTGTTAATCGTGCACTGCAAGCCAGCAGGCCACTGCAGTGCGGCCAGGCACCTTTTGTGGGCCGTTTCTTTATACTCGGCAAATGCCATTTTCTTTTTCACTCCACAGGATTGAGGAGACCTGGCGCCTGTGGCAGAAGTTTCTGGACGACTACAGCCGCTTCGAAGACTGGCTGAAGGTGTCGGAGCGGACGGCCGCCTTCCCCTGCTCGTCGGGCGTGCTCTACACCGTGGCCAAGGAGGAGCTGAAAAAGTTTGAGGTGACTTCTGCAGGCTGAAGGGAAATATGCAGCGATCATGTTGCAGCAGCAGCTGCCCGAGCCTGCTGTCAGGCCCGCGTTGTGTGTCCACAGCTGCTGCACTTACAGTGCACGGCTCTGTCCGCCAGCGGCCAACAGCACGCGACAACACACACCAGCCACAGCTGCCAGGGTTGAATATTTGTTGCCATGTTGTACGATGATCTGTTAAGGAAAGTATGTCTTGTGTGGTTAAATGTGAATTCACTGTTTCCCTTCTAAGCTACACAGCAACATTCAGAAGTAAAGCTATCCCATGAACCAGGCGCGCAACGCCCATCGGGCTCAAAGGGCTTTAGCCCCCCCGTCGTGTGTGGCAGCCCGGGATGAGACAGCTTCCCGGGCACCCACACAGCCGCACCCGAGCACTTCACAGGTCTTTAAAAGACCTTTTGCTTGTTAACAAGGCTTTGATGGTTTTCACCCCTGCTTAGAGCCCCTGCAGCTGCACTCTGCCTTTTGCTTGAAGAATCACCCCCCGCCCCGAAGCTTTTTCTTAGCCCCCCCCCCCCGATATTTGACTCTAGTTGCGCCTCTGCCATGAACAAAAAATTGTATTCCTCGCAGAGGAACATGGTAACATGATTTTTTTTTCCAGCTGCTAGTTTAGTCCGAAAACCAAAAGTATAAGCAAAATATTCTGCAGTGTTAGAAGATGGAATTTTGTATGCCCCTCAGCCCATGACATCCTCTCCGTTTTTGAGCCCTTTGTGTCATAAACCTGATTGTAATTCCTTCAGGTTCACCACAAATGTTCATGCCCTGAGACCTTTCAGGTGAAGTGCTGGTGCTTTCACTACCCGGTAGCATAAAAATAGGACAGATAACGTGTTTTGTTTAAGCTTTGAAAGATGACGTTGCTTTTAGCACACACTTAACGACAATGACGAAAACACTATTTACCCAGCAGCAGACATTGGACCCTTTCATTTAGCGCCTCGCAAATTGCGACCCAATGAGAGGCGCAAAATGAAAAGTGCAACAGTGGCCCACATGCATCAAAGCAAAAACCGGCCGCAAACGGGCAGATTCTCAGAATATGCCCCTTTGCGACCAGTATTTTTGCATTTGGGATGCATTATCCCAAATGCAAAAATCGCAATTTAAGTAATGTCTAAATTGCGATTACTTAAATTGCCATTGCATTTAAGGAATCAATGCAATGTATTAAAGTAAAAAAACTACCGATTTCGCTAATAGAGGGAGCAAATTACCATGAAGTTGGACTTCATGGTAATTTGCAAAAACTTTGAAAAATGCACTAAAGTGCATTTTTCAAAGTTCCATTTTACACACACACACATGCCTTTGGGGCATGTGTGTGTGCAAGATGTACTCACATGCAGATTTCAGGGGTGCAAAAGGGTGTCCTTTTGACACCCTGGCACCCTTGAAATTGCATTCTCAATTTGCGATTCTCTAATTGAGAATCGCAAATTTAGAATGTCTTCCCATTCATTCCTATGGGCCTCTAGGTCCATAGGAATTAATGGTGAGGTATTCCTTAATTGCGACTCGCAATTTGCAAGTCGCAATTAAGGAATGTTTAGAAATCGCTATTTTTTAAGCGATTTCTAAATGCATAGCCTTTTGCTATTCCTTAGTAGCGAATCCTTATTTTTCGCTAATAAGGAATCGCAAATGGCATTGTTGATGCTTGTGCCAGAGTGTTTTTACACTGTTTTGTGATTCCCAATGGGGTTGCAAATTGCGAGGCTCATTAATATTAATGAGCCTCTCGCAATTTGCGAGCCCATTGGGAATGCCAGCCCTCCCAGGGATGGTGGCCTGCTGTGCTCAGCAGACCACCATGTCTGGGACTGCTTTTTAATAAAGCAGCTTTTTTTTTTTTTTTAATGCAGCCCATTTTCCCTAAAGGAACACTGGATGCATTTAAAAAAAAAAAAAAATGAAATGTTTTTGTTTCCTTTTTTAAGAGCAGGCAGTGGTCCTTGGGACCACTGCTTGCCCTTAAAAAACTATTTCGCATGCATTTGCAAAGGGGAAAGGGTCCTCAGGGGATCCCTTCCCCTTTGCAAGTTCATTACTACCTACTTGAAGTCGGGGGTAATTGCGAGTGGGTTGCAAAATATACTACATTGTTTTGAGACTCGCAATTTGGAACGGGACGCCCCTTCCAAATAGCGAGTCGCAAAACATATTTAACGAGTCGCAAAAAATTGCGACTCGCTAAATGGGCTATGTACATAGCCCAATAGGTTTTTGCATGCGCATACGGGTTCGCAAACCCGTTTGCCCATGTAAAAACGGGTCCTACATCTGGCCCATTGCCTCTTATTAGGTTATGTCCAGGCACAACACTTCTTATGGTTCTTACTGCCGGTGCCACATGTTGAACACTCAAAGTATCGCTGGGCTCAAAACACCCTTCATGGCGTCACTGGAACACTGCCTTCCAGCATCCTGAAGAGCGGCTGGTGGGAAAGGTCCTTCTTTCGGGACATAGTGACAATCGTGCTTAAAGATAACCCTTTGTGGTAGTTCTGATGGCTGGTTCCCTTGTTTGTTTGGGCAAAGGTGCGCCTGGTGGCGCATCATACGGTGGCATCCACTACAGGCATCTGAGTTTAACCTTATTGTCATGTATATGAATCCAAGCTTGTCCACTGAGCCTTTCATCCTTCCAAGGTTATAAGATGATTTCTGTTGGGTGACAAAATCAGTTAGCAGTAGCAAGAAGGCCCTTGGAATAGTTGTGTGTGCTACAAGTAGACATGTTGTATAGAGTGGAGAATATATAACGTTTCTCTGAGCCTCACACTTCGTATGGCTATACTAAAGAACAGCCTTTGACATTTTCCACCCAGGAGCATGTAGTAGTAGTAGTATATAGTGTTATTCGGTTTTCTGCATTGTACAAAAATGGACAAAATATTTTAAAATAATGCAACAAATTATAAATAATGTGATAAATGCGGAGTACATAATTTCTTGATGAATAATGAATATTCAAATATACGTTGTAACTTGAATTCAGATTTATCTTTAAAACAGAATAATCTGTTACAAATTGAGTGTAATGCTAGATTTATTTTAATGAACAATGAAGGTGCATACCCTGTTGAATTCTGTTTTCTTGACTTCAGGCCTTTCAGCGTCAGGTCCATGAAAGCCTAACCCAACTAGAGCTCATAAACAAACAATATCGTCGACTGGCCAGGGAAAACCGCACAGACTCTGCCAGCAAACTGAAGGAAATGGTACATGAAGGCAACCAGCGATGGGATAACCTACAGCGGAGAGTCACCTCCATCCTGCGCAGGCTAAAGGTATGGTCAAGGTTTCTCTACCTGTGTGATCAGTGATCAGTTTTTGGCATTCTGCCCTGCTCAATGCTAATTCTGTGTACATGGTAAACTGTTACCATGCTAAAAAGATTCATGGCAAGCACCTTTTTCAGCATCGCTCATTGGATCACAGCTTTTAACAACTAACACAGTCAGAGTACATTTTGGGTACTTCTGCTAGATGTGGCATCCATTCTCTTACAACCAAAACCTGTAACTTTTCATGTTTTGTGAACTTAATCCTGCATTGCAGCAGGATTTGTGTCTTGGTTGACAAATGCAAAATGTTAATGTATAAGGTGCTGTCCGAATTCGAGGCACAGCCATAAGAGGCCTCTTAATTAATTCACCATAGAGATCTTTTATATCCATGAATTCCTCCCATGTTTAGGAAATTGGTTCTTTTAGTATTAGCATCATCCACATTTTTGACTGATGCTGTTATTTCTTCGACTCTGTAGTGCACTGGGCCCTGCTGTCCAGGCCCCAGTGCATGTGCTCTGACCATTCAAAGTTGTGTACAATCAGCTAATACCCGATTGGCATACTTAATTTGCCTCTATGTCCCTAGTACATTTTACACGTCGTACCCAGGGCTAGTTTAATGTCACTCGTGGGCAGCATCACTTAATTGTGCCAGCATTACAGTGGCAAGGTGAAAACATAGCTCTAGTTCTGAAATTGCAGCTTAATCAGGCAGCTTCTAACCGGCCAACTCAACGTGACAAAATAACCCCTTTAGCCAAGTCCAAACCTCCCTTTTTAATATGAATAAGTCACCCCTGATGCAGGCTTTGACAGCCCACAAGGCTGGATGCTAAATATTGAAATTAAGGTCATATTTCTCGTGATCTCTACAAGCCCAGACAGTGAAAGAAATATCCGTTGTGAGGAAATGGGGTGTATTAAATGGCGTGGTTGTGCAACGTCACTGTGTTATACGCTTTCCCGCCCTTTAGGACCCTTACGTTTCGCCTGTCGAACCCATAGCTCAATCATGAGGAGCTGTTTCACTGAACAGCAAGGCTTACCCAGAAGAACAAGTGTAAAGCATTTAAACAACACCAAAACAATTGAAGAAGAAACTGATGCAATACTCACATGAAATCCAACGCCAATTTATAAAAATGGAACACATTTTAATAAAAATTTAGGGCCAGATGTACAAAAATAGGAATAGTGTTTCGATCTTCCATAGATTCACATGCTTAAATCATTCCCTGTCGTCGAAGTGGGAGTCCCACAGTACAACTAGAAAAGCAGTGTCATGTTAAACATAGCTTGAGAAGGTCATAAAGCCTTCACTTCAGTAACATACCTCTATCATGTAAAATAAGTCAATCTTCAGCCAATCAGGTTGCAGCACCCTCTAGAACACTTCCCTCAGATGCTTCTGTCATCAGGTTTTTTACTGCACCTTGTGTGAGGCAGTCTCCAGTGAGCGCTGCTCAGTTCAACCTACTACTGAATCTTTAAAAAGCTTAGTGTGTGTGTATATATTCACTGAAAAAACCACAGATTTCAGGAATCTTATAGTTAGTTAGACATTTCACTCTTACAAAACCAGATAAATTCAGCCGTTATAGTTAGTTGAGCTAACTATAACTCACACCCCCACAATCCACTGCTGATGACGTCACATATTACATCACTCATGACATGGTCAGTGACATAACTGATGACATCTCAAATGACATAATTGAGCTCGTAGGATTGAGGTGCATCTGAGCAAAATCCATACCACGGTGGAAGTCCCTGTCACCGCTGCCTGTAGCCTGTAGCCACCAGTGGGGGAGAGGAGGACCAGGACTACCGGTCCCAGCCTCCCAAGTGGCCACTGCCGCCAACTTCATTTGCTTTTGCCCGGAGGTGCCTTAAAGCTGCTTGCGGGCTCCTGTTACCTTTAACCGTAGTTCTTCAGTATTGCTATCTTTTTGTGTGTGACTCACTGCCTGGATGTGTACTGGCATGGATGTATTCTGACATGACATGGATGTATACTGAAATGTATATTTTAATGTTCATATATTGTTAGACCTGACATCCTTGGCGTACAGAACACGCCAATGCTGATGGTCTGTCCAGGTTTTTCCGCCTTAGTGATGAGAACTCCCAAGAGGGTGGGTAGTTCTCCCCACTTTCAGCTGGAGGGGACACGTGTTAGACCTGACATCCTTGGCGTGGGTTTTTCCCCTATCTTTTGCCTCTGCTACCTGGATTTTTGATACTGTGCTGGATTTCGTTTTTGCTGGTTTAGATGCTTTGGACACTCTGCCACTGCTAATCAGTGCCAGAGTGTAAGTGCTCCCTGTGTAAAATATCATATTGATTGGATATACCTGATTGGCATATCTGTATCACCATGAAGTCCCTAGTAAAGTGCACTGTGTGTGCCAGGGCTGGTGATGACAGATGCTACTAGTGGGTCTGCAGCGCTGATTGCGCCACCCACCGGTGTAGCCCTAAAATGGTGTCTCAGGCCTGCCACCGCAGGCCTGCCTGCAGTCCCCGGACTGCCATGTCCTCCTGGCCAGTGTCCCCACTGACCGGGCCTAACCCTTCCCTTTTTATACACGTCAGTCATCCCTATGGAAGGCCCAAGGTACCCCCCTGGGCAGGGTGCGGTGTATGTAAAAGGTAGAGCATGTACTAGTGCAGGTATCATGCTCTGGTAGTGAACAGCGGCCATTTTGTGTGTTCACTGCTGCAAGGTTATCTTGCTCCATAGGCTAACATGGGGGAGGCGGGTGCCAATGGCTATCCGCCTATCTTCCCATAGGAACAAGATAAGACATGAGTGTTTGATATCCCTGAGCTCAGCATTTAATAACACATCTTTTAGGAGAGGTTGTTTTTAAATCCTGAGTTGGAGAATAGTACTTTTTAGAGAGTAGCTGTTCTCCTGTCTGACCCTTCTGTGTGCCTGGGCATGCTTGTGGATTGACTGTCTGGCTTGAGAGTGACAGGGGCTGGGGATCCCCCAGGAGGTTGGCTGAGTCAGCCCTTTGCTGAATGGCGACATTTGCAAGTAGAGTGGAGGGAGGAGATAGCACCTGGGAGTGAATAGGGCTGTGCCTGCCTGTCACACTGCTGGCTCCACCTCCTGCTGGGCGGCTGACGACTCTGCCCCTCACTCTGAAAAGAAAGCAGAAGCCAGGAAAACAAAGTGCTCCAGCAACACCCAGAACTGGATCAGACCGGGCTCAGGACCCACTTGCACAAAGACTTCAAAGACTTTTAGGGGTATAAGTACAAGACCCCTGACAACATATTTTTAGATTCTACAATCAAGAGGAACCTCTGCTGAAAGACGGACTGCTGAAGGACTAAAGGAAGATTGCCTTGCTGTGTGCTCTAAGGGCTGACCTGTTCTGCGGTGCAACTGAAGCTGAGGAGGAGAAGGGGCCTTGCTGTGTGCTGTGACCCTACCTACTTGACCTAACAAGACTTTGCTGTGTGCTGTGTCTTCAACTCTGAATCTCCAAGGGCCTGAGAAGAGCTGGCCTCCTGTTTGCAACCCAGGGATAGAAAGGTTGCCAAGACTTTAAAGACCCTGCTGTGTCCCATCTGCGCTGCTGTGTGCTGCGAGGACCGTGGACTGTTCTACCAAGCTTCTAAACATCTGCCCCGGGAAGTGCGCTGGCTGCTCTCTGTTTTGCTGGAGAGTGCCGCGCTGATTCTGGCCTGACACCGGTTGCCGCATTGTGAAGACCGATGTGCTCATCGGCACGTGTATTGCTGTGGCCGCAGGATTGAGGGCGCCCCCCGTGCTAACTAGGCCGCTGTGCGGCTTGGCGGCGTCACGATCGACCCGCTGACACAGGGCGCTGAGAAATATCCTGCCCACGATACACCGCCGCGGCCCGGGGGCCTGAAACTGATCAAGAGCTGCCCTTCCCAGCTCTGCGAAGCCGCGGAGAAGAGAACGAGGAGGCGGCGACCTGATTGGTTGCTGACCGGAGGCTTGGCTGGAGGAGCCGCGCTGCGAGTGGCTGACTCCGGTGACGTCGACATCATCACTGGGGGCTCGCCGAGGGAGCCGCGACCGAATTGGTCCATCGCTCGGGAGCTGTGAAAGCCCTGCACCACGCAGCCTGAGAGGAGCGCTTTCGTTCTAAGCGCAAGAGGCACCGCTGGAAGAACGTGGGTATTTAACTACTGGAAGCCTACGAACGTATTCCTTTCCTTTGAATACGAAGTCCCACGAGAGACTAGAGACTATCTTTTTACGCTCCTAACAACCTAAGAAAAAGATTGATGTGCAACGCTATGATAATTGATTTCCACTGTTGAAACTAGATAAAGTTATATTTTTGATATACTTACCTGTGTGGCCTACGTTTGTGGTGTACTAGGGGGGTCATTGTAGTTGTGAAGTGCGAATACCTTACACATTGCCTTGGGGATAAGCCTGTCTGCTCGAGCCAAGCTACCTAGAGGGTGAGCAGGGGTTATCTACCGTGTGTGTCCCTGTACCCTGACTAGAAGCAAGGGTCCCTATTTGGTCTAAGGTGCTTACCTCTGCCAACTAGAGACCCCCAGATCTAACATATATGATGTACTTTTTATTCTGATTCAAGCATGTGAATCTATAAAAGATCCTATATTGGAGAAGAAAATATGTTACCTGTAACTGTAGTTCTCCAGTATTGCTATCTTTTATAGTTTCACATGCTACCCACCCTCCTCCCCTGAGAGCCTCACCTTCTCTTTGGTACTAATATATATTCACACTTATGTTCTGAAAATCTGAGAGAGAGAAGCATCTGAGGGGAGTGCTCTAGAGGGTGCTGCAACCTGATTGGTTGAAGTTTGGTCTCTTTTAAATTATAGAGATATGTTACTAAAGTGAAGGTTTTCTGGCCTTCCCAAACCACATTGAACATTACACTGCTTTTCTAGTTGTACCGTGGGACTTCCACTTCTACTTCGGAGAATGATTCAAGCATGTGAATCTATCAAAGATATGAATACTGGACAACTACAGTTACATTTAAGTAACTTTTTTGTTTCAATATTCCTTTCGGGAACCGTTCCCATATGCGAATGCAGGTGTCAGTGAAAAATTTATGTTTTGTGACCATAATTCGGTTCCAAAACATTCATACATAGCACTGCAATTCGGTATTTGGAAGAGACGCCCTAAACACACACCTTCCAAATTCCGAATCACCAAACACAAATTGTGATTTGGTAACATGCAATTGAATCTTCGTTTGATCTCTGTACATAAATATTAAAGCATTTTTGTGGTCAGAAACGGCCCAATCTGCAAATCGGGCCGTTTTCAACCTCAAAAATGCTTTTGTGCACATGGCCCTAAGACACTAGAATGAAAAAGAACCACCGAATGGTTTCGGGGATATAGATTTTACAAGCAAAAACAATTAAAAGCAGTTTCACTCAAATGTATACAAGCCTTGGCTGTCTCGTGGAACAGACTCCATGTGTGCCCGGGATGGCACAGGAGTTTTAAAGGCAATAAAATGGCAGCTTTGCTAAAGCTGCACACTGCAACCAGTTACATTATTTTCAACTTGCGATACAAATCAGGTTTAATGTAATTAGTTGTTTGATACTTTGGAGTGCCTACTTTGGTCGTACCACTCAGTAGTTAGCACAGCGGAGGGGTCAGCGTGTAATTCTGTATTCGTCAATTGGCGACCCAGTTTTTCCACTTTAAAAATAGTAGTTTTGCATGTTTACTGCCAGGACATGTAAAGTGCATGTCCCACCTCAGTCATATGCCACACCCTGCCTTAGGACTCGGTAGGCCTGCCATAGTGGTGACTTACATAGATGTACAGAAGAAGTGATGGTTTGCTTTCAATGGCAAAATCAGGGTAGCAGAGCAAGATTGCTCTTCTAGTCTGCTGTGGCAGGATGGGGCACTCGTTATATTTGGGGACCTCCAGGGTGGCACAACCAGTGCTGGAAGCCCTGGGATACCCCTCTGACTTAAATGACCTGTGTGCCAGGATACCATATCAAAGGAATTTACATGTAAGTTAGCCATTTCCAATTAGTGACAGCCAATTTGACATACACTTTAGAGTCTCAGGCATTGACACTGAGGTCTGATCCTCGGTGCATTCTCAGAGTAGAAAAACCAGCAACAGCAGTTGAAAAACATGAGGGGTGACTATATAAAACATGCATTTGGAATGCAATAGGTCTAGCATTTGCGAAAGTTTGAGCTATTGGCATTGTAATTGACAATGCCCTTTATTTGTATTTTGAAAACCTGCAAGTGGTGCATAAATACGCACTTTGTACTTATAGTCCTTGCTAACGAGAAGCAACGCTGGCAGTAACTGCGTCTCTTTTGCTGTCAGCCCTGATTCTTGTAAGCAAGGACTATAAGAACAAAGTGTGTGTTTACCCACCACTTGCAGGTTTTCAAAATACATAAATAAAAGGCATTGTCATTTACAATGCCAATAGCTCAAACTCTCGCAAATGCAAAACCTATTGCATTGCAAATGCTTGTTTCTTTAGTTAGTTAGTATAGACATGGCTGTCAAATATGTTAGAACAGTAAATGAAACACAACTGCAAGGTGCCACAACACAGTTGCACGCATTGGCCATGACACGTGTATGAATGATTCATGACATACACAGCAGCAATCACGTGCATCAGAAATCATGGAATGGGTTTTAATAGCAAACCTATTGCAAAATTGTTAGGTGTGCAGCAGTATTCAGGCACATGCTAGTTCACATCAGAAAACCACAATGTGTTGGCAAAGCAAATCAGTCATCAGAGGCGAGACCTATTGGCTTTGAAAATGATTATTTTCATTGTAGCTGCAACGTTTTTCTTGCTGCACACTGAACCAATGTGCACTTTCAGTCTAATTGTGTGGAATTGCAACTCAAAATATTTGCAAATAGGTCTCATGAAGGACGAGGAAAGATATCAGAGACATAATTGTTGAATAGAATGAACATTTCGAGAACGTTTAAGAACCACTAAATACCAAAATATTAATAAGCAGTTAAGGAAAGGAGTAGAAGATGAATGGCAACTTAGGTGGTTGAAACAGGTGTTAAAGAAGGAGGTTAAAGGGAGAAAAAAGGAAGAAGACAAAAAAGGAACATTAAAGAGCAGGAGATTGAAGGCAGTGGAAGAGGAGGAGAGAATGTCGAAGGGGAGGAAAAAGGTAGAAATAAAGAAAGGAGGAGATTAGTGAAAAGAAAGGAGACAGTGGAAAAAGACAGAGAAGGGTGAGAAAGGAGAAGGTGGATAAGTAAACGAGTAGGAAGGGCATGGGGGAAAAAGGATGAACACAGCCAAAGTCCTTGTAGCATGCCTAACAGCATTTGTGCTAACACCCACAGCCACAACAGAACTTTTATTATAACTGTTTCTGTTTATTTTTAGGTCACATAAATTTAAAATTAACCTTTAAAAAGGAATTTAAACATTCATTCCCGGTCGCGTTACTATGAGTGTTTGTGCTTATTTGTAGATGATATAAAATAAGAAAATAACTTGCAAAACACATTTAAACGTTCGGTTTTTTTTTTGCGGGCTTTATTATAGTTATCATGAAGAGCATTTTTGTGGTTCCTTCCAGGGCTCTGTCTATATCTTTTCTAATATAAAAAGCATTCATATGCTGCTTTCTGGTTGTTCTCTTCTCGTTTGTTTGCGGTTCTATTTTAATACATTTGTACATTTTAGTTCACAGTGCTTTCTGTCACAGACTGACCTCACAGCACTAAACATACACAAGTCACCATTTTCCACTGTGCCTCAACTGCAGGTTTCAATTCTGTAGCCTTCAGGTTTCATAACGTACGATAGTGCATTAAATTTACTTGTAGTTACTGAAGTTGAAAGACTGAAAAAGTGACAGAATATGTATATATGTTTTTTGCCACGTCTTTGACACCGCCTCCTTGCTCACTCACCCCTGCATCTAATGCGCAAAGTACTTTTGAAATGCACTTCTACCACTGGTGTCAGCTACTAAAATGTAACAGTGCTTAACGCCCAGTTCGCTCGTGAGTTCACGATATCTGTGAATCATTAATTTTGGAAAAGCCTGTCACTTATTTACAATTAAAGAAACTGCACAATATGATTTTGTTTGGTACAATATTTAACATACTGGTATGAGTTAAAATAATGTGGCCTTTGGTTGGAAGGGCTAAGTCAGACTCTATTGTAGTTAGGTTAGCTACGCTTCAAAATAGGGTCAATGTCTTCTCTATGATTTGTGCACGTGGTCACTTTAGAATAATTATTTAAGATGAAATCAACATCAGTGAGTTAGCCCGGGTCCTTGCCTGCTATTAGGGAGGCTCGGGTATTTCTAGCTCGAGCAAACTTCCCCCAATCCCAATCAGAGCGGCGGATTAATCGTTTCCCGTTGCCTCGTCCGTCCAGTGTAAACAGATAGCTAGCATGCCCGACGGCACCTGGGGCTGCTGCTGCCAGGTTTGCTGGAAGAGGCCCGGCTGCATTATTGATGTCTGCTATCTCTCAGGGCTCGAGGGGGAAGAGGGCATGTCAGACCACGCTATAAATTAAACAGCATTCCGATCTACCCTTAATTTCTTGTCCTGGCTGTCTCTCGTAGGAACGCCCGGGGCTATTGGTTACCTGTCGTTGTGATTTCCTCTGGGTGCTGTTAAGTTCTACAGACGCAGGGGGTGATTTCCAAAATAAATAAACAAACGCAGCGTGAGAAACAGATGGCACACTGCACCCAATTAAAGCAAGTGCAAGCTGAGCGGAGGAAAACCGTAGTTAGGCGCCGCTGCTTGGGGACTATACTGAAGTTACCATAGGATTAATAGCCAACAGAAAGCAAGATAAGAACAGCAATGCCACAGGTAAACCAATGGCAGGCGGAAAAACTTATTACAGGAGTTTCAGCCAACATACAGATTACTTTAGGTCTCGCTGAGACAGCGCATGCTCTGCCAAGGCGAGACCTAAAGAGGCCTTTCCTTACTGCGGTTTTCACTGCAGCAAGGCTGGTAGCCCCATCGGCTAACACAGTGTTGCATTAGCTATCATGCTAAGTGCTAACTTCTGTTTTGGAATACCAAAGATACCAAACACATTGCTAAAGATGGATTTAAAGTAACTTTTACAGCAAAAGTGACTTTAGAAAGTCACCACTTTGTTGCCCAGCCCATTGGTAGCCCATCCTGACAGTTTACAGTAGTCATCACTAGAGATACCAGGCTGCCCCTCTTCTTGGAAGTATGAAGCGCTCCCAGGAACAGGGAATAAATAGAATCTGTTGGTGGGTGGAGGTATGTCGTTCTCCTGCAGGATCTCTACTGGATGGAGGCCACAGATTTCCAGCTTCAAAGAGGCTACCGCCTCATGGAAGCAAATGCGAGTCACACCTTGGCTGGCCCACTCCTTTATTTAGGTAAACAGTCTGGCATCTCCTTCAGAGGGGGAAAACTTGTTGCAGAATCGGTTTTCCAGGAAGAGTGGCTTATTATGCTGGTTGCACCCTAGAGATGTGCCTCAGGATCCTCACCGGGGAAGAAGGCTTGTGTAATCTTGGATTTGGATAGAGAAGGGTATCCTGGGATTGTTTGTGGCCAAGCCCCCATAAAGTGATGTAAATTGGGAAGGGTTGCCTCATGGGAACCGTTTCCCATTGGCTAGTGAGTCCTCCCCTCCTACGAACACGAAGATGGCATAAAAGTGGACACACAGTCCTTGGATTACTATTGAACTGGAAAGAAGACAGAATAAAGACTTCCCTTCTGCACTTTGGACATAGCAAAGAGAGGCAGCACCAAAGACTGGACTTCACCTGCTGCCCCCAAGGGACTCACAAAGAGGACTGTGCATGCAGTGCTCACTCATGAAAAAGAGCTCCACTTGTGCTAGGGCTGAAGAGATGACTTCAAGGGCTAGTTGTCTAGCCTCCTGTTAAGCACCAGTAACACAAAAGCTTAAGAAAACCTGCACCCTCGAGAGCCCATCTGCCCAGGAATGCCTGCCCACTAATGGACGCCAAAGTGCCTGCTGAGATATCAATGCCTGGCCCTCACAAGGTGACCCCAAGTCTGTTTTGCCCATTACCAACATGAGAGCGAACTCTGGTCCTCTCAAAGAAGAAGATTAACTCACCTTCATGGCACCTCTGAGATAATTGTAACTGGGAAACTTGAACTCCACTGGTGCACCTTAGGAGATAGAGACCTTGAGGCTAGAGACAACCCCTAATGCTCGTGGCTACGACAGTGACTTCTGGAACATTCACCACATATCTTTAGCATCCTAGATCCCCAGCATCAGGACCACTTCTTTGCTGGACTGCAGTAATGGAAAAAAGTGCACTGAGGACTCTGAGCCTGCTGGACCTGACAGGTAACTGTCTCCCTGGACTTAAGTGGTCCTTGTGACTGGCTCTTAAAACTTTGTGGCTCATCCAAAAGAAGACTGATAGTCATTCTGGACCAAAGACTGATAGTCATTCTGGTCCTTTGGTTCAGAACCTGCTAAGCTGATTACAATGATTTATTGTACTGATAAGAATTTACTCAGCTTTGAAAAATTGTATCTCCCACTTCTACCAGTAGATTTTTGCGATTGTGGTGTCTATTTAAAGATTAAAATATACTCTATTTTTAGAAATTGGTGCTTGCTTTTTATTGTGTCGTGTTTCTTTACTTATTGACTGTTTTGGTACAATTTTATGCTTTACACTTCCTTTGACTGAGCCTGACTGCCTGTGTCTCAGCTACTCAGTACTGAGCTAGAACAGTTTTCGAAGAAACCTAACTGTACCTGATAGATATTGTGAAATTATTACATGGTGAGGTCTCACAACCACAATACATAATAATCCACTTTTCTATATTATCATTATCTGAAAGAGACACGTTAGAGATAGATTCCTTACCTTAGAATAATCCCCACTCGTCAGACTGGATCCAGAAAGATTTGCTAGCAGTACCCATGTGTGTCAGTAGGTGGCGTCGTGCGGCTCCGCGTCCGTCACTGGCGCCGTAAGCGCCAAGATGATGTCACGGAGACTACTTAGGCGCCACCCATGCGCGCTGACGTCAGGTCTTTCTTTTTCTGCGCCAGCATGCGCAGATCCGGATAGAGCACGTACCTTAGTCACTTTTTTGAGACTTTTTGTCTCCTTTTTCTCCTTGGTGCACGTAGGGATGCCTGAATTTAGGTCTTGTGGGACCTGCCATCACAATATGTCGGTGGCGGACCCCCATGATGTTTGCCTCTACTGCCTGGAGACCGACCACGACTCCCAAGACTGTTGGGCCATGGCCCCGAAGGCCTTGAGGGAGCGGCGCCGGAAGTTGTTGGCGGCCCAGCACTTGTCCTAGCGCCGTTCCAGGTCCCGGGACCGTTCCCGAGAACGCTCGCGGGGCCTCAGTCATTGCTCCTCGGGCTCCAAGTCTCCGCCCTCGGATTCGAGTAAGTGACGACATAAAAAGAAGTCGAAGAAGCATATTTGCTCTCCGACGTCCCCCCGTCGGTCCTCGGATGTGGACGAGGGGGACAGGGGTTCTGCCCCTGCGGCTCCTTTGGAGCCTGGGAGTCCCGCGGTCTACCCGCCTTACCTGGGTCCATCGGCGACTCCCGAACAGGTGCAAGAATTTCTTGCTACCTTGGACTGCCTTTTTAGGTCTCGGGCTCCCGCCGGTGCACCTTCGGGTCCCGCGGTCCCATGTCTGGATCCTGTGGGGCCGCCGGCGGATCCAGCTTCGGCGCCACAGGATCCTCCGCCGTTGTCTCCGGCCCCGGCGCCACAAGGTCCAGCGCTGCCGGCTCCGGCCCCAGTGCCACCCTCTGCTCCACCTCCAGCGCCGCAGTGGGTGGTTTATGTCCTGCCCTTACCCCGGTTCCAGGACCATTTTGTTCCTACCTCGGATCCGCATTGGGACACGGCGTCGGGTCAGCCCCAGCCGGCGCAGTTCCCAGTGCCGTTTCCGATGCCGTATATTCCTTCTCCGGCTCCGCCGCCGCGATCTGTTCCCCATGCAACAGAGGTGGAGGACAACTGAGAGGGGTCCGAGGACCCTCTGGCCCGTCAGTGTGACTCCGAGCAGGACTGGGTGGACGACTTGGAGGACGCCGGCAACCTCCACCCGCCTACCATGGAGGAGGGTGCCTCCTACACGATGGTGCTCCGTCGGGAAGCAGAGGTCCTCAACCACGATCTTCCTATGGTGGCCCTCAAAACTAATCTCCTCACTGAGGTGCTCCAGACGGCGTCCACTTCGTCAGAGCCCCTGCTCCCCTTTAACGACGCCCTCACTGACATCTTGTTGGGCATTTGGTCACGGCCAGCCACAGGAGCCCCTGTGGATAAGAATGTCGCCAGGCGTCTTCGGCCGGCGCCTGGTGACCCTGCTTTTCTGACCACTCATCCTACGCCTGAGAGCCTGGTCATCCAAGCCTCGACGTCATAGAGTGCTTTTCCTACAGCCCCGCCGGATAAGGACTCTAAGAAGCTGGAGCAATTCGGTATGAGATTGTTCTCTTCGGCCAGCTTGGGGCTGAGGTCAGTGAACACCGCTTGCTTATAGGCTGCTATTCCCGCGCGGTCTGGGATACAGTTGCACAAGTGTTGCCTCAGTGTCCTGAGGAGATCCACGCTGTGCTGTCCCAAGCTGTTGCTGAGGGCAAAGATGCGGCTAAGTTTGCCATTCGGTGTGGTTTGGACACTGCGGACTCCCTGGGTAGGCCGATTTCTACGACTGTGGCTCTGCGTCCTCACGCCTGGTTGCGATCTACCGGGTTCTTGCTCGATGTCCAGAGCTCGCTCATGGACATGCCCTTTGCTGGCACTCGCCTGTTTGGCGATGTGGCCGACAGTGCACTGGAGCGTTTTAGGGACTTGCAAGCCACGGCCAAGTCCTTGGGTCGTTCTGCGAACATCCCGGCCACTCCTGGTTTTCGTTCCTTTCGTGGCCACGGCAGGGGTGCCCAGTCACGTTCCTTCAACAAGCCTGTGCAGAACCAGCCTCAGCGCGGCCGCGGCTTCCGCAGGGGCGGGTCTGGGAATCAGCGTTGGGGTCACTCCACTTCCGCCCCCGCTGCTTCTGCCTCCAACCTTCCTAATCCGAGCTTTGTGGTGCATCCCACGCCAGTGGGTGGCAGGATCCGCCACCACCTCCCCCACTGGCACGATATCACCTCTGAGAAGTGGGTGTTGCACATCATCCTGAGTGGTTACTCCCTTCCCTTTCAGTCCTCCCCTCCAGCCATGCCACCTAGGTGCCACCGCATGTCAGGGGATCACTTGTTACTTCTCCAGCAGGAAGTCACGGCCCTCTTGGCCAAGGGGGCCTTCGAGTGCGTTCCTGGGCCAGAAGTAGGGAGTGGTTGTTATTCCCACTACTCTCTGGTCCCCAAGAAGGACAAAGGGGGCCTGCGACCCATCTTGGACCTCCGGAACGTCAATCGCTTCCTCCGGAAGGAGAAGTTCAAAATGCTGTCTCTGGCTCAGGTCATGGCTGCCCTCAACCCTGGAGACTGGCTGGTAGCATTGGACTTGCAGGACGCATATTTTCACATCCCTGTCCTGCCGGCCCACCGGCGTTACCTGCGGTTCACAGTAGGTCAGGAGCATTTTCAGTTTGCCGTACTCCCCTTTGGCCTTACCAGCGCCCCTCGGGTGCTCACGAAAGTGATGGCGGTGGTCGCAGCTCATCTGCGCAGGTCAGGGGTGTCAGTCTTCCCTTACCTCGATGACTGGTTGTTTAAGGCGGGCTTGCCCCAGGCAGTCGTCAACCACCTTCAGACTACGGACTACCTACTGCATTTGCTGGGGTTCTCCATCAACGTGCCGAAGTCGCACCTGAGTCCCTCTCAGAAGCTCCCCTTCATCGGAGCGGTTCTGTATTTGACACTGTTTCTGGTTTATCCTCCCGAGCAGCGAGTCCGGGATATTCAGGCTATGATTCCGATCTTTCAGCCTCTGTCCCGGTTTTCAGTCAGGATGACCCTCTGTCTTCGGGGCCTGATGGCCTCCTGCATCCTGCTGGTGACACATGCCAGATGGCATATGCGGGCTCGGCAGTGGGACCTGAAGTTCCAGTGGGCGCAACATCAGGGCAACCTGTCTGATCATGTCCAGATCTCGGAGGGCACTGCACGGCAATTGCAGTGGTTGCTCACGAATCGTGATTGGGTCAATGGCAGATCTATCTCCCTTCCCCAACCGGAACACACAGTAGTGACGGATGCGTCCCTCCTGGGATGGGGTGGCCACTTGGGAGAGGCGGAGATCAGAGGCCTCTGATCTCCTGCGGAGTCCCGGCTCCATATCAATCTGTTGGAGCTTTGGGTGATCCGACTTACACTGAAGGCATTCCTTCACTCTGTCCAGGGAAGTGTGGTGCAGGTATTCACGGACAACACCACCGCCATGTGTTATTGCAACAAAGAGGGCGGGGTGGGGTCCTGGACCCTATGACAGGAGGCTCTGCGCCTCTGGACATGGCTTGAACATCAAGGCATCACGTTGGTGCTTTAACACCTGGCAGGTTCTCTGAACGCCAGGGCAGACGAACTCAGCCGCCGTTGCTTGATGGATCACGAATGCCATCTGAACTCAGATGTGGTGCAAGGTCTCTTTCAGCAGTGGGGAGAGCCTTGGTTAGATCTGTTCGCCACCAAAGAGAACGCGCAATGTCATCAGTTCTGCGCATTGGAATTTCCAAGGCGGTACTCGCTCGGCGGCGCTTTTCGTTGCGAGTGGAGTTGCGGTCTATTGTACACCTTTCCGCCTATACCACCCACTTCTGCCCAGAGTGTTGAAGAAGATTTGGCGCGACCGGGTCCAAGTCATCCTGGTGGCTCTGGATTGGGCACGAAGATACTGGTTTCCCGAGCTACTCAGCATGGCGATCGACCCACCGACCCGACTGCCTCTTTGGGAGAATCTTCTGTCGCAGCAGCAGGGGACGGTCCTCCACCCGAACCTGTCCAGTCTCCACCTCCATGCGTGTAGATTGAGCGGCAACAATTAACAGCTTTCGATCTTCCTCCCGAAGTCTGTGATGTCATTCTGGCAGCCAGGCGTCCCTCCACTAAGATGGTATACGCCTTCAGGTGGAACACGTTTGTGGCATGGTGCGCAGCTAAGGCTGTGGATCCCCTTTCTGCCCCTCTTTCTGAGGTCCTTCTGTCTTTGGCCCAGCAGGGCTCTGCTCTGGGCACTGTCAAAGGTTATCTTTCAGCCATCTCCGCCTTTTTACGGCTTCCAGATCAGCCCTCTCTTTTTAAGTCCCCGGTTTTTAGCCGTTTTCTCAAAGGCATAATGCATACGTTTCCTCCCGTGCCATTCATAATGCCTCAATGGGACTCAAACCTTGTCTTGTCATATCTGATGTGCGCTCCCTTCGAGCCCCTTCATACCTGTCCTTTGCGTCTTCCCACTCTCAAGACAGCCTTCCTGGTAGCTATCACCTCTGCCAGAAGAGTGAGTGAGCTCCAGGCTCTTTCTTTCACACCTCCTTTCCTTTCTGTTCATCCGGACAAGGTGGTTTTAAGGACCCGTCATTCTTTTCTGCCAAAGGTTGTCACGCCCTTTCACATTGGGCATACTATCACTTTGTCCACCTTCTTTCCGCCTCCGCATCCTTCAAAAGAGGAAGAGAGGCTCCACCGTCTGGACCCACAACGTTCTACCTGCAGCGCACACGACAGATGACCAGCTCTTTGTTGGCTACATGGGCGCCAAAAGAGGTTGGACTGTGCACAAACGGACCATCTCTCGGTGGGTCGTTCTGTGCATCAAGGCCTGTTACTCGTTGGCTAAGAAGGAGCCTCCTGTGGGGCTGCGTGCCCATTCTACCAGGGCAACGGCAGCCACTGCTGCCTTGGGACGCGGTGTCCCCTTGCAGGACATTTGTCAGGCAGCTACGTGGGCCTCGCTGCACATGTTTACCAAACATTACTGCCTTGACAGTCAAGTCCGGAGAGACGGCTTCTTTGGCCGTTCTGTTCTCTCTGGTGTAATCTTGATCGCAGACCCACCACCGGGGTTGGTATTGCTGGGGTATCTATTCTAAGGTACGGAATTTATCACCAACGTGTCTCTTTCAGATGCACAAGTTACTACTTGTGTAACAATATATCTGTAAGAGACATTAGTTAGTGATAGATTCCTTACCGCCCCACCCATCCTCCCCGTTCTGCGACCTGATTTCAAGGGTTAAGGTCATCCCTTTCAGGGCCCTATTTTCTTGGCACCAGTGGTCAGTTTCTTGCATGGCTCTGCGTTCCTGGCGCAGAAAATCATGTACAGAACTGACGTCAGCGCCACATGGGTGGTGCCTAAGTAGTCTCCGTGACGTCATCTTGGCGCTTACGACGCCAGCGATAGAAGCGGAGCTGCACGACGCCACCTACTGACGCACAGGGGTACTGCTAGCAAAAGTTTCCGGATCCAGTCTGATGCCTGGGGATTATTCTAAGGTAAGGAATCTATCACTAACTAATGTCTCTTACAGATATATCGTTACACAAGTAGTAACTTGTGCTTCAATTATACAGTCAAAACGAAAGCATTAGTGTTTAGGGCCAAAAGAACACACGGAAAAGAACATGAATCCTCAATATCTAATACATTGGATTGAATCGTACATCCATCACTAGACAGTGTTCTACATGGCATAAGCTTTGAGTTTTCTCTTTAGTGGAGGCTGAAAACCATTGAAACCACCGTCACATTCGCCTTTTCCATTAGCCTTGCCTTTTTTTTTTTTCTTGTGTGCACTCCATTGCAGCCTGATTGGAAAGGCTGTAAATTCTTGTAACACTACAAGTTCAGCATTTTGAAGTATTCCGTAGTAGGGATACCTATATATTGTGAAGCTACTCTGAGTTCAACTCTTCAGTGTTTATAGATAGAACGATATTACGCAGACCTCTATTACGAGTACTGTATAATTCATTTATTATTAATTGCCTTCAATAAATAACAATACCTTGTGGATTGTTATTTATCATATTAGTTAATTTTGAGTTTTCTCATAAAATGGGGTATCAGGTGTGGATTTTGATACTTAACTCACCATAGTATGTATGTCCCAGTATTTGTCAGGCCTTTTTGAAATGGTAAATTTTAGCTGACTTGACCAGGTGGAATTTATCAGGGGTAAAGTCTGACTGTAAAATCTGCCAAACTCATAATTTTGACACATGTGCAAGCCGTGATTGGCCCGGGTGTCTCAATTTAACGAGGCACTCGTAATCAAGGCCATAAACTGTACTGATGTGTTGGAGTATAAGCTATACTTGTTTAGAATAAGGGCCTGATTTAGAGTTTGGTGAATGGGTACTCCATCACTAACGTGACAGATATCCTGCCTGCCTTATTACAAATGCTTTAGGATATAATGTATTTGTAGTAAAGGAGGCAGGATATCTGACACATTTGTGACCGAATAACCTGTCAGGCGAACTCTAAATCATGCCCTAATTTAAATTGTCCTGTGTATAACCACTGTTAATAATTTTCCAAAGATATGGCCCAAATTTTTGTCTGCTGTTGAAGTCATGTTTGTGCGTAGCAGCCAGTTTTCTATTGTTTGTGCTTGCGGCATTAAAAGAGATAGTCAAAGTGTCTTGTGTGTATACTGCCATTGGACTAATCAAAGAAGTATGGTCTTTTGAGAGTTCAAAAACCTGTGATTTCTAATGTAAAGCTAGTAATAGTGTGTGAACAGTATACTCACTCAAGTAAAACCAAATAGTACATTTTGAGGTGGCATTTTTCTCGCAGTCCTGTTCTTTTGAGTGGTTACCAGAGATCTGATATCACAAGGTGGGGACACAGTCTTTTTACACTTGCTAAAGACCCAATTGATCTATAAGTTTTTAAAATAGGGCAGAATATAGTATACCATTCACTGTGAGGGCAAGTCTTTAGAGGCCTCATCTCAGAAAGGGTTGGCTAAAGTCTAGACTGTCTACACCCATGGAGCCAACCCCAAGCTCAACGTACAACCATGGATTCAATACACAGTAACTCTAGAGCCATACAGGCCAAAAGAACGAGTGATAACATTCCTTAATCAGAGTTATTAGCTGCCAACAGAAAACAATTGCAGGTGCTGGAGTATGAGGTTATCCCCTACACCATCCGTACAATGTTCTTCAAGTGCTTTTTAGGTAAGACAGAGGTATCCTAATGGTCTAGGGACAATGCAGGCCCAACACAGGTATTAACACACAGATCTTCAGCTTGGTGGGCTTTTTGTAGATCTTCCTATCAATCACGGCCCACCTCCTCTTTGGACAGGTCAGCCCCCTCCTTCCACTTAGTCACATTGTCAAGGATTCTTTAGAGCCCAAGGCGAATTTACAACTCTGAAGAAGACAAAACAAAGGTTATATCTCTACTTTGGAGTGCAGTATCCTCAACACGCTGAGTAAATTCACATTTCTGCCTCAAAGGGGCTACTATTTATTGCCCTTTGGAGGCACAGATCTGAACTGGGCAAACCAAATAATTTGCTGTTTTCAAACTCTGAAGGCTTCCTTCTGTTAGGGAAGTGAGTCTGGACCCTTTGTCTTGTTTTCACAGGTCACAGGTCAGGCCACTATGAATAGGTCAGAGGCAGGATGTATATTGGAAACTGACTGATGCACCCAGAGAGCTTATGTTGCAAGGTGGCAGCCAGAAACACAGAAAAAGTGGCCTGTTTCAGTTCAACTGAGCCACCTCTACCCACTAACGAAAGGTGGGGATTTCACCCCACACTGGAATTCCTCACTGAATTTGACAGACAACTCCTGATTTGGGGATGGTGCCCTGGACAAAGAAACAGGCAGACAATTACATTTTAATGGATCTGGTGGAGCCTTGCTTATAGTGTCCCATATGAGCATCCACTGCCCACGTTGAGCACAAGCAAAACATTTGTGCATGCATCATTCACACATGCCTCACACGTGAAGCTGGAACAAGAACTCCAAAAATGGGGACTGGGCTGCCCTTTAGGCGAGAAGGCAATTAAGCAGCATTCCCCAATGGGTGCATTTAAAAAGGCTAGTACCTCCCGAAATATGATTAAAGCCACCAACCACAGTCACGTCATAACCTGTAAGAGAAGGTTCTGTGAAAGAAGATCCTTTTTCCATTTGCTCTTTTGATACAACCTTTTCATGTATTGCTCAGATGGGTAGTGTACTGAGAATACATGTGAAGTTTATTCACCATCTATTAGCTCATTCTGATCGGTCATGTTGCCAAATTGCATTTTGATACACTTCTTCATCAAAAGATACAACTGGTCGGGGAAAAGTTACCTAATTTCAGTATGGATAGGCATGTGATATTTGCCAAAGCATTTATTGAAAACTCTAGTTTTGCAGCGTGAATCTTTTCTTGATTCACATGCTCTGCATTATTCTGCCATTTAGTGGTGGGCCCAGAATTCTCCTAAAAAATGTTTGTCCTTCTACTCTTTTTGTTTTTTGTTGTTAGTAGGTGTTGACTGACCTCAATTTGCTGTCCCCTTGTGTCATCGTTGTGTTTACTCTGGAACCTCCCACCTTTGGTCTCCATCTTCAGATTCTTTTTTTCCACCATTGGATATGGATGTATGCTGAAGGAGCTCCAACAATTGGGAGACAAAATTCCTCGAAAAATCAAAACAAAAATATCAAAAGTCAACATGTGAGAAGGAAACATCAGAAGAAGGTACTGAAGAAGTTTAGCGATGAAGTGAGCATGGAGAATGCGTGTGCAGGGGGCTTCCTGTGAGTGGCGATGGAAAAAACACCATTCCATTTGTGTAAAAATTGCCATCACAAGATTGCACAGAAGGACCAACATCCAGTCTGCAACCTCTGTCTGCCAGTAGACCACTGAAATGAGGACTGCAATGCATGCTCTGCGTTCACCCCGAAGACTCTGAGGGTGAGAGAGAGACAGAGAAGAGCCAACTACAACAAGCAGGGACAACATATACCTACGTCTCTACGAGACCTGGGCCTCCCAAGTGATGAGGTGGGGAACATCACAGAAGAACCAGAAGGCGAGGCAGAGAATTACATCCAGTTCATTGACATCGGAGCACAAGGGGGCAAGAAAACTTCTAGAGAGGTAAGAGAACCATTGTCCTCCAAAAAGTTAGGAGAGGCCCAAAAACATGCTCTAAGAACTCGAAGGGAGCCTCGATATCAAAGCACTTGGCGAACACTGCCACACACAGAGACAAGAGTACCCTTGGATCCTTCGAACCCCAAAAAATCCAAGACATCGAAATGAGAAGAGAACAGTAGCTCTGTTGAAGGAAACACAGCTAGGCAAGCTCTGACAGTGAGGAAGGTGGGGAAGCTACTAGGAATGATGGCTTCCTGCATCTCTTTAATTCCAAACATACGATTTCACATAAGACCATTTCAGGAATGGCTACAAGTTCTGTGTTCATAGGCAATGGAGAGTTGAGAAGATCTAGTGGTTGTGATGCAAAGGATATAGGAGGAGACAGCATGGTGGAACAGGTCAAATATAACATAAGGAAAAACTCCAAATGTAACCATATCAACAAACGCATCACAGTTGGGATGGGGAGCACACATGAACAATCTCAAAATAAGGGGAGTCTGGAAAGACCAGGATACGGTACAACACATCAAAACCCTGGAACTGAAAGCAGTATTCCTAGCCTTAAAAGTCTTTCAAGCAGAGCTATTGGGAAAGACAATACTGATACAAACAGACAATACAACCATCATGTTCTACCTAAACAAGCAGGTTGGAACTCAGTCTCTACCGCTGCCAATATTCGCACAAGAAATGTGGAATTGGGCTATTCAAAGGAAAATTGAGATCTTAGCGTCCACCTACCAGAGAAGGACAACGTCTAAGCACAGAGATAGAACAGACAAGCGTCATGGTCTCATGAATGGGAACTGAATCCGTCAGTACTCACGAAGATCTTCCAAAAATGGGGAACACCAGAGATAGATCTGTTTGCAACACCTTAGAACGCAAAATACCAACGCTGCCCCTTCAGACAATATTGCCACCAGCCCATGGGGAATGCACTATGGATAGATTGGTTAGGGAAATTTGTGTACTCTTTTCCCCCGATACCACTACTTCACAGTGTGATCTGCAAATGCAGAATCAGCAGCATGACTCTAATACTAATTGCACCACAGTGGGTGAGACAAACATGGGTCTCAGAACTAATAGAACTATCTCTGGGGAAAATTCACAAATTACCATACAGACAAGGTTTTTTATCAATGCAAGAATGAAGGTTGCTTTACCCGGAAACAGAGACTTTAAGTCTGGCAGCATGGCTCCTCAAAGATTTAGAATTTGGACACCTAAAGTTACCTGAAAATACAGTGGCGGTCTTAAGAGAAACAAGAAGACCAAGAACATGAAAGAGTTATATAGCTAAATGGAAATGATATTCACTCTAGTACCTTAAGGAAGGATTATTAAGAAATGAGACTATATATAAGACAGTACTGAAGTACTTAACACATCCTATACACTGTAAACTGACTTATGCATCCTTAAAGGTTCACTTAGCAGTAATAGTGGTGTACACAAGGGGTCACATTGAAAGAAGTTTTTTCACGTCACCAGTTATTAAGCGGTTCCTATAAGGAGCAAAGAGATTCCCACCTCCAAAAAGGAACCAGCACCCACATGGAATCTAAATATTGTGCTCACACAATTGATGAAGGCACCATTTGAACCGTTACACAAGGCAACATTACGGATGCTCACACTAAAGACTGCCTTTTTAGTGGCCATAACATCACTGCGCAGAGTTGGTGAATTACAAGCACTCACCTTACAGGAACCTTATTTTCAAGTTCACAAGGACAGAGTTGTCATGAGAACTGACCCGCAATTCACACCAATGGTTATCCCACAGTTCCACATTAAACAAGTATACAGATACCAAGTTTCTTTCAAAAATCTAAAATGTATGTAGGGAGGACATTACTCACTCTGGACGCTAGACATGCAAGTAATGTATTACATCGAAAAAACTAAGGCTGACAGGATAACAAAACAGCTCTTTGTGTCATTTGCAAATAATTTTCTAGGAAGGCCAGTTTCTAAGTACACAATTGCAAGATGGATAGCTCAAACTATTCAGTTGTGCCACAAGAATGCAGGAGAGACATTACAAAACACTCCAGGGGTGCATTAGACAAGGAAACAGGGACCAACCATTGCCTTTTTAGAAGACACGCCACTGCAATACATTTGTATGGCAGCAACATGGTTATCTGTGTACACGTTCACAAAGCACTAGTGTGTAGATATTCAAATGAACAGAGGAAGCTCAAGATGGAAAAAAAAGTCTTACAACAAATCAATGCACATCTTCAACCCAACCACCACTATAGTAACCAACAGCTACAAAATCTATGCACAGCATTTGAATCCCGAAAAGATTCATGCTGCAAAGTATATAGTTTCTTGCCTGTCGGTGTAGTTTTGCAACTTGAAGATTTTTCGGGATTCACACACGATCCCATCCTCCGCCGCCAAGGAAGATGAGAGGAGGAAGCAATAGAAAAAAGAATCTGAAGATGGCAACCAAAGGTGGGAGTTTTCGGAGGAAGCATGACGGCCTCACAAAAGAACACCAAATGGACTTCCATCAACACTTACCAACAACAAAAAACAACAAGCATTGGCATAGCCAATAGGTCTCGCCTTTGGGACCTTATAAGTGCTTAGCCATGCAACAGTTGATGTTGTTGCACCAAGGATATTGTGCTGCATAACTAAATACTTATAAGGTCCCAAAAGCGAGGCCTATTGGCTATGCCAATGCTTGTTTTATTATGTGCATATACAACTAGTATCTCAAAGGGTGATTGGGCGGAAATGCTAAATTCAAAAAGCTGCCAATGTTGTACACACCATCTCTGCATCAAATGATATACTCTAGCATTGCTTTTTAAATTCTCAGGCCCAACTCATAACTTCATCATCTTACTTAAAAGTAGAACATTGTACTTAATGAAACAGAAATAGCCCACATAAATTCATGAAGATTAATGGGCGATATGAAACAAGCATGTAAATGCAGAAACCGACTGGCAATATGTGCTTCGTTCATCAAGTGTGGCTAGCCAAGTGTAAGAGGAAATACAAGGGCAAATGAGGCTTCATATATCCCTGCCAGTGTCAATCTGGGAATGTAAAGGAATTTCTGACATTTTATGTCATATTAAGGGAAATGGAAGGCCCAGAAATAAGTACGGGGGCACAGAGAAAGAGTCTAATGCAGCGAGAGACTGGCAAAATAAATGTAATATGGAAACATTTTAATAACAACTGAATGAGCACAAGGGCATTTGGTGAACATGTAATGCAAAGCATTGCAGCAAAAAATTGTTAGACTGGTGGGTATATTAGGGCATAGCAGCAAAATAAACTAGGGCACAGCAACTGGAGTGGGAAGTGGGAAGCAGCGGCGGCTGGGAGAGGGTATCTACGGGAAGAGAGTGGGGAGTTGGAAAGCAGCACTCAAGAAATAAGCACACATGCAAGAAAACATACATTGCGGGTGGCAGAAGCACATATGGGTGAGCTCAACATGAAGGAAGCATGGGAGAGGCACACGGATGAGAGAGAGCAACCAAGCATGTTGCAGAGGAAGAGGAAATAAGTACACGAGGGAGTTAGCTGATAAAAATACATGCACTCTTATGGAGTGAATAAAAACAGGAAAGTTGATTTCCAAAACGTGAGCAATGCAAGGATACAACTAAAGAGGCTATGCACCAGAGGAGGAACAAACACATAAGAGGAAGGGAAACCCACACAAGGCAATGTATAACAAGCATTGGCTCACAGAGAACATCAAAGCGGCCGCGAAAGTGAAAGTGATCGCGATCAAGCACGGCCCGCGCACATGCACTCAAGCTCTAGGCCAGCCATGGTAGCATTTTATTAAGCCCTCACAAAAAGTCTCGCCAGACCAGCGCATACGCTGTGTCAGGCGAGACCTAAAAACAGTGGAACGATTAAAGTTTTTTTAGAAGAATTTCAAACCCAACCTCTAGATGGCCGAATAATGCACAGCAAGGGAATCCAGCAAAATTATTTAAGCTATAAAACTATGTCAACCAGTAAGAAACTATTTGTTTCCTGTTATTTGAATTTACTTCAAAGATGGTCATTTTAGTAGTCATCTTGTCAGACCATTCAGTTCATAAACTGCAGCCTGTTTGAATGCTTCCTGTGTTGTTCCCCTCTTTCGTATGTTCCTTATGTTTAGGATGAAGATTAAAAGTCTACAGATCTACATTGAGTGAACTAATGAGATCAGGTGCAGTTTAGGATACCTATACATTAATTATGGATGGCTAAATGTATGAGAAAATTTGGCATGGCCTCCATTAAGCAGTGCCCAATGCTATAATATAGAAAGAGATTCCTAATGGAAACGCTGTACTTTTAATTTTGTTATAATATCATATATTGTCTTTTGCATTATGAGACTTGTTTCTGGAGGAACAAATAGGTGGAATCAGGATGCAACAACTGAATGTCCACTGTGAATTAAAAAAGATCTATTTGATGATATTATTGTTTTGTTTTCTCCTTTTTCAGCACTTCATTGGACAGCGGGAAGAGTTTGAGACTGCTCGTGATAGTATTCTAGTCTGGCTTACAGAGATGGATCTCCAGTTGACAAATATCGAACACTTTTCGGAATGTGATGTTCAGGCCAAAATAAAGCAGCTCAGGGTATGAGTAACATGTTTGCATAATATAGTGGACAAGATGTGGTCTTGTGACTGAGCTCTTGACTTTAGAACCTGGATCCTAAGCTCTGATATCGATTTCAGCACTTGGCTCAAATTATGTAATACCGGGCTATTCACTTAATTTTCCTATGCCTAAAATTGTTAATGCAATTTGAAATGTGTGAACTATAATGTAAATGTGTAACTCAGATGTGTAAATGCCCACTTGATGTAAACCATCTTTTATTGTCTTTCCAACCACGATAATGTAAAGCACTCCTTTGCTCCCTAGCTTTGGGCCTAATTACGATGTCGGTAAAATTGTTACAATTAAAATATACTTTTTTAATATGACACAAATAAACAAGATAACAATGAATTTAATTACTAAGTAAATGATCAAATAATTCTTTAATTTATTTTAAGAATAAAAATAACATAAATTAAATGAATTATAAAGTAATTAACTTCCTAACCTGTTCACACAAAAAACGAACTACTCGCTACTTAAACATTAATTAATAACATACATGTAAGCATATAAGATCAAATAAACTTAAATAAATTAAATCGAAATTTAAATACTTTACATAATTACTAATCAATTAAATATTTTTTATAACCGATTATAATTTAATTCCCTTCCCACCTTATCACCCCTGCCAACCTGCTACCAAATATATTTCTAAGTAAATTAAAAAACAATTACAGATTTAAGATTACAAACTGTATTTTAAAAAATGAACTATACTAACACATATGAATTAATATACTAAGTAACATACATTAAATTATTAAACAAACAATATTTTTAACAACTATATTCAAGTAAACTGTGTTACATACAACTATATTCTTTAAAACAATGTTATATACCCCAAACAAATATTCCTTCCTTCGATATTCTGTTACACAATTATTTCAACACAGTGTTTATGTCACACAATATTTTTTCTGCAATATGTTCAAACACAAACATTTAGAGATCTTTAATCAATCAGTTGATTCATTGTTAACATGACACCCTGTGTAATGGCTTACCTAATTGATGCCTATTTTAATTTTCATCATACTCTACATTTTAGGCCTTCCAGCAGGAGATATCTCTGAATAACAATAAGATTGAGCAGATCATTCTGCAGGGAGAGCAGCTGATTGAGAAGAGTGAACCTATGGATGCCGCTGTCATTGAGGAAGAATTGGATGAGCTACGACGTTACTGTTTTGAAGTCTTTGGTCGAGTGGACCGCTACTACAAGAAGCTGTTAAGGCTTCCGGTAGGCTTATTTCCAAATATGTTTGTTGTTCTGCATGAGAAGATAAAATAATTCCTATATCACAGATGCACTGAACATGTCTTGAGACAGATTTTATGTCAGTAGATTCATGGATTGATACAAATATCAATTATAGGTGGACACATATATGGACAGAAGAAATGGAGATACAGACTCCTCATCTCTAGAAAGACCTAAGTATTTTCCAGTCCATTTGATTGAGATTGTGATGCAAAAGAAAGCACTGAATGCAAAGTGGTAGAGGTCGGTGATGAATAGCACTAGTTAGGAGTGTATGTGCGGCAAATTGTTTTAGGAAATTAAAATGAATCACCTGATTTGCTTATGGTTGCAGTAACCCCGAAGAACGGAGTGGGTAAGAGAAAGCTATGTGACCAGCAAAATCTATAGCGCTTTCTTAACCTTAAAAAGTGCTGAGGTTTTACTATCTTGTGCTGAAGCTTCTGAGTTTTGTAGCTGTTGTGGAGAAGAAACTATCACCACCCATGGAAAGTGTCACTACTGGTTCAAAGAGCCATCGTTGTTGAAACAGGGTGGTCATTGGTGATGAAGTTATGCTTGATTTAAGACTCAGTGTTGGTCAGGTTATTTATGTATGAAGGATATTTGTGTCAGTGTTTTAAAGTATGTGCTTGTTTTAAAAAAAAAGAGGCTACCTGGGTGAATTAGGAATTAAGTTGTGTTGTTTTTTCCTTGTTTGAGCGTCAGTTTTAGTAGATGTGCTTTGTAAGAGTTATGTATGAAAGATCGATGGTTTGGGTAGACAATCAAGCAGCATATTTGGTTGTCTGACTTTAATACATATATACTTTGCTTGAACATTTTGTCACATAAGCGCTTTAGAACAGTGAGCCATTGGAATGGGCAAAAATCTGATCGTAGCTGTGATGAAAGAACTAGGGGACATGTCAAGATCGATGGTATTCCCTTCTACATGTAATTGGAAAGATGAAAGTTATCTCAGTCATCATCAGACCTTGGCGTTAGCAGGCAATGAACAGGTCTGGATACCTATGTCACTAAATAAATAATGCTTGTAAAGTGCAAGCTTTTTGTGGCCATGAACTTCGTCGTCCCAATGGTAAGGTTTCTTGTACTTTGGGTTTACCAACTTTGCAGAAATCAAACTTCTTTCTGGGATTATGCATCGTGTGTCAATGCATTGCATTTGCTCATGTTGTATAATATTGTTTGTTCTCCTTTAATGAAAACCCTGCTTAGAGTTTAGTTGCGCCACACAGCTCTACAGGTCTACTATAAAGAGAATAAGGTGAATTAATGTGTAGCTGTATAAGAAGTATGTTCCACAGGTGTTCTCCAGATATTTATACTCTTAATTTGCCCATTCTAGTAACCCATTTAGAATGGCTAGCCAAGGGAGGACATTTTATCTTCACATACAGCTTACAGATGTAAATGTATTATATGATGTCAGATATGAAATTCAATCAAAATACACTGCACAAAGGTTGCAAGATATGACAACATGTATTATTATATCATGTAATTGTGTCAGTTTGGAGGATGTGGTGTGAATACTTTTGGGCTTTTTCACATTGCAATAGGACTATTTTACTGCATTGGCACAATTCAGGGATTTAGTTGCAGTAGATATGTTTATTTATCATGTGATAAACATGCAACTCATCACATAAAGGAGAACTTGAAGACAATAAATGTGAGAAACTTAAAAATTACAGGCTGCACCATAACAGTATATCAAGTAAAATACAACCCACTTGTAAGCATTCAAGACTCTGGGGCCAACATTGGCCTCTATTGACTGAAAAAGATATGCAAGTCAGGGGCCATGCATTATTTTGTGACCTGACCTAACTTCCATTAATTTTCTTCCAGCTGAAATATCATACACTGGGTTAGATACTGTAGGCCTTTGGTTAAGGCCAGGTGTCCTAGGCCATAAGTAATAGCATGAGACACAGTAACTGTGCCTTTTCTTGGTATGCTGGGGTGCTCAATAATACTGCATTTATTATCAACTCACAATTTAATAAAAATCACTTTATTGCTTTTCTGTAGTTGACTGATGATGAGCATGACTTCTCTGATCGAGAGGGAGAATTGGATGAGCCAAGAGACCTTTCGGATATGCGATGGCCTAACAAATCTCCAAGTAACCTACTGTCTCCTTTACCATCCACCACCCATTCGCTGTCGCTTCCACAGCCTCTTCGGAGTGAGCGCTCAGGGCGGGATACTCCAGCAAGCGTAGACTCCATCCCCCTTGAATGGGACCATGACTATGACCTCAGTCGTGACTTGGAGACAGCTGTATCTAGGGCACTGCAATTAGAAGAGGGGCAAGAAGAGAAAGAATTTTACCACAGAGGTGCTTCTGGCATTACTGGTAAGCCTTATTCCTTTTTGGAGAAAGTTGCGTTTTAATCGCTGTCCATTTTTAACAGGCCACTGTTAAAATTCATGTACAGTGTCATTTTAGTTAATTCGTGCAACTCTGGATTAGGTGAGTATAACACAATGACAGAAAACGAATACCGGTCTATGGTTATATAATCTGCTCTTTTCCAACAAAGCAATGTCTTTGTAAAAGTAA
The DNA here is from genome assembly GCF_964204655.1 of Triturus cristatus. Taxonomy (NCBI): domain Eukaryota; kingdom Metazoa; phylum Chordata; class Amphibia; order Caudata; family Salamandridae; genus Triturus; species Triturus cristatus. The sequence continues at coordinate 1,005,256,844 of NC_140589.1, forward strand.
TGTTGTTCTTGGTTCCACCTTCTGAGTGAGCATTTTCCGACTTAGTAATGTAGCATGCCAGGCTCCGTTTTAGTGTATTCTTGTCAGCCCAGACACTAGACTTTACACTAACTATGAGTGGCACGGACTGTGCTGAGGCATTGGAAGATTCCTTTACTACTAGCCAACATGAAAAATTCAGAAACACAGTTCCACAAATATGAAATCTATAGGGAGAAAATACTCAAAACCACGTAAGCTCATCCACCTCAAGGTGACACTGAGAGCCCCAGCACACCGTCAGATAGGCACCCTTCACAAAATAGGAATTACATTAAATCTCAAACTCAAAATCCCTGTTTTCATCACCTTTCACAACTCTAAATGTCTCTTCATAAAAGAAACAAAACACAACTGAAAATATATTAACTACAGCAAGTACCAGAGAACTGTTCCACACCACCAGTGTACTGAAGGAAATTAAAAAGATGTAGGATTGTGATTGACAGTGGTGTTCACATTGTACCAGAACCTCCCCAAATCAGTCTTGCACATGTCTTTCAATCATGTAAACCCATGCACAGCAATTCAGGTTAATCAATCATATCCGCATAGAGTTCTCTGCAGATGCCCTGTATCTAAAAACAATCCCCAAGTTTGCAAAATGACTGTGTTGCAGATCCACCTGCTATGTATACTTCGATCATGTGGTGTTTGTGATCAGAGATACTTCTAGTTTATGCTACAGCTATTGAATTTCGTATCAACTTAATCTTTGAAAACAAATTGTCTTTTCCTACACTGAGATTCAAATGCGTGGAACCAATCCCGAAGGGCATTTGCATCATCTGGCATAAAATATCAAGAAAGTCCAGAAAAACACCCAAGGGATAGCAATGTCAGTCACAACTTGTGTCATATCCTGGATCTCATCATAGAAATCTACATATAAAAACTCCATAATCGTGGACTAGAACTAAATCATCCAATTCCAAATTGCATCTTCAACCCTTAATTAAAACAGTTTTGCAATATCCCCCGAGTTTGTAGGTCACAAAACAAATAACAGCTCTCACAGATCCTTGCTACTGCATTATACTTAATCATCTGACCACCTCACAACACCTCAACTAAAGAATTACTCCACTCCAGACTTCACTAAAATATAAATGCCGAATGCAAACTCCTCAGCCAGTTTAAACTGCAAACACAGAATACCACAAAGAAGATGTTTCCAAAGAAAAAAACCACTCATGTGAAGTTTTCAGAATTATCACTTAGAAAATGCACTACATCATTTTAAACTGCATGCTATGAATCTGAAACAATCTGCCTTGGACAGCCCAGCTTCCTTTTTGTCTTGAAGATAATACCCAAAATGTGCAGCTAAATTAAACCTAATTTTCCAACACCACCGCTAGCTTCTATTATTCCGACGTCGTCCTCTTCAGCTCATTCTGGCCTTCTTATTCACACCAATCCTTTCCATGACTACTCAGGTTGTACAGAGAAGCCTATATGACCACATGATACCAAGCTACAGCATTTATACCCAATTCCCCATTGGTATGCCCATTTATCCATTCACCTCTCACATGCTAAAGCAGGCATTTAAAGTAGGCCATATGCCATTCTCCCATCGGCCCGTAAATTCAATATTGCCAAGAACTTCATACCCAACCTCAACCATTGCATCACTTAAAATAATCTTATTGAAGCCATAAGCAGCCTTTCTGAAAGCATATTGTAACATCTACAAACTTCTCAACCAATTTAATTGTGGATTATGCTTTAGCTATGTAATGAAACTACCTCACTCACGATTTTTGTGAATGTCCTTTAAACACCAGATCATGGGTATATTTGCCACCTGGTACAGCTTGGCCTACCCAGTTTTAAATCATATAACTCCATCTCACCACTTCTTGATTTGCTCCATCCACCACTTCTCGGTTTGCCCAGTCAACATCTGACACTTTGTATGAAATGCTTGATTGTTTGCATGACATGCAGAGCACCTGGAGGATCACCCTTCGCCTGGACTCTTTAATATTTATGCCATCCCTTTCATGAGATTATTCTGGAGAAGCCAAAGTGGTAGGCAGCTGAAATTCAACAAACTGACTCAGCATTTCTAGAACCCAGGAACCTATCTTTTCCACCCCCCATTTAATGCGGAATTTTGCAACAAGGCTTGCAGCGGATATATCCCAGGACCCTGATTGCCTTCATTCTGAAATATGTCTGGTGGCTTCCTGAAAATACTGACTAACCTTCAAGACCCAACATGCCACCCCAAATCCAATAGTTCTGTTCTAAAATAAACACTGAGGGCTAGATGTATGACCCTAAATTGCGGTTGCAAACGGGCAGTCGGCCCATTCGCGACCGCAATTTAGGGCATGGCCATGTACAAACCTCACTTTGCAAATCAGTAAATTTTACTGATTCCCAAAATAAGGTTTGCGACTCGCTATTAGGAAGGGGCGTACCAAAGGCGTCCCGTCCTAATAGCGACTCGCATTTGTATGTATGAATGTTTTGCAACCGCAATTGCAGTCTCAAAAGACTCGCAATTTACCACCTACTTCAAATAGGAGGTAAACCATTTGCAAATAGGAAGGGGTTCCCAGGTGACCACTTCCCCTTTGTGAATGGGTCAAAAAAATGTTTTAAGGGCAGGCAGTGGTCCCAGGGACCACTGTCTGCCCTTAAAAAATGAAACTGAAAAGTTACATTTTTCTTCTTTTTTTTTTTAAATGCATCCGATGCATTGGTGGTCTGCTGACCCCAGCAGGCCATCATCCCTGTGAGTGCTAGCCATTACTAATAGGGTCACATATTGCACCTGCCTCATTAATATTAATGAGGCATGCAATTTGCGGCCCCATTAGGAATCGCAAACAGTGTCTGAGATAATGTTGTACATTCCAATTTGCGAGTTGGAAATGTGATGCAATTTGCGTGTCGCAAATTGGTGTGTCGTGCATCTGGCTCGGAGTCTCCTATTACAAGTCTGTTGGAGTCCTGAATCGATATCTGGAATGCAGAGATACCGGACCATTAAGGATGAGCCCCGATGAAATGAGAAGCGGTGTCCATAAATTGTTGTTTCCACATTGATTGCCAGATGTTAATTCCCAGTACCTGTTTTTACTCACATTCTTCCCCTTTTGATCAGCTGAAATGTATGGGGCAAGAAACTAAGAGCTGCTGTATCCCTGCTTCATTAGTAATTCCCAGCTTTATTAGTAATTTCAAATTCTGCTGGACAATCTGTTAGGAGTTCACGTTGTAATTTCTCAGTTCTTATAAGGGATTGAGAGATACGAAAAAAGTGATGAGTCAAATGCTTGACATAATCTCAACCAGGGGTGTTATTCTTTTCTTTCCATGGCTTTCTTGCTCAGTGTGGTACTGCAGATATAGATATGCATTATATTTGGAATTGCTACCTAGGAAGAGTACATTCTGGTCAACCAGGCTATGTCCCCTCTGAATGGGAACAAAACACAGCATCACAGGACAAAAAAATAAATTTTCCTAATTAGCATATTATCCCGTGTAATATCATAGAATCCTTCCAGTTATGTATTTTTCATCAAACGTTTTGTATAAATCATATGGTGTTTCAGATTTTAATTAATATTTCTTCCAGATGTAGCCATTGTCTTGTAGCATTTTGATTTTCTATTCGTTGAGGTATACCTTGTCGTATTTCTAATTTTAAGATTATAAGAACAAATTACTTTACATTTTATTATTGAGACTAGTCTGACACAAGTGTTTTACTTTTAAAGTGCTGTGAGTCTTACTCTGGACAACATATGTATTGTCAACTCAATGGTTTTCCCTTAATCACTGAATCTGAACCCTTCAGATTCTCATTTAGTAGCCAGGTACTGTAATTTTACTGGCCACCGTAAAATGCCCCTACCCATCAGACTGGTGCACAATTTCTCTTGTACTTCCATTTGTCTCATCCCGACCGGTTTTGTAGAGCAAGAGAGAAAGAGAAGGGAATCAACACCACATTCATTTTCAATATCAGTACCAGAACGAGCTTATCCCTTTGCAGCTTTCTGTTGATGATACCCAAACTTCTCAGGGTACACATACTAATTCCAGACTGCTGATTCACACACTGCATACCATCACCGTTTGATCTGCAAATGCCAGGTCTGTAGAAGGGTCACTAGCCAGTCCTTGAAATTTCTTCCAGATGGCATGCAAAGCAGTGTGATTGTGCAAGTTCAGAATGTAAGTTTAGTTAAATTGAATTGGATTTGTCTTCATTTGGCAAACGCATTCCCACAATATAGAAATAGTCTTTTGGTGGCTCGGGCACCATAGCTCTCACTGATAACAATTTTCCAGTAAAGTGGATAGTCAGGACATAAAATACCCCTGCACTGAAACTTGATGTTCTCTTAAAATGAAGGCTCTACTTTCTAGATTGAGATTGGGGTTAATTGTGACAGTCTCTTCACTATAACTGGATGTCTTGCCTTCTTACCCATCATAAGGATAGAATATAAAGATTTCTGAAACAAAGGTCACGTTAATGTGTTCTTGTCGTTCGGGTACTGGACAGTGTATGTGGGGGCCATAAACAGAACAAACAGTAGTTAGTTGATAAAAGACCTCAAACCTTACCCACCAAGTGACAACTCCATCTGGACATTTTCGAAGGCCACCCACATCATCACCAAATCAGTGTGCCTTTTTCATGGCAATTTAAATTCACGTTGAAGGAGCAGAGTGGTATGAAATATCAGACTTCTCTGAGTGAAGGAAGTGCATGTGATTATTAAAACATTCCTATTTGACCACCTCTCAACCCACTCATACCTCATTCTCCTTACCAGCTTTATTTTTGTTGTCTTCTTCCAAGCAGATGAATTTGTCAAGGACAGAACATTTTAAGTGGCCATGGAGCGCACCAGTGAAATAGTGCACGTGAGCTTTCCTGGTATATGGTGCATTTTTGACTGACATGTTTCTGGGTCATGTTGCTGTAACATCAGGGACTCCCCAACTAGGTTGTTACCAAAAGATCCAAAGAAACCTGTGTTACTGCAGAGAGTAACCTCTTCTTTATTTCTACAGATGTAGAGATCCCTGAAAGTCCTGAGGACTATGTAAAAGTCACTGAAAAAGCTCTGAAAAGCGCTGCTGGTAGGCAACAATAAGCCAGTCACAACCAAGACACCCTTCTGTTGTGCACTATCCTAACCCTTTAACCACATCCTCGTAGTTTTCCCTGTTTCTCTGACTGCTGCGGCCATACTCACTCCCTTCACAGTGCCATCATGTAACTGCAGTGTCTGCTTACTACTATAGATGTGTGTGCATACATATGCGGTTGTGCAGCATTTGCGGGTATGAGATTTGACATTTCATGAATATATCGTTTTTGTTAGTCTCTTTAATTCAATCTGTATTTCAAAGGGTGCACACACAGTTAGGTTCTCCAACTTTGTGGCAAAAGTGTCACAACATTAATCTGCCATTCCCGTGGTAGCTTATTTACTATTTTTTGACATGTCATATATAAGAACATTTTTATTCCTGCTTTTCCGGCGCAGCAGCTGAACTGTATAGGCTCTCAAAAAGTTTCTACATTTCAAGTCATATATTAAGGGCTTGTTTTAAATTGAGTGGTAATGGAAAGTCCTACGGAGAAAGTGCAAAAGACGAAGGATAGCATGGCGTTGACAACTCCACGGGCAGAATCTCTGCCAGCTTTAGGACTAACTCCAGAAATCGGGTAACTTTCCATTGCATTAAATCTGGCTCAGCCCTGAAATCTATAACTTGATGATATGAAAAATCTACATTGTTAAGTGAAAATGCCTGCTGTCTTCAAAAGGATTCTTAAACTTAAATTGTGCATAGGCATTTCCTAGTGAGCTAAACTAGTCCCATATTTAAGAAGCATAAAGAAACAAATATATTTAGACTTTCATGTCAATCTGCTACATGAGTTAGAAAGATTGTGAACATCCCAGTCACTTGATTGGCAAAACCTCTATACATAGCCTTACATCATAAACAAGATCATATTAAGTCGGTATACATATTTGTCTGGTGCTGGTGCGTATTTGTCTGGCCTCAAAGCACAAGTCAGGTTTTGTGCCTTCTGTTCATGGCTTTGATGGTTCCTTCCCATACCGGTCAATGGCATTGTTTGTGATGTGTAAAAAGTAGCGGGCAGCATAAGGATATTCAATTGTTGTTTTTGATAATTCAATATGTTATATGTTTGAGATGATTTTATGCTAGCTGGGTATTTGGCTTGTGCAGTGCCTGACAGATTTATTTGTGTGCAAATTAATTAGAGGTATTGTGTGATGCTGCGAAGCCCTAATATCTATCTGCTAACTTACCTGAACTATGCATGGTCATTGTCATGAATTTTGTTTAGGAGTTAACTGTTGTCATTGTGTGTGGTGATGTCCCTCTTAATGATATACCTATATAGAGATGCATATGTGTGTGAGGTGTTCTGTTTAATGTGTTGTACTGGAAGACTGGATATTTAGTGGCAGGTGCTTCTGCGAGTGTGTTGAAACCCACCTGCAATGTTGTTTGCTTGTACTTTGCTCTGTCTGTGTTCTGTATGTGTTTATATTAGTAGTGAGTGGTATTGGGGCAGCCATTTAGCATAAATATGAGCTGTGTTAGCGGTGTGCTATGTTATATCTAGGGTGCTGTTCGACTTACCTGTGGAGCTCCAAAAGGCAGGATAACAGTCATTTCAATCCAAGGTAAACGGAATAAATCCCAAGCATTTGAGTTTAGAGGCAGATACGTGATGAAAAAAAGCAAGGAAGCCTCATATACCAAACCAATGTGCCGGTGAGCAAGACTGCTCTCCGGCATCTCAGCCAGTTCATGAAGAGAAATGTTTTTGTGGCATTGAAATAAATCCACGTGAGTGAAACTGAGAATATTTATCTGTTCGGCTTTACAATGAAGAACCTACCAGCCAAATAATAGTTCTGGAATATACTTTGGGTTCTACAACTTGGAGGTTTCAGAGTGGAATGCTCCACAAGAAGATTTTCCCTGCTGAGCCTCTATGCAGGATAATACATTTTACCTTCTTGAAGCAAAATAGCATGTTACCATCGCTCAGCTACATGTACAGTGTACTTGTCCTCAGACAGTTGTAAGTGAAAAATGTGACTCCCGTTTTTCACTGTTCCCCCTCACTCTTACCCAATCACTTTTACAGATGTGCCTACAGGGTCCACCAATTCTGTCACTCACTGAATTTCAATAGGCACCTGTGTTACTTTTATCCATCCACGTCTTCTATAAGATGTTACTCTGTTTCCTTAAACTTAGTAGTGCTTTCAGCGTTACCGACACTCAAGAGTAGTATGATACGCCCACATCAACCTTTTGACATAGACTTTCATGTCACCTGCTGTTGCAAAACGCAACCTGTAACCCTTCTTTGAGAGCCTTTTCAAACTCTCCAGTAGACTGTTTCCTCGAGATTAAGAAACAGAAGTCCTGATGTGCTTTATTCCTCTTATACTCAAGAATGTATTGATTTAAATAGAAACCAACTGTGAGCCATTGTCAGTCAGAAATACCTCAGGGAGTTTGTCCCTGACAAACAATTCCTCTAAGAACTCTATAACTTCCTTGGTGGTAATAAGACAATTACATTTTAGCTCACACCAGTGGAAAAAGTAGCTCACTACAACAATGGCATACTTGTAGGCTCCACCCAACATACTAAAAAGGACTGAATATGTCTAATGCTGTCTTCCTCTAAGAACTTTCCACCTTGTCAGTAATTACAATGGGGTAACTCAGTGCCTTACCGAGATTGGACTCTCCACATGCAAGGGACGCAGTTCCTTACCTTCCTTTTCACATCACAATCTAACCCCGCTACCCGAAAACTGCATGGCTCCGTCATTTGGTGGCCCTCAGAGCAATATTGCCCTCATGAGCTAAAGTTAGAATTCTGTCCTTCCTCAGCTCCAGTATCCCCAACAGCACTTTCCTCTACACACACCCCCTCTCACATGACAACTCCTCGCATCCATTTCTAATGGTATCAACTTCATTTCTCAGACTTCCCTTCGCCAGCCACCCAAACGTAATAAATACTTGAGCTTCCATCACCCCACCCACACTTGAAAGATGCTGCCTTCTGTCACTTCTTACACAAGCACACCATATACTCATCAATCTCTCCTTCTGTGTCTGGACCTGCTTCCTCAACAATCAATAATCTTGAAAGGCAATCTGTTAGCACATTTTTCTTCCCAGACATGCATTCAACTCTAAAACTGTACACTTGCCACTTTAACATCTGCAAATCCTAGAAGTTGCTGTACTGGCCCCTTCGGTAGTGAATATATCTACTAGTGGGCAATGATCTATCCTTCCTGAAATAATTTGCCACGCACCAATCCAACACCTCTTCCTGTATGGTGGAATTATGCTTTTCAGCTTCTCTCAATGGTTCTGATGCTCAGGCAGCGGTGACTTCCCTGTCCAACCCAGCATTACTCGAATCCGTGTTATTACACATTTTATATTTTGTATCAAAAGGCTTAACAGTCGTGCATGTTTCGTCCTTTCTTTAATGAATTGAGCAGGAGCCACTAAAAACAATGGGCATACATTTCTTCTTGTCCACGCTGGGAAAATATAATTTTCGGAGCTGGGCTTTGAGCCATCGTCACAGGTATGTCCTAAGGATGAACCAGAACTGTTTTTACAATTGATAGGATCACAGTTTCAGAAAAATTGATTTGCAAAAACATCTGTCAAAAAATCAAACAGGTTTAGTTCTGAATAACGCATTATGAAAGTTTACAAACCCTCTGTATTTCATTACATCATCTTGAGGTGTAATCACATTCAGTTTGGGTTCCGTACTGCTACCACTTCTGGATAGTAAGGGATTTTATGGTTTGAGATATTGCTTCTTGAATGTAAATAGGAATTGTATTTTGATCTCCTGTACAGTTGCTGTACATATTTTTACATATTTTAGACCGCATGGTAAGGAAATAAGTGCTGAAAATGGGATAGATCGCTCCTTCTATATGTTTTCATATTTTATGGCCTTAAACAGTAAAAAAAGAACCTGCTTTCATAAAAGGAGGCTCGCATGGAGAAAGGTAGTGGAAGATCACCAGCAGAAGTACAGAATTTTCTTAGTAGAGAAAGGTAGAGTTCAGGCATATCAGACGTTTTTGTGGGGCCCGGGCCAGCATACTTCATGTAGGGCCCCCATATACAACAAGCACTGACAATGCCAATAGGTCTGGCTTTAAAGGAGTGTTGTATGGTAATGTGAAGCATTACAGGTAGGGAGCATGGGAATGGATATGTATTTGTGTGTGAGCAAAGAACTGTAGAAAAATATTGGTGTAGGTTAAAAGGTCAGGTGACAGTTGGGCTTTAAAACCAGACCTAAACATCCTTGTAGGTTAATGACTGTCTGTCTTCCCATCTGTACTGTTGCTAGAGTAAAACACCATAAATGATCTAGTTTTCCAAGTACTCAATTAGCATTACAATGTCATGTGTGCGACCGCAAAGTTTCAAGCTCAAACAGCTGGATAAATAAACTAAATGATCACAGCTGTCTTGAGAGCAAGCATGTTTTTGTGGAAGCAACCAACTTCTGCCCAACCAAAACATGTACTCCTAGCTCCCAACATGTGGGCGGAGCCCCAGTCCCTCTCCTGGTGTTCTCACATAATTCTCTGGTGACAACTGCACTGTCAAGCCATACCTAAAAAATGTGTCCTGCAGGGAGATAACAGTGGCATATCCAGCCTCTGGTGCTATATTCGTGTTAACGACTTGTTAATTAATAAATAGGACAGGCTTGCTTTAATATCTAGTTATACAATTAGTGGCGTGCCATGAAAAAGCGCAGGGCCTAGAGACAAATGATTCCTCTGCCCTCCTGCAACCCTCAGTTCTGACAGGCCCGGTAGAGGTTCCGCTTGAGTCGATGTAGTAGTTGGTGAGGTCAGACATACTGGTACGATAACGAGCATCATGATAAAATGTCTCTTAATAACGAGGGAAGAAAACCAGTTTCTCGTTGTATTCTCCTCACGTGTTCTTCACAAATGACTTCTCTCAGCTGAGAGCACCCAGTAATAATTGGGGCCTCAGATTCCTCTTTATCAAAACAGGTAGAAACCGTCTGTGCACTTGGTTAACGCCTCGTAGATTGTACAGTGACGAGATTTGCTACGGTCTCTCACTTTAATACAGTAGGTTCCCAATAAAAGCATTTCAACCTTGTCCTGACTTCCAAAGCACCAGAGCCCAGTGGCTCTCATCTTTCATCTTTCAGAGTGTGCTAAAACCAAAGCCATTGAGTAAGGCAGTGTATGGAACAGACAGTTTGTCAGGCTACCTTAGCATTCCCACTTGGCTACCCTCAAGTTGGAGGTGAGCTCTGTTCCAGACATGAGTATGTTCACACATACAAAGTGTGTTAATTCATCAAGTCGCCTGAGCCTTTTACAGCAATGTTCCTCAAACGTCAGAGTTATGATTTAGCACAGATAAAATGTAATCTTGTGTGTCTCAGTTATGTGAAGATTATAGTTTATGCAAGCTTGAATACTAAATTATGAGACCTTGTGCATTTTATAAAGGTGTACTAATATTTTCTGGCTTGTGTTCATTACAATACACTGTTATTTCCTAAATGCCTGTATCTTAGTGCATGTACCACACAGTTTCGGGACTACAATAAATGGGCATTGCTATGCATTGTTTGTTTTTCCATTGCCTTAGGTAAAAAGTGGATACAGGAATTTATGTTGTTTATTTGTCTAAACACGTCAAATGGTTTGAGATTAAATACAAATACGAGAATGTTGATCCAATGTGACCTGTCGCATATCCTACATGCATAGTTTGGTTTAGTTCTTGGTTGCTCAAATTGGGTATCATCATTCATGATCCGTGAACTGGGACCAAACACAAGCCAGGCCGCTTCCCTGCACTGCGCCCAGACGAGATGGGTGAAGCAACTGTCAATCAGCATAAAGGGATGCTTTTTACAAGTGACACATTCGACTTGGGAAAAGTGTTGAAGAGGCCTCTACCTGCACTATGTAGAGTTGTCCTACAGAAACATCTTCACTTGGAAACACTTTTCTTATGAGTGTAATCTTGACAAGAGTAAAGTTGATACATATTTCTATGACTGCCATGTGTTGCGATCTAATAGTAGCAAATTGAAGGCGACTGGTGATTTCTGAAGCAAATTGTGTCTTAGCAACATCCTAGAAGTATAAGGAAATGGAAAAAGGGACTGCCATATTAAAACGTTGCTTGCGAAACCTTTTGCAAATAAGCAGCTATTGTTAACATACCTGACCCCCCTCCCACACCCCCCAGGCATTCACATTTGCTCGAATAACTATCATGTCAATAACCCTCCATGTAGCCGTACGCCTTTCATTCAATTTTCTCACATCATTCTACATAATGACCTTCCTTCTCGCGCTCTGTGTAGCCTCTCCTGTCACTTTGAATAAACAGTTTGTGCACAAGTTGTTGTCCGTGCTCAGTGTTGTCTGTTTTGCCACAGGAGAGCCAGGGTCCCTGGAAACACATATCCGCCAGCTTGACAAAGCTCTGGACACAAGTCGATTTCACCTGCAGCAGACCGAAAACATAATACGGAGCCGAACGCCCACTGGCCCAGAACTTGACTCCAGCTACATAGGATATGTGAGTGTCACCGCTAATACTTTTTGCCCTTTATTTTTCCATTGTTTAGTTGGCAGCAGCTGCAATATTTTGCATTAGTACTTTTTAGGTCGAGCCTGGGCAGCGCATGCGCTGCGTTCCATGCTGTATTGGAGTATGGAATAGAAGCCCTGCCCACTCTCCACCCATATTTGTCATTGGCTTATGTCATTGTCCTCCCAAAATGCTGGCTTCTGATTCGTTAATAGGCTTGTTAGTCCCTCCTTAGTACCGCCTTGTCTTCAATCATATCCTCCCATGAGACCTGGCCCTTTTACTTCAGTTGTTATACAGTGAGTGTTTGTTAGTCTGTAAACACTATTTATGTTTAAGTAGTTCTCCCACTGCAGGCACAACATGTTTTCCTGCAACATTCAGTGCACCATGCCCGCTTTCACTTTCTAAGCAGCACGGGACAATGGTGGCCGCTTCTTTGCATAGGTCCAGCATTTACAAGAGTTTGAGCTATTGGCATTGTACATGACCATGCCTTTTATTTATGTGTTAATTATCAAAACATATAAATTAAAAGGCATTGTCATTTACAATGCCAGTAGCTTAAACTCTCGCAAATGCAAGACCTATTGAATTGCAAATGCTTGTTATCTCTGGTATATATGCCTTCACGACAATGCAAACATGTTTTAGTTGAATGATTTTCTGCTGAACAGCACGCATGTACAAAAAAGTGGCCTTTCTTGCATATGTTTTTTTTTCTCTGTAAACATGGCTAGTGAGAAATTAATAATAGTGATGTATTAAACAATGAAGTGGACATAATTCATAACACACACCCCCTAGCATGAATTGTGTACATCACAGCTGCCTGTATACTGTGTATTTTAATAGTTATTGCAAATCGTAAATGTTCTCAATGTGGAACATAGTCCTCTTATCATTAGACAAACACAAGTGTCACCCTTGCAAGACTGCACACTTTCTGTTTTTGGTGCTTTTGTAAAACTGACTAACTTCTCAACCAACAGATGAAGCTGCTGGGCGAGTGCCGGGGCAGTATCGACACCGTGAAGAAGGTTGGCTACAAATTAAAAGCGGAAGAAGAGAAGTTGTCTGGGTTGATAAATTTAAACAGCACAGAAACACAGACATCTGGTAAGCCATGCTGTGCCCTCTACAATCCTACAGGTTTATGTCATTCATGAGCTAAAGCGCAACACCAGTTCCTGTGTTTCTAATTACAGGTGCATTCACTCATACCACACAAACCTGAGCACACACAACATTTGGGGCCTTATCACGATGCCGTCCAGTGCGGAACGCAGTTACAGTTTTTATTGATATTGGCTCGTCTACAGCGCATACATTAGCTTGGAAAATGTCGGACTTTGGCCGAGATGTATCAAAGGTGTTGTAATGTTAGTAAAGTATTACTCTGTTAATGGTATGCTCCCCCCCCCCCTTCCTAGCAATTGGTATAACCCATGGGAGTTCAACTTGGAATGTTGGATGTACTGTAGTGGTAATAGGTGAGAGCGGATGGTCAGAATAAAGAGTCTTGGACTTACCTTATTGGAGTCTGTTCATTTCTACTTTCAACACTGGCGACGAGCTGTGAAGGGGGCAGCTGACCATCTCCCCTCTGGATATTCTCTCTTGCTGATATTCTGAGCACCTCACGCTAGACTTCGTGGCTTCAGTAAAGGAACTGTGGCATCATCGTTAATGAAACTGAGGGTGCTTTACATCATGTGGAAGTCCTGTTGTACATTTGTTGGAAGGGTGAAGCCATCGCGGATCTAGTCAGGCGAGTGACCTGTTGAAGGTTAAATTCATGCAGTGCCATTGGACACCTTTTAGCTCGCCCTGACGGTACGACCACGGTGTGGATTATCCTTTGTCTTCCGTGTTTGCTTGTATGGAGGAAGTAGCCTCTCATCGTCCTGTGTGGTGCTAAGGTCCGGAGCGTGTGAGGCTGGCGGCGCTGTTCGGGTTTCAACCTTTGTTGTCAGGGTACCGACGAATGTTCGTGGCTGAGTCTCAAACACGTCTCAGTTGACAGAATCATCGTTGGAAGGTGAACTCACTCGAAGGTCCGGCGCCTCAGTCATGGTGTGCTGCCAGCCTAGACTTCTGCTGTGGTGATTGTCTTCCTGGGCGGAGCTCCGGCGCACCAACCTCTGAGGGCCCTTCTTTCAGGGACGTACTCACTATCGGCTGTTTTGACGTGGGAAGGTAAACACTGCTTGTGGCTGTCATGCGCCCCAGTTGTGTGTGGGCCGTCAGTCAGAGACTTCCTTTGTGGTGATTTCCTTCCTGATTACGGAGCTGCGGCGCGCCAACCGCTGAGGGCCGTTCTTTCAGGGACTCCCTCGGCAATGGATTCCTGCGTGTAATCCCTGCTTTGGGGCTTTTCTGTGTATTTCTCCACAGCGTTCTGTACCAGCTTGAAGTGGCTGCTGATGGAATCCAGTCCCTACTCTCACACCACTTGATTTAGGACCTTCTGTGGAAATCTGCAGCCTTGGATAAGGTTATATTGCAGCCTTAAGAGGACTTACTCAGTTATGTGAGTTTGGGGACCTAAATGACTCGCTCATACGAGATCAGTTAGTCAGATGTACAAACAAGGGCAGGGTACAAGAAAAACTTCTTGCTAAAAATCCTACTCTTAAAGATGCTGTTGCAATTGCCCAATCTATTGAGCATACTGCAAGGTGTGTGAAGGAAATGAAGGTTAAAGAAGAAGTTGTGGCATCAGTACAAGTGGAAGAGAAAAGCAGTGAAGTGCTTAAGCTATCTGACAAATGGGGCAACAAAGATGTAATAGGCTCCAATTTAAATAAGGAAGTGCATAATTTGAAATGTTTTAGATGTGGCAGTAGTAACCATCTTGCAAACTACCCATTGTGTACAGCACGCACCGTGTTGTGTAAAAAATGTAATAGGAGAGGGCACCTAGCAAGGGTGTGGAGAGATGGAATAAGCAACACAGTCAATGTGATTAGTACATGTGAAGAAGCTCAAGCTAAGTATGTGTTTCAAGTGACAGATAGTATTGCATGCACTAAACCAAACTATCCAAAGTGTGTCGTACAATTTGATAGTAAACCACTAGAAGTTTATGCAGATTCATGTTCACCTTTCATGTTGATAAATGTCAAAGATTTTGAGGAATCACTTGGGGGTTGTAAAGGAGTATTAAGGTCCCCTGATATTTCACCAGAGGGTTATACTAGAGATCCTATTCCTCTGGTTGGCATGATGAGCAGTCATATGATTTCAAAGGAAGATCTACGGTGGGGAATGTATATGTTGTCGAAAGTGGTGCTAATCTGCTAGGATGGCAACATCAGAGAGAACTGGGGATTATTTTAGATCCAAATGATGAGAATCAAGTCATTCTTGTTGATGTATCAAAGAGTGACAAACACCTTCAGAATACTTTTCCGGAACTCTTCACCGAGAAGCTGGGCAAGTTACGTGACTTCCAGCATAAAATCAAAGTCAGACAGGGTGCTAAACCGGTGGTCCACAAAACACGTCCTGTACCTCTTCGCCTTAGAGAAACGCTCAAAATGGAATTGGATAAGCTGTGTGAGATAGGGGTCATACAACCAATTGAAGCTACTGAATGGCTTGCGCCATTAGTTCTAGCGTCTAAGGGGAAGGGACAGGGTATTCGCCTGTGTGTGGACCTCCGTTCCTTAAATGAAAACATTTGGGTAAAGAGATTCCCTCTCCCCAATATAAATGAAATGTTAAGTACTATGGGTAAGGCTTGTTTTTTTTCGGTCATAGATCTGTCCAGGGCCTACCATCAGGTTGAACTGCACCCAGAGTCGAGACCTTTGACGGCATTCACGTCACCTTTTGGGGCCTATATGTTTGTAAGGATGCCGTTTGGTCTCGCATCAGCGGCCTCCGTTTTCCAAAAGATAATGCAACAAGTTCTCAAAGATGTTAAGAACACTCTCTGTTTCCAGGACGACATACTTATGTATGGGGCGACAGAGGAAGAACATGATGTTACCCTCAATACAGTGTGTCACAGACTCTCAGATGCAGGGTTAACTGTGCAGCTGGATAAATGCAAGATTAAAGTCACGTCAGTTGATTATTTGGGGCACACCATCTTCAAGGAAGGGTTTAGGCCCAAGCACAGCTTAATCCAGGCAGTCAAGGATGCCCCGCATCCATCAAACAAGGAGGAGCTGAAATCGTTCCTTGGTTTAGTGGAATATATGTCCAAGTTTGTCTGAAATTTTGCTGACCTGTGTGATGGGTTACGGGATCTGCTCAAGAAGAGCACTGCATTTGTGTGGGAGAAGAGACACAGTGAAATGGTTGAAATGATAAAACATCGCATTTTGGATTCACCAGCCCTAAGTTCATTTGATCCTAAGAGGAAAACCATTTTAACCACGGATGCATCTAGCAAAGGGTTAGGGGCAATGTTATCCCAAAAAGGTGAGGGGGAAGAAAGGGTCATAGCATTTGCATCTCGAACCTTGAGTGATTCAGAACGTGATTACTCAGTCATTGAAAGGGAGGCGTTGGCATGCTTTTGGGCTGTGCATCATTTTAAATTTTTTCTGTGGGGAACCAAATTTTCTATTCACACAGTCCACAAACCATTAACTTTCATGTTTTCACCTAAACATGCACAAAACATGTCTCCCCGGATAAGTAAGTGGGTTCTGGGCTTAGAAAATTTCTGTTTCAAAGTTGAGTACTTACCAGGCCCAGAAAATGTTATCGCTGACTTTTTATCAAGGCTACCACTCAAGGACAACCATAGTGAGGAAGTGTTAGATGTACCTATTTTGTCAACACATTTACCCTCACTAACAGATGTTGAATGGGACAAGGGCATGAAGGAAGATAAGGCTATGGATACCTTGAAAGATCTCATCATTAAAGGCTGGCCTGAGAAAGTGACAGGAGTTCCTGATAGCGTCAGAGATTTTTGGGAGGTGAGGTTTGAACTTTCTCTCATGTCTGGTCGCATACATCGGGGTGACAAAATCGTTCCACCCATGGGTTTGAGGAGTAAAATTATAGATTTAGCCCACGAAGGGCATTTGGGCAGGAGCCTCACGAAAAACAAAGTGCGAAGCTGCTTTTGGTTTCCTAAATTGGATTCCATGGTGGAACTGAAAGTTAAAGAATGTGTCAGTTGTGCGAGAAGTGACAAAAGTAAAGTGCTCCACAAAGCTCCGTTGGCTCCTGTCATGGTGCCGATGATCCTGTGGACAAAATTGCCTATGGACATCATTGGTCCTATGGAGGTTCTGGGTCCTCAGAAGAGGTTTATATTCGTTCTTGTGGATTACACCTCACATTGGGTCAACGTCAAATTTACGTCTTCCATCACGACTAACAGTCTCATTTCCTTCTTGAAGAACATTTTTGTCTATGAAGGCATCCCTGCTACCCTCGTAACGGACAATCGGGTGCAGTTTGTTTCCGAAACAATGAGAGAATTCTTGGAAGATCTTAACATAAAGCATGAAAGGACTGCACTATATTGTCCTAAGGCTAATGGGTTGTTGGAGAGGGTGAATCGCTTGGTGAAGGAACACATACAGCTAGCCATCAAAAATGGATTCAATGTTGAGGACTCACTAAGGGAATCCATATGGGCGTATCACACCACTCCCAATGTGGTTACTGGAGTATCCCCTTTTGTGTTTCTCAGAGGAAGGGAACCCAGTACAAAAATGAACCCAAGATGGTTGGGTGGGGGAAGGAGTGTTTTACCTGATTTAAACCAAAGTAAAGAGAGAGTTGAGAGACACCAACAGAAATACAAGTTGTGGTTCGATGATAAACATGGTGCAAAAAGTGTGGAGTTTGAATTGGACTCTCCAGTGTTGGTCAAAAAACCTGGTCATGTGCAGCCAGGGTCGAGCAAGTATGGTGCTCCCCTACGGGTGGACAAAGCAGGTAGAAATGTAGTCCGGTTGGAAAATGGACAAACATGGAGTAAAGATAGAGTTGTGAACACTTCTTAACCCCTTGTGTGCCCCGCCCTTTCCCCGCCCTGTGCCGGGCGTTGAATTAGCGGGCGGGGTTCATGACGAGATAGTCTCGTCATGGGCACAGCGCAACCGCGGCCCAGCACTCAAGGGGTTAAAGTAGTGTATCTGTTTATATTCCCTACATGGGGAGATGTGTTGTAATCTTAGTAAAGTATTACTCTGTTAATGGTATGTTCCACCACCCCCTCCCTTCCTAGCAATTGGTATAACCCATGGGAGTTCAACTTGGAATGTTGGATGTACTGTAGTGGTAATAGGTGAGAGCGGATGGTCAGAATAAAGAGTCTTGGACTTACCTTATTGGAGTCTGTTCATTTCTACTTTCAACAAAAGGGTTTTTCCCAGGCTGTGTCTATTTGAAAATGTTTTAGTGCCAGTGGTCCCCAGTGCACATGCTGCAGACACGACAGCTAGGAGCACAGCTTTCTGTGTTTCTCAGCTGTACTACCTACAGCTCATGTATTAAACTTGAACATTTTCAAGATAATGTATGTGCTACAGATAAGGCATTTGTGGGAAAAACTAAAACATAAACGAGATCTGCTTTTGCGCTCCACACTGAATGGCATCATGATAGGGTCGTTGATCGTTTTGCTGCGCACCCCTATGGTATATATTGTACCAGCCTCAGGTCTTCAGTCAACATACTGTTATTTCGTACGCAAGCAAGTCTTTATCTGTATAATTTGCACAAGTGCATATTTCTACACACCTAACAAAACCATTAACTTCCCATAAATCAATGACCAAGAATGAACAGCAAAATGCGCAATTGCACAATGTGTGGGAAAGGCAGGGAATGAGGAATGCCCCGGCGATGTCTCTCTGGTTCATAAGATGGTTCTCAACATTGGTTTTCCACTGACCCCTGTCGAGGCACGCACCATTGTGGACTTAAAATCACATGTGCAGTTGTAACAGGGTGGCAAAAAGTTGATTATCCTTTTTGTGTTCCAGTGGTCGAAAAATCAAACCTTTTCTTTAATGTAAAGGAAAAACAGAATTACTCGCATTAAATCGTTCCTAAGAACAGAGTAAAGGGCTCTCCTTTGCCCCACGATGATAGACAATAAAACAACCAAAATCACCATTTCAGCTGGCTCGTATGTTTCCTCAGGGTGAATTCAAGTGCTAACCAGCGTCCAGGGATTCCTTTTCCTCCAGCCTTTGACTTAAGCGAGACAGTAGTCTGTTAGTCTTTGTAAACTTTTATTACTTTTGGTTCGTCAGCTGAAATAAAAGCTATTAATAAACAAGCCATTTCCTGTTAAAAGTCTAGTATCACTGTGACAGAAACACAGTCACACAGTCATAAGGATGCTGTGATTCGTGCACAGTTCCTAAAGTCAGTGAGACTCACCATACAGAGGCTGCAAGTCTGTAACCACAAATGTGCGTAGACTCGCAAACCTTGGGACTCCGTAATGAATTCATTTGCAAACTATTCTAAAATCAACATTATTTATAAAGACTTCTTAACAGCAGACAGATTTGTTTGGGCAGTTCTTAATTTTGAACCTTTTTTTTACTTGCATTTTCCTTGGTTGAAATACTTATGGTTTGAATGAAGTGTCTCACAATACCAAAAATATACAAGACAGTAGTATACAAGGAAAAATAATTTTCCTTATTTCGAGATTTTATTGTGTTGAACAATTCTTTCTCAGACTTTGGGGTCAGACTTGAAGAGTGGATTCCTTAGTGGCTGTGAGTAGGTTACAGTACATAAGGATTATTATTATTACTTTCATGAAATCCTAGACATTCATGGTAGTCTTTTCAGTGGTTTATGGGGGACGTGGGGACAGTGCATAAATTCACTCCAATTTGCATTGGGTTCCTAAGCACCCTTTCACAGTGTTTGGTGGAGAGGGTGTTTGATATAGTACACCCTGCATGGCAGGCATTGGTTGAGATGTGTTCTGTTCAAAGTTATGATTCAAAGAGAGTGCTGCACTACCAAGAAACCAGGGCAGATATCATTGGAAATGCACCAGGAGAGGCAGGGGAACAACCACAGTATACACTAATAAGTAACCAGGCTATTTGCGGTTTGGGATCCACCAACAAACGGCCAAGGTCTAACCACAGAAAGAAGTTACAAATCAAGGAGGTAAAGTTGCAGCTGGTGCAGCAGCAGCGTCCCTGTTTCTACTACTGGAAATCAGGTGTTGTAGTTCCACAGCAGCCTTGGCCACAGCCAGATTTGAAAGTTGACCAGGGGGCTGTTTTGGTCCAGTTGGATAGGTCCCTGATGGACTTTTGCATGGGACTGTCTGACAGATGGTAGCAAACAGGTGAAGCCATGGTGGAGTTTGTTATGAACTTTGAGCCCCGGCAGCAGGTTGGCAGATGAAGCTGGTCAGTCCAATTTTTTCTGACCAGCCATTAGTGTACAATGATGCTAAGGGAATTGATGAGCATGTGTGCTTGGGATATAGATGGTTGGTTCATAGATTCTGCACTTCGTTCAAGCTTGATCTTTTGATTGCCTGGGACTTTGTTGTGATGGTTTATTAGATCTGGCAACACCCTTTTCTATCGATTCCCCATATGCTTCCCCATATTGGATCTTTTGAAGGCTCTATGGAAAGAGGAATTTGCCAAGATGTTCCCAAGCAGGTTAGGCCTAGACCAAGAAAATGAATGCTTCATTTTCTTTTAACCCACCACTTATGTGAATGCTGTCAATAATGGCATATATGTTATTTCATAGTCTAATCTTCGGGATGGACCTTTCAAAGACATATGGATTTCTTGTGCTAGTGTGTGAGGAAGCTGTGGGGTTTCCCATTGTGCATGTTGAGTGCCATCATGATGAACAGATTTAAATCTTAGAGAAAAGGAAGAAGTGTTACAAATGCTTTACACTTTTTAAAATACAAAAGCATTATATATATATATATATTATCTACTGGCGGTCGCCAGTAGATAGTTATAGTTACAACCTAGTTTCCATAGGAAATCTCAAAATTCTATTTTGAATAACTTTGGCGCCGGTTGACGAATTCTCGTGAAATTTTCAAAACAAATGGGGCGCTCCGTTCAGCTCCTACCCTGAAAGTCTCGGGGTGATTCGTCAAGCGGGGGCCAAGAAAAAAGGGGGTGTCCGAAAACGCGTTTTCCCCATGCATTTTTCCATAGGACCTTTAGTCGAAGGTACAGCCCGAACGGCTCAACAGAATTACGTGAAATTTGGCAGAGAGGTAGCCATAAGGTCAAGGAAGTGCCTTTTGAAGGTCTCGTGTAAATCTGTTCAGTATTTCCTGAGAAAATAGCATTTAAAAGCATATAAATATCTATACCCGTGCACCGTGCGCGCACTATGCGCGCACCCTGCCGTGCGCGAGCGCAATTCTGATTGGTTGTTAGATGTCGGTAAACATTCGAATCGGTCGAAACCAGGAAGTGTCGGCCGCCATTTTGTCTCTCGCAGTCTGAGTGGGTGAAAAACAAAGGTGGAGAACGTGAAAAGGGGGCAGGGTGGACAGTTCCTGACACCCTAGCCTTTGTCAGGGGGTCCCAGAAGGACCCCCAAGGGCAAAAAAAAGATTTTATTTTTTTTTCGAAAAATCGCGGAGTGCGCGCACTGTGCGCGCACGCTGAAAAAACACGCGTAAAAAAATGTTTACAAATTTTTAACGGAAAATTAAGCGAGGTTCGCGCACCGTGCGCGCACGCTAAAAATCCCATATAAAAAATACATACATAAATTAGCATTTAAAAAACCTTTGAAATTCACTGAAAAAACCATAGGTTTCACACATGTTATAGTTACGAATTAGCATTTAAAAAACCTTGCAAATTCACTTAAAAAACCATAGGTTTCACACATGTTATAGTTAGCTGGACATTTCACTCGTAAAAAACCAATGAAATTCCCCCGTTATAGTTAGTGCAGGCAACTATAACTCACGCGACCGCAATCCTCTGCTGATGACGTCAGATATTACATCACTGATGACATATGTGTCTTTCTGAAAAATCAATATTTGTAATATATGTATAGCTAAAGATTAATGGAAGAAGACATGGGTAAATAAGTGTCTAAATACAGTGATGTAATATGTGACGTCATCAGCAGAGGATTGCGGTCGAGTGAAAGGTCCAGCTAACTATAACATGTGTGAAACCTATGGTTTTTTAAGTGAATATATATATACATATATGTGTGTGTGTGTGTATGTGTGTGTGTATATATATATATATATATATATATATATATAAACTTTTGTGATGTTATTTTGAACTTTGACTAGAGAGCTAGTATTCACGAGAACATAATAGTTAGTATCACATGTGCAGTGAACCACAGTAAAATGTTCAAATACTTCTCTGTGCTTGTGTTGCCAGGTGTCATCGAGCGGTGGGAGTTGATCCAGGCCCAGGCACTTAGTAAAGAGCTGCGCATGAAGCAAAACCTCCAGCAGTGGCAGCAGTTCATTTCAGACCTGAACAACATATGGGAATGGCTGGGAGAGAGAGAAGAGGAGTTGGAGCAGCTGCGCCAGCTGGACGTCAGCACAGATATACAAACCATTGAACTCAGAATCAAAAAGCTGAAGGTTGGCCCTACCTCTGGATTTTGGCGGCACAGTGTGTGACTGAGGCCTTGATGCTGCTTGCTTCATTTCCTTTCATCGTAACTGTACTGATAACAACTCAGCAGTTGTTGCTCATATTGGTTCTCCCCCTTACTTTTTTACAATTTTGATATCACTTTTAATGTCTTCATTAATAGAGGCGGCATTACAACACTTACAAAACCAGTCAACTGTTACAATGCAAACAAATTCACCAAACCCTGCCTTCCCAGCACACTCAGCCCCAGCCCGGGATTTTGAGGTTGCATTTTGTAGCTTTTAGAGCACAGTAGGTGCATAGTAATTCTTTCAGTATGCTGTAAATGAAACTCTTTCTAGTGACTCTTCCGCAACATAAGTCATTGCCACTGAATTAATCTACTGAAATTTGACAGCAAATAGAAAAAAACATTTCTTTCCAGTCATAACTTCACTGCCTATGTCAGTTGGAAGGAACTTGATTTACACATTTCTTCTTTTTAATATGTCTATTAAATGGGATTGTCTTTTTCATCTGAAGTGTGCGTATTGCATGACTAGTGAAAAGTGCCAGAGAACAATTTGAAGTTCTCTTTGCCCTCTGCCCAAATATGCATGTATGCGTAGTTTCATTTACTATGGCAGTGTTTTGTCACTGTGTTGCCCTAAGTTAGCAGGGTATGCCCAGACGTCGGTCTCTTGCGCTTTTTGCCACTGGATTCAAGCCATCCTGGGTGATGAAGGATGTTACCCGCAAACCGGTCCCAGTTGCTTGTTTCCAGTTCAGGGAAGACTTGGCTTGGCAGTTCGGGCTGGACTGTTCCCATGATGCACAGGGTTAAGACTGATTTGCATATAGCTGGGTCTGAACTGAGGTGGCGAAGTGAGCTAAAGAACGATGATGGATTCAACCCAGATCTGTGACTGGGGGGTGAGTGTATGAAAAGTTTCAGTGCTCCGTCCATCATCTCTTTGTGTTTGCTTTGCTCTCCCAAATTTGGCAGGGTATGCCCAGACATGGGTACCTTGCTCACTTTGCCACTGGTTTCAAGCTAGCCTGGCTGATGAGGGGTGTTAAACCGAAATCGGTCCCAGGATGCTTGTTTCCGGGTTCAGGGAAGACGTGGTTTGGCAGTTCGGGCTGGACTGTTTCCATGAGGCATAGGGCAAGACTGATTTGCATATAGCTGGGTCTGAATTGAGGTGGCAAAGTGAGCTAAGAATGATGATGAATTAAACCCAGATCTGTGACTGGGGGTGAGTGTCTGAAAAGTTTCAACGCTCCGTCTATCATTTCTTTGTGTTTGCTTTGCTCACCCTAAGTTGGCAGGGTATGCCCAGGCGTGGTTCCCTTGCTCACTTTGCCACTAGATTCAAGCTAGCCTGGCTGATGAGGGTTGTTACCCCGAAACCGGTCCCGGGATGCTTGTTTCCGGTTCAGGGAAGACCTGGCTTTGCAGTTCAGGCTGGACTGTCCCCATGAGGCACAGGGTGAGGACTGATTTGCATATAGCTGGGCCTGAACTGAGGTGGCGAAGTGAGCTAGAGAACGATGATGGATTCTACCCAGATCTGTGACTGGGGATGGGGTGGGGGGGGGGGGGGGGGGAGAGTGTCTGAAAAGTGTCAGCACTCCGACCATCATCTACTTTTGTTTGTTTTGGTTCGCCCTAAGTTGGCAGGGCATGCCCAGACGTGGGTCCCTTGCTCACTTTGCCCCTGGATTCAAGCTAGCCTGGCTGATGAAGGGTTTTACCCCGAAACTAGCCTCAGGATGCTTGTTTCTTGTTCAGGGAAGACCTGGATTAGCAGTTTAGGCTGGACTGTTCCCATGAGGCACATGGTCAAGACTGATTTGCATATAGCTGGGTTTGAATTGAGGTGGCGTGATGAGCTAAAGAATGATGATGAATTCAACCCAGATCTGTGACTGGGGGTGAGTGTCTGAAAAGTTTCAGCACTCCGTCCATCAGCTCCTTGTTTATGCACTGTGTAGTGATGCATCTTATCTGGTGAAACTGTAGTGCTGTTTAGCTACCACTTAATTCCACATGGAGAGGTTCATTGTGTGACTCTCATACTAAACTTGGGAAGATTCACAGCAAATAAAAAAAAAATTACTACATTGCATGTTGCCTCTCGGGTAGGCTAATGCATAAGTGAACAGATCAGAATCCCCCTCACTCACGCTCCACAAGTGTGTGGGGGACAATACCTGCACAACAGTGCAAATGTCATACCCATTAAAGAGTTTAAAATGACCATCAATTCACACATTGCGTACATTTTCATGGGCCTTGATTGAACATTTATGTTTTTTCATCTCTTGAGTATAATTAATTATATTCTCCTCTTTACTTCTTTACTCCTAGGAGCTACAGAAAGCAATTGATAACCGAAAAGCCATTATTCTGTCCATTAACTTGTGTAGCTCAGCCTTCACCCAGTCTGATACTGCTGAAAGTAGAGAACTCCAGGAGCGCCTGAACCAGATGAACAAGCGCTGGGAACATGTGTGCAGCATGATTGAAGAGTGGCGTGGATTGCTTCAAGATGCCCTCATGCAGTGTCAGGTAAGTGATCACGTGGCATCATTACTTCCATAAAATTCATAGGCTATTTTTCCTTTATTCTGTATTTTTTCAAAGTTAATCCCAGGGCATTTTAAGTAGATCCCCAGGCATTTGAAGCTCAGAGAGGGACTTTTACGTTTATTACATTACATTTCTAGGTATCGTTCTTTGCTTACCTTGATGTTTTTGTACATTTTACTATTACACATGTTCAGTTTTTCCACTTAGGTTCAAAGTAAATGCAAATGCCATTTTACATAGCTTAACTGGCCAGCATTTAACTATTTCGTAAACCTAAACACTAAAAAAGTGGCATATAAGGGAACTGGGCACAGAAATTAGTTGATTTCCTAGCACAGCCTAAGGCATTTATTTAAGCGGCTGCAGTCTAGAATTCTGTTCTCATATATCTGAAAGAGACATGTTAGTGATAGATTCCTTACCTTAGAATATACCCAGGCGTCAGACTGGATCTGGAAAGTTTTCGTCAGCAGTACCCCTGCGGGTCGGTAGGCGCCGTCGTACGGCTCCGCGTACGTCGCTGGTGTCGTAGTCGCCGAGATGACGTCGGAGCTACTTAGATGCGCCCACGTGCGCTGACGTCAGTTCTTTCTTTATCCGCGCCAGCAGCGCAGATCCGAGAGAGAGCGGTACCCCTAGTTAAAAGTTTTAACTTGGTTTCTGAGAACTTGTTTCTCTTGTTTTTTCGATTACTCGACTCCTGGTGCAGTAGGGATATCCGGGTTTAAGTCCTGTAGGCCCTGCCGTCGGAACATGTCGGTAGCGGACTCGCACGACGTGTGTCTCTTTTGCTTGGGGCACACCCAAGACCCCGAGGCGTGCCCCAATTGTCGGGCCATGGTGCCGAAAGCTTTGCGGGAGCGTTCCCGAAAGTTGTTGGAGGTCGGGCAATCTGTTCCACGTCGATCGAGGTCCCGCTCCCATGGGAGGTCAAGGGACCGGTCGCGGAGCCATCACCATCACTCGTCGGAATCGGGGACAGGTAAATCACGGCGCCATAAAAAGTCAAAGAAGCGACGATGCTCTTCCTCTACCCCTCACTGTTCGCGGGACGCGGTGGAGGGGGCGGGTGGCAACTCCCCCACGGCTCCGATGCAGCCTTTGTGGTTGCCTGTGGCCTACCCGCCCTTTCCAGACCTGCCCGCGACTTCGGACGAGGTACAGGCCTTCGCGTCCGCCTTGCGCTGTCTGTTTGACCCATCGGGTCCCTCCGCAGCACCTTCGGGCCCCGTGGACCCGTTGGGCGGATCTGCCCCCGTGCCGCCGCCTTTGGCCTCAGCTACGCCGGCACCATACCCTGCGGCGCCACCAGATCTGGCCTTGGCGCCGCCTCCAGATCCGGCCTCGGCGCAGCGCGGCCACTGACGCCGGACGGCGCCGAACCAGGATTGGTCTCTCACCCCCCCCCGATTCCATTTCTTGGTAGGGTGTTTGTCCCATTTCCCGGGGCACCTCGTCCTTACCAGCCTCTTCAACAACCGGTGGATGAAGGGGAGTAGTGGGAGGGGTCTGAAGAACCTCTCGCAGCTCAATGCGAGGATGAGCCTGAATGGGAAGGCGACATGGAGGGTCCAGTGGATCTGGATTGCTCTCCACACCCTGGTACACTGTCCCCTTCTTCCGTGGCTACGGAGGAGGTTGGGACTTTTTCAGTGGTGTTGTGTAGGGCGGCTGAGGCTCTTAACCTCGAGCTCCCTTCTGTGCTTATCGGGACCAATTCCTGACCGAGGTGCTGCAGCCAGCATCCTCCTCCGTTGTGCCGCTGCCGCCCTTCAACGATGCACTTACTGACATCCTGTTGAGCACCTGGAACAAACCTAACACAGGTGTTCCTGTAGATAAGGCTGAGGCACGCCGCCATCGCCCGGTGCCGGGGGACCCCAGCTTTCTCACACAGCACCCGACGCCTCAGAGTCTGGTTGTCCAGGATTCTGCCTCGCTGAGTGCATTCCCTTCTGCTCCTCCGGACAAGGAATCTAAGAAACTGGAGCAGCTTGGGAAAAAGATTTTCCCTTCTGCCAGTTCTGAGTTGCGAACGGTGAATACTGCGTGCCTGTTGGGCCGCTATTCACATGCTGTGTGGGACACCGTGGCACAGGTGCTGCCTCAGTGCCCGGTGGAAGCTCGGGCAGTGCTCTCCCAGGCCACTACCGAAGGGAGAGATGCTGCTAAAGTTACTATCTGTTGTGGGCTTGACACGGCCGATTCCCTCGGCAGGGCACTTTCCACAACGGTGGCGCTCCGCCGTTACGCTTGGCTCAGAACTACTGGCTTCTCCGGGGATGTCCAGAACACTTTGTTGGACATGCCCTTTGATGGCATACGCTTCTTTGGTGACAAGGCGGATCGCACCCTGGAACGCTTTAAGGAGTCTCGGGCTATGGCCCAGTCCTTGGGTCTCGCCACCATGCGTACTCCCTCGCGGTCCCGCTTTTCGCTCCTTTCGAGGTCATGGTCGAGGCGCCCAAGCGCGTTCCTTTCAGACCCACAGGCCTGCGCAGCCGCAGTCTCAGCGCAGCCGCGGACGTGGGACCCGCCGTGGTGGGTCCCGAGGACAGCGGGCGGGTCACTCCACCACCGCCCCTGCTGCTGCCGCCTCAAAACCTTCCTAGTCCGGTGTTTAAGGCCCACCAGACACCAGTGGGTGGCAGGATTTGCCATCACCTTCCCCACTGGCGCACCATCACCTCAGACAGGTGGGTTCCACAAATAGTCCGAAGGGGCTACTCCCTCCTCTTCGAGTCTACCTCTCCAGTCATGCCACCTCAGTACCACCGCATGTCGGGGGATCACTTGTCACTTCTCCAGCAGGAAGTTGCGGCCCTCTTGGCCAAGAGGGCCATCGAGCACGTTCCGACGCCAGAAGTAGGTTGTGGTTGTTATTCCCACTACTTCTTGGTTCCAAAGAAGGACAAGGGCCTGCGTCCTATCTTAGACCTCCGGAATGTCAATTGCTTCCTCCGGAAGGAGAAGTTCAAGATGCTCACGCTTGCTCAGGTCTTGTCTGCCCTAGACCCGCAAGACTGGCTGGTAGCATTGGACTTGCAGGATGCTTATTTTCATATCCCCATCTGCAGGCCCACCGGCGTTACCTAGGGTTCACGGTAGGCCAAGAGCACTTTCAGTTCACCGTGCTCCCTTTCGGTCTTACCAGCGCCCCTCGGGTGTTCACGAAAGTGATGGCGGTGGTCGCAGCTCATCTGCGCAGATCAGGGGTTTCAGCCTTCCCCTATCTCGACGACTGACTGTTGAAGGCGGGCTCGCCCCAGGCAGTCGTCTCCCACCTCCAGACTACGGCCGACCTCCTGCATTTGCTGGGGTTTTCAATCAACGTGCCGAAGTCGCACCTGATTCCCTCTCAGAAGCTCCTCTTCATCGGAGCGGTTCTGGATACGGCACAGTTTCGGGTTTATCCTCCCGAACAGGGAGTCCGGGACATTCGGGCTATGATTCCGATCTTTCGGCCCTGGTCCTGGGTTTCGGTCAGGAAGACCCCCAGGCTGCTGGGCCTCATGGCCTCCTGCATCCTGCTGATCTATCATGCCAGATGGCATATGCGGGCTCTGCAGTGGGACCTGAAGTTCCAGTGGACGCAGCATCGGGGAAAACCTGTCTGACTACGTCCAGATCTCGGAGGGCACTGCCCAGGACTTGCAGTGGTGGCTCACGGACCAGTGTTGGGTCAGCGGCAGGTCCCTCTCCCTTCCCCAACCGGAGCACACAGTAGTGACAGACGCGTCCCTCCTGGGATGGGGCGGCCACATGGGAGAGGCGGAGATCAGAGGCTTCTGGTCTCCGGCGGAGTCCAAGCTCCATATCGACCTTTTGGAGCTCAGGGCGATCCTTCTTGTACTGAAAGCATTCCTTCCTTCTGTCAAGGGGAGAGTAGTGCAGGTGTTCACAGACAACACCACCGCCATGTGGTACTGCAAGAAGCAGGGCGGGGTGGGGTCGTGGACCCTATGTCAGGAGACTCTACGTCTCTGGACGTGGCTGGAACGTCGAGGCATTTCCTTGGTGGTTCAACACCTGGCAGGTACCCTGAACACCAGGGAGGACAATCTCAGCCGCAGGTGCATGTTGGATCACGAATGGCGTCTTCCCTCAGAGGTGGCACAAGGTCGCTTTCAGCACTGGGGAGAACCTTGATTAGATCTATTTGCCACCGAAGAGAATGCGCAATGTCAGCAGTTCTGCGCGTTTGAATTTCCAAGGCGGCACTCACTCGGAGACGCTTTTCGTCGCAAGTGGAGTTGCGGTCTGTTGTACGCCTTTCCGCCTATACCACTTCTGCCCAGAGTGCTGAAGAAGATCAGACGCGACCGGGCCCAAGTCATTCTTGTGGCACCGGACTGGGCTCGAAGTGTTTGGTATCCCGAGCTACTCAGTATGAGCGTGGTTCCCCCGATCTAACTGCCTCTTCGGGAGGATCTCCTGTCGCAGCAACTGGGGACGGTCCTCCACCCGAAACTGTCCCGCCTCCACCTCCTTGCGTGGAGATTGAGCGGCGACAGCAGATTCTATTTGACTTGCCTCCTGAAGTCTGTAATGTGATTCCTTGCAGCCAGGCGTCCCTCCACTAAAACGGTATACGCCTGTTAGTGGAAACAATTTGTGGCATGGTGCACAGCGAAAGCTGTAGATCCTCTTGCTGCCCCTCTTTCTGAGGTCCTATTGTTCCTTCTCTCTTTGGCCCAGCAGGGCTCTGCTCTGGGCACTATCAAGGGCTACCTTTCTGCTCTTTCCGCCTTCCTTAGGCTGCCTGATCAGCCCTCTCTTTTCAAGTCCCCGGTTGTCAATATATTTCTCAAAGGCATTACTCACCATTTCTCTCCTATTCCTTTTGTGATGCCTCAATGGGACTTGAACCTGGTTCTCACATACTTGATGTGCGCTCCCATTGAGCCTCTTCATAACTGTCCTTTGCGGTTATTAACTTTGAAAACTGTCTTCCTGGTTGCCATCACCTCCGCTCGGCAGGTGAGTGAGCTCTAAGCTCTTTCCTGTAAACCTCCTTTCCTGGCGATTCATCCGGACAAGGTTGTGCTTCGACCACGTTCCTCCTTTCGACCAAAACTAGTCTCTGCCTTTCATCTCGGCCAAACTGTCACGCTGCCCACTTTCTTTCTGCCTCCGCACCCTTCAAAAGAAGGGGAGAAGCTCCACCGCCTGGACCCAAAACGTGCGCTTTAATTGTATCTCAACTGCACACAACAGTTCCGGGTGGATGACCAGCTCTTTGTTGGTTATGTGGGCGCCAAGAAAGGCCGGGCTGTGCACAAGCGAACTATTTCCCGATGGGTTGTCTTGTGCATTAAAGCCTGTTACTCTCTAGCTAAAAAAGAACCTCCGGTTGGGCTACGTGCCCATTCTACCAGGGCAACAGCAGCTACTACAGCATTGGGACGCGGTGTACGCCTGCAAGACATCTGTCAGGCAGCCACTTGGGCCTCGTTGCATACTTTCACTAAGCACTATTGCCTTGACAGTCAGGTCTGGAGAGACTGCTTCTTTGGCCGTTCGGTTCTCTGTGACTTTCTGGTGTAATCTCACTTCGCAGATCCACCACCGGGGTTGGTATTGCTTGGGTATGTATTCTAGGGTAAGGAATCTATCACTAACATGTCTCTTTCAGATGCACAAGTTACTTACTTGTGTAGCGATATATCTGTAAGAGACATTAGTTAGTGATAGATTCCTTACCGCTCGCCCATCCTCCCCGTTCTGCGAACTGTTCTCTAGGGTTCAGGTCATCCCTTTCAGGGCCCTAGTTCTATTGCACCAGTAGTCGGTCTCTGGCATGGCTCTGTGCTCCTGGCACGGAAAAGTTGTGTACAGAACTGACGTCAGCGCGCGTGGGCGCGTCTAAGCAGCTCCGATGACGTAATCTCAGCGGCTACGACGCCAGCGACGTACGAGGAGCCGTACGACGATGCCTACCGACACGCAGGGGTACTGCTGACGAAAACTTTCCAGATCTAGTCTGACGCCTGTAACTTGTGCTTTAAAACTCCTCAACATAATCACCATACTACATATTAGTGCCCACAACTGTAATTTTCTGCCTTAATCTCGGAGAAAGTCATTTTCTGAGGTTTTTAAAACTATATTTGCTCAAGATGTGCTGCCTATAAAACCCTTTGATGTAAATGGTTTAATCTTCCCTACAAGACCAAGTGGCAAGTGTCTGTAGACAGATATATAATAATCTAAAAATCAGTGTATCTTAATTATGCAGTCTGTATCTTCTATTAGTGAGAATGTGTGTTAATCGTTTGACTTCTGCCAAGAAAAATTATAGGCCAAACATAAATCTACACCAAGATTTAAAGAAAATGTAATGCCATTTTTCTGTGTCTATGAAAGTCTCCCAGATGAGACCTTCCACATACTAATGTCTACTTTAAATATGCATATTCACTTGTATTTCATTTTACTTTTGTATTTCCTTCTAAAAATACTTGGAACTGCTGTTAATTGCCCTGCAGGTTAATGTCCGCGATCTGTGAAATTATGCTCTTCCTTAAACTTATGGCGCTTGAAAATGAGTAGATGTTTGTTTTGGAAGTTCCTCACGCTCTTCTGTGCAATATATAGGATTTCCATGAGATGAGCCATGGGCTTCTGCTGTGGTTGGAGAACATTGACAGGAGAAAGAACGAGATGCTGCCCATCAACGCCGGCCTCGACTCGGATACACTTCAAGACCATCACAAACTGTTCATGGTACATTTACTTTCTCTATATAAGGCCATGTGGAACAGCCAGAAAATGTGTTGAAATTATTGGTCCGAATGTAATAGAAGTTATTCTTGTGCAGTCGCTTCTGGATGCAGAGGCTAGCCTCAACTCATGATAGCAGCACAGCTTAAATTCTGAGGATGGGCCTGAACTTCCATTTTGCAGGACTAAGCATTAAATGAATTGGCAGGCATCACAGAGATCACAAATGACGCGCGTAGCTTGCACTTTCAATTTGACTTTGCTATAAGCTAAAGCCAACAGTTGCTTGCATTTCTTGGGTGAATAAAGCAACAATTAAAGTATGTTGAGGGAGATGACATCCACTGGCACGGACCTTCTTAACCAAAAGTTGTTTAACTGAGAATCAGTACCCATCTGGGTGTATCCACAGATCTGCACCCCCTTGTGTCCGTCATGAATGTTTTGTTTTCACATTGCACACTCATCCTTTTTTTGTACATGTACAAGTCATAGTTGCTGTATTCTTGGAATTTCCTTGCAGAGGTATATACAGTATGTAGACATGGTTATGTAGAAAAATCTATGTTTCAGATTACCTGCAAAATTATTTTTTGGGGTCAGCGATTGGAGAGTGAAATCCATAGTCCATCCCCTGTTTTTTTTGCAACTTTTTCATGGCGCAAATATTCCAACATATTTCTGGGCAACTGTTCAGTTTCACACATGCATTTCGGGTTGCCATTCCTGTAGAAAAAGCTCTCCAGCATTAGGATTTCCCTCCTCATGTGCATCATTTAACATAATGTACCTAGGTTTCAGGGTTGTCTTTGGTGGTTCTCGTGCTACCCTGTATTACTGTTTTCAGTTATAAATATGTTTGTTTTTCTCACCTAAAATAAGAGACAAGCAGTACAAGAACCTCTGGTTCCTTGGAAGGCTTAGTGCCCCATTATAATGGCCAGTTAATGTTGTTGTTGCACTGGCAACAGTTGACTTCTTCTTGCCAGAAAACGTGGAGGTTGCTCAAGCCTGCATGCCTCTAGCTTTCCCTGCTCTGCATACTGGCAGCTCGGACTAGGGTACTTGCTATCGCACCCTCCTTGACTCTGAAAAGTCAAGGAGTAGGGGTCAGTGCATTCTTCTATATGTTGTTAAATTAGTGAACTTAATATCTTGTAATATCTTATAGAAAATCTAAGTATGAGGAAAAAAGTTGAGGTTTTTTTCATGATTAGCACAGTCACATTCTGTTTGAGGTGACAAGTTCTCAGGGGAACATGTTCATTTTCGCTGTGAGGACCACTTTTTACAGAATGTGCTTCTGTATACTAGAATTAATCTTTATGGAGATGAGTGGTGGTACCAAAATGTGAGTAGAACACTTAACCCATGCAGACAATATATTTTCTTACTGCTATTTGACTTTATCCATGCTTAACAAGCTTAATGTTATGGAAAAACTTTCTAAATTAGTATTGTGTTTTTCAGTGTGAATCTTAATGTGAATGCTGTGGTTCCCTAATCAGCACCGTCTTACTTGTTGCTTGGGTGTTTTTATCAGATAATCAAGTACCAGGACATGCTCTTTGTTTCTGTAATTTGTTATACGTTAATATTGTTCTTTCTGCCAAAATCTCACTTCATTCTTTGCTACAGCAAATCAAACGAGAGCTACTGGAGTCTCAGCTAAAGGTGGCATCTTTGCAAGACATGTCATGCCAACTTCTGGTGAACGCTGAAGGCAAGGACTGCCTCGAAGCCAAAGAGAAGGTGCACGTTATTGGCAATCGCCTCAAAGTGCTCCTGAAAGAGGTCACCCATCACATTCGCGACCTTGAAAAAATCTTAGATATTTCTAGTAATCAGCTGGTAAGTCAATCCTTGGTCACCAGCATCTAAGCTGACCTCCCGCTTTCACTGAGGAAGATATGCCCTCTTCCTCTCATTTCCAGTAACATAAATACACATACTCTGTTCGAGCAACAAGGACTCCTTCCATCACTGTCAACAATATGTGCATATCAATTGCACTTAATTCTGCGAATCCACACTATTGTCTTACGGACCCTTTATACTGTTTTTTTTATTTCTCTTTTTTGGCTTTTTCTCTCTCTTTTCACGTTCTTTTCTCCCAGGCTCTATCTTTTCATTGCTAAGTAACCTTATCCCTCAGTTTCCTTTCTCTCTAATGTTTGCATGCAATTCATAGAAATACAGCATCTGAAACGGTTGTATGTCAGAAAGTCAATAACAATATATCGCCTGATATAAATATTGCGGTCCAAATATAATTTACAAAATATTGCTTCATTTTGCTTAGTTATTCTATTATTAACTCTAATGGGGCAATATCTTTGTGTACAATATTTAGGTCACGGTATTCTTTCTTGTACCTTACCCTCAAAAGCCACAAGAGTAAGGAGCAGAAGAGAAAGCATCACATAATGGCACGTGCTTTTACATATATTTCACTAGGATTCTGCCACTTTTTTCCCATTAAATTTCCCATCTTTTCGAATGAAGCAACACAGAATCAAAATAGGTTCTTTACTGTGAGCCTATAGTCGTTTTATTACAACCTTGATATCACAAAGCGGCATTAAAGATAAAGATGGGACTCAAGACTTCAAAACCACTCTTTAAGGAAATGTTGCCAGTTATTTTTCAGTTTTATCCCCCAACTATTTTAAATTATGGGCTATTAAAAAGCATGTGTGATAATAATCCAGTTGGATTCTTGCAGTCTTTGATAGTGGATGATATTAGATTGACTGAGAGCAGAGGTTTCTCTTAATTGGAAGTTTTGAGACCATATGGAAGACCACTCACTCTATTTGGTCAGTGCTCAAACGAAGGGCCTATAGCCATTTTTTTCTGTGATCATGATGATAAGAGAGCTGTTTCGCTGTAGGATTTTATGGATTTTGGAAATTATATGTTCGAGGCATATGAGCTGCAGATTGTACACTTAGCATAGATCGCCATCTGGTGTTGGGCCCGGATGTTTGCAGTTTGTTTTTGTTCTTTGGACAGTCTTTGGAAGTCACGAGTTCGGTGACTCCTCCTTCGGTCCGTACTGCGCATGGGCTTCGGCTCCATCCTCAGATTGTTTTTTTCCGCCATCGGGCTCGGATGTGATACTTCGTGCTCCGGCTTCGAACTTCTACGGTTCCAGCCTCGACGGAAAATCCTCGTTTCTTCGAGTTTTCTTCATCATCATCTTCATCCCTCGAAGCGGCACTTTTCTCCATCCCGTACATCGGCACCGGCCTTCGGGCCCTCCTCGACTCCGGTCCCAGCCGATGGAAAGGACTCCGTTCAAAAAGTGCCCAAAATGTGGGTCTAAATTTCCCCACACCGACCTCCATCAGGTGTGTAACCTTTGCCTCTCTCCAGAACACGAGGCTAGAGACTGCCCCGCCTGTAAGTCTTTTCGATCAAAAAAGACCATCCGGGATCGAAGAGCTCGACGCACCATGGCGCACTCATCGTCCGCAGCTCCACCGGACATCTTCGGAGACGACGCCGAAGCTTCGGGACAACTACACACCGAGCAGGAGGACGACGTCGTCAGCGCTTCCGAGGCCGACGACTCCGACGTGGAGGACATCACACCGGCGCAGCGGGTCGTGAGTACTGTACCCCCTCCCACCCCCGCGCCCAAAACCAAAGAGACTCCGGTTACACCCTCGCCTGCAGGCCTGGGCAAAACCAAGCACACAGCTTCTATCACCCCACCTTCGGGCCCGGTGTCGAAGCCTCAAAAGTCTCACGGCAGCTCGGGCTCGAGCCAGCCGACGCCTGGTGCCGAAAAACACCATCCGGCACCGAAGAAAGTGATACCCAGCTCGACTCCGAAGCCACCGGTGCCGAAGCCTGGACTCTCGGTGCCGACCAAACACAAACACAAATCTGTCGGCACCTACGCTCCGGCGCCGAAAACTCCTTCGACGCCGAAAAAAACGGAGGCTCCCAAAAAGCATGGCACACAGAAACCATCGAAGCCCTCGGCTCCGAAACCATCGGTGCCAGCGGACGATTCGGCGCCACTGGACCTCTTTACACCAGACCCTTTGCAAAAGACTCTATCTAAAGATCCAAAGACTGGGCTATTGACTTTAATTGTCAAAAAAAGACGTCTTGACACACCGGCTCCTCCTCCACCACCCAAGCGGAAGGACTCTGCTACTTCTCCTCTCAGAGTACCCTCCCCATTACCTCCTCCTCCGCCTCCTCCACTTCCTCCACCCCCTCCCCCTCCCAGGTCTCCGCCACCCTTACCTTATCACTCCCCGACCCCGTCCCCAGATCCGGATTTCGGGGATCCACATTATGACCCAGCGGACGCCCCAATGGACCCCACTCCACCGGGGACCCCAGACCCATGGGAAGACTACCATAACCCTGACATACCTGATATGCCTCAGGACGACCTATACCCATCCAGGCCGTCTCCTCCAGAGGACTCCTTAGGTTTTCACCACTTACTGCAGAGAGCAGCACACTACCATGGGGTGCAAATTCATAGTGAACCAGTGGAAGACGACTTCCTACTGGACACATTTGACATTCAGGACAAGTCCACGTCTATCTTGCCCATGCTTAAAGGTGTCACCAAGCATGCTGCAGAGGTGTTCAAAGACCCTGTCAGGGCCAGGGTATTGAACCCTAGAATAGAAAAAAAGTACAAGGCGGCACCCACAGACCCTGTATACATCAAGGGCCCTGCTCCCTTAGATTCCCTAGTTGTGTCCACAGCTAGAAAGAGGGCTAACTCCCAGTCCTCAGGAGAAGCCCCACCGCCAGATAAAGAATCCAAACTTCTAGACGCGTCTGGCAAACGCACCGCCTCCCAAGCTGCAAACATGTGGCGCATTGCAAATGCACAAGCGCTACTTGCGCGCTATGACAGAGCACACTACGACGAGCTTGAGGCTCTTATGCAGCACCTCCCCGAAAAACACAAACGCAAGGCTCATGACCTAATACAGGAGGGTAAACTAATTACTAGCACCTCTATTAAGTGTGCCCTCGATGCAGCTGACACTGCTTCTAGAGCCATAAACACTAGTGTCCTGCTTCGTCGTCATGCCTGGCTCAGGATCTCAGGTTTCAAGCCTGAAGTCCAGGCGTCCATACTAAATCACCCCTTTGACCAACAAACTCTCTTTGGGCCAAAGGTGGACGAAACATTAGAAAAGATGAAAAAGGACACAGACACAGCAAAGTCTATGGGGGCACTACAATCACAAGCCCCCAAGCGCTCCTTTCGACGCTCATCCTTTCGTAGCACAGGCAGAGGCTACTCCACCGATAGCGCCTCTACCTCCTACAAGTCCCCTCCTCAAAATACCTTTTCAAAGGGCAACCAAAGGGGTGGTTACAGAGGCAACAACAATAAGGGCAGGGGCAAAACTAACACCACCCGTTCTGCTACCCCGCCCGCACAATGACTTCCCTTCGCTCCCCCCAGACCATTCCACTCCAGTCGGAAGCAGACTACAAAACTTTATACACGCATGGGAGTCCATAACATCGGACAAATGGGTGACCCAAATTATTCGGTCAGGGTACTGTCTCGAGCTAACATCTACCCCACCCAATATCCCACCAAGACACCATCCAATGTCTCAAGAACATTCCACACTACTCAAACAGGAGGTGCTCTCCCTCCTCCAAAAAGACGCTATAGAGCAGGTCCCCGTCAATCAGCAAAATCTAGGGGTCTACTCTCTGTATTTCCTAATACCGAAGAAAGATGGGACCCTGAGGCCCATTCTGGACCTCCGGCCTCTCAATGCATACATACATTCAGACCATTTCCACATGGTCACCCTACAACAAGTCCTCCCGCTCCTCTGTCAGGGAGACTTTCTCACTACCTTGGATCTGAAAGACGCATACTTTCACATTCCAATACACCCTTCTCACAGGAAGTACCTCAGGTTCGTGGTGGATGGTCAGCATTACCAATTCACGGTTCTCCCCTTCGGGGTCACCACCGCACCACGGGTGTTTACCAAATGCCTAGCGGTTGTAGCAGCACACCTCAGACGTCAACAGATTCACGTCTTCCCCTACTTAGACGACTGGCTGATAAAAGCCGCGTCCTACCACCAATGCGTGCAACATACAAACAGCACCATCCAACTGCTCCACCAGCTAGGCTTCACGGTGAACTACCAAAAGTCCCACCTCATACCATCTCACACAAAGCAATATCTCGGGGCCACTATACACACCTCCAAAGGTATTGCCTATCCAAACTCAGCCAGAATCGCAAGCATACAAGCCTTGCGCAAAACATTCCTTCCTCAACACTCTCTTCCAGCAAGAGTGTTTATGAAGCTCATAGGAATGATGGCGTCTTGCATTTTCATAGTGCCCCATGCAAGACTTCACATGCGTCCACTTCGAAAGTGCCTAGCATAACAGTGGAACCAGGCCCAGGGTCAGCTGACGGATCTGGTGTTGGTGGACGGCCGCACCCATCACTCTCTGCAGTGGTGGAACACCACAAACCTTTCCAAAGGGCGGCCGTTCCTGGACCCGGTTCCTCACGTGATTCTAACAGCGGACGCATCGCTCTCCGGCTGGGGAGCGCACCTCTTACACCTCACCATGCAAGGTCTATGGACGCCACAGCAAAAATCGCTCCACATCAACCATCTGGAGCTCTTGGCGATCTTTCTAGCCCTAAAATCTTTTCAAAAACAGATTTCGGGCAAAGCAGTCCTCATTCGCACAGACAACATGACTGCAATGTATTATATCCAAAAACAGGGGGGGACACACTCTCCCCAGCTCTCCCGCTTAGCCCAGAGCATATGGAGATGGGCAATTCCCCAAAACATCTTTCTCCTGGCACAGCACGTTCCAGGCGTACAAAACACCATGGCAGATCTGCTCAGCAGACAAACGCAACAACTACACGAATGGGAACTGCATCCACAAGTTCTTCA
Source organism: Triturus cristatus (assembly GCF_964204655.1). Taxonomy (NCBI): domain Eukaryota; kingdom Metazoa; phylum Chordata; class Amphibia; order Caudata; family Salamandridae; genus Triturus; species Triturus cristatus. Next base: position 1,005,295,411 of record NC_140589.1, read on the forward strand.
CCCATTCTTCCAACAGTGGGGGCATCCTCAGATAGACCTCTTCGCCACCCACGAAAACAAAAAATGCCCAAGCTTCGCCGCCAGATACCCACACCCATTGTCCAAAGGCAATGCGATATGGATGAACTGGTCAGGCAAATTTGCATACGCCTTTCCACCTCTCCCACTAATTCCGTTAGTGGTAAGGAAGCTACAACAGCACTCCCTCACACTCATTCTGGTAGCCCCAACATGGGCCAGGCAGCCGTGGTACACCACACTACTACAGCTATCGGTGGTGCCACATCAAAAACTGCACCTGTCCCCATGCCTCCTAACCCAGAACCATGGAGAAATCAGGCACCCGGACCCAGCTCAGCTCAACCTGGCGATCTGGCTCCTGAAATCTTAGAATTTGGATACCTTAACCTTCCCCCTGATTGCATGAACATCATCATGGAAGCCAGACGTCCTACCACTAGAGCATGCTATGCCGCAAAGTGGAAAAGATTTGTAATTTACTGCCGTAACAATACAATCAACCCTTTAGATGCATCCATACAGCACATCATATGCTATCTGCTCCATCTTCACAGGTGTAACCTAGCATATTCATCCATACGTCTACACCTAGCAGCGATTGCTGCTTATCTACAAAACAGACAGCATTTATCACTGTTCAGAGTACCTGCTATTAAAGCCTTTATGGAAGGCCTTAAACGAGTAATTCCTCCCAGGGCACCACCTTCCCCTGTGTGGAATCTAAATGTAGTTCTTACACGGCTAATGGGTCCACCCTTCGAACCAATGCATAAATGTGAGCTACAGTTCCTCACCTGGAAAACAGCTTTCCTCGTAGCTATCACTTCCCTTAGAAGGGTTGGTGAAATACAAGCGTTCACTATACAGGAACCCTTCCTACAAATACATCACAGCAAGGTCATACTTCGTACAAATCCGAAGTTTCTGCCCAAGGTCATTTCCCCCTTCCATCTCAATCAATCGGTGAAATTACCTGTCTTTTTCTCGCAACCTCAATCTGTTGCAGAAAGGGCCTTACACACACTTGATGTTAAAAGGGCTTTGCTGTACTACATACAAAGAACGCAACCTTTCAGAAAGACTAAACAATTGTTCGTCTCCTTCTCTCCACCACATAAAGGCAACCCCATCTCTAAATCAGGGATAGCTAGGTGGATTGTAAAGTGCATACAAATTTGCTATCAAAAGGCAAAAAGAACATTATCTGTTCCACCTAAAGCCCACTCTACTAGAAAGTTAGGGGCTTCTATGGCTTTTCTAGGGAACATACCCTTAGATGACATCTGCAAGGCAGCCACATGGTCAACACCGCACACCTTCACAAAACATTACTGTGTAGATGTGCATTCCAAGCAGCAAGCTAGTGTGGGCCAGGCTGTACTAAAGACACTTTTTCAAACCACTGCAACGGATACCGGTGGTCGCCGCTAAGGTTGGGTACTGCTATATAATCTATGCTAAGTGTACAATCTGCAGCTCATATGCCTCGAACGGAATATGCTACTTACCAGTATGCATCTGTTCTTGGCATGTAGAGCTGCAGAGTTGTACACGCCCACCCGCCTCCCCGGCTACCTGTATCCGTTCCAGTCCATCTTATTTAGATACAACACACATGGGTTTCTCACTGTTATTACTACGCTCCATCATTTCCCTGTTGGCGAAAAACAATCTGAGGATGGAGCCGAAGCCCATGCGCAGTACGGACCGAAGGAGGAGTCACCGAACTCGTGACTTTCAAAGACTGTCCAAAGAACAAAAACAAACTGCAAACATCCGGGCCCAACACCAGATGGCGATCTATGCTAAGTGTACAACTCTGCAGCTCTACATGCCAAGAACAGATGCATACTGGTAAGTAGCATATTCCTTTTCCTCTTATTACTTATCTGTCTGTGCTAGAATCCAAGGTTACAAATGGGACATAAGAGTGTATCCTGGAGGAAATTTTTTAGATCTTTAAGAAGCTGTTGGCCCCTCATTGGGAACGTTCTTTTTCATTATAAGATTACCAAAGTCCATCCCGATTTATTAGTTTTGTTATAACATCTTGATTTGCTGTAATGGAATTGTATTGACCCCTTAGGTGAAGTTTGAGGTTGCCTCATGTGTCTTCCCATCACAGTGTTTAAGCCCCATCTCTTCCATTGAAACAGGCTCGAAGCAACAATTTAAATGTATTTAGCCTCATCAAAGAGTTTGGGTTGAAATTATGATGACATTTTTCCATTTATCCCAAGGAAGAGCTTCAGAGTTTGGCAAACACAGTGGTTGCCCTACCTCGTACCCAAATACCCATCCACAAGAGTTTAGCAAATGATAGAACTTTCTTAACTAACAGGATGCTCACCCTATAGCTACATTCTAGTATCGCATTCCATCCCCAACATGACATCTGATTCACTGCTCTGAAAGCTCCCACAATGATGGTGACTTTTTGCACTGATGTAAGAGAGTGTAATTGGGAGTGGTAGATAACCTTCTGGGTGAGCTGCTTAAAAGAGAAATAAGCTATTTTAGTATATTTTCATCACTCTGCAGTGGGACTACACCCCTGCTCCTGTTTCTATACCTGTTTCCAGGAACCTTCAAATGAATCCCATAGTTCAGGACATAACAGAATATCTTTATGTGTTTTGTGTGATCCTGTTTGTCAGGGTCTTTCAGTCTGCAGAAACGTCTCTGGAACTTTCAGGATAAAGTCTGTAAGTTAAAAACTAGTATACTGGATGCTGCCATTTCTGTCATCTGCTTTATTTCTACTTTGCTCTCCGCGACATCTGGGGGCCTGGTGATTTTTAAACCACTCTTTTCTTTGAGTGTATAGTTTTTTCCTCTTCATTCTTCCTAATTAACCAGGGGTACAATCTTAAGTTGCAAGGTGCAAATTAGCCTATATGTTGGTATGTTATTCATTTTTACTGAGCAAAGGTAAGTCTTTGATTCTGCCTTTATGAGTCTTAATGAAGTCTTGGTATTCAGTGCTTTTGACATTCATGTGCAATTATCTGGAATGAGAGCTTGAACATAGTGCAAGATTATATAAACCATGTCAGGATCTGATAGATATATTGGGGTATATTCTGTCTTTATTTGATTTGATTTTTTTTTATTTCATTTTTGTAAAGTGCTAACGCTTGCCTAGAGGTGTCTTGGTGCTACCTATGTCCAGAGTGGGACAAAGGAGATTCATCTGCTTTTAAGATAAACTAGTTGAAAATCCAGAGTGAAAAACTTGGTCTTCAAAGCCTTCATGAACTTAAGCACATAAGCACAGAGGTAGCACTTTTCAGATCCCAGGGTAGACGATTCAAGTATAGAGCTGTGCAGCGTATCAAACTCCTGCCTCCCCAGGTAGCCAGTCTGTGGGGGGAACAATCAATTCTCAAGCCGAGGAAGATGCCATCTAAGCCTATCTGTAAGGTGCATTGGGCTGTGACACTCCAGAGCCTTTCAGGCTGTACAGAGGCCCTTGAAGATTAGCGAAGACTGATGATGGTTCGGGAAACTGAACCATATCTAGAGATCTTCTTAAGAAGTCTGGCACCTGCATTTTATACAATCTGCACATTTTTCAAGTATTTCTTTGGCAGATTAGAATATAACCCTTTGCAGTAATCTATTCTCAAAAGCACTAATGCAATCATCACAGTCTTCAACATGTCTGGCGGTAAGAATTGTGTAATTTTTCTGAGCACACAAAGGAAAAAAAGGAGGCTTAAACAACTTTATTTACGTGTCTCCTTGTAGGATAATTGGTCATCAATCCTCACTCCCAGATTTTTAACCTTCTGCACTGGCTTTGGCAAGGAACCCAATTCTTCCAGCCACCAATTAGGGGACCAGAAAGTACAACGTTATTCCAAACAGGATGACCTATGTCTTTGTTGAGTTTAATTTTAGACAGTTTTGGTCCATCCAACGACAGACTGCACTCAAAAGTTTTTTTAAATCTTGCTCATGCCTGGACCTTTGTCCGATAATGATACCACGATTCGGGTGTCATTGGCGTAAGGACTTGATTGGACCTGCCAAGGGATTCACATAAAGATTGAAAATAGCTGGGGTCAGAGATGAGCCCTGAGGCACCCCACAAAGCAGCGAAAATGATTCAGATGTGATGCCTTTAAAGGCGACTGATTGAGTGTGGTCTGTCAGAAAGGATTTCAGCAGCTTTAACGCAATGCTCTGGAGTCCCACATTCTGTAGATGGTTAATCAAAAGATTATGATTAACCGTATCGAAAGCCGCAGATAGATCAAAAAGGATGAGGGCATCATTGCCTCCCCCATCCACTGCGGCCCAGATCTCTCCCGTAGCCACCATGAGAGCGGATTCTGCGCTGAAACCACTCTGGAAGCCACATTGTGTGTCATCTAGTAGGTTGTTTTCTTCCAGGAAGGTTGCCAGTTGCATGTTCATGGCTTTCTCAATCAATTTGGTTGGTAATGGGAGCCTAGAAATAGGTTGATAGTTGTTTAATTCATGCTTATTGAAATTGTATTTCTTCAGAAGTGGCAACGCAGAGGCTGCCTTCCAGTGTTTGGGGTAGGTTCTGGAGCAAAACATAGCGTTAAAAGTCTTCGTTGGATAAGGACCTACGCCTCAGAAATTAGTTGAAAAATATTGAGAGGACAGGGGTCAGATGGAGAGCCGGACTTTGAATTAAGAATGACCTGATTGACTTGATCCTCCGTTAATGATGCAAACCCAATGAAAGTGGTCTTGATTAAAGGTCTTGTTAAGGGCTCTAATCTAGCCTGTCCTGTATTCCCACTGAAGGTGAAATTATCAAACATATCTTCTACTTTCTGCCAAAAAAAGTTGGCTAAAGAGTCGCAAAAGGCCTGGCTGCCTTCCTCTGCGATACAAGATACAGGGGTTGAGAGCTGAATAACTGCTTGGAAAAGGGCCCTAGTAGAATTACTGGCTACTTGAATCTGATTGACGAAGAAGGCTGATTTAGCCTCTAAGATGAGCTTTTTATAGTTAGCAATGCTGATTTTATATGTTTCTCTTTGTAGGCTATTATAGTTTCTCCTCCAGACTCTCTCCTGTCTGTGATAGTTCATTTTAGCATTGCTGAGAGTATTATTGAACAAGGGGGCAGTCGGTTTGCTTCTTCTGACTGGCTTGACTGGGACTATCGAGGTAACCGCTGCACTTAACTACCATGTACAATTTTGAGCCATAGAGTCAATGTTGTTAGCCTCCTCTGGTTCCGACCTTGCCAGCGAGGTGCTGAGGTCAGATGCTTGGACTGTATGCCACTGATGTGAGAGCATGTTTCAACATACCATTTTTACATGTGGGTTTGCAGGGAAGCTCTATATTCCAAATAACTGCCGTATGATCTGTCCATGTGGGAGGAAGCGTAGAGGGGCAGGAGATGAAAGGATTATTGGTAAATAGCCTATCAAGGTTATGGCCTGCTGAATGTGAGGGGCCAGTTTCTATTTGAGCCAGGGAGCAACATGACATAGTGTCAATAAGTAGTTCTCAGTGGCAGCTCCTCGAGGAATTCTATGGTGCGGTCGGGCCGGAGAGGGGCAGGGTGGGGGGTAGTAAACTCCGGAATTGGGCCGAACAGAGTGGAGTAAAGAAATAAAATGAATTACATTGCGTAATGCAGCACACAATGTAATTAGTTTTATTTATTTCTTTACTCAACTCCGTTCGGCCCAATTCCGGAGTTTACTATCCCCTCATCCTGCCCACCGCCCCGCAGCACTCCCTCGAGGAGCCGCCACTGGCAGTTCTGTGTCTGAGTCTGCATACTTCTCTAGGTGCAAATTAAAATCTCCTAATATAGTGAAGTCTGATTTCGAAGAAGATGATTCCAAAAAGGGTTTATGCCAGTTCAGTATACATTACTAAAACATAGTTTGTATTGCCTTGTGTAGCATATGATAAATGGAGGGCTGACGAGGAAGTACATTTGCTTGCAGAACAATTTTGCTATCTTATTAGGTTTCAAAGTGGAATCATCTCCATTAAGTTTTTAACGGGGCGTTCGGGTTTTTGGATGGGAATTATGAATTTTCAGAGACGACTGAGATATGCTGTGTGAAAAGATTGAAATCTACACTTAGCATAATTGACAAGTTGGATTTTACACAAGGTGCTGTCCCACAGTTTCATGTCATGTAGGTTAAGATTGTCTGCTTCCATTTATTTATTTATTTATTTATTAGTTGCGTACAAAAGGAAGGAAGTATATTAAACAGATCAAGAGTGATTGGCGTTCCGTTTAATGTATTGAAATCCTCTATCTTGTATCCTTTGGGCACTGATCCAGTATCAAAATATCAATTGATTGAATATGAAAAATAAATGTAATGTGTATTGGCCTTGAAGAGTCTATTAAGTCTAAGGCAGTTTGTTTCTGCCCTTAAAGAAGGCTTCGGAGCAATCCAGAATTTGGAACCCCGTCGTAGGTAATGATTGATCAGACCATTTTTGGTCTTCGAAGGCAAGTTGCTGTATCAGCAGAGAAGTAATTGAGCAAAGATTTCTGAGGGACTGCCCTACGATTCCACCTTTATATGTATTTGGTTCCAGCGACTCCTGTGCACAATTCAATGTATTTTGAACTTGATCCCTAAAAGCAGGATAGTGTCTTTAGGGATGGATTCACATAGTCATATTTCCACAGGGTCACATATGTCTTTTTGTCTAGGTTTGAAGTTTTAAAAGCCTGTCTGTGAATTTTTTTATCCAGCATGCGTAGATTGTATTGCAATAGCCTAGGTATCCCATATCAGGCATCAACCTAGCGAGTGGTTTGCAGGAGTAGGAGAACTTTGAGTAGCATGGAGTATTGCACCTTGACGTCTTTGACAACAGCATTGAGTGAAGGGCAAATATGAAGATTGTGTCAAGAGCTATTCCCTTGTACTTGAACTTGTATGTAGGTGCATGTTCCAGTCTGAAGAGCCACTGTACAGAGGTGTTTGGCCCCCTCCTCCCTCTCCCCACTGCCTGTGATGCTACGATCTCAGCTATTGCTCTATTTAAATCCAGGAAACCTTTTGTCATCCAGTGTTGGGCGTGGTCTAGGTGTCCCTCAAGTGTGGCTTTTGGGTATCATCGGCGTTCATCTAGAAATGCATCCATCACTGCGCAGTCACCTGAGCAGGATGGCACGTGTAGCGCCTGACTAAACACAAGCGTATGAAGATCTCTGGTATTTACCAGATGGCAACCTGTGTGTATAATGAAGGCTTGTATCCTGCGCTAGAGCAGTATCAAGTGGATCGAACTTGTGCACTCCCATACAGTCAAGAGCATTCAAGTATCTTATGGCACAAAGAATTTGAGGCTGATCAGTTCTTTGAAGGGGACACAGAGCTCCACACTGAGGTTAAACAAGGCAAATTTGGTTGTGTCTCATGGGTTGGAACCCAGATTTGGTGTTGTATAGAAGATGTTTTGATCAAAGTGTTCTTATGGCTCTCCTGGATTTTGATCAGATACTAGATGTTGGAAATTGGGCAATAGTTGACAAGTACAACGTGCAGGGCGTTTCTGAAGTAAGCTGGATATTTATATATATTAAATATTGGTTTATGTACAAAAGGATGACATTCTTTACAAGAGATGGGTTGATCACATAGGTCATGACTCCAGCAAGTCACAAGAAGAATTGTTCCCTAAACCCTCTGCAGAGAAACATCTGCTCCAATCATGAGCAGTCGACAATTCAGTGACTAAAGTGGCAATGTTTAACAGGGTCGATCGCAGGAGTTCAGTGTTCCAATCAACTGCTGCAATCTCACAGTGACTCGGATGACACCGCTGAGACATGGTGCAGTGATGTATCCATGGTGCGCTTCTCACATTGTACTGCTTTCAGGTGAAGGAAACCTGCTATAACACTCAAGTTGGGGATGGAGAATTATAGTGTGTTACTTTAATTGGATACTAAGGCTCATTCTCATTTTGATGTGGTTGCTTTAAGTCCTTTCTTTTAATAGTTTCTCCCTTCTCTTTCCTCTCCCAAAAAGCTTTTAATATACATTTTTTTCAGGCACAAATGGTTAGCAAGTAAGCCACTTCCAATTATACTCGTTATTTATAAAAAAATTACAGTGAGAATAAAAATCACATTAGTCAAACAGTAGCACTGTGGCAGTTCCATTCTCACTGGGTCTTTTCTTTGCTAATTTGTAAGCTGCTGCTAGTACAGTACATCAGTACATCAGATCAAGGTACAGGCTAGGTCACACATGAAGTCTTCTTTTGATGCTAACCTTGGGTTTCCTTTCACGTCTATTTTGAGCCTACAATTTACTTGCCTATATTGCAAGTTCATCTGCCATATTCCAAGTCTCAAGAAAATGCCTCGTCTACAATAACACTAAAAAATCATTGAATCAGCAAATGTAGAAACTCCCCTCAAATATATATGGGATAAATCACCCCCAGCTGTACGTTATAAGGATATTACAAGTCACAGAGGAGTTCCATAACCATATAGAGGTACGAGGTCAAAGACCTAAGTTCCTTAATAAGGTTGTGGAACTCCGAGGTGACTTGTAATTTCCTTATTACAAACGCTAGGGGTTACTTTATCCCATATGATACATGGCCACACCATCAACTTTCCCACAAACCACTTAAAACCTTAGTGTTTAGCTCTTTCATATGAAAGAGCAAGCATGTTTGTAAACATGAAGAAAAAAAATAAAACTTCTAGTGCAAAATGAAACATATCAAAAACCTGGTAGATATTTGTTGCAAACGGATATTAGAAACAGTTCAACACAAATCAGCTTAGCAAAAAAAAGATAAAAAATTTTTAATATCTCGGACGTGTAGACGCTAGATTCTAGCTTTTCTCGAAGGATTGCAAAAAATAAACACATTCTCTCTGCTTGACATTGTAGGCTATTAAAATAGAGCAGAAGAAAGACAAGTAACGTTCCCTTTTTCGTTGCTAAAACAGCTGCTTCAATTATGCTCCCTGACCTGACCTTCTTTTCACCTCGTCTTCTGGCAACATTTGTTGTGACGTCAGAACCTGACTGTAATAACTTATAATAGTCGAGTTCTGACGTCTTTTCTTTACAGTCGGCGACTTGGCGCATTGCAAGTCACGGATTATAAAGAAATTAGAGACTGCCATTTATTCAGGGATTACAGAACCCCATGTATTATATATATATATGTAATATTTTTTCCTGAATATTGAAAACTCTTGGTAAGGTTGTTGCATTGTAACGTCAGATTCCTTTGATATCCCACAAACAGGGTGCTGTTCCTTTGGGTTTTGGGTGGGAGAGCCATGGGCGACTGTGTAACATCTCTTGCTTTGAACCTAGGAGTTGTCATCGTGGTCTTCAGCGGATGAACTGGACACCTCAGGGTCGCTGAGCCCCATGTCCGGCAGGAGCACGCCCAGCAGGCATCGAACGGTAATGTCCAGCTCACCACCTACCTGCCATGCTCAGGGGCATTGGCGGGGAGAGGGGGGAAGCATCCAGCTCCTATGTGCGGTAGAGTATTCAGATGCCGTGAGTGACCCCTCCCATTAGAACTAACGCAGCATAGAACACAGGTCAGCCCAGCACACCTCACTTCAGGCAGCTACCCCGGACACCCCTCTACACCCTGCATGAGACTGGACCACTGAAACTCCTTGGGTTTTTAATTTTCCTTCTTTTTTTTATCCAGCTGGAGTTTACGTCTTTCTTTACAGTTCTGTTAATTGATTTTTATTAATATGTTCTGTTTCTTTGTAGAACTATCCGTTTAATTTGCACTTTTTTAAGAATAACACCTGTAAGTTCTGTCCTGATGAGCTTCGGTGATTTCCATTGGGTTTTTTCTACATTCTTTAGATACCTGTAGGTCCTAGTGACAGAATGTGAAAGGAACACTGGCTTTTCCGGGGGGAGAGAGCATGAGGGCGTTTGTTTGGGGGGGTTCATCTCACAATAACAGCTGAATAAAAGCACCGTCGTTGATCCACGACAAAGGGAACTTTCACCAGAATTAATAAAGAAACACCGAATACTGTAGTGAAGAGCGGCTGAAAATATTTGCAAGGAAAAATAGAGATTTCATACTATTTCAGCCTTTCTTAATTATATCGTACTTTGAAACAAACTGTAATTACGAACGGTGTCTGAATTATATGAAACGAGTAGCACTGCAGGAATGCAGACATACAGCAACGCATTTTCCAATCATAATTTGAGTTAATTGGGAAGTTCGCATGAGTGTGAATTTTAGTGTGGGTCCAGAAATGTCCCAACAGGTTCTCCTTCTTTTAAATGAAAGCTCTGTGTGTGCCCTGAAGGTTACTGGCTATTAAAGCCGATACACAGAGGCGAGGCGGACTATTCTGGGGTTTCACACATCCAAAAATGTTTTCGGTAAGCAGTAGAAAAGCCAGTTTCCTTGGTTCATGGGAATTAATCACCTCATTTGATTTGTTTTCCTTTGCTGCTCTTTTACTTTTATTTTCATCAGTAGCTTGTCTTTATTTGCCTGGACTGAACATTCTTCTTTCTTTACCCCCTGTTCATTGCAAACAGCCACGGGGCAAATGTAGTCTCTCACAGCCTGGACCCTCTGTCAGCAGTCCACACATCAGGTACCTTCATCTCCTGGTTTCCACACTCTGCTCTAGAACTCAAAGAGGATGATGGAAATTGTCCATGTGACGCTTTGACTCCTGTCCTGCCTATATTCGGCTAAAGTCTCTGAGCTGCAGGCTTCCTTTTTAAGTAGTTCACCCACAGTCAGCACGATAAGGTGCAAAAAATCAAAAGAGCTGCACAGACGTACTTGTAGATCATATTCTGAGCAGAATGAAAAGTCGCCTCATGTGGCCAGATGTTTTCTAAAGTACTTTGTACGACATGCATGCCAAACATTTAATATCATTTTGGGAAGGAAAAAAAAAAAAACACTTGCTACTGTACAAATGAAGTTCATGGCACTGAGTTTTTTTATCATCCTCTTTATTTCTAGATATTTATAGTAGAACTGACAAAACCCACCTTTATGAGGGGAACACACGTTTCTTACATTCATGGACCGGCTGATGTTCCCTTCATTTTGTGGATTTTTTCCTCATTGCTTCAACAGTTAGTCAGGATTTACAGTGGCTTGTCCTGGAAAATCCAGTGGCTTGGATTTGTTTCTTCTGTATTCTGCAGCTCTAGCACCTTGCCAGATAACACACTAACATTTCTCTAATCATACTATTGACTCTTTCTCTCGGCAACCAGTCTTTCCTTCCTCTCTGTACCCACTGGAGGGCAGTCTTGCAGAGGCAGCTTTTTACTTTTTGTTGTTTTCTATGAGTCCTGCAGCAAACTATGCTTCTGTCCTCTGTTCGCGTGCGTTTTCGTGGGCGCGCACGCGCATCTGTGTGTATGTGTATGCTTGGTTGCACGTGTATTTGTTATTTCACAACCCAGTATTCAAAACATCCCTCCTCGCGCTCACTTCCATCTGGAGTGCACCATTCAACCCCCATTCACACGACAATCGTGTTCGTACCTTTATCACTTGATCTGTGAACGTGACATTCCCCGGAAGCTACCGTTTAACTGTCCAGGTGCAGTCATAACAGGATCACAATAGGTTCCCAGCCCCGTTTCCAACTTGCTGTGACGGAAGCAGGCCCACAAGTCACACCCTTGGTCGAAATGTAGGGAAAGCACAGAAGGGGGCTTCAGCTGGCCAGGCATCCTTCTATGTTTGGGAATGGGTTCAGCCAGCTCGATTCTGGGGGAATATTGTCCAGAATATTACTTACAGAATGGGGACATCCTAAAGACATGGGTTTATTTTCCAATGTAACCGCAGCAGGGATCCATAGTGCCTTGAAATTAAGAACCTTCATTGAACCCCCTCTGCCATTTGGGAATGTACCTGTGCTGCGCCAGGGTTGCACCAGAAATTGCTTTAATTATCCAGGTTGTTGTTCACGTCTGAGACATAAGGGATGAGAAGCTCCCCTGATGCTGTCATTTCTCGTAGTGGCATGACGCAAAGTATTGGGGTCTAAGGGGCAGATTTATGAGCCCCTTGCGCCACTTTTGCGTCACTTTTCCCATGTTAAAAGTGACGCAAAAGTGGCGCAAGGGGCTCATAAATCTGCCCCTAACTGTAGAATGTGATGAGGGACCCTCGAGACTCCTATATCTAATAGATATCGAGTGGCTTTAGGCTGCATGGGGGGGGGGGGGGGAGGGGGCTGAGGGGCCTCCTGCAGCTCAGGGGTTTCAGCGTTTGGCATTACGCCCCTAGTGTCTCTGGGGGAATTGCCCAGCGTAGACCTAGTGTCGTGAAATTGGGTAAAAGAAACTAGTGCTGAACAAAGGTACGTCTCGAACACCCAGCTTTCTTGAATGAGCGTGTCGCGCCGGCAGCTGCATGCCATGCGCAGAGAGTAAGGGGACAGAGCAGTTGGGCAGAATTTTGGACATAGAAATGTCAAAACCTCTTCGACTGAACCGCAGTGCCGTTGAAGGACCAGCAGTCCTCCCGTGCCCCACAGCACCTTGAGACCCCTGCGGGTGAGTAGTCACGCTTCACAGCCACCTGATTGATAGATGTCTGATGGCCCCTAGTTTAAAAAAAAACATTCAATGTAAGTAGTCCCAAAATCCTAGCCCAGAGAGGATCATGCCTGCACTAGATGTTGGTGTGTTGGTGCAGATGATGGCATTGATCAAGAATGGCAACTATAAAGTGAGGACAGACTACGCATCACATAAATGAAATCATCAAAATCGTCAATAGCAACAACACTGCATTGTGAATCCACATCTGGGTCCTTAAGGGTGGATGGTCAGTCCCTCTGGCAGAAGTCCTTACCCTCCGAGTCTCCCACGGCCAGGATGGCCCACAACTGGGAGCTGGGAAAGCACTTCCCATGAGCTACTGTTTGAATGAGCAGCAGCCGTTGGCAGGCCAGTCAGTTCTCTGGCCAGCAAGCCCTGTTCAGCAGACCGGCCTAAATATCCTCTACATAAATAGCACCCCATTTGAGTTAATAATCGAAAAACGAAATCAATGGGACACGTTTTTTGCAAATGCTATTTAGGGCGCAACATTTCTGATGATACTTCTGCACTTGACATTTCCACAGACGACAGGCCTTTGCGAGGTAGTGCTCCGGTAAGCTCTTCAGCATTTGCCGGGTCAGACGATCAAACAGTGGCCAGGTGTGACAGTGAAAGCTTCAGAGACAGGTAAGTACTAAGCATCCCAGGACTTCCAGCCCATGGGTCGTCTTTGTGGGGAATCTGAGAGACTGGTCACGCTCATCCACGCTATCCTGCAGACAGGTTGGGTGACAGAAGCTTTTGTGCAGAGACATTTGTATAAGGGTGACTAGGGATGCAGGGCTTAATTTGAGCCCGTGGTTTCCGGTGCTCTGCACAAGCACCTAATTGCCAGCACCCGAGCTTATGACAGTCAGCTACATAGTGTCGCTGTCTGGCTAATTTAGGTATGAGCACAAATAGTTGTTTATTAGTTCACTTTACATTTTCAGTGGCTAATACCTTCCTCCCAAGGCACTCATAGCTTTGGGGGCCTGGAATAGTATGAACTGTCACACTTGTAAAAGTGTGATGGTTGTTAGTAGCTGTGTTTATACTGTCATTGGCAGCTGGCAGGTGCAATGTGTGGTGTAAACTGCAGTGTCTTCCCAACGAGAGCCCCGGCACTTATTCATTTACAAATTAAGCACTGGACCATATACCCCCTAGTGGAGACAAGCTGCAAATATATATTTTTTACTTCCTGTGCAAAAATCTGAATAATCTGAATGTGAACTTCTGAAATAACTTAAAGCAAAGCCAATCGCATATGACACCCAACATTAAAAGGTGTCGATGACTGATTTTTTAATCTGGCCTAGATAGAGGTTGAGTGTTTTGCCACCCCCATGTTTTCATATAACTCTATCATAACAATACCTACGTTAAACATATTTTGCCTTTCGGGTTAGACCTCTTCATCCATTGGTCTGTTCAAGTGTCATTCACATTTTGCTTCTGGGCACCACAGCATACATGGGGCAATGGGTCGGCCCACTTCATCGATTAGTTGCATTGCACAGCGAGTGATGGCATTTTGCCTGATTACTTGTGCTCAACCGCCTGCAAAGGAGTGTATTTCAGTGCCCGGGCTAGTGTCCCCGGGCTTCCTTCCAGCGCAGTCTGGTGAATGCAGCACAGCAGTCGGAGAGAGTCCATAGCCACAATAAACATGGCAGTCACAAAGGGCCGCAGACGGCGCAGTGGGCAAAGAAAGATGACAAGACACCCACAGTATGCTACTGGTTTCAGGTCATTATCTTAATGTGACTCAACCTAAGAAAGAGGTTTATTCTCGTCACCCAATATAAACTCAATTAGTAGCCATTGGCCATGTATAAGTGGCACAAAACATACCCCTCACCCTGGGCGAGACTGAGTGGTGGAGGGTGAGTAGAGTGGAGTGAAAGGATTTGGACACATTTCGGAGGTCGAGCAAGGTCTGCGTTGCACGTGGTTCTTTTAAGTCAGCGCGGGCCTTGTTTGGCGGGTAAAGTTGAGTCCACGATGGATGACATCCTGCAATTGAGGGACAGTGTATACGTTAACTTTACCTTAGAAATCCGAACCCCCTCAGTTGGCTATACTGTCGATTATGAATGAGGTCATTCTTTTAGATTCATTGAAGCCAGCGCAATGAAATAATATTTGCATGCCGTGACAGTGTATCAAAATAGCTTTAGTCCTTGTCCAAAGAGAGAGTAGTAATGTTAAGCATTGTAAGCACGCCAAATAAGTAGAACAGAAAGAGGAAGCAAAAATCGTTGGTTTTATTTAAAACAGAGGTTTAAACTTGAAGTTTCTTTATGCTTCAACGAATGTAGATAGCGGTCCAGTACAGTAGAAATAAATAAAACACAGATCCTTAGCCTTGCTCCTCAGCACCTGCATGGTGGCCGCTGGCAGACACCCGCGCCACAGACTCAGATTCCCTAGTGTGGCATCGGTACACTTCACATCTGAAACTGAGTTAAAGACATATTTAGCACCAACGAAACGAATGTCAAAATAAATAGGGCAGTCCTGTATGTGTCTATTTTTTAGTTGGAAACCAGAGTGGTTTCCAGAGCCGCAAAAGACCCCTCCAAACCCACTGAGTCCATCTCAATAGCACCTGCCCCTTGGTAAAGTTCACAAGGATGTGAGGGAAGGTGGTGCACAGACTCCTTTTCTGCTATGTGGTCAGATTTCGGTTGTCTTTTTTAGCCAACTGTGTGCTCAAGTTCTTCAGTTGTTCAATTTTAAAGGGTACAGATTGTGTACGTAGCCCTCAATGCTGAACTTTGATGTGCCGCACTTTTCAGGTTTAGTGTTTTATTAAATTCTAGGAGGGATCTCCGTCTTTTCATCCACTCTATTCCTGGCCTTCCCGCTACTACCAGAAAGAGTTAGAGCGATGAACATTCTAGGTACATTGGTACGTTACCATTAAGTGAGCTGCCGTTGCCAGGTGTGGTGGGGTTTCCACTTAAGGGTTTACCGAGAAGGTGTCCTCGTCATCCCCAAAAAATGGCCGTGCACCACACCGTTCTTACTGAAATGTCATCAGTCTCCTACAATCTGCGCTGTACCTGTAAAATACATCCTCGCACTGTATAAGCCTGAACACATTGCATTTCTGACCAAGCAAATACGTGTGCACTCTGTACTGCCCCTAACAGTGTTCAGCAGGAGTGCGGCATGCCAGCCTTTTTTCACTCAGAAAGCCTCGCTTTCACACAGTGTCTTCTGTCGAATTGAGTCCTATGCCAATGCATGTTTAAAGAATGTCAATCATAAGACCACTAACAGCTACGCATGTTTCTTTTCCCAAAACTGTCGAACGGAAATGTTAAGTGCTGATACCAATGCAGATGTGTTAAGCTTGCTCGCGCAGCATTGTTGTGGAATGTGTTAAGCGTGTCTCCTCCACAGACTTCCGGCAGAAAGAGCTTTGTTGCTTCCTCGAATCCGAGGCATGCCCAGCAGCTTCCGGCAGCGTCAGTGGCGCAGCTTTCAGCCCTGTCTCTCTCCTTCTCGCTGCCTGCTTCGCTGTTTTTTGCGGTGGCGTACAGCACAATATTCAATTTGTCTTTCAGACAGGCATGGAATATAAACGAGTTACTGCTGAATAGGACGCTTAATCAAAGGCGCGCGCCAGACAGGCTGCGTTTGATGTGCGCCGTGGTTTCAACTGATGCAGCAATACAGGCTGTCACTGTGTTCCTTAATGTTTGGAAATGCCTCTGATCAGAGTACTGTGTGTTTGATCTTGCACTGCATCGTTAAGCATTGATAGACTGTGGTTTAAGAGCAGACTGATGCACCGATATACATAGCATGTATGTGGATTTTTCTTACTGCTGGAAAAAATATATTTTTTTAGGAGTGTTTTCGTAGACAAAACGTGTACCAGTCCTGTTCTCAGCACGTCCCACGTGACTCAGTACTACACACTTCTATTTTCTAATCGACTCTACTGGACTAGTCCATAAAGATGTTGCTGCGATTTATTCCTGTAGTGAATTTGGCCTCCTAAATTGCCATGAGTAAGTCAGGAGCTCCCGAATTGCCATTGGAATTCCGGAATACTATAAAAGTAAATTACTCCAACTGATGGCAAAAACTTTTGTGAATCAATCCCTTATGCTCACCATATCAGTGATCCTGTAGTGAGGAACGTAAGCCCCAACTAACAAACATTTTTGTGTAACTCATTGGTACTTTACTGCGCAAAGGAAACAATTTGTGATTGTAAATACCATTGAGCTAAAGTACTCGTTTGATGGTGGAAAGTTAAGCAGGTTGGCCGCGTTTCGGCTATCGTAAGTGTATGGGCAAAGTGGGGGAGGTGCTTTTCTTGCTGACACCCTCTAAAAAATCAGCACACACAAATTCATACATTGGTGGGTTTTTGCACTCCTCTTTCACGTTGTTTCCCCACCCTGGAAACACACTGGAAAGTACAACTGTGAAAGCCAGTAAGCCTCTCATTTAGACCTGGGCGGATGCGCAGTTTCCACCCATTCTAAATCTCTACCACCATCCTCTAAATTGTTCCAGCAGGAAACCAGCTCTGGTGGATGAATCAGTAACAGAGGTGGAGGGATGTGATGGATGACTTGGGTGGGGTACTTGTGTCCCTGTTGCTTTGCATGGCCAATTGGTGCAGTCCCTGAAACCCTAAGAAATCCTAAGAAATGACAATGGTGCCTTGGAGTGCAGGATTGTGTAGGTCACCTCCTTGCCTCTAAGAAGGAGCTAGGAGGCTTGCACCAGGTCAGACTAAACAGGCGCCATCGCCACCCTACCACCCTTCCTCCTGACCACCGGTCCACTTGAAAACCAGAAAGCAAGTGCTGTAAACCTGATTCTTACATGATGGGTAGTTAGGGGCCGCTGACAGTGGTTAAGCAAGATACACTATCTAATTGGCAGTACACTATCTAATTGGCAGTACACCAGTTTCCCCCATAGCCTTATAATTAGCAGGTGGCATCCAGTAACTGCTGTTTGCTTCCACCAAGGTTTTCATATTAGCCGTAGTACCTTTTCAGGTTGGGAAAGGAAGAACTGCCTATATTTAACGGGAGGATTAGTGACAGCGGTTTCTCCGTATGGAAATGTATTTCTTAGCAAGGGAATCCTTGGAATAGAGACAAAAATCCCTATAATGTGCTCCTGAACATTTCTCAGAGTAAGATAGAAAAGTACAAACTCGGCTTCAGTCCACTGAAACCTTACTCCTTCAAAGCAAAAATAGACATTGCAAGAAACTGTCCAAAAGTTTTAAATATTGGCCTTAGCAAATTTATAGGGTTTCTCCATGCTGAAATATACTTCTGATAAAGACTTCTATCCACAGATTCCTCAACTTTCGAATATTCCCCAGGCATCAGGCTGAGTCTGTAAACTTTTGAGCAATACTTCTACGCTCCAGTATGTGGCACCATTCGGCTCTGCACTGATACCGTTCCTCTCAGGAAATGACGTGCGCAGCCAATGTAGGAGCCACTCCAGCACCGTGATGTCAGTTCCTTTCTGTGCTTCCAGATACAAATCGGGAGCTACCTCTCAACTCTTAAAGAGACCCTTTCATCTCCGAAATTAAAAAAATCCAGTGTGCCAGGGAAATATTATCTCCCAAAAGTACAGGGTTTAAACCCTGTAGGGCCTGTTGCAAGCAAATGTATATGAAAGAAAGCTATCAGGGTTTACTTGGTGTCTGGGAGACAAGACCATGACACCAAGCCCTGCAGTGACTGCCCGTCCATGAATCCAAAGGACATATGGGGGAGCGAGACAAACCCTTTTGTCACCAAATATTGCTAGGGCCACAGCGGTCCAAGTCCAGGAGTCAGTCTTAGGCCATACAGGATATTGAGATGAAATGTTATGTCACCAAATATTGGACGGCCCGCACCATGACCAGCCCAAGTCCAGGAGTCAGTCTCAGGCCCTTTCCCAGTCCAGGAGCGGTTCCCAAAGGTGATCGTCATTGCAATCCACATCCTCGGGTAAGTTGAAAAAAAACCTTAAAAATCCAAGCATATCTGGGCCCCTTCCCACCACTCTCATACACCTGAGAAGGCGCAAGGGGTCGCCATGCTGCTTGGTCTCATTACCGACGTCAATCACATAGGAGCCTATCTGGCAACTTGTCCTGGCACAGCCTGATTGTTTAGGACCATCTGTGTCACTGAGGAAAATCCAGAAACTCCGCAAGGCCATAACCTGACTCTCCGGATCCCTCTGGTGTGACTGTGGCCCCAAGAAGATAAGAGGTCCTCCATCTGGTATACCACCATTTGATTCTCCCTTGGTGTTATTTGGACCCTCCAAACCTATCACTGGGCCTCTCCCGGCAACCTGACTTTGCTTCTGGCTCCGTGATTCACAGTGGTTCCTAAACATCTATGCAAAGGCTCACTCCATTGATGTCAGAGAACAAGGCACCCATTACGCTCTCCAACTCTGAGTCGTTGACGATCAGACCTCGACAGAGGCCATGCACGGTGCCTATCAAGTCACAGTCGGTGCTCGTTCCACCTGACCTGTTAAACATACATGTCCTGTCAGATAGACCCTATACCCTACATTCTTTATTTGGAACGGACTCTGATAACAAATATGATGAAGAAGTTGAGGATCAGCAAAACCTACCCCAAGGAAAAGTGGCATTATTACCTCCAGGATGCAAGTGACACCTCTCCTAACACCGGCATGGTCTCTCCTCCATGCCCTGCCACTGAAGAAAGTGCCTCCTTCGCAATGGTTATGTGAAGGGCAGCTGAGGTTCTCCAACTCCCCACCAAGGAGGACCTACATATAGTCCTGATCCAAGCTGTAGAGAATGGCTGTGACACAGCTCTATTCACTATCCGTTGCAGTCTAGATACCACAGATTGCATAGGTCGAGCCATTGCATCCATCACCATGCCTGGATTTGATCCATGGTTTTCTCCAGTGTCTTTCAGTTGTCCCTTATGGACATTCCCTTTTATGGTCTAAACTTTTCAGGGACAAAGAAGATTTGGATCTAGAGCTCTTTAAAGATAGCTGGGCCACAGCACATTCCTTGGGCTTGCCTGTGCCAACCAGTTTCATCTTTCTGCGGTTTTATAAGGAACATCCCAAACGGACAGCCACTTCAGCCTCCGCATGTTTCCCAGCCTTTTTGTGACCAAGGATGTGGTGCACACCAGTCCTGGGGAGAGGGATAATGCGCCAGTCAGCCTACAGTCCCCCTGCTTCTCCACTGTCCAAACCCTTTTAGTGTGCCCTTAGTGGAGCACAGCCACCAATTGGAGGCAGAATCCAATGGTTTTTACCGGGTTGGGAGGTCATAACACGAGACAGGTGAGTCCAGCAGATTGTTCAGAGGGGATACGCCCTGCTTTTCCTGCCTGCTCCGCCACACTATCCACCATTCCTGGAATGGCTGTCGGAGGACAAATTATCTGTCTTATGGCAGGAAGGGCAAGCACTTTTACACAAAGGAACTATTGATAGGGAGCCTGTACCAGAAGTGGGTCACAGATGTTACTCACGTTACTTTTGGTGCCGAAGAAGGATGGAGGACTCTGTCGCATTTTAGACCTCCACCCTCTGACTGCCTTCATCGAGAAGGACAAATTCAAAATTCTCACTCTGGCCCAAGTCTTGTCTGCCCTCGACCTGGTAGACTGGATGGTGGCGCTGGACTTGCAGGACCCCTATTTCCATATACCTGCCATTCAGGCCTATCTGCGCTACCTGCAGTTTGTGGTGGGACAACCTCAGTCCTGGATTTTCAATGAGGTCAACTCTGAGGCTGCTGGAACTTATGGCCTCCTTCAGGCTGCTTGTCAAGCACCCTAGGTGGCATATACAGGCTCTGCAGTGGGATCTGAAGTGTCAGTGGGCCCAACATTAACGGGATATCTTCAACCACATCCACATTTTGGAGAGGATCGCAAAAGATCTGCAGCAGTGATTACTGGACCATGTTTGGGTCAGCGGCAGACAACTCTCCCTACCCACCTAGCGCTGACAGTGGTGACCAATGCATAGCTTTTGAGCTGCGTGGCCACCTGGGAGAGGTGTAGATCAGAGTACTCTCATCTCCGGCAGAGTACCAGCTCAAGAACTACCTTCTGGAGCTAAGGCCCTTCTGCTTGTTGTTGAAATCCTTCATTCCATCCGTAAAGGGGAGGATTGTGCAGGTGCTTACAAACAACACCACTGTCAAGTGGTATTGCAATAAACAGGGCAAGGTGTGATCGTGGAGCCGGTGACAGGAAGCACTACGCCTCTGGACCTTTTCCTGTTGGGAATAATCAGCCAGGATGTTTCAGTGCCAGGGCAGATAAGCTCAGCCGTCAATGTCTAGTGGATCATAAGTGGCAGTTACACACCGAGGAGGTGCAAGGTCTCTTCAATGAATTACAGTACCATACCTCTATCTATTTGCCACTGCTGAGAACACACAATGTCAGATGTTCTGCATGTTGGAGTTTCTAAGACGTTCCTTGCTAGGAAATGTGTTCCACCCAGGGTGGAACTTTGGGCTCCTCTATGCCTTTCAGCTGATACTTCTTCTGCCCCAAATTCTGAAGAAAATCAGGTCCGCCAGGCACAAGTCACCCTCAAGGCTCCGGTTTGGGCACAGAGAGTATGGTTTCCAGAACTCCTGGACATGTGAATCTTACCTGCTATCAGGCTGCTCTCCGGGGAGGATCTGCTGTTGCAGCAACAGGGCAGGGTTCTGTGGTAGGCCGTTTGCAATCTCCACCTTCATGCTTTGAGATTCAGCCATGACAGTAAAACACCTTCCTCTGGAGGTGGTTGATGTCATCTTGGCAGCCAAGCACCACTCAACAAAGACAGTATATACCTGTCATTGGGACAAATGTTTGGCTTGGTGCAGCACACAACAGTTCGAGTTCTTCCAGGCAAATGTAACTGATGTTTTGTTGTTTGTTTTGCCCCTCATCTGGCTAGGCTTTGTTCTAGGCACAGTTGGAGAGTAGCATTCTGCTCTTTTGGCCTTTTTTATGGGTGCTGGACCAGCGCTTATTATTTAAATCACCTGTTGTGATGCAATTTGTGAAAGGCCTGCAACATCTGCTTCTTCCTCCTCCCTTTATCATGCCACAGTGGAACCTTAACTTTGTCCTCACATATTTGATATGCAGTCCCTTTGAGTCACTTCACAGCTGTCCTTTGTGGCTTCTCACCCTCAAGACAGTGTTCTTTGCCACCGTAACATTGGTATGGCGGGTGAGTGAGCTTCAAGCTCTCTGTCTCAACCCGCCGTACACCACAGTCTTCCCAGTCAAGCATGTTCTGCGCACACAAGCATCCCTCTTGCAGAAAGTTGTGTTGCAGTTCCACTTCGGTCAACATATCACCTTACCAGTATTCTTTGCTCCACCTCACCCCTCTAAGGAGGAGGAGGAGGAGGAGAAACTCCATCACTTGGACCCCAAAAGAGCACAGAGCTTTTTCATCGATCATACCATAGAACACCTGGTGGAAAATTAGTTCTTTGTGAGGTTCACTGGAGAGAAACAAGTGAAGGCCATGCAGAAAAGGACCATCTCCTGCTGGAGTGTGCTCAGCATTAGGAGCTGCTATGCATTAGTCATAAAGCAGTCTCAGGAAGGACTACAAGCTCATTCCACCGTGGCCAAAGCTGCTTTCACAGTGTTGCCACGCAAAGTTCCTGTCCTGGCATTCACATTACTGTCAAGAGAGCCAGGGTTGCTGAGAGCGGCATTTTGCCCACTTGGTCCTACAGGACCTTTTGGTTTGAGTCCATTCACAGATTCACATCCGGAATAGATACTGCATTTGTATCTATTCAAAAGGTGTCAAAACAGGGCCAGATTGGGAACACAAACCAGCCCTAGCAATTCTGCTGAAGTGGCCCGAGGGGAGGTGAATGGGAGTGCTAGTGAGAAGCAGCACTGCTGCTGCTTTAGCACAGCTGCCGCTTTTGTTACAGGGGCCAATATTGCATGCCCCAGTAACAAATCTGCCAACCCTCCACCCCACCCTTCAGGCCCACTGGGAAAATGCCCGGTGCCCGCTCCGGCCAGTCCGGCCCGGTGTGGAATCTGCAGTTAGAAGTTTCTATCAGAAGAATAATGTACTTACATTCAGTTATGCTCTTTCTGCTATAGATTCTACCTAACCACAGATTCCTCACCGATCCTCCCAGCTTGGTAAATTGTCCATTAATAAGATCCTAAGTCTAGGAATCTGCACATTCATCAAAGCCAATTTTCTGTTGCTGCTCTGCATATGGCGGTGCAGCAAGCCTCAAACGCAGCTGAGTTCAGAGCATGAGACTGGCGCCTGTATTGGCTCAGCACATCATTTCCTAAGTGGAACAGTATCAGTGCAGGAAGCTTGTTACGGATGGTGAGTAACTTGGCCTTCTTAGTCAGAGAATCTTTGGGAACGAGATAAAAATCCCAATAATGTGCTCCTGAACACCATTCAAAGTAGGCAAAACCATTATAATCTCAGCTTCAGTCTAGTGAAAGCTCACTCCTTCAAAGCACAAATAGAGAGTTTGCAAGAAACTGTTCGACAAATTCTGCAGTGTCATAAGATACACATTTAAACACAGCCCGAGCAAACCACAGCTTGTTGAAAAAATACAAGAAATTGATACCTACTTCACTATAAAAATGTGACTGAACTGATCATGCACACCCCAAACTCCACTAAAACTGTGCCAAGCAAGATAATATATGATCTTGATTTAATTACCCCCAGATACTGCGTCAAGAATAAATATCTTCATCTCGTACCTGGACCCTTTATTGAATTGCATTGTCATACCTACATTCCAAACCCAAGACCACAATGGCTCAAAATTATCAACTTCTCCCATCAACAAGTAAAATGACCTGATTTTGTGAAAAAGTATTTCAAGTTAACCCCAGCTTAAAGATCTATTCAGCAAGCCATTTAGATCCGGCCAGCTACCACCACAAAGCAGACCACGTGTCAGGCTGCAGCACACCAACACAAAGAAGTTGATCAAAAAAGAAAAACTCATATCTCTCTTTTTGCCAGTATTGTTCAGAGTTCCATAGTGTTCTATTCTCGCAATAGAGCAATGAAATAACTAAACAAAGCTCCTTGGCTATCTAACGAAGAACATCAATACACTAATGATGCCCAGCTGTACCTTAAAATCATAGCATAAGCAACACAACAAGACTTCACTCACACCACATCACACCTGCAGTGCATCCCCCTTGCATCACTTTTAACGGAATCTGCAAAAAACCTAGGCCTTATCATACCTACTAACTTGAATAAAAAGCTCACCGTGTGAGGACGGGGCGGGGCCTCGTGCCCAGAAGGACCTAAATGACACTCTTGTCCCCATCCTGCCCCCTTAGCCCCCTCCTCCAAAAACAAAAAAAAAAAGCTTGCTGATGCCGATGTCCTGGAGTGTTTTCACATCCCTTAAGGGACGTCAGCAGTTCAAAACCTCAGAAAACGAGGTGGAAAGACACTATTTACTTTGGGTTTCAGCTTGTTTTCCCTGCCACAGTGTGATATCGGCTCCTCACCGGGTGTCTGTGTGATGGGAGCTAATATCATGTGTGAGTTGGCCTTATTTAGAGTTTGGCTGATGTGATACTCTATCAAAACGTGGCAGATATCCCATCTGCCCTATTACAAGGGCCATAGGCTATAATGCACTTGTAAAATGGTGAACAGATATTCACCACATTTGCGACAGTGTCCCATCTGCCAACTCTATGTAAGGCCCGTAGTTCCTACTACTAAGTATTAAATGGTATTACTAAATATAAATATTATTTTTATCCGTTTTCTACTTAGACGTAAAGATCAAACCATAATATTGTGGGAGACCTCAACTAGAAAACCTCATTGATAACTGACATTCTTGAATGGCCCCAGTTGCTTTGTTTTCTCTGAGAATATCCTCTCAGTGAGGAAGTACAGGTCGGTGGGGTTCGAGTCATCCTATACCAAACTGTAAATACATAAATACCTTTGGATGATTCCACTAATTTTCTACTGATGTGACTTCCTTCCATTGTGAATATAGTATTTGAGGTATGGACACACTCTGTTTTTCCTAATTCATGCAAGCAAAAAACCCAACCCTAAGGGAAAAAAATTATCACAGCAGGGCTATCCGTGATTCAGATGTGCGGCTGGATATGGTCATGTTTTGTACATGGAGGCTGACCAGTGCTTATGTGTCACTTATGACTTCTTAGCAAAACACATCTCCACTAGTATTCATGGGACGAAATATCGACCTATAGAAAGATTGTGGGCAAAGTATTAGCAGTGGCGGCTGCTTCGGAACCTGGTTGCTGGGGCATGGGAATTGGATAACATTTCTTTTTTTAAATGTACCTTCTTCGCTGCAAGCCTCTATTCCGTCCTCACTCTGCAGCACCGGAAGCACCCAGGCTCCCAGCCTCTCCCAGCCAATCACGACAATGCATGAGCAGCGTTGTGCTTGGTGAGCCTGCTTAGGCAGTGCCTGGGAACCTGTGCATGTTCTCCACCGGGCTCTGCAACATCAGGTTTATAAAGTACAAAAACTCGAGAAGACCTGCAACTCATGCATAGAAAGATTTTGTGGTCATAACTAAAAAGTCTTAGGGCCTTATTTAAAGTTTGGCGGACGGGATACGCTGTTAGGAATGTGACAGATATCTTGTCTCCATATTGTAAGTGCCATAGGCTATAGCACTATTGCAATCCACTGCATGGGACATCATGCATGTTTGTGATGGAGTATCTCGATAGTCAAACTTAAAAAAAAAGTGGGGGATGGTATGATCCCTCATTGGTTTACCAACCACATCTTTCACTGCTGAGATCTGAACAATATTTATTCTTAAATATTGTTTTTGTTGGAGCTAGTAAATAATAGTTACAATACTTCATTTTCGATCCAGTGATTGCACTTGTGGCCAGAGCTCTGTGCTCTGTAAATTTGACATGGAAATGAGCAAATTCCATATAACAGCTTTTAGTAGTAAGGTAGAGAGGCAACAGAATGTAGCTGCTTACCCATCGCCTCAAGTCATGTGAAATGGAGAATAAGAGCTTGATAAAACAGTTTGCTCAGGCACTGCCTCCTTGCTGCATGTCCTCTGACAGCTCAAATGACTTAAGCATCTGCATCTCTCCTCACCAGAAGAGGTTTCTGTCATTGACCCTGTATACCAGGGAGCCAAGGCTTCCTGAGAAATGAAATGTCCCTATTCAGGAGTGTAATAGCAAATACATCACCACAAACTGGCTACCCAACATTGCAGATGAATTGGTAACTAGAAAGATATGCATGCTCCGTGGGCTTTAGAATGAAATCATGGATAGCACAAGTTTTACCCTCTTTGTGTTAGGTGATCACGCCAGTTGAAACCTCTTGGTGAGATAGTACATTTTTGACACTCACCCTTCTACAGTTCTATAGACTGCAGACTGTCTGTTTCCTCTGAGTGCTCATATTTTCCTGAGATTCTAAAGTGCAACCTCAATCTTTGGGCGCCAATAACCACTCAGATATAATGCTTCCAGCACTTCTATTAGTCGGGGAGAGTAGTATGTCATAATGGTACCCGATATGGAATGTTGAGATGTGGCAAGCACAAAGAAAAATTGATAGTTTAGCCCGTTGCCGTGATTCTGCTAGACTCTGATGTACGCCCAGCTTCAAGATGCTAAGTGATTGAAGGTTTTAGTAGGCAGTCATTACAAAATGAATAGGCTTCTGCTATGGTAATTTATCCCAGTGTGAATCATAAAGGAAGGACACTGCAAGTTCATGACTGTCGGCCAAAATACGTAATCTGTTTGAAGAAGTTAACATCTGGACTAGCTTGAAAGCGGCTCCGGAATATGTAGACTGTGTCCATTCTGAACACTGAGCAGTTCACCTCAGAGAGGTTTAGGCAGTGTGTGTTCCCACTGTTCCTACCGCAGAAGATTCATTCTACAGCGCTGGAAATCGAGGACACTACAAGGTGTAGTTTAGTTGAATTTTAATTCTAAAAGCTTTAATGAGTTGCACTTATGATAAATATGAGACCAGCTCCATAATATTTATTTTTACAGTGTAGCAAAAGAAAAAAAAAGTCACATATTAAAAAAATCTCAGGTTTTGTCTACCATAAATTAAGGCAATCCCTGCGTGGTGGGGAATGGTTCAATGGTTATGAAGTTGCTGCCTGTAATCCTTATCTTGCATATTCATTAGGAGTCTGTAGCACCAACGTGTTCTTAAAAAAAGCACAAGTCACATATGGTAAATCAGACAAACAGACAATTTCTACTATTTGTCTGAATCTTCAGAGTTTGTCTTTCAGCACTTTTGATTAGGTCTTATTTTAGTACTTTGATTCCATATTTATATTTAAATGCCAAGTTTGACTTGGTAATTGAGTATTATTGAGATTTGGTAATATAGATGAACGTAGTTTGCATTGACTTGCCTGGGGGCACAAAAGCTGGGCTCATTAAAATTGAGTTGTGACGGCCCTGGATCCCAATGAGTACAACAGTGGAACACAGCTAATAAACAACCGGGTTTCACGTATCACATACAGTTTAGCCTATAATGATCACTTTCATTCATCATTTCTAGAGCAGTCATCATTGCAGTGTCTAGCTGCCACACACATGGTAAAATATGTTTTGTGAAACAAAAATGTTATAAAAGGGATCAAAATTGCCTAAAGAAATGTGAATAAATTAGATTTATGAAAACTGATAGAAAAGGTACAAATCCTGCACCACATTTCTTGTACATGGAGTATCAATCGCACTTCAAAGTGAGATCAATAATTCATTTGTGTTTCACAAACTGGAAATTCTGAGACATTCTTACTAAAAAGGTAATAGTTTCATCAAACAGTATCAGTTTCAGAAATACTTTATACTAGTATGGGCCCATAGCATCTGACTTTAAATACTGATAGCATCAGTAACCAACAAGACACCTTCTTAAGGACAAGAGTATGCGTTGGTTATGTCAACAGAACTGCTAAATATCCTTTTTTTTTTTTAACTATAGCAGCAGTACTTTAATGCAAGCAGTAAGCAAACATTTCAGTTAAAACATTTCTATCAAGCAGACCTTTTAGGTAAATTTTTAGTGCATAATAACAAATAAAAATGTGAGTGCAGTTCCTTTAATGCGAGCGGTCAATGAATATTTCGGGCACATATTTTACTAGAGCGGGAAATTCCGGTAAGTTTTTTAGTGCAAAACTACTAATCAATCAATTGTTATTTGTATAGCACGGCTTAATACCCCGGGGTTATCCAGGCACTAATCTAAATGCCAGTTGCACTGTTTTGGGAGCAAGTGATGCAAACCAACTCGAAATTACATAGTTGAGTTGAATTTTTACCTAAACCTTTCAGGTAACTATTTAAGTGCAAAATGCATTTCATGTAATAAAGCTTAATTTTGTAGTAATTTCACGTAATTGCACTGCAGCAAATTATGCTAGTTTCACACATCCCTAAATAAAATACATTTCTAAAACAACTGCATAATGCAAGATGTAGGCTATATTGGTTTGCTGGGCAGTTGCTGAATCCTCTGTCCATTTTACCTGCCATTAGGAATTTTACAGAGTTGACTATTGGTGCTTAATTGATATGTGCAGGGCTTTTATTTTTCTGAGGAGTGCATCATTCTGTAAAAAGTCTGCTCTGAATTGTCAGAGGAGTTGCATTTGTCACAGGGTCCAAAACTATATACTACCTCTGTACATTGAAAAATTTGACGCTAAATATCTATGTGGTGCACAGTGAGTACGGTGACAGTTGTGGTGGGTCACCTTGTCGAGTAAGCAATGTAAAAAAAGTGCGGTGGTCATGTCGACAGTGGATCAATAAAAATCTCAGTCCCGATTATCCACTGGTTGGAATGGCTAGAGAAGGGGATTCAGACACAGGGTTTGCCCATTAGTAAAAACTGTTCTGCCAGCCAAGGGAAAAAGAAGCAAACTCTTGAAAATGTGTTATTTATTAATAGACCCTTGGATGGAGGGTACTGGGAAAGACTACAACACTCTTGCCAGCATTAAAGCTTTTAGAATTAAAGTTCAGTTAAACTAGACCTTGTAGTCTCCTCGATTGCCAGCACTGCAGAGTTAATGGTCTGGAGTAGGAACGGTGGGAACACACAGTGCCTAATCAACTTTTAGTTAAACTGCTTAGTGTACAGAATTTACACAGTCTGCATATTCACTAGCCACTTTCAAGCAAGCCGCGATTTTAACTTCTTCAAACAGATTACGTTTTTTGGGCGGCAGTCATGAACTTGCAATGTCCTTTCTTCATGATTCACACTGAGATAAACAGCCATAGAAGAATCCTATTAATTTTTTAATGATTGCCTACCAACCCTTCAATCACCTAACATCTTACTTCTTGGCATGCATTGGAGGTTAGCAAAATCAAAGCAACGGTGTGAACTATAAAGTTGTCTTTTTGCTGGCCATGTCTCAATATTCCATACCGTGTACTTAAAACACAGAAAAACACCTTCACCATCAAATTCTTGTCTTGGCCAGGGCCAGTGCTGACGAAAACACACCCTTCCTGTTCCAAAGGACTTGTTTGTAAGAAATAAATGCTCCCGGACCTATGAACTAGTCGGGGAGGGTTGTATGCCTTATTAGTGCCCGGTATGGAATGTTGAAATGTTGCCAGCCAATCAGAAAGCATCCTTGGTGGAACATATCTACAGTTTGTAAGACCAGGGAGCATTCCATGGCTGCTAGTTCCGTACCCTGACAATTTTTTTTTTTTTTTTTTTATGTTGTGGCTCCGTGCAGGGAGAAACAGCTTCTCAGTAGGGAAGCAGCTTCTGCTCCATAGGTCTCTGCCACCTCTCTCAATGGGAAAGCAAAAACGAACAAATGAAAAGTAGAAAAAAATAAAATGTCATTTTATTTTTACTAGGCATCTACCCTTAAATTCCCATTAAGGGAAGAAAGGGAAGCCGCTCGCACAGTGCGACAGAGTGATCCGTTTTTAATTAAAGCCAGCTAGAGCTGCACTGCTGCCATTTCCTCTCTCAAACATGGTGAGGTGAATTCACCACTAAGGGTGGGGCGGGTACTAATAGCCTTAATGCCCCTATGTGCAGCGCATTTATGGCTTTTAATAACCCTCTTCTCTCCTGAGTCACAATGAAGGTAATTAACAGCCATTAGTGCCCGCATGTGCAGGCATTAACAATTAAATATTGACTACAACAGTATTGTGCTAAAAGAATATCATAGAAAAACTATTACAACCAAAATATATTTTCAATTCTGAACACCACATCCACGTATCTTGAAGATATATGGATCGTCAAGGCACATGTGTAGAATTAAGTATGGTAAATATTTACTTAACTGTATAAATATATATACTTACCTTCTAGATTTTTTGGTTATCAATTTTTTGCTACAGTGGTTTTGTATCACCACATTTAAAACTCAATATTAAGATACATACCATCTGTCAGGTTTCCCTTTCCTCTCCCCCAATAATCTCGCCCCATCATTGTAAACAATAGAGGGGTTCTTTGCTTCTTGAACCTACTCCTCGTTTGTACTCTTCCCAGTAAATACCCATGACCTAAGAGCTGGAGAGTTGTTTTGAACTTCACTTCTTTGCCTAAGAGCACGAGGCGTTTCGCCGCTGTTTTGTTTGTATTTTTACTGGTACACTTGAAAGTGGCTCACTGTCCTGTGTCTTTACAGCCCTAGCCCAACGTGCGAGACAGCTATTTGGGACCTATTCTCTTTCTTATCCGGCAAAATGTCACTGGGCAAGAGCAGCTCCAAGCTAACAAAAAAAATTATATAATACATGTAAAAAAAACAATTCTCCCTCTCTTTCTTGCACAAGGAAGGGTGAGTAAAATCATCCTCTAGCCGTCGGACTAGTTGGATGGAGGATGGAACTTCAATTGTAGGGTTCGGTTAATCCTCATAAATGTTAAATAATAAACAGTTGTTCTGTGGAGGAGTGTTTTTAATCTCGGAGTTCATTGAAAGCAAGATAGCAAAAACACAGAAGTGTAAACCTACGTCTCTCTCTGTTTGCACGTTTTAGGGTGTTTCATTTTATACATGCCCTCTTCATCAATGTGTCTGTTGTGTCAGTCACTTTTTTCTTCCACCCAGTGCGGCATAGGATAATGAGCCAGCAGTGTTGAGCCACTGATAAACCGATCTGTGAGTGACAGCATTGTGCTCTTTCACAAAGAGCATGTCCACACAGAGTAATTCCCTTAACTTCCGCCGCTATGACCAAGTGTGTTTTGTGAGACCAAAAAACATATTTTAGATTTTAGCTGGTTTCATAATTTTTAATATAGGTGAGGGTCCAGCAGGTCCTCAAACAAAGTTTTACAAAAATCATGGCAAAGCAAAACAAGCACTAACAAAGTCAAAAGGCTGGCAGCCAATGCCAGACCACTGGCTTTTCCAGTGCTTGATTTTCATGACCCGTGGTGTGCCCAACAACAAGGAAGATTACAAGAAAGCAAAAAAAAAAAGTAAACCTCACAGAGCAATTGTTTTTCCTGTATGACACACTGGCAACTTTAGCTGGTTCGCCGGCCTCATGTTCTCCAAACAAATATACATGCATGAATAGATGAATGCAGGGATAGTCAGTCGGCCCTCTTCACCCTTTGGTCACTTCACATGTCATTCACGTTTTCTTTTAACCCGCCACAGTCTACAACCTGGTGCAATGGGTCAACACACTTTACCTAATATATCTTTTCATTGTGAGTGACAGCATTTTGCTCTTGCTTGTGTGTACCTCCACCTGTAAAGTAGTCCACCTCAGTGGCAGGACTGGAATGCCATTTCTACTTTTATTTCTGCTATAATTTCATGGGGTTTTTTTTCCTGTCATTTTTTTACTTACTCTTTTTGCAAAAATATGTACTCCCCTTTTACACAGAAGCAGTTTTACTTTGTGTTTCTTTTACACTTTTTATGTCTGTTAAATGCTTGTTAAAAAAAATAAAAACACAGGCTTGCAAAGGCCAGAACTGTTGGCTTTGCCAGTGCTGTTTTTTCTATGACATAGATGCTTATTACTGTCAGGGCCTAAGTAGGGATTGTCATTGCTGGTTGGGGCCATTCATGTTTGTTACCTCAGGGGCTGTTTTAAGCAGACACTTCCTGAGATTTGATGTGGTTTGCTAAATTTTACAGCCAATAAATAAAAAGTGTACCGCCAAAAAAGAGCAAAAATACAGCGGACCAAATGTAGAGCAAGCAAATCAGCACTGAGCAGAAGGAGAGAGCTAGGAAAAGATATATCTGATTCCAGAGAGACTGCAAATTTAAATTTTATTTTTACTCTCTCTCTGTGGCACCTCCCTGACACCTTGCTTCCTAGATTGAAAGGCACAATGATGGAGGTAGTAGTTACTTTTGCCCCCTTCCATCTTAAATTAGGGTTAGAGGAGGGAGAAGATGCTAAAATAGCAGTTCCTTCCTGCACCATGTATTTCATGCAACCAATTGTGCATGATACTGGTGCAGGTAGTATGAGTGGTGTGGGAGAGTTGGAGCCACAGGAGATCCGGATGCCACAGGGAGAAAGGGCAAGAAGGAGGAGCTCTGGAGGAGAGAAGCTAGTGAATGGGGAACAAAGAGGAGAATAAGTGACGGGGAAAGGGTCGCGGAGGGAAATGAGAGCCATGGGGGATGGAAATGTGTTGAGGCGCATACAAATGGCAGGGAGCAGGAGGACTTGTATGAAGGAGGAGGACAGAGCGTTCAAAATGAGGCTTGATCATTCACATTCCTGATTAGTATGGGTCTCTAGAAGTTTTTTCCTCCTGGCTGTGCCTATTAGCAGCTTCCTGAATGTAGGTCCCCTCTTCTCGGAACTCTAGTGGGTATGGAGCTGGGGGAGAGAAAATAAAACACCTTTCTCCTACCCTGCCCTCTTTGTATTGGTCTAGCTTGATAAATCTGGGACAATAGACGAATCAGTTGCATCTCCTATCGAGGAGATGTCCCCCTGTGCACTGCGCGAAAATCCCACGTGGTGGGTAATGTTTATCACTAAGAAATGATCCAAAAGGTGAAGAAGTAGTAGTTGCAGGAAGATGTTTAATTCAAATCAAATTGCTGTGAAAAAGTCTTATAAAGTGTAATTCAATGCCTCGATATAAATCCAAAGCAAAACGTTATTTTGCGATTTAAATCAATCCCGATGCATTTCGGGCGATAAGCAGCTCTTCGTCAGGGGAATAGTCGGCAAAAAAATCAAAGAGGTATATATATATATATATATATATATATATATATATATATATTATAGGAAGAACATCAGAATGTTGCGAACATGAGAATGTCAAACACGACAAGAGTTGCCATACTTAAATGAAAGAAGTTGAAAAAACGTGAAAGAGATGGGACAGACGGTCGCGTGCAAATGAATGGGGTTAAATTACAGTGAAAACGAACGATTTAAATAAAACATGGGTGTGAGGTTAAAGGTGCCCGAATTGTGATAAAAATATTAGCGCAGAACATGTGTAATGTGCACTGGGTAAAGATAAGTATAATGCCAATGAATGACGAGGACGCGAATAAAGAATGAGGATCCTAACGTGAAAATAATAAAGCGTGCATCAAAACAGTGACCCCGGGTGTCGGTATTGAAAAATAAACTCGTGTCCTTGCGCAGTCATCAGTTGCATTAGTCACAGTTGGCGAGTGATCGCCTACAACGTATAAAAATGGCGTGTTAATAAATCCAATCAATGTCGAATACCGTCAATGAAAGTAAAGCCAAAGAATTGGGGAGAGTGTACTTACGAAGTGTGCAAACCGGTAAAGCGTGCGTCCTCTGCGAATACGGAAGTCATTCTGAGTCCCGTAATCGCGTAGGTTAAAAGTCTAAGGTGAGCGGTCACGTGTGGGGAAGTGCAAGAAGGTGATTCAAACTAACACAATGAAGTCAAGTGCAGGTGCCATATTGGAATGGTGAGAAGAGTCTCTGAGGGAATAGGTATTCAAAGCGATAAGTTTGATGAATAGTGACAAAGATTGCTGCAACATAAATAAAATAACCCTCAGGTGAATTTAACATCCAACAATTATAAAAAAATATGATAATGAAGTATGGCATATAAACACAATAACTATCAATGAGGGTAAAAAAACGTAAAAGAAAGATGTCAAGTATACATAAGACTAATAGTTGGAGTTCATAGGTAGCATGAATATTCGATGCGGTCATTTAGCCCATTTGGTTGCATCGTGTCCAAGAATCCTTTCCAGTGGTTTTCTCTCCGTAGTAGTCTATTTTTGTTATTTAAGTCCTCTCTTCTGTCTATAGTTTCCAAAACAAGAAATTTCAGCTGACAGATATTGTGTTGTTTCTCCCAAAAATGCATGGCCACGGTGGATTTTGAGTTTTTGGTGCGTATATTACTTTTGTGTTCCAATATGCGTTTCCGGATTTTTCTTTCAGTATGTCCCACATATCCCAGGCCACATGGGCATTTGAGCAGATAAATTACATTGGATGTGTTGCATGTCGCATTGACCTTCAGTTTAATTTTAGTGCCTTTCATAGGGTGAATTATCGTAGTGCCAGGAATGGTGTTGTTACAATTGCTCCAGTTGAAATCAATCAATCAACAAAATTTGTATAGTGCGCTACTCGCCCGTAAGGGTCTCAAGGCGCTGAGGGGGGGGGGGGGGGGGGGGGGGACGCTACTGCTCGAACAGCCAGGTCTTGAGTTGTTTCCTGAAGGAGAGATGGTCCAGGGTCAGCCGTAGGTGGGTGGGGAGGGAGTTCCATGTCTTGGCCGCCAGGTAGGAGAAGGATCATCCTCCAATGTTGGATTTGCGGATTCGTGGGACGGAGGCGAGGGCTGGCGGAGCGGAGTTGGCGGGTGGGTGTGTAGAATGTAAGTCGGCCGTTGAGGTACTTCCGGCCCGTGTTGTGGAGAGCCTTGTGAGCGTGGGTGAGGAGTCTGAACGTGATCCTCTTGCTGACGGGGAGCCAGTGCAGGTCTTTCAGGTGGGCAGAGATGTGGCTGTGGCGGGGGATGTCCAGGATGAGTCGTGCTGAGGCGTTCTGAATGCGCTGGCGTCTTTTCTGTAGTTTGGCTGTGGTTCCAGCGTAGAGGGTGTTCCCGTAGTCCAGACGGCTGGTGACGAGCGCCTGGGTAACGGTCTTCCTGGTATCGGTGGGGATCCATCGGAAGATCTTTCAGAGCATGCGCAGGGTGTTGAAGCAGGATGAGGAGACGGCGTTGACTTGCTTGGTCATCGTGAGGGAGGAGTCCAGGATGAAGCCTAGGTTGCGAGCGTGGTCCGTTGGCTTGGGTGCGGTTCCCAGGGCGGGGGGCCACCAGGGGTCGTCCCAGGCGGTGGGAGATGGTTCGAGGATGAGGACTTCCATCTTGTCTGAGTTCAGTTTAAGCCGGCTGATCTTCATCCATTCCGCGACGTCTTTCATTCCTCCCTGGAGGTTGGCTTTGGCGGAGGCGGGGTCGTTGGTGAGGGAGAGGATCAGCTGGGTGTCATCGGCGTAGGAGATGATGTTGAGGTTGTGTTGGTGTGCGATGGCTGCGAGAGGGCTCATGTAGACGTTGAAGAGGGTGGGGCTGAGTGAGGATCCTTGCGGAACGCCGCAGATGACTTCGGTGGCCGAGGAGCGGAACGGGGGGAGGCGGACTCTCTGCGTCCTTCCGTCGAGGAACGAGATGATCCACTCCAGGGCCTCTCCTTGGATTCCGGTGTTGCTGAGGCGCTGTATCAGGGTGCGGTGGTATACGGTATCGAAGGCTGCTGAGAGGTCCAGGAGGATGAGGGCGGCAGTTTCCCCGTTGTCGAGCAGGGACCTGATGTCGTCTGTGGCTGCGATGAGGGCGGTCTCGGTGCTGTGGTTTGCTCGGAATCCGGACTGTTATGGGTCGAGGGATCCGTTGGTCTCGAGGAAGGCGGAGAGTTGTCTGTTGACGGTCTTCTCGATGATTTTGGCTGGAAAGGGGAGGAGCGAGATGGGGCGGAAGTTCTTGAGATCCGTGGGGTCCGCGGTCGGTTTCTTCAGGAGGGCACTCAGCTCGGCATGTTTCCATCTTTCCGGGAAGGTGGCGGATGCGAAGGAGCTGTTGATGATGTTCCGGAGTTGGGGTGCGATGATGGAGTCGGCTTTGTTGAAGATGTGGTGTGGGCAAGGGTCGGTAGGGGAGCCGGAGTGGATGGTGTTCATCAGGCGGTGGTGTCTTCAGTCTTCAAAACAAGGTTGTAATCCTTTATAGTTGGTCATAATAACATTCTCAGAAGGAGGTTTGGTCAGGATTTCTTTTAGATTACATCCTCTGGTATACGCGAAGATAGGTTTGTGGGTAAACAGATCTTTAAAGTCTGGCTCAAAACTCTACATTGGCCAATATTTCAAGATTATGTTTTTGTATCGGTTGC
The DNA here is from genome assembly GCF_964204655.1 of Triturus cristatus. Taxonomy (NCBI): domain Eukaryota; kingdom Metazoa; phylum Chordata; class Amphibia; order Caudata; family Salamandridae; genus Triturus; species Triturus cristatus. The sequence goes on from NC_140589.1 coordinate 1,005,331,457, forward strand.
TCATGGTAGAGTACTTGGATGTCACTTCCATCCGGTTGGTAGTTTGTTTAGTCTTGACTGTGAGTAGGTCTTTTCTGTCCTTATTGTCGCATCTGACACAAGCTTGTAATAGAATTTCTTGAGGGTATCCTCATGCTTTAAATTTATTGATTATCTTATCCATTTGTTCAACATACTGTGAGGGTTCGGATACAATGCGTTTAACGCGTAACAACTGTGAATATGGAAGGTTATTCTTTAAACTACTTTTATGGAAACTGTTGTAGTGTAGTAAATTGTTGCGGTCTGTATGCTTACGAAATAGGTTCGTGGTATGTTTATCTTGGCTGCTTTGGATTTGTACATCTAAAAAATGTATGGTGTTGGATTGAATTTCAAAAGTGAACTGAATTCTGTCATCGATGCTGTTAAGTTGTGCCAAGGCTTGTTGTAGGATGTTCAAAGGGCCAGACCAAACAATGAATATATCGTCGATGTACAGTAGAAAGATTTTCTTATAGGTTTGCCAGATAGGTGTGTTCCGGATGTATTGTTCCTCAAAATGATGCATGAACAGGTTCACTTTTGAAATTCAATCCAACACCATACATTTTCTAGACTGATGACTGCGTAAGGACACAAGTTTATTTTTTGGCATGCTTCTTCGTACCAGTTTGTTCTTTCAATACCGACACCCGGGGTCACTGTTTTGATCCACGCTTTATTAATTTTACGTTAGGATCCTCATTCTTTATTCATTTCCTCGTCATTCATTGGCATAATACTTATCTTTACCCAGTGCACATTACACATGTTCTGCGCTAATATTTTTCTCACAATTTGGGCACATCTAAACTCACACCGATGTTTTATTTAACACGTTCGCGTTTTCATTGTAATTTAACCCCGTTCATTTGCACCCGACCGTCTGTCCTGTCTCTTTCACGTTTTTTCAACTTCTTTCATTTAAGTATGGCAACTCTTGTTGTGTTTGACATTCTCATGTTCACAACATTCTGATGTTCTTCCTATAAGTGTTGTACCTCTTTGATTTTTTGCAGACTATTCCCCTGACGAAGGGCTGCTTATCGCCCGAAATGCATCGGGATTGATTTAAATCGCAAAATAACGTTTTGCTTTGAATTTATATTGAGGCATTGAATTACACTTAATAAGACTTTTTCAAAGCAATTTGATGTGAATTAAACATCTTCCTGCAAATACCTCTTCTTCACCTTTTGGATAATTTCTTAGTGATAAACATTACCCACCACGTGGGATTTTCGCACAGTGCACAGGGGGACATCTCCTCGATAGGAGATGCAACTGATTAGTCTGTTCTAACATGTACACTTTGAGGATAAGAAAGTGAATCCCCAGTAGCACGCCACACTATCCATCTTTGAAAACACGGGAGTGCGTGTCCATACTCTTTATTGTCAATAAAAGGAGTGTCAAGATTTTGCAGGGATTTTGTGAAACATGGATGTTTACAAAAGTCCCAATTTCCCATTGATTTTCCAAATCACAAAATCCTGGATCATGTTGTCTGTTTAAGGCTCTTTTTTGTGCAGTGGGACATTGATCCTCATTTTCCTGGGTAGATTATGCAATAGAATCGGAATTTCAACCCCCAAAATATTGAAATTGAAGTAAATATTCTTTAGATAATGTTTCTTCACAGAGGTGAATATTGCTCATTTAAATTTAACTTCCACTCCAGTCTGTTCTTTATGTCATGTATCATTTCAAAGATACACATTTCTGTTACATTATCTTTACTATTAGTTATGGTAATATTGGAGATGCGCCCTTTCTTCATGGTCCCCCCAGATTTTCTTGCCTTCTTTTTATGAACCCATTTTTGTTGACCATGGGACTCTGTGCACTTTACCCGTGCTAATCTTTTTTAAAGTGCTTTCCGTTTCAATCATGGTTTATTTGGCATAAACCTAATTGGAACTTTTGATTTACTTATAAGCCCCTAGTATATGGCACTACTTGAATCCAGGGGCCATAAATTAAATGCTAACAGTAGGCTGCGGCACTCATTGTGCCACCCACTAAAGTAGCAATATAAAACATTCCTCTAGGCATGCCCCTGCAGCCTGGCCGAGGAGTTCTAAACTGCTTTTTCCACCTGGCAAAGTCCATTTGTCTGGTCTAAATACTTACAAAAAGGAAGGCCCTAAATTGCCATAAAGCCGGGTGCATTGCATTTTAAAGGTGGGACATGTATATTTAATGTTTTACATGTCCTGGCAGTGAAAAACCTCCAAACTAGATCTGCACCTTGACATGGCTGGCTCTCCCTTAGGAAAACACTTGGTTACACCACACAGCTTACACTGCCTAATCTCAGTTTGGGAGCTGCAAGAAAGATGAGTCGAGGACTCTTTTTTATAGTAATTTAAAATCCAACTTAATGATCAAGTCGTTATTTATATTACTATTTGGGAAATAACACTTTTAGAAAGTTTTAATTTCCCTGCCTAAAACAAATGGGCCTTTCCATCAGTATCCAGAGCCTCCTGACTGCTGATGGCTTCCCTGTGGTGAGATGTGGACAAAGGACTTGGTTGTGGAGAGGGGTTTTTCTTCCTTGAGTAGGATGGCATGGACACTGTGCCCAGCCCCTTACTGATCTTTAAAAGATGTCTACCCTGTCACCGGCAGATGTAGCTCATGCCTAATCCTGCCTCTCTTTTGTTTTGCTAGACAATCTGCCTCCAATCCCAGTGGGAGGAAAGCTGCCTAGAACTGCTTTGGAGTGACTACAAGGGAGGGTGTGCCCGTTTCCATAGCTACACCTCTCTGTGGGTACAGGGAGCTCTGACCAAGGGAAGAAGAGTTCTCCAGTATTGGATCTTTCATAGATTCACATGCATGAATCATTCCCCTTCATAGAACGGGGTAGTCCTACGGTACCATGTAAAGCAGTATGTATCAGTATCGTAGGCTATAGTGGCAATGCAAAGTCAGTTTAAAAGCCTATCTGTGTACTTTTAAAAAAAGGACCAAACTTGAACTATTAACCAATCAGGCAACATCACCCTCTCGAACACTCCCAACAGAGGCTCAGTCCCTCAGAATTTCTACCGCACACCATGGAAGGGAGTCTCCCTGAGCTCTGCTCAGTCTTTTCCTTTGCATCGGAACATTTATCTACAGTTGTCTATGTCTAAAACTTCTAAGAAGGCTCCTCAGATCCTACAAGACCTGTGGGAAGAAAAGGATACATGTGGATGATCCACTGTCTCTATTGCCTCAACCCATCAATATCAGGTAAAGGAGTGCAAGATATGTAACAATCTCTCCTCTAAATCCTTAAAGGATAGGGAGGGAAGGCTACTTAAGTGACTACAAGAGTATAAATACAAGAATTCTACCACTTCTGAGGAAGACAGTGATACAGCTATTAGAACCGACAAAAGGTCAAGATCATCTGACCAAGGGGCTTCTGAGGAGAGCAGAAAGGCATTAAAAACACATCATAAAGACTATGAGAAAGGAGAAGCTAAAACTCACCTCCACAGAGGCTCCTCCTTTCAACCTTTGGCTCCATCTATGAGGACAGGGAAGCATAAGCGTTGTTCTTCCTCTGAACTGTCAAGGTAAAAGAATCCTCTCAATGACGACATCACCGTTGATGCAGGTATTGATAACAACAATATCGGTCACCACTGATTCGCCTACGAGACCAGACATCCAACAACAATAGCTTTATTCGGTTAAAATTTTAAAAAAATCAAAGCATACAACGAAATTTCAAATAGCAAATAGTTACAGTTACAATAATCTAAAAAATCAATTCAGACAAAACCAAATAACACAATTAACAATATTTCATAAATAATTAATCAAACAATATAATTGGCGAACAGTCACAATAAAAAGTATGTCAGCCCAGAATTTATTCAATTTTTACGTCTTCCTAAAACAAAAATTAATAGATTAGTCCACATTCTCCAACTGTCAAACAAAATTAAAAATGAGGGAGGGACCCGAAGAACTACACCCGGTTTCTGCATCTAATAGCCCCTGTAATGTAGCTGGCTACCCCGAAACATACCAATGGGGAACCTAGCAGTTCGAGGCATATGAGCTGCAGATTGTACACTTAGCATAGGTCGCCATCAGGTGTTGGGCCCGGATGTTTGCAGTTTGTTTTTCTTCTTGGACCGTCTTTGGAAGTCACGAGTTTGGTGACTCCTCCTTCGGTCCGTACTGCGCATGGGCTTCGGCTCCATCCTCAGATTGTTTTTTTCCGCCATCGGGCTCGGATGTGATACTTCGTGCTCCGGCTTCGAACTTCTACGGTTCCAGCCTCGACGGAAAATCCTCGATTCTTCGAGTTCCTTCATCTTCATCTCTCGAAGCGGCACTTTTTCCATCCCGTACATCGACACCGGCCTTCGGGCCCTCCGCGACTCCGGTCCCGGCCGATGGAAAGGACTCCGTTTAAAAAGTGCCCAAAATGTGGGTCTAAATTTCCCCACACCGACCTCCATCAGGTGTGTAACCTTTGCCTCTCTCCGGAACACGAGGCTCGAGACTGCCCCGCCTGCAAGTCTTTTCGATCGAAGAAAACGATCCGAGATCGAAGGGCTCGACGCACCATGGCGCACTCATCCTCGACAGCTCCACCGGACATCTTCGGAGACGACGCCGAAGCTTCGGGGCAGACACACACCGAACTGGGAGAAGACATCGTCAGCGCTTCCGAGGCCGACGACTCAGACCTGGAGGACGTAACACCAGGACAGCGGGCCGTGAGTACAATGCCCCCTCCCAGCCCCGCACCGAAAACCAAAGAGACTCCGGTTACTCCCTCGCCTGCCGGCCTGGGCAAAACCAAAACCAAAGCCTCGATCACCCCACCTTCGGGCCCGGTGTCGAAGCACTCAAAGTCTCACGGCAGCTCGGGATCGAGCCAGCCGACGCCCGGTGCCGATAAACACCACTCGGCACCGAAGCCTGCAAAATCCAGCTCGACTCCGAAACCACCGGTGCCGAAGCCTGGACACTCGGCGCCGACCAAACACAAACAGAAATCGGTCGGCACCGACGCTCCGGCGCCGAAACAGCATTCGACGCCGAAACACACGGAGACCTCCAAAAAGCATGGCGTACACAGAACATCGAAACCTCCGGTTCCGAAATCGCCGGTGCCGACAAACGACTCGGCGCCATTGGCTCTGTTTACACCAGACCCTTTACAAAAGACTTTGTCCAGAGATCCAAAGACTGGCCTTTTGACTGTGATTACTAAGAAGCGTCGCCTTGAGGCTCCGGCTCCTCCTCCTCCACCCAAAAAGAGGGACTCAGCTACTTCTCCCCTTAGAGTACCCTCCCCACTGCCACCCCCCCTCCCACCACCACCCCCTCCACCTTTACCTCACTACGATCCGGCCCCATCCCCAGATCCGGATGACGGGGACCCGGACAATGACCCAGGGGACACCCCAATGGATTCCACTCCACCAGGGACCCCAGATCCATGGGAGGATTATAATAACCCTGATGTACCCAATGTACCTCAAGACGACCTATACCCATCAAGGCCGTCTCCTCCAGAGGACTCTTTAGGGTTTCACCATTTAGTGCAGAGAGCAGCACACTACCATGGGGTGGACATGCACACTGAACCAGTGGAAGAAGACTTCCTACTGGATACATTTGATTTACAAGATCGTTCCACTGCTATTTTACCCATGCTTAAGGGTGTCACCAAGCACGCTACAGAGGTATTCAAAGACCCTGTCAGAGCCAGAGTACTAAACCCTAGAATAGAGAAGAAGTACAAGGCGGCACCCACAGACCCTGCATACATCAAGGGCCCTGCTCCTCTAGATTCCCTAGTTGTCTCCACAGCTAGAAAGCGGGCTAACTCCCAATCCTCAGGAGATGCCCCACCACCAGACAAGGAATCTAAACTTCTGGACGCGTCTGGTAAACGCACCGCCTACCAGGCTGCAAACATGTGGCGCATTGCAAATACACAAGCACTGCTTGCGCGATATGATAGAGCACACTATGATGAATTAGAGGCTCTTATGCAGCACCTTCCAGAGAAATACAAACGTCAAGCTCATGACCTGATACAGGAGGGCAAACTAATCACAAACACCTCCATTAAGTGTGCCCTCGATGCAGCAGACACTGCTTCTAGAGCCATAAACACCAGTGTCCTGCTTCGCCGCCATGCCTGGCTCAGGATATCAGGGTTCAAGCCTGAGGTCCAGACATCAATACTTAATCACACCTTTGACCAGCAAACACTCTTTGGCCCAAAGGTAGACGAAGCGCTCGAAAAAATGAAGAAAGATACAGACACAGCGAAGTCTATGGGAGCGCTCCAGACCCAAGCCTCTAAGCGTTCCTTTCGACGCTCGTCCTTTCGTGGCACAGGTAGAGGCTCCTCCACCGATAATGCCTCTACCTCCTACAAATCCCCTCCTCAAAATACCTTTTCAAAGGGCAACCAAAGAGGTGGTTACAGAGGCAACAACAATAAGGGCAGGGGCAAAACCAACAATACCCGTTCTGCCACCCCACCCGCACAATGACTCCCCTTCGCTCCCCCCAGACCATTCCACTCCGGTCGGGGGCAGACTACAAGATTTTATCCACGTATGGGAGTCCATAACATCGGACAAATGGGTGACCCAAATCATTCGGTCAGGGTACTGCCTCGAGCTAACATCTACCCCACCCAATATCCCACCAAGGCACCGTCCAATGTCCCAAGAGCATTCCACACTGCTCAAACAAGAGGTACTCTCGCTCCTCCAGAAACACGCCATAGAGCAGGTACCCGGCAATCAACGAAATCTAGGGGTCTACTCCCTATATTTCTTAATCCCAAAGAAAGACGAGACCCTCAGACCCATTCTGGATCTCCGGCCTCTAAATGCCTACATACATTCAGACCACTTTCACATGGTCACCTTACAACAAGTCCTCCCACTCCTCTGCCAGGGAGACTTTCTCACAACACTGGATCTGAAAGACGCGTACTTTCACATTCCAATACACCCCTCTCACAGAAAATACCTCAGGTTCGTGGTGGACGGGCAACATTACCAATTCAAGGTTCTCCCCTTCGGGGTCACCACTGCACCACGGGTGTTTACCAAATGCCTAGCAGTAGTAGCAGCACACCTCAGACGTCAACATATTCACGTCTTCCCTTACTTAGACGACTGGCTCATAAAAGCCGCGTCCTACCACCAATGCGTGCAACATACAAACAGCACCATCCAACTGCTTCATCAGCTAGGCTTCACGGTGAACTACCAAAAGTCCCACCTCATACCATCTCACACAAAGCAATATCTCGGGGCCACCATAGACACCTCAAAAGGTATTGCCTATCCAAACTCAGCCAGAATCACAAGCATTCTAGCCTTACGCAAAATATTCCTTCCTCAACACTCTCTACCAGCAAGAGTGTTTATGAAGCTCATAGGGATGATGGCGTCTTGCATCTTCATAGTGCCCCATGCAAGACTCCACATGCGTCCACTTCAGGAGTGCCTAGCACAACAGTGGAACCAGGCCCAGGGTCAGCTGACGGATCTGGTGTTGGTGGACGGCCGCACACATCACTCTCTGCAGTGGTGGAACACCACAAACCTTTCCAAGGGACGGCCGTTCCTGGACCCGGTTCCCCAAGTGACTCTAACAGCGGACGCATCGCTCTCCGGCTGGGGAGCGCACCTCTTACACCTCACAATGCAAGGTCTATGGACGCCACAGCAAAAATCGCTCCACATCAACCATCTGGAGCTCTTGGCGATCTTTCTAGCCCTAAAATCTTTCCAAAAGCAGATTTCAGGCAAAGCAGTCCTCATTCGCACAGACAACATGACTGCGATGTATTATATACAGAAACAGGGGGGGACACACTCTCCCCAGCTCTCCCGCTTAGCCCAGAGCATATGGAGATGGGCAATTCCCCAAAACATTTTTCTCCTGGCACAACATGTTCCAGGCGTACAAAACACCATAGCAGATCTGCTCAGCAGACAGACTCAACAACTACACGAATGGGAACTGCATCCACAAGTTCTTCACCCATTCTTCCAACAGTGGGGGCATCCTCAAATAGACCTCTTCGCCACCCACGAAAACAAAAAATGCCCAAGCTTCGCCGCCAGATACCCACACCCATTGTCCAAGGGCAATGCGATATGGATGAACTGGTCAGGCAGATTTGCATACGCCTTTCCACCTCTCCCACTAATTCCATTAGTGGTCAGGAAACTACAACAGCACTCCCTCACACTCATTCTGGTAGCTCCGACGTGGGCCAGACAGCCGTGGTACACCACGCTACTACAACTATCAGTGGTACCACATCAAAAACTGCACCTTTCCCCATGCCTCCTAACCCAGAACCATGGAGAAATCAGGCACCCGGACCCAGCTCAGCTCAACCTGGCGATCTGGCTCCTGAAATCTTAGAATTCGGGTACCTTAACCTTCCCCCTGATTGCATGAACATCATCATGGAAGCCAGACGTCCTACCACTAGAGCATGCTATGCCGCAAAGTGGAAAAGATTTGTAATGTACTGCCGTAACAATACAATCAACCCTCTAGATGCATCCATACAACACATCATATGCTATCTGCTCCATCTTCACAGGTGTAACCTGGCGTATTCATCCATACGCCTACACCTAGCAGCGATCGCTGCCTATCTACAAAACAGACAGCATTTGTCACTCTTCAGAGTGCCCGCTATTAAAGCCTTCATGGAAGGCCTTAAACGAGTAATTCCTCCCAGGGCACCACCCTCCCCTGTATGGAATCTAAATTTGGTCCTTACACGACTAATGGGTCCGCCCTTCGAACCAATGCACAAATGTGAGCTACAATTTCTCACCTGGAAAACAGCTTTCCTTGTAGCTATCACTTCCCTTAGAAGGGTTGGTGAAATACAAGCGTTCACCATACAGGAACCTTACATACAAATGCATCACAGCAAGGTCATACTTCGAACTAATCCGAAGTTCCTGCCCAAAGTCATTACCCCCTTCCACCTCAATCAATCAGTGGAATTACCTGTCTTCTTTTCGCAACCCCAATCTGTTGCGGAAAGGGCCTTACACACACTAGATGTGAAAAGAGCGTTGCTATATTACATACAAAGAACGCAACCCTTCAGGAAGACCAAACAGTTGTTCGTTTCCTTTTCTCCACCACATAAAGGCAACCCCATCTCAAAATCAGGGATAGCTAGGTGGATTGTAAAATGCATACAAATTTGCTATCAGAAGGCAAAGAGAACATTATCTGTTCCCCCTAAAGCCCACTCTACAAGAAAGTTAGGGGCTTCTATGGCTTTTCTAGGGAATATACCCTTAGATGACATATGCAAGGCAGCCACATGGTCTACACCGCACACATTCACAAAACACTACTGTGTAGATGTGCATTCCCAGCAGCAAGCTAGGGTGGGCCAGGCTGTACTAAAAACACTCTTTCAAACAGCTGCAACGGATACCGGTGGTCGCCGCTAAGGTTGGGTACTGCTATATAATCTATGCTAAGTGTACAATCTGCAGCTCATATGCCTCGAACGGAATATGCTACTTACCAGTATGCATCTGTTCTTGGCATGTAGAGCTGCAGAGTTGTACACGCCCACCCGCCTCCCCGGCTACCTGTATCCGTTCCAGTCCATCTTATTTAGATACAACACACATGGGTTTCTCACTGTTATTACTACGCTCCATCATTTCCCTGTTGGCGAAAAACAATCTGAGGATGGAGCCGAAGCCCATGCGCAGTACGGACCGAAGGAGGAGTCACCAAACTCGTGACTTCCAAAGACGGTCCAAGAAGAAAAACAAACTGCAAACATCCGGGCCCAACACCAGATGGCGACCTATGCTAAGTGTACAACTCTGCAGCTCTACATGCCAAGAACAGATGCATACTGGTAAGTAGCATATTCCTTTGCAAATAAACCAGTGCAGGCCTCACTTGCTCAAAATGACAGTTCTTAAAAATAGGGCAAATAAATTTCTTACGCTGCAAGATATAAAATTTACAAAAGAAAACCAAATGCAGCGTGTTTTGTTCTGAGGTGTTATCACAGGGACAGGGGCCCAGAGAGCCCTCTTTAAAGAAACCCTTCGGGTAAGCTAAAAGCCAGGGGAGCATGCCATGTTTGAACCTTGTCAACAAAAACAGTTGGAATGGTTTGTTTATATAGGTCAAGTATGCCTGAATCTCTCTGCCAATACTTAACATGACAAATCTCCTGACTGTCGGCTTACCCATTTCCCCGCCTTCCCTCAGCAACATTGCCCTACACACGAACTGGGACTTAAAGGCTTTTATCTCTAGTTTGCTCATCGCGCTTGGTTTGATGAATAAATCGAGGTAGCCAAGCGACTCCAAATTAGATTTGATGTATCGCAACCAAGGGATACACATGGCTTTGTCAAGAGACAAACAATCTTGAATGATAATTTGGTTTGGTTTAGGTTTGGGTTGTGCTGTGCCCAAACTCTCACCCAGCCTAATAATGGGGCATCCATCAATGCACCTATCTCGTCGACAAAGCTGATATCATCCATCAAGACAACATCGATGGCAGTGCTACCCGTGACGACATAGTCGACGGCAATAACATCCCTGAACACACCATCGGCAGTGACAACGTCGACATCGACACCGTTGACGACAGCCTCGTTGACGACGGAGTTTCTACGTCGATGCCTAAGTTCACATTTGCATTGTCAACAACATCATCGACGGGACTGTCAACAATGATAAAAATCACCAAATGAACAAACAAAAACTGCTTTAAGACCTGAATTGACCTCCCCCAGCAAGGCCTCACCTTTGACACCAAATCACTTGTTGGACTTGGAAGGGTCGGACGAAACAGGGCATTTGGGTCAGTGCATAGCCCATCAGAGCTCCAGGTGAAGCTCCAGGTGGAAGATGATCATAATGAGGAGGAACATTACTATTGTCAATATTATGTCCCTCCCAAGAGGTATTAGGAACATTACCCATACCATCCTCTTCTTCAGTCCAGATATGACGAAGTGCAAATGCCCAAATTGCTAGTCCTAGATTTGCAGGCCATGCTGCAGGATTATAGAAGATGATTTTCTGACCCTTCACAGGAGCAGCCAGTAGCACCACCTCAGCCTGCTTCTGCTATGCCTACTTATGTTCCTTTGCCTATAGCTCCCATGATGATACCTGCCTCGAACATAGCGGCACCACCAAAAGAGGAACACACGTCTTCAGAAGACGAAAGGGAGGAAGGTGAAATCCCTGAGCCCCAACATCCACGTATGAATGGGATGATTACCTTGTCCCTACTCAGTGACCTCCACCAGCACACCCTTCAGACTCCCTTAGAGGACATCGGGGGCTTTCATAACCTAATGGACCAGGCGGCAACACAATTTCATCTCCCCAACTCATTTAAGGAGTCTGACTGCTTTCTTTATGATTTCAAAGAGTAAGCAAGGAAATCTGTGAAAGCCATCCCCATCATGGACTATATTTGGGAGGAGAGGATTAAGATAATGGAGAATCCGGCTACAGTAGTGGCAGTACCACCTAGCTTAGAACAAAAGTACACAGATACAGAGGATTCCCTTGCTTGCCTCACGAGTCATCCCAACCCTGTATCTGTGATCTCACAAGCGTCCCAAAGATGATCCAAAAACCCTTCTGCTCCCTTCTCCTCGCCACCAGACAAAGAAGTCATGCATATTGACAACATAGGGAAGAGATTCTCTCTTATGTTTGCCATCACTGTTCGAGCCTCCAGCTCCCTAGCGATCCTGGATTGCTATGACCAACAAATGTAGTCCGATGTTAGCAACCTAGTCGACTTAGTGCCTGAGGACAGAAAGGCAGAAGCAAAAAAGAGCACCTCCTTGGAGATTATAGATTATGCAATGGACATAGCCTCAACAGGTTTCCTCCAATTAGCCAGAGCAGCGGTCTTAAGACATCAGAGATAGCTTAAATCTACATCCTTTAGGCCAGAAGTACAATCAAAGATATTGAACATGGCCTACGAAATAGAAACTTTGTTCCTAAAACATGTAGGTGACGCATTACTGGCGATAAAGATGGACACTAACACCACTAGGTCTCTAGGCACCTTTCATTTCAATTAGTTGCTCTTTCCGGGGCTAGAGGGAGAGGTTTCTCTACCTATAGAGGGGTTTATCAATGATCTCAACAATACCAACCCTTTAAATCACACTATATAGACCAGCCTATCAACATCAGGGGTACCGTCAACCAGCCTCAGCAGCCTATATTAAACAAGGCCTGCGCCAGAAGGAACCCCCCCAGGGTCGAGATGCAGTTCATAAACAGTGACCTAAACCAGGTTCCGGCTACATCTACTCCTTCCCTTCATGTGGGTGCAAATAGTTCCAACTACCACCCTCAAAGCAGAGAGATAACGTCAGACAAATGGATATTAGATTTAGTAAACTATGGATATACTCTGGAGATACTCTGGAGTTTGTGCTGGGACCACCAAGCAATCCTCCAAAGGGCTCACCCTCCTCGTCTTTACTTACTCAGGGAAGAAACCCTAGCAATATTGGCCAATGGTGCAATAGAAAAGGTCCCTTGTTCTCAGAAGCGCAGGGGATTCCACTGTGTTTTCCTTGTACGAATGTAAACAGGGAAATGGAAACCTATCTTAGACCTCAGGAAACTAAAGAAATTCCTAAGCAAACAATCTTTCTGCATGATTACTCTCTCCAAAATCCTACACCTGCTAAAAAAACGGCGATTACATGACCTCTCTAGATTTGCAAGATGCGTATTTCCATACATATCAAGCATCGCAAATATCTCCGCTTCCCCATAGCCGGTACCCATTACCAGTTCAGAGTCCTCCTATTTTGCCTCAAGTCAGCTCCTCTGATATTCACTAAATGTCTCGCCCTGGTAGCAGCCACACTCAGAAAACAAGGTCATCAGATATTCTCCTACCTATACGAATGGCTGCTAAAAGCATCAACATCGCAGCAAGCTGCGAAAGCTACCAAGGCGTGCCTCTCCAGTTTTGTTGACTGGGTCTTACGATGAATTATTCAAAATCTTTGACTACTCAAAGTCAAATAATAAGGTTTTTGGGAGCCAACCTGAATACAAAAACAAGGCCTATGTATTTCAAGACGTGCAACGAAGGTTGGCAAACCTAGCTCCAAAGATTTTCAAAAGAACGCAGTGTCTGGGCGGCTGTACAAGTCTCTACTGGGCATGATCTCTTTCGCAATAAACCTTGTCCTGCTGGCACGACTGAAGATATGGCCACTGCAAGAATAGCTCCGGATGCTAGAAATGTTAGCATGGTGGTCTCAAATATCTAATCTCTCTCAAGGCCTCACACTCCTGACTTCAGTACCAGATTTCGCCATCATGACCGATGCCTCCTAGGAGGGCTGGGGCAGCCACTTGCATTTCCTTTAATTTTGAGGAAAATAGTCAACACTTTAAAAATAAATGCACATCAATAGCCTGGAACTGAAAGTGATATCTCTTACTCTACAAACCTTTCCACCAAGAATAGTAGGAGCCTCCATGCTGGTCCATACAGACAATATGACCAGCATGTATTACATCAACAAGCAAGGGTGTACAAGGTCACTAACTCTATCTCAGAACGCTCAAAACCTTTGGAACTAGCTCACAGTCCACAAAATATCTCCGAAGGCTGAGCACATGTCAAAAGTGAACAACACCTTAGCAGACACCCTCAGCAGAACCAGAGACAGTTGCCACGAGTTGGAACTGATTCAACTGGAGCTGGATATAATATTCTCATGGTGGGAAAACCCAGCATTGGATCTCTTTGCGACAGACCAGAACGCCAAATGCCAGTTGATACCTTCTCCCAGAATCGTGGAGGGGGGGGAATGCTCTGTCAATTAGATCCTCCGGGATTTATGCATATGCTTTTCCCCCTTACCCTCTCATACCGAGGATTCTAAACAAGATGAAAATGTAGCACTGTCATCTTATTCTAATTGCCCCCAAATGGCCCAGGCAGCATTGTTTTACAGAGCTCCTGCTACTGTCTGAGTCCAATCCTATCTGCTTACCGAAGATTCAAACACTCTTGACAAGGAACAACGGCCAGATCCTACACCTGGAACCAGCCTCTCTCTAATTGCACGCTTGGCTCCTGAATTTGAGTCTCGAGAATTAGATATCTCTCAGGATTGTAAAGAAATTGTATCCAATGCAAGAGTGGAAGCTACAAATAAATCATATCAATTAAAATGGAAATGATTCTTTTCAAGGTGTCAACAATCTAATCTGCATTAATTGGAAGCATCACCTGAACAGATTCTACCCTACCTACTGTCGCTAGTCAGATCAGGATTGGTTCATGAGTCTATGAATTTTCACCTAGCTGCCATTTCAAGGTACAGACTCACCTAACATTCTCTCTCTCTGTTCTACAAGAATAGTCAAACAGTTCATTAAGGGGTTGTTCTGAGCTTTTCCCCCTGTATGAGCTCCTCTCCAATAATGGTCTCTTAATGTGGTTCCCCTGCAGCTTATGAAGCCTCCATTCGAGACTATACACACGGCAGATCTGAAATTTCTCACATGGAAAGTCGATTTGCTGTTGGCTCTTACTTCAACTAGAAGAATCAGGGAAATTCAGGCTTTCACAACACAGGAGCCGTTCTTGATTTTCACTAACAAGTATGTGCTTCTCCGAACAAACCCAAGGTCTATCCCTAAGGTTCCATCGCAAATTCATCTCAACAAACCTATCATACTTCATACGTTTTTCCCAAATCCGGCATCTCCAGCTGAAAGGTCTCTACACACCTTGGACATTAAACGTTGTCTTTAATTCTATATCCATCATACCAAACAACTCTGAAAAACTGATCAGCTGTTTACATGTGACTCACCCTCCTCCCCTGAGAGACTTCCCTCATAGCTCAGGATTATTTATTCCCACTTGTGCTAAAAAATCTGAGAGACACAGCCTCTGTTGAGACTGTTCTAGATGGTGCTGCCACCTCATGGGTTAGAGTTTGTTTGCTCCTTTGTTAAAAAGGACAAATATAGGCTATTAAACGGACTTTGTATTGCCATTATAGCATATGATACTGCTGCATACTGCTTTACTATGGTACCGGGGAACTCCCACTTTGACGATGGGGAATTCAAGCATGTGAATCTATGAAAGATGCCAATATTGGAGCAAGGGGTAGCAGTTAGCAGTTACAGGTAAGTAACTTATTTTCTTCTGCAGTGTTGGTTTTAGGGAAAAAGGGGTGTTGTGGCATAGCGTACAGTGGGATAGTGTACAGTGAAAACTCACAAGAAGTGCTGTAAAAGTGGGTAGAGTAACCACAATTTTTTTTGTCCCATCACATATGAGGCGGCCAGGCATCCCCTCCCCCACAGGCCGGCACTGGGCATGAATGTGGCACCCTCAAAACCCACTTCCAAAACACTGTGGACTTGTGAGGTATCAGAAAGACTGCTCTGCTGTCCCTGCTGTATGAAGAACCTTAGGGAAGACTGGACCTGCTTGCCTTGAACCCAGAACCCAGAAGTGACTCCAAGGTCCAGTTCTCCAGTTTGTGCTATTGGGACACAACAAGCTTCCATAAGTGTCTCTCCCTTCAGCTGACCAGTACCAACTGGACTTGCCCTGATCACTGCCGCTGGCCTATGTTGGAGTGATTCCTAACCCCCAAGTGGTGTCCCCCTGGTCCTGAACCCTTGGCTGCTATCAGAGCGTACTCTTTGTGTCTACACTGCAAAATCTGGGACTTATAAACTTTTTGCCAACCTTCTGCCTAGAGAACCCTTTGAGACTGGGGTGTTCATCGAAACCATAGCTGTTGAACCCTCCAATCGGCCAGAACTTGCTGGTTTGCTCCAGTGAAAGAGATCGGATGTCCAGAAAAGTTTTTAAGTCTGAACATAGAGGGCTTCATAGGGAACCACACCAAGCTACAACCCCTCAACATCAAGGCCTTCTTGGGCACAGACTTCGAACTTCACCCGCTCGGAGCTTTGTTTCCTTCACTGACAATCACACAGGGGCACTGCTCTTCAGCAACCCGCCACCATCGAACCCCATTCAGATCCAACTCCCCCACTGACGACTCTTTGTCTCCCTAAAAGTTTCTGAGTTGGAACGTAAATTTTTCACCAGGATGAACCTGGTCTCTGTATCCAACTTGGTGATTCATTGCAGTCAAGCTTAACTTTTGAGAGTGACCCGGTCTAGTGTGACCAGATAACCGTGGTTGGCGCTTTGTACTGTTTGGCGCTCTTTTTAGTTCAAACTTAAAAAATTCATATCTGTGGTTTTACATATTGGAATTTTGTTTTGGGGGTAAATGTATTCATTAAAATGCACTCTATTTTTCTAAATTAGTTTGGGGTTTTTCTTGTGTTGTGTTTTTACTTCATTACTTTTTGAGTACTGCATAAATACTTTACATATTGATTCTAACTGACTGACTTCCATGTGCCAAGGTACAGAGGATTAAGCACTTGTTTATTTAGTGACTTTTGTGGTTCATCCTGACGAGAATTTTGATTATTTTTGAGGTGGTTTCTCACTTCCCTCAGTGAATACTTCTCTTTCGTACAGATAATATACTTATTTACCAGGCGTAGAAAGCCACTTTTAAATACAATTAACATGGAAAACCAGAAAAGAACTCCTAAAATACATTCTATCGTAGAGTGAGATGTCAGCACACGAAAAAACGTATGCATTATGCCCTAAATATCACACAATTGAACTAAGTAACAACATATACTATGAATGATCAACTGACAAGTACACAAGTATCAATTCACTTCTTATCTCACACCATCTACTTACTGTTTCCTGCAAACCCTGACACACTCGACAACACAATAAAATTCTCTTCTTCATATGTCATGTCTGGTTCTCACACATGGTGGTGAGGGCGGAAATTTAGGTTAGGTTATAACTATTTTGTGCTGATTTACCTTCTTTTGAGGTTTGTGATGCAGGAGGTATTGGCCTCCACCGACTGCTGCAATCTGTAACTAAGAGATTCAGGAATAATAATTAACCAGCATTGTTGCTTCTTGGTTCCTGCCTTCTGCTTCTTGTCACTGTTTATACCTCAAAATATTTGTTGTTTTGGCCTAGTGGATAATGTGTTTTACATTACATATGGGGCAAGGTTTTGAATTGGCTTCCAATGCACAGCAACATATTTTAAGCGGGGTAAAGGCCATATTGAAATCTGATTTCCGTTGCAGTGGTGTCCGTTTAAGGAGTATGGTTTAGTTCTTATTTGTGTAAACAATACCACTGCTGAATAGAGAATAGATTGATTCAGTGCAATATCAAACAGGTGCTCATTTCACAGGCATTATTTTATGATTCTTTTCCATTGATAAGAATTCTATTAAGAATAAAAGTAAATCACGTCTACTTACAGCAAAATCTTTGTGAATCGGTTCCTTAATCTTTTGACGAATATGTTTCTATAGTAAAAGTGGATTATTTTTCAAAATGAAACAAGTGCAAATAGATTTCGTCTAAGAGGTAGATTTACATTTTGGCAGATGTTAGACATTCACCAAAAAGCGGGCAATGTAATGTCCCACCTGTCTTATTTGAGTGCAGAGACATCAGTGCACTCG
Source organism: Triturus cristatus (assembly GCF_964204655.1). Taxonomy (NCBI): domain Eukaryota; kingdom Metazoa; phylum Chordata; class Amphibia; order Caudata; family Salamandridae; genus Triturus; species Triturus cristatus. Next base: position 1,005,349,118 of record NC_140589.1, read on the forward strand.
GGGAAGATGAAAGGGACATCCGCCACTCTCTGACAGATGTCTCATATCTGCAAAATTTTAAATCTGTCCTTATGTCAATAGAAAGTGACTAGAAGGTTTATCTTAATAACATATTCACTTTAAAAGCATGGATAAAAATACATCAATCTAAGAAAACTGCTTAGGAGCAAACAGGACTTGGGTACATTTAGTCCTGTTGCTGCCCAGTTGTAATGCTCTGTTTTTGAAAATATATTCCGATATTATGTTAGGGAGTGCTGCGGAATCGTAAAAAGAGCAATTACGTATTTTTGTATTATTGTCTTACACCAGTTTTTCTTTTTTCTTTCCCAGGTCCAAAGACGGTGGCTCAGATTCCTCCCATTCTGAGGCCGAACGAGGCCGACAACCGCCTTCATTCTTCTTCCGGGTACTAAGAGCGGCCTTACCACTCCAACTATTGCTGCTGCTGTTGATTGGTCTTGCCTGCCTCGTACCAATGACTGAGGAGGATTACAGCTGCACTTTGTCCAATAACTTTGCCCGATCCTTCCACCCCATGCTCCGATATACCAATGGTCCACCTCCCATATGACGACACAGAAGCTTAGGAACACGTCAGCGAGGGGACCTTTGCAACTGTTAGCGAACTCTTTGTGGCAACTTTGCCTATTTGCTTGAACTTGTGTGTCCATTTTATAACTCTGGCAGCTAATGAGAAGAAAAATGAAGTGTTTGGCCATACCACAGTGTATTATGCTCAACGAAAGTGCTCCCAGAAGTTGTTAAGAATAACAAACACTGGAGAGGTGCTACCAAGCAGCATGGCCTATCAGTTGTCAAATTTTTAGGAACCCTCTTGTCCTACCCAATGTTACTTCCATTTCCTGGTACTATGCATAGCCAAGGACAATATAAGTGGCTAAATCTTGTTGTTTAATCTGACGAGATGTTGGCCTTTCCTCACTGAGTACACTATCAGTATTTTAAAGAGAGTCTGCAAACCAGCGCTAACGATCTTTTAGAAGCTTGTAATATAAAATTTTAAAGAGCTTATATGCCGATTATTTTTTTACTCTCCCCCGCGCTCTTCCAGCCTTCTCTTCATGATTTTAATGTGTGTGCATGGTCTCCTAATCTCTGCTTTGAATGCACATGCTGTAAATTTAAATGGCACTTTTCTAAGGTCAAGGAACTGGACTGATTAATTAAAATCGTGGATGACTTTGTGAGAAAATATTGAACGTCGAATGAAAAAAGGAACATATTATTTATGTCTGTACAGTTTGCTATGCCAACTTTTGTTTGTAATGATTTATTTGCATATATTATAGATTATATGAAACAGAAATGTGTTTCCAGTGCTTTTATTTCACACATAAGTGTTTTTTTGAAAATTATAAAATTGCATAGAAAATGTATGCATGAACAGTTGCGAAATGACTTTAAGCATCTAGTGCTGACTTAATGTAAGCATGCAGGAAAACACATAAAGCTGTGCCTCATTTTCTCGAAAATATATTCCTGTAGGAGCCCGTTTTTGCCGCACTTGTGTCCACAGGGGGTGCAGGACCACATCCCTCAGCATTCCTTGCGGCTTCCACGCCACTGACTCTGCCGTCAACGTGCTAGGAAGCGCACAAAAGCAGCTTGGGGCCCACAACGCTGGAGCCCGTTTTTGCCGCACTTGTGCCCACAGGCGGTGCAGGACCACATCCCCCAGCATTCCTTGCAGCTTCCACACCGCTGACTCTGCTGTCAATGCGCCAAGAGGCGCACAAATGCAGCTTGGGGTCCGCAGTGCGGGAGCACGTTTTTGCCACACTTGTGCCCACAAGAGGTGCAGGACCACATCCCCCAGCATTCCTTGTGGCTTCCACACCGCTGACTCTGCCGTCAACACGCCAAGAAGCGCACAAAAGTAGCTTTGGGCCCGCAGCGCATCCACACCCGGATGAAGCTGTGCTGGGCCACCCCCTGACATCTGCCCTTGGAGGATCAGCTCCCAGAAATTGGGGACTGGAGCAAGACACAACATACTGCACCTTTGCATTGTGCTGTTATCTGTTGTTACAAGCATAGCGGGACATTAAGATACCAGACTCCTGTTTGTTCCCAACATTCAGGGTGGCGCTACTGAGGGTTGTCTGCCTGTAATTGAGTATTGCTTGGATCATTCGGCCTCTTTTTAACCCTTTCATATGTGTAACAATGGGGAAACTGGCTTGCCCCCTCAAACAGCAAACTCTGCCCCTGCAGCATGCTCACAAAGTACCTCCTACCTTAATTGATAAAATGCTACAGAGGGCCGTTGGTGCAGTGGCAACAGAAATTGAACTTACTGAGAGGCGATTGCCCTTAACACCTGACCTCTATCTTCCCGCGCCCGACATGGTCTCACCCCAAACTTTCCCTGTTCCAGAACTCGTTTCTCAAACTCTACAATCTAATGACTGTACAAAGGAGAGAGAATTACCAACAATTGGTCCATGTAAAGGGGTTATTGACCTTGGACCCGACCAAAACTGGGAAACCCAAACAACCAAGCAGAATGGGTGCAAAAAGAAAGAAGTGCAATGATGGGACTCCGGCTACTGGAGGATGCCAGAATGAACTGGATATGAACTTGGGCAGTATAGACAAGACTCGAGTGTCTCTGGACTACCCATTATGGGTAAATAACTTGATGGTGGACCTTCAGGCACAAGTTAGACCTAATGTAAAAGAAGAGCTTAGCTCTCTAATAGTACGGGTAGATAAATTGGCAGAAACCTTTCAATCCTTGGTGGGTAGGTCACCGTCAGCCCCAGAGAAAGGTACAGATAGCTGCCAGGCGGATACTGATGCTCAAGTATACAACCAAGCACCCGCCCAAGTATCTGTAAAAAGGCTAGAACCCCAATATGCCCAAAATTCAACGTCTACCTTTGCCCCTAAAAGGGCAGTGGGAAACGCATCATGAATTGAAGAACAAATGCATGTTTTGGCTGGCAAGGTGGAGGCAATTTTCTTATGAAAATGCTTTAGAGATCCTTATGACTCATCGGGTTAGGTGGGTGGGAAATAGACCAAAAGATGTGCAAGGGGACTGTATAGTTATACATCTTAAAAACCTCATGATCGCTCAAAGCCTTCTAGGCCCAAATCATTATAGCCAAGATGAGGGAATTAGGTCTCTACCCCTAGGGTACTTCTACATCCCACATCAAGTACTACCCACCAGCACGTACAAGAGTCTTGGACAGGGGCTGTGGAAGAAGACTCACCAGTATGTAAGACAGCGGTATCGCCTCCCCAGACCCCTCTAGCATACCCAGAGGAAACATATTTGGGGTCTTAGAAGAGGTAGACTGACTCATAGTAATGTAGCATCCTGAACAGACAACTAATTTCCAGCAGGAAACTAGGGAGAGGCTCATTATAATATGGAATCTTAACTCTTAAGCATCACATCTGGACCAGGGATAGGAGTCCTGATGGACCCCCATGTTATAATATCTCCAGGTGGGGACAGACAGGCAAGCAGTGATGGCCCAATTGTTGTGGGGCAGTCGTTCATTAAGGCTTTTATAAGCCCAACCACAGGACTGTCACAAACCGTGCCCCAGGCCAAAGCCCTTGTACCCCCTGTAGACTTCAACCCCCTACTTCTTGTAGCTGATAGTACTGAGATCGTAACAAGAGCCCTGGCAGCTAGATTAAGTAACCAACCTAGTGAAGTCAGGCCTCTTAATGCTAACCCTAGGTTACATATGTCTGCTAATTCTTTAGAGCCAACAAAGTTAAGGGTCTTATCCTGGAATGTTGCGGGCCTTAGAAATAAGCTTGATAATCCTGACTGGGGGGCCTTTGTGGATCAATATGACATCTGTATGTTTCAAGAAACCTGGGACAGGGAGGAGGCACAGCGGTTGGGTTTTGCATCCTATAGTGTAGCCGCAACCACCAGGAGTAAGGGCGGGCCCTCAGGTGGTCTCTGTATATGGGTTGGGTCCCATCTGGCCTGTTTAGTCAAACCGCTGGAGTTTTTCTCTAACGACGTCCAGTGCATTCTCCGGACATTTACATCTGTCAGAATTGCTCTGGTTAACGTCTACTCCAGGCCTGTTAGTAACAGCCATGAATCACCGACCTTTGACCAACTAGCAGCTTCTATATCTACAATCCCCAGCAACCATTGGATAGTCGTTGGTGGAGACTTTAATTGCCAGTTTGGGCCCCTGAAAGATTTCAATGGAGGAATTCCCAGTGAAGAAGATCTACACTGGGCTGTTCTAGAGGCAGGTATCCCTCAGACTAGGGCCTGGACACCGCTGGTGCACAAGATTAAATCCCTTACCCTGAATCACTCCCTAAGGGCATGCAATGGCCGGACTAAATCAGATACACCAGGGAAAAACACGTTTAATCGCCCAGGATACTCATCCGTCATAGGCTGCATCCTAATCGATATCAGGATCTGGCATTGGGTGGTTGACTCTGTTGTCTCCACCCGACACGATAGCGATCATGATGCCCTTATTATGGAGTTAAAACTGCTGATTAGTGAAGTAGCTTCGGGTTCAAACATACCGCCAGATAGATTAGTTCAGACCAATGAATGAAGAAAGGTCCGGTGGACAGCCATTCAGCAAGCGTGTCAAGATGGCTTCTTTGTATGATGCAGCTATCCCTTGTCTAGTGGCAGCGGAAGAGTCCATCCTTGGTGATGGTGTTTTCACCTCCCTTGTGCAAATTGCAGAGACCCATGAACTGCTGACATCTATCCTAGCTGATATCTTTTTCCACCGTAACGTCCTAGTGGTTATAAAAAGGGTAAACACCCTTGGTTTAAGGACAGTTGTCGGAGGGCCAAGTGAGCCCTGATTAAGGCAATTAAAACCAAGGGATAGACCCTAATTAGAGCAAAAAGGGTGCTATATAGAGCTAGTAGTACCGAAGCCAAAAAAGCTTGGAAGTGGCACAAGTGGGAGTTCTTAAAGCAGGCCCTATCTGCTCATGATATGAAGGCTTTCTGGTGTATAGTGAACACAGGCAGCAGAGAAGGGAAGCAGACTGTTGAACCAAACATTGCTGCTGATAAATGGAAAGAACATTTTGAGGCCCTGTATCAAAGGTTGGAGGATGCAGGCAATAACACAACCAAAGACATTGCTCCACTGCAAAATATCTATACTGAGGCCCCACAGATAACTCTTACAGAGATAATAAGTGCCTTAAGTAAAATTGCCCCTTCCAAAGCACCTGGTCTCGATAAGATTCCTGGGGACCTCTTTCGCTCTGAGCCAACCATCTGGGCCCCTTATTTTTGGATCCTGTTTAATGCCATGCTGCAGGGAATGGCTATTCCACCTACATGGGCGGGTGCCGAAATTCTCCCAGTCCACAAAAAGGGTTCCTGCTTCTTCCCTCTCACTACAGGCACATACGTTCAATTGATGTTAGTCAGAAAATCTTTGCCAGGGTATTGTTTGCCCGTCTCCAAACTTGAATGGACAAATATAACATATTAAGCCCATTACAAGCTGGCTTCAGGAAAAACACGTCACCACTGACCAAATATTCAGGCTTCAACTCTTGTACTGAAAAACGGGGACTATAGAGGACAGCAGCCTCTATTTGATCTACGTGGATTTAAAATCTGCGTTCAATCTAGTACCTAGTGACAAACTGTGGCCCGTTTTGAGTGATCTGGGGGTGCCTTTTTATCTTTGTCATTTGCTCAGGAGTCTGCACGAAGGCAATTATGCCCAAATTAGATTCAGCAAACGTGGGGAACTCACCTCACCTACAACTATAGATAAAAGGATAAGACAGGGGTATGTGCTCGCACTCACCCTCCTCTGCCTGTTTATTAACGCACTCATAGATTCACTTAATGCGAGAAGGACAATGATGCACCCAAGATAGCAAGTAGGAAAATACCGGCAATGATGTTTGCCGATGATACTCGGTTGCTCTCAAAGTCACCAATGGGCATACAGAGGATCCTCAACAACTTCAAGGCCTTTTGTGATAGTAGAGGACTTGAGATCAATTGACTGAAGACCAAAGACATGGTCGTCAATCCAACCAGCACTACCAGTCCCAATCCTAGCCTGCATGGCACTCCTCTGGATAGGGTTTCTGTTTTTGAATATCTTTTGCCCACTCTAACTGAAAAAACTGGACTGGGGGCTCAAATTAATAAAACTAGTTTGAAGCTAGCACAGAATACAGGAGTGTTAATTAAGCGATTTAGAAACTCTTCTTTTAAACCTATTGGACCAATAGTGGAAATGTATAAAATGCAAACTAGGTGCTCTGCTATGTACGTGGCTGAACTCTGGGGTTATAGCTCATTGAGAAACATCACAAAGACTGAGAACTCATTTACCCAGCAGCTTTTTGGTCTTCCCCTAGTACTCCTCTTATACCGCTTTGTTTAGAGATAAGGCCTTTTGCTGATGAAATTGCTCTTGGACGCCTACTCTACTGGCGTCGATTATGGGTGACACCAGAATTGGCTGTTTACCGGGTGAGCTAAAGGAGGTTCTGGCCCTGCATGGTGTCGGGAAATACAGTGGTTAGCCTATGTTAGGGACACCTTTCTGAACATGGGCAGAGCGAGTCATGGCTTTTTCCCGTGGAAACCTGTGCCACAGTTTCCAGAAAGGAACTGATTCAGAGCTGTAGGGGGGACAAACTTGCAGGGGTGTTCAGCAACAGGTTCATTAACGGTTACTTTTATGAGGATTAAAGATCAGTACTGCCTAGCACCTGCCTTGGATGAGATCCAACCCACGCTAGCGAGGAAATTATATGTTCAATTTAGGCATGGGGGTCCTCCCACTGAGCTCCTTTTCCAATAAATGGGCAGGTACACTTGCTCTAGGCTGTGCTCCCTGTAACCACACATAGGAATCAGAGTTGCACGTTTTCTTCTTTTGCCCTGGTTACAGAAAATCAAGGCGCCGCTGGTTGATGCAACTCTGTAGTAATTTGGGCAGCAGACACAGTGTAGAGGTATTTAGGCTACTGATATACCATACCTTATCCCCCATTGTATTTTCACGTTTTTTACTATCTATGTGGTGTGTGCGCAGGTCGCTTAAAATAAAATTAAAAAAAACCTGTATAGGGCAAAGCAGATAAAAACTCCTCTATTTTAGCTGCTCTGGCTCCCATTCTTTTTTTTAACTTAACTTTTATATATGTGATTTTATTGAGAGTTTCTTTTAATACTGTAGTTCATTAAATCTATCAGCTCTTTTTCTCCCTAAATTATTGTACATGTTTTTTTATTTCATGGTCTTTTTGTATGTGCAGCTATGAATTCTGTCCACATATTGGGGAGTGGGTTACTAGTAATAATTTGCAACTGTAATTCTGGACTCTGGTGCCTCGAGTCCATGTACCTGAGAATGTTTTCATTTTATTGCTGCTTATTTTGCACTTTTATGGTCTATTGAGTGCAATAAAGTTGATGATGATGATGACTTTCCTGTAGTGCACAATTAGATTACACGGTATTTAGAGGCCTATTGCATACAGATCCTAAAAGCAAGACATAATATAGTTTACAACCTAAAAGCTTACGTACAATGTGCTCTTTGAGTTATTCCATTTAACAACTATTGTTCTTAAAAATGTTTTAATCTGATTCTAAAACGGAGATAAAAAGAATAGAATGTTACATTAATATTGTCCCGTAATTTAATGCTATTGCGCTCAGTGTCAGCATATAGACATGTGTTACCTTACAGGTGTAAGGATTTTAATATTATTATGGGGGCAACTGAGAGCGCAGCAGACCACCAGCAACATAAAAATAAAAACATAGTAAGTCTCCTGGGTCATTCGGTCCAAGGCCCAAGGAGAGCTTACCATGTTTTTCTAGCGCTCCTAGCTGGAGCTCTATGCTGTTCAGCTGGAGTGTAGGGGCCTCTTGCTACTGTTTTATGGCTGCAATTTGTGGACAAAAAAATGTTAAAAGAAACACTCAAAGGCATGTTTATGTTTTTTTAATTAGGCTTTATTAAAAAATGAGGATAGTCAGTTTTATTAAACATTGCAATGTGTGAATTTATGGAATATACATTTGGTTATCATTATTGGTGACTTTTTGACAAAGCTAATAGGTCTGTTTTACATATGTTAATATTCTGACCCCTTCATAAAGCCATTTAGCCCACTTTTTATATTTTGGAGTTCTGACCCTTTGGCAAAGTCAGTAGGTCTGCCTTGCTTAAAATGACACCCTTTATATTATAACATTACATAGTCAGCCGTGCATGCCTGCGGAGATTGGGTGCAGAACTTATCTAGATCCCAGAGAAACACTGAATTCCGTTGAGAATGAACTAGGACTTGAACCCTTAACATCACCAACCATAAAAACTATTTAGACGTCATCCACCAGCCCTCCATCCCTTTCACCTTTGCTTTTAATACCTCCACCCTACCACCACTTTTACTTCCACACTCCTATCACCCAGGTTGCTGGCTCAGACTCTGTGAGTCCTCTGTCCCAGAAGGATCCTTATGATGTGACCGTCAGTCCCTGGAGGGAGAACTACTGTGGGACAATTGTATAGTCGATGCCCCCGAGGATTCTGACCTCTAACCCTTCTCTGCCACACCCTCGCTATCTGATTATACAGCCCTGTAATATGTCATACTAAGAACAAGTGGCAGTGGCTTTTCAAGAAACAATCAGCACCTCTGTAAAATTTGCAATGTATTTAGAAACCTAATGTATATGCGTGCTCAATGTAAAACACTGTGCCACCTTTCCAGTGTTACCCTGTATAAGGAAAGAGAATATTACCTTTATACATAAACTCAATACATATAATACAGAGCACAGCAAAAGTATTTTTTTTAAACTGACTCTGTTGTCAGTCAGATTTAATTTCAACAAGCAAATTCAGGATTGCAACTAAGTGTACGGAATAATATAGTCCACATGCAAATAAAACAAGTAAAGAAATGTCAAAGTAAAGGAGTGTCAGATGCTTGATACTGTTGACATGGAGGAGTCGCGTAGATGCAGACAGCTGACACTTGTTTTGTCATGTAGACAACTTTTTCAAGGATGTATAATACAACGCTAGATGCTGTGAAGTTATATTCAGAAATGGAATAAGTTTTCCGGTGTCAAACACTTCATGCTATAGGTGATTCATTAGAAGTCTGTGATAAATAGAGACATAACAACCTTAACCATATTGTAACATCAGAATATGAGCACCCTTAAGTGTAGAACAAGAAAGAGAATAAGAGGAGGCCAACAACCAAGTTGATATACAAGGTTCGAGTTGGAAACTCATAGTAATTAGAACCTGAAAGTTGAAAAGATTTCAGGTACCAAAACTAGCACATCTGAAAGAGACACGTTAGTGATAGATTCCTTACCTTAGAATATTCCCCAGGCATCAGTCTGGATCCAGAAAGTTTTCTGCTTAGCAGTACCCCTGCACGCCAGTAGGTGGCACCGTGCGGCTCCGTGCCCGTCACTGGTGTTGTGCGCGCCAGGATGACGTCATGGAGGCTACTTAGGCGCCACCCATGCGCGCTGACGTTAGTTCTTTCTTTTTCCGCGCCGAAAGCACAGATCCGGATTGAGCACGTACCTCGGTCAATATTTTACCACTTTTTGGAGACTTTTTGACTCTCTTGTCTCCTGGTGCACATAGGGATGCCTGGCTTTAAGTCTTGTGGGTCCTGCCACCATAATATGTCGGTGGCGAACCCCCATGATGTCTGCCTTTACTGCCCGGAGAACAACCACGACTCCCGGGATTGTCGGGACTGCCGTGCCATGGCCCCAAAGGCATTACGCGAGCGGCGCCGGAAGTTGCTGGACGTCCAGCACTCCTCTCACTGCTGCTCCGGGTCTAGGGGCCGTTCACGGGACCGGAGCCCTCGCTCCTCGGACTCTAGGTCTTCACCTTCAGATTCCATTAAGCGACGCCATAAGAAAAAGTCGAAGAAGCGCGTTCGCTCTCTGACGTCCCCCTGTCGCTCCCCGGAGGCAGACGAGGGGGACAGGGCCTCCGCACCTGCGGCTCCTCTGGAGCCTGGAAGTCCCGTGGCCTACCCGCTATACCCGGGTCCGTCGGCGACTCCCGAACAGAGGCAAGAGTTTCTTGCTGCCTTGGACCGCCTGTTTAGGCCTCGGGCTCCCGCCGGTGTGCTTGTGGGCCCCGTGGCCCCGTGTCCAGATCCAGTTGACCCCGCGGCACCACCTCTAGTGCCAGCCCCGGAGCAACTGGATCCAGCACCCGTGGTTCTGGCCCCGGCACCACAAGGTGTAAAGCCGCTGGCTCCGGCCCCGGCGCTGCCCTTGGCTCCGGCCCCAGCGCCGCCCCTGGCCCTGCCACAGGCACCGCACTGGGTGCCGTTTATCCCTCCCCTGCCCAGGTTCTCGGACCATTTCGTTCCGACCTGGGATCCTCATTGGGATATGGTTCCGGGTTGGCCCCGGCTGGCGCCGCGGCCCGCTCCTTCTACCCTGGAGCCGGATGAGGACTGGTACGGCTCCGAGGACCCCCTTGCACGGCAGTGTGACTCCGAGCAGGATTGGGTGGATGACCTTCAAGATGCGGGTGAAATTGATGTGTCTTCTGACCCGGGGTTTGCCTCGCCTCCGCCTACTATGGAGGAGGGCGCTTCCTACACTATGGTGCTGCGTCGAGCCGCGGAGACTCTCCATCTCGACCTCCCTACTGTGCCCCTTAAGACCGACCTCCTTACGGAGATGCTCCAGACAGTGTAAATCGTCAGAGCCGCTGCTCCCTTTCAATGATGCCCTTACCGAAGTCCTCTTGGGTACTTGGTTGCGACCGGCACCTGGGCGCCGGTGGATAAAAACGTCGCTAGGCGTCATCGCCTGGCGCCTGGTGATCCCGCCTTCTTGACCACTCACCCCACGCTTGAGAGCCTGGTCAATCAGGCCTCGACATCGCAGAGTGCCTTTCCCTCGGCTCCGCCGGATAAGGACTCTAAGAGACTGGATCAATATGGCAAGAGGTTGTCGTCCTCAGCCAGTTTGGGATTGAGGTCGGTTAATACCTCCTGCTTATTGGGCCGTTAATCCCACGCAGTGTGGGATTCGGTGGTGGAGGTTCTGCCTCAGTGCTCTGAGGAGGTCTAGGCTGTCCTATCCCAAGCGATTGCGGAGGGTAAGGATGCGGCGAAGTTTGCCATCAGGTGTGGTTTAGACATCGCTGATTCGTTGGGCAGGGCGATTTCCACGATGGTGGCATTGCGACGCCATGCCAGGTTGCATTCCACTGGGTTCTCACCCGATGTCTAGAGCTCGCTCATGGACATGCCTTTCGATGGCTCCCACCTCTTTGGTGATAAGGCTGACAATGCCTTGGAGCGCTTTAAAGACTCTTGTGCCACGGCCAAGTCTTTGGGTCTTTCCTCAAAAAACCCAGCCACGCCGAGGTTTCGTACCTTTCGTGGCCAGGGCAGGGGTACCCAGGCGCGCTCTTCCAGCAAGCCTGTGCAGAACCAGCCTCAGCGAGGCTGCGGACGTGGGTTCCGCAGGTGCGAGTCTGGTAACCTGCGTGGGGGTCAGTCCACTTCCACCCCGCTACTTCCGCCTCGAAACCTTCCTAATCCGGGCTTCAGGGGGCACCCCATGCCAGTGGGTGGTAGGGTTCACCTCCACCACTGGCGCGAGATCACGTCGGACAAGTGGGTGCTGCAGATAATCTGCCAAGGTTACTCACTCCCCTTTCTGTCCTCCCCTCCAGCCATCTCGGTACCGCGCGTTCCTGGGCCAGAAGTAGGACGTGGTTGTTATTCCCACTACTTTTTGGTCCCCAAGAAGGACAAGGGAGGCTTGCGCCCCATCTTGGACCTTCAGGACGTCAATCACTTCCTCCGGAAAGAGAAGTTCAAGATGCTCACTCTGGCTCAAGTCCTGACTGCTCTGGACCCTGGAGACTGGATGGTAGCGTTGGACTTGCAGGACGCTTATTTTCACATCCCTGTCCTGCCGGCCCACCGGTGTTACCTGCGGTTCATGGTGGGCCAGGAGCATTTTCAGTTTGCCATGCTCCCCTTCGGCCTTACCAGCGCCCCTCAGGTGTTCACGAAAGTGATGGCGTGGTCGCAGCTCATCTGCGGAGGTCTGGGGTGTCAGTCTTCCCCTACCTCGACGACTGGCTGTTGAAGGCTGGTTCGCCCCAAGCAGTTGTCTCCCACCTCCAGACTACGGTCGATCTCCTGCATATGCTGGGGTTTCCATCAATGCGCCGAAGTTGCACCTGAGTCCCTCTCAGAAGGACCCTTTCATCGAAGCGGTTCTGGATTCGACGCTGTTTCAGGTTTATCCTCCCGAACAACGAGTCTGGAAGATTCAGGCTATGGTTCAGCTCTTTCAGCCTCTATCCCGGGTTTCAGTCAGCATGACCCTTCCGGCTTCTGGGCCTGATGGCCTCCTGCATCCTGCTGGTGCCGCATGCCAGATGGCATATACAGGCTCTGCAGTGGGACCTGAGGTTCCAGTGGGCGCTGCATCAGGGCAACCTGCCCGATCATGTCCAGATCTCGGAGGGCACTGCACGGCAGTTGCAGTAGTGGCTCACGAATCGCGATTGGGTCAATGGCAGATCCCGCTCCCATCCCCAACTGGAGCACACAGTAGTGACGGATGCGTCCCTCCTGGGTTGGGGAGGCCACATAGGGGAGGCGTAGATCAGAGGCCTCTGGTCTCCGGCGGAGTCCCGGCTCCATATCAACCTTCTGGAGCTGCGGCCGATCCGGCTTGCACCACAGGCATTCCTTCCCACTGTCCGGGGAAGTGTAGTGCAGTTGTTCACGGACAACACCACTGCCATGTGGTATTGCAACAAACAGGGCGGGGTGGGTCCTGGACCCTAAGTCAGGAGGCTCTGCGCCTCTGTACGTGGCTGGGACATCAAGGCATTACCTTGGTGGTTCAACACCTGGCAGGTTCTCTGATCGCCAGGGCGGACAAACTCAGCCGCCGGTGCATGGTGGATCACGAGTGGCGTCTGAACTTGGACGTGGCGCAAGGTCTCTTTCTGCGATGGGAAGAGCCTTGGTTAGATCTATTCGCCACCGAAGAGAACGTGCAATGTCATCAGTACTGCGCGTTGGAATTTCCAAGGCGGCACTCGCTCGGAGACGCTTTTCATCTAGAGTGGAGCTGCGGTCTGTTGTATGCCTTTCCGCCTAAACCACTTCTGCCCAGAGTGCTGAAGAAGATCATGCGCGACCGGGCTCAAGTTATTCTTGTGGCTCCGAACTGGGCTCAAAGAGTATGGTATCCCGAGCTACTCAGTATGAGCATCGATCCCCCGATCCGTCTGCCTCTACGGGAGGATCTTCTGTCGCAGCAGCAGGGGACGGTCCTCCACCCGAACCACTCCAGCCTCCACCTCCATTCTTGGAGATTGAGCGGCGACAGTTGACACCTTTCGATCTTCCTCCCGAAGTCTGTGATGTCATCCTGGCAGCCAGGCGTCCTTCCACTAAAACGGTGTACGCCTGTAGGTGGAACAGATTTTTGGCATGGTGCACAGCTAAGACTCCGGATCCCCTTTCTGAGGTTCTTCTGTTCCTATTCTCTGGCCCAGCAGGGCTATGCTCTGGGCACTGTTAAAGGTTTTATTTCGGCCATCTCTGCCTTTCTACGGTTTCCAGATCAACCTTCTCTTTCTAAGTCCCCGGTTGTTAACGCTCCCTTTGAGCCCCTTCATAGCTTTCCCTTAAATCTTCTTACTCTCAAGACGGCTTTCCTGGTAGCTATCACCTCTACCAGGAGAGTGAGTGAGCTCCAGGCTCTTTCAGTCTGCATGTCAGAATTTTCTAATGAAATAGAAGAGGATTTGAGATCTCACTTAAAACATGCCCTAAAATTTCTTTCTGCAGCACTAACCATAATTTTTCATGGCAAAGTGAACCCCCTCATTTTGTTCCTTTTTAAATTAAATGTTTTAAGTGTTACCAGTTTATTCCAATCAAGATGGCTTCAGGTGTGCCATAATTTTGTCATAAGTAAGACTGTTAGCTCTCTAGTTGTTCTTTAGAACACTCTGGGAAGCTGCAGTAGAACACAAAGGCATTAACTGACAGGCTGCTCCTGTTGAAATATAACAGGAAGATATTTGAGATCTCACATAAAACATGTCCTAATTTTTCTTTCTACAGCGCTAACCATAATTTCTATGAGAAAATGAACCCCCTCATTTTGTTCCGTTTTAAATTAAATGTTTTAAGAGTTACCAGTTTATTCCAATCAAGATGGCTTCAGGTGTGCCATAATTTTGTCATAAGTAAGACTGTTAGCGCTCTAGTTGTTCTTTAGAACACTCTGGGAAGCTGCAGTAGAACACAAAGGCATCAACTGACAGGCTGCTCCTGTTGAAATATAACAGGAAGACATTTGAGATCACACTTGAAACATGTCCTAATTTTGCTTTCTACAGCACTAACCATAATTTCTATGACAAAATGAACCCGTCATTTTGTTCCTTTTTGAATTAAATGTTTTAAGTGTTACCAGTTTATTCCAATCAAGATGGCTTCAGGTGTGCCATACTTTTGTCATAAGTAAGGCTGTTAGCGCTCTAGTTGTTCTTTAGAACACTCTGGGAAGGTGCAGTAGAACACAAAGGCATCAACTGACAGGCTGCTCCTGTTGAAATATAACAGGAAGATATTTGAGATGCCACTTAAAACATGTCCTAATTTTTCTTTCTATAGCACTAACCATAATTTCTTTGACAAAATGAACCCCCTCATTTTGTTCCGTTTTAGGTCTCGGCTAGCGTAGGCTGCGCAGACATGCGCAGTCTCGCTGGCGAGATTTTATGTTTGTGGATAGCTTTCACTAGCGGGGTTTAAGCCCCACCCCTCTTTTCCATTGGGTGGCGTCACCGTTTATGCTAAACGGTGGCCAGCCATTGGAAAAGAGCTTCCAGTGATGTACACTTTTCTCTTTTAGAGCCGTCCCAGTTGGACTGGCTCGTCTGACTTCCTGCTGGCGTAACAGGTTTCTTATCTTTATGGGGCCAAACACATGACCCCATAAAGATAAGAAACCTTTTAGCAGGCAAGGCTTTCAAACTTTCAAAGGCAGCGATCCTGCAGGGGAGGACAAGGCAATGCCGAGCGCTTGCCCTTACCAGGTGCTGTGAGGATTCCTCGTAAAAAAGTTTAAAAAAAATTCTAAATTCCACCTAAAGATGATGCAGTCTTTACTGTGCATTGACTAACACATTGCGACCACAGAAACATCAGCGCTGACACAATGGGGTGCGTATGTTAAAGCAGAGGCCACACAACAGGGCGGGCGGGGGCGTTCTAACTTTCAGACTCAGGTAGCTGTTCTTATTCCCAGCTTCGACGAAGGACATCAAACCTGTGATTCTGCGAAATGACTTTGTCTCTCCCATTGTTTTCAATTGTAATTGTGTAAGACATGTAAATCCATAAGAACTCACAGGCTCCTATTAAATTTACACAAGTTCCTTATAGCGCTTAGATGAGCAGAGCGCTTTTGAAGCGCACTATTCCGGATCTTTGTGTGTGGACACACTTGAGCAAAGTTTAAGGAGGTTATTATTGCAGAGGGGGGCAGGCGGTTGCAGGGACATAATGCCCAAATCTAAGATTTTACAGCGCTTCATGAAAGTGCTTTATATATATATATGTATATTTTCAGCTTAACTTTTCCCTTACCTGGTGCTGTGAGGATTCCTCGTAAAACTTTTATTAAAAAATTCTAAATTCCACCTAAAGATGATGCAGTCTTTACTGTGCATGAACTCACACATTGCGACCACAGAAACATCAGCGCAGATAGAATGGGGTGAGGGATGTTAAAGCAGAGGCCACACACAACAGGGCGGGCGGGGGCATTCTAACTTTCAGACTCGAGTAGCTGTTCTTATTCCCAGCTTCGACGAAGGACATCAAACCTGTGGTTCTGCAAAATGACTTTCTCTCTCCCATTTTTACAATTGTAAATGTGTAAGACATGTAAATCAGTAAGAACTGACGGCCTCCTATTAAATTACCTCTTCACATTCCATGCCATAATGACTCCTACCAGGTCACAGACTTCACCTCTTGCCTGCGCGAAATCATCCCCGTACATCTTCATAGACTCGCGACCCTGTATTTCATTCTCGCAGCACGCGCGTTTACATACTGTTAAAGCAATTTAAAATATCAAAAAATCTTCATACACGTGTGCTCAACAGAAGATGTGCATAAGACTTAGGAGTAATCCGTTCACACAATATATACATTTATATATGCATTTACATATATGTGTATATATATATATATATATATATATATATATATGTATATAAATGTATACAAATATACAAAATTATATGCATATACATATATATCAAACCATTTATATATAAATGCATTAGCACAGCCGTATATATACATATATATATATATGTTTCCACATTTTGCACATAGCAAAAATGCATATTACCTACTGGCGGTCGCCAGTAGGTAGTTATAGTTAGGACCACGTTTCCATAGGAAATCCGCAACATTCTATTTTGAATAACTTTGGCGCCGGTCGACGAATCCTCGCGAATTTTTCAAAATAGGTGGGGCGCTACGCTCCGCTCCTACCCTGAAAGTCTCGGGGGGGATTCGTCAAGCGGGGGCTGAGATAAAAGGGGGGTCCCAAAACGCGTTTTTCCCATGCATTTTTCCATAGGACCTTTAGACACAGCTACAGCCCGAACGGCTGAACAGAATTACTTGAAATTTGGCAGAGGGGTAGCCATAAGGTCAAGGAAGTGCCTTTTGCAGGTCTGGTGTAAATCTGTTCAGTATTTCCGGAGAAAATAGCATTTAAAAGCATATATATATCTATATGCGCGCAGGGTGCGCGCACCGTGCGAGCACCGTGCGAGCACTCTAACGTGCGCGAGCGTAATTCTGATTGGTGGTTACATGTTAGTCAACGTTCGAATCGGTCGAAATCAGGAAGTGTCGGCCGCCATTTTGTTTGTTTTCAGTGCGAGAGTGAAAAAGGAAGGTGGCGAACGTGAAAAGGGGGCAGGGTAGAGAGTTCCTGACCCCCTAGCCTTTGTCAGGGGGTCCCTGAAGGACCCCGAAGGCAAAAAAATTTTTTTTTTTTTTAAATCGCGGGGGTGCGCGCACAGTGCGCGCACCCTGAAAAACACAAAAAAAAAATTTTTTTTTACAAAAAAATTCGGAGGGTGAAAACGAAAAAAAAATAATAATAATTTTTAATACGTAGTTTATTGTAAAATAAATATATAAAAAAAATAATACATGAATAAATTAGCATTTAAAAAAACGTACAAATTCACTGAAAAAACCATAGGTTTCACACACGTTATAGTTAGGAATTAGCATTTAAAAAACCTTGCAAATTCACTTAAAAAACCATAGGTTTCACTCATGTTATAGTTAGCTGGACATTTCACTCATAAAAAACCAATGAAATTCCCCCGTTATAGTTACTGCAGGCAACTATAACTCACGCGACCGCAATCCACTGCTGATGACGTCAGATATTACATCACTGATGACATATGTGTCTTTCTGAAAAATAAATATTTGTAATATATGTATAGCTAAAGATTAATGGAAGAAGACATGGGTAAATAAGTGTCTAAATACAGTATTAGCATCAGCAGAGGATTACGGTCGCGTGAGTTATAGTTGCCTGCAGTAACTATAACGGGGGAATTTCATTGGTTTTTTATGAGTGAAATGTCCAGCTAACTATAACATGAGTGAAACCTATGGTTTTTTAAGTGAATATATATATATATACATGCATATTTGCACACAAAAAAACCACCATTCCAAACCAAATTGCTTTAACTTAAACAAAGGCGAGGCCTGTTGCATTTTCATTGCTTGTTTAATTAAATGTTTTAAGAGTTAGCAGTTTATTCCAATCAAGATGGCTTCAGGTGTGCCATACTTTTGTCATAAGTAAGACTGTTAGCGCTCTAGTTGTTCTTTAGAACACTCTGGGAAGCTGCAGTAGAACACAAAGGAATCAACTGACAGTCTCTGCCCTTGTTGGATGTACATGATTTACTGAGAATGACAGAAATTACAGAAAATATGCTCTCATTTTAGCTTCAGTTTTCTCTCAAACTTGATCCATGATATCCCAGCAGAAGGTTTTTCACAGGGTAAAATCACCTTAGAACACACCACAATTCCTGAAATTAGTATGGTACCATCAACAAATGAATTATAATGTAACTAAAGTCTGTTATCATCCTTTATAGTTCTCCTTTTGGTAACCCTCAAAATCTTCGATTCACTACAATGCATTTCAATGGGGTGCTATCATGTATATTGGTTCCAAGATGGCTGCCAGTAATTCCAGGATGAAATGCTGACAGCCAATCAGATCTCACGATGAGATGTGTCGTTATGCTCCGCCCAGGTACTGAAACTTTTTCTTTTTCTAATTTCTCATGAACTGCTTAACGGATTTACACCATTTAACAAAAAGGGATCTTTCTGAACCAAATTTGGTGAAATTCCGTTCAGCAGTTCGGGCTGTAGTCATGTCCAAAGTTTCCTATGGGAATTAACATGGAGAAAACACGTTTTGGTACCCCACTTTTTTTCTCGGCCCCGCTTGCCGAATCACCCCCAAACTTTTAAGATAGGAGCTGACCGGAGCGCCCCACGAGTTTTGAAAATTTCGCGAAGATTCGTCAACTGAAGCCAAAGTTATTGGGAAAAGAATGTTACGATTTTCCTTTGGATAATAGGTCCTAACTATAACTACCTACTGGCAACCGCCAGTAGGCGATATATATAGATATATATATATATATATCTATATTCACTGAAAAAACCATAGGTTTCAGGGGCGTTATAGTTAGCTGGACTTTTCACTCGTACAAAACCATAGAAATTCCCCCGTTATAGTTAGTTCAGCTAACTATAACTCACGCGCCCGCAATGCACTGCTGATGACGTCACATATTACATCACTCATGACATGGTCAGTGACATCACTCATGACATCACTGATGACATCTCAAATAACATCACTGATGACATCATCCAGTGAATGTGTGTTTTTCTGAAAATTCCATATGTTTTATATATGTATATCTCAAGGGCGATGGAAGAATAAATGGGTATATAAGTGTCTAAATGGATGATTTGTTTTTGAAAAATTGATTGTATAACTGACTGATTAAGTGTATCTTAGTGAATACATGGCTTAGTGAGTAATGTTTAAATATGTAAATATCTGTATCATTCTCTCACTTTGTGTATAAGTGGCTGCATGGGTTGGCGAGTAGCTACATGAGTGTCTATATAGGTTATTAGTTGGTTTTTTGAGTATCAGTATAAGTGTCTGATGTCTGTATGGTTCGGTGGGGGTATTACGTAGTGCATAGGTGCATGAATGAGTGACTCACTGTTTGTATGTGTTGAAGACAGCATGTGTGCAGGACTGTATGGGTGGATGAGTGTGTGCATGGGTGTGTTAGTGAGTGAATGACTGTCTCAATAGTGTCTCTATGAGTAACTACATATGTTTTAAACTAGTATATGTGACTATTGGTGTATATAAGTGAGTATATGTGAGAGTGAGAGATTGAAAGAGTTCCTGTATGAATAAGTATGTGTTTCTATAAGTGATTGTTAAAAAGACTAAGTATGTGTAAGTTTCTGTAGAAGTAAGTGTGGTGGTGTGTGTATAACTGTATATGCAGGTAAACAGATGTTCGATTCTTTATTAGCATGAGTGACTGTGTGTGAGTAACTTTATGGATGAGTGGTGTTGTGTAACAGGATGTATAGGTGTATGAGTACATATGATGAGTGAGTACATGTATGAGTGACTGTATAGGACTGTTGGTGAATGAGTGGATGTGGATGTGGATCTTACAATTACTGAATAGGTTGTTGTATTGGTATGTCCATTGTTTTGAAATTTTTAATTTCTATTTTTGAATGTGTGTATCAAAGGTTATATTAGGGGAAGAAGAGTTCTGCCACTCTATCACAAGGATGTTGTCATCAGTGATGTCATCAGTGATGTCATGAGTGATGTTACTGACCATGTCATGAGTGATGTAATATGTGACGTCATCAGCAGTGCATTGCGGGCGCGCGAGTTATAGTTAGCTGAACTAACTATAACGGGGGGATTTCTATGGTTTTGTACGAGTGAAAAGTCCAGCTAACTATAACGCCCCTGAAACCTATGGTTTTTTCAGTGAATTTCTAAGGTTTTTTAAATGCTAATTTCTAGCTATAACGTGCCTGAAACCTATGTTTTTTTCAGTGAATTTCAAAGGTTTTTTAAATGCTAATTTCTAGCTATGCCTACAGTGATAGGACATGTGAAGAAAGAAGGAAAAACGCACAGAAAGAAAAAAAAGAAATGCAGAAAGAAGCAACAGAAGTCCTCAAAGACGAAGAAAAGTGCAGGAAGAAGTATAACGTGCAGAAAGAACAAACAGAAGAGCAGAAACAAGCCTTGTTGCAAAATCATCCTGTACCCTCAACTTTTTCAGACGGATACTGGTGGTAACTGAGTCTGACTAACCAGTCCTAGAGCCAGTGCTATGTTAAAAGACACTCAGAATACAGTGAAAACACCTACATACACTAGGGGACACTATGTGTTGGGGTCCCCCTGTGATTAGCATGACCTCCTCTGTAAGCCCCTAGTATATAATAGGGCAGGGGATTAAAACTACCTCTTAAAGCACCACAGGGCGTGTTTGAACACGTCACCTCATGCCCCGTCCCCTCCCTTCCCCACTGTGTAAACACGCCCTGTAGCCGTTTTAAGTTGGGAGCTTAAGTCCCCTTGAATCCTGAGGGTCCCTAGGGTCTAACTAGACCACTAGGTACCTCCAGTAAGCGCCACAGAGCTGCGTTGCAGAGAGTTGTAAAAAGTGGCACGGCCGGCACCACCTCTCTGCAACGCAGAGCAGTGGTGCTTACTGGAAGCACCTGGTGGGCTAGTTGGACCCCAGGGTCCCTCAGGATTGAAAGGGAATTATTTCCCCAACTTAAAAACGCGCCATTAGGCCTGTGGGCGTTCTGAGTTGAGAGATTAAGTCCCCTTGAATCCTAAGGGTCCCTAGGGTCCAACTAGCCCACTAGGTACCTCCAGTAAGCGCCACAGAGCTGCGTTGCAAGGAGGTGTAAGAAGGGGCGTGGCCTCAGAACACCTGTCTGCAACGCAGCTCCCTGGCGCATACTGGAGATACCTGTTGGGCTAGTTGGCCCTCAGGGACCCTCAGTATTGAAGGGGAATTAATTCCTCAACTTACAACTGGCCAGGGGGCGCGTTTGCAGAGGGCTGCAAGGAGGGGGCGTGGCCTCCGGCGCGATGCCGGTCTTTTATTTATTTATTTTTAAGAAGGAGGGCTGTGTGGCCCCCTTTCTTTTTCTAATTTATTAGCCCTGGGGACCCCATCCCCCAGGGCCTGCACCCTAATTTTTTTTGTTGAAAAAAATTAATATGGCCCTCCCAAGGCCTTAATCGGCCCCGGGAACCCCAACCCCCAGGTCATGGCCTTTTTTTAATTTTTTTATTCTTTAGGAGGGGGGCTGTGTTGCTCCCCTCCTCAGGCCACTTATGGCCCCGGGGACCCCCTCCACCGGGGCCGGCCTTTGTTTTTTTTTTTTTTTAACCTCTTCTATGCCCATGACGAGATAGTCTCGTCATGGAGCACGGTTGCGCTGTGCCCATGACGAGACTATCTCGTCATGGACCCCACCCGCTAATGAAAGGCCCGGCACAGGATGGGGAAAGGGCGGGGCACTGAAGGGGTTAAATATATATTTACAGAAACACCTAGGACATGCTGGACAAACCGTTTGTACCTATCACCATGACAATTTGCGTGATATTCATTAAAAGGCGACTATGCATACAATGAATCCACGTAGAATGTATTCACACCGCTAGTGAAGCTCTGACATGTCTGACACCCTACCGTGCCTAATCCCGGCGCCCCCGCTGGTGGGTACTCTCCAAGTAGACACCCTTGTCGTTTATTTATACAAACATGGGTAGCTATTGACGGGCACATTTAATACACATGCACACCAAGCCATTCAAAGGGGATTCGACAAAAATTCGACCAAACTATGCAAGAAACCCCCTCACGGTTAATAAAACACACATCCACCGCCGGATGTGTAATACTTTTTATTTTACTCTCTGGAAAGGAGACAAACCTCACTTGAGAGTCACAGCGTGCTCCTGGCTGAGCCCAATGCTGTGTTACACCCACCAGTGCCCGCCGAGTGCCACACACCTCTGTGTTGTATTCCACCAGCTAGTGCGTATGCTATGACACTCTCTAGCCCATGTGCACTGTAACACCACCCCGTGAATATGTCATGCCACACTTGCCTTTGCACGGGTTATATTGCCCCATCTAACGTGCCTTCCTCGATGCCTATGTTATAAAGCACAGCGCTATGCCATACATATTACAATCTGGGATCCATATCTTTGTCACAGTGCATATGCAATGTTACACTACCCAGCACATATTTTATATTACAAGTTTAGAGACTACTTAGGTTACACAACACTGCCCTGTGCATATTACACTCCAAGGCGCATATCACATAGCAAGCGCTAGTGCCTGTGCTATCTCGCGCTCTCCAATGAATCTGTCATTTCGCACAATGTATTGCATATTATATTTCACGCCCCGTTTCATCTTATATCACACTTTTTGGTGCATAGTTTATACCATATACTATATCTAGTTTTCATTTTCAATCGTGCTCTCAGGACTATGTTCTATATAACACTGCGTCCACCTACCCTTTTCACGGGCATTACATTTTGCGATGGGGGGTGGAGGGTCAGGGGATGTTTCTGCCAAGTGAGCCCGGAGTCACAGTCCAAAACGTCCTCTTCTTCCTGAATAAAAGTGAGATTATGCTGCATACTTGTTCATATTTTAAGTAGTTCGCACAGACACACATTTTAAAAACAATAAAGTTCCTAATACCCACCTTCTATGAACAGTTAGCATGCTGCCACATCCACCTCCTCCCTATCCTCTGTTGTCTGAATCCATGGACTAGCCTCCTCCCTTCTGCCATGCATGGTCTGATGTGCTGCCACTGCCCTGCATTTAGCATGATGTACCAGTCCACTCATCCTGCCCTCCATTGCCCAATTCTATGGCCCATCATTGACCTCCTGCTTAGCCTCTGTGCTTTGCTTGCTGCCCCATTCTCCTTCCCCCTGCCCTCCGATGTCTTTGTGCATGCCCCTGCTCCATCCTTTTTGACCACCATGTTCCATGGACCTGCCACTCCTATCTACTCTGAGTGTTCTGTTTAGCTGCCACTCCCCTACCACCTGCCTAGCATTGTCAGATAACTGTAACCTGTCCCTGCCACCTCCACCCTGCCTGTCCACATGCCATGCCCCTATCCCCTTCCTCCTGTCCTCCATGGTCCATTTTACTGCCACACCCTTCTGCCCTCCCTGGTCTGTTGTGCTGCAACTGCTCCTCCTGCCTGCCCCGCGCGGTCTGTTGTGAGGCCCCTTCCCCTGAACTCTCTTGTCTGTGCCCAGGTCCTGACCCTCCCTTCTATCCTCCATGGTCCTTTGTGCATGCCTCTGCACCCTCCTTCTTGCTCATCATAGCCATTGTGCTGCCACTAACCCTCCCGCTTGCCATGCATGGTCTTCTGTGCTGCCATGTCCCCTCCCACCTTCCCTGTGTGGTCAGCTAGCTAATCCTGACCCCCTCCCACCTTCCCTCCATGGTCTGTGTGTATGCCATCATAGTCTCACTGTTGCTCTCCATGGTGTATCTTGTTTCTAGTGCCCATCCTGCCTGACCTCCATGGTCATCTTGCTGCTCCTGCCCTGCCCCCTTGCCCCCAGCCCTCTGTTTCCATGTGCAGACCCCTATTCCCTCCCTCCTGGCTTGTCGGTTCCATTGTAATGCCCCTGATCCGTCCCTCCTGCCCTTTATGGTCTGTTATGCTGCAGCTTTCTCTCCTGTCTGTCCATTATGGTCAGCTAGCTACCATTGCCTCTTTCCCCTCTGTTGTCTGTTGTCCATGTGCATGGTCCTGTCCCCTCCCTATTGCTTTCTATGGATTGTTGTGCTGCACTCCCGTCCCGCATGCCCTGTGTGGTGTATTGTGCTGCTGCAAACCCTGATGCCTGCCCTGTAGGGTCAGTTTGGTGCACCTCTCAATGTCCCTCCTGTCCTCTGTTATCCGAGTCCATGTCCCTACCCCAATTCCTCCTGCCTACCATGATCCAATGTACCATACTTGCGAACATTTTGAACTTGGTAAGAGGGAGATTTTGAAATAAAACTGGCGTATTGATTTTCCCTTTTGAGTTACATTGAAAAAGGGAAGATTGCAGACAGGAAACAGATCAAGTAAAGCCCATTTGAGCTTAAAAACATTGGACGTTTCCTGGCTGAAACGGGTCTGTTGGCATGTATGGTTGTATGACCACTGCCTCTTCCTTCTGCCCACAATGGTCTATTATATTGCCACAGCCTCTCTTGCCAGTCCTGTATTGTTGGTTTGTTGCCCCTGCCCCCCTTTCCACTGCCCTCCATAGTCTGTTGTGCTGCCACTGCCCTTCCTGCCTGCCTAGTGTGGTCAAATTGTTGCCTCTGCACTCTCCTATCTGCCTTCAATTTTCAGAGTCCGTGCCCCTGGCCTCTGCCTCTCAACAGTATCCCAATGAACAACTAGATTGCTAACATTCTAGGATTATTACAAAAGTGTGGAATGCCTGACGTCATCTTGATGTAATCAAAACTGTAATGCCTACAGCATTTCCTTTAGAAATTACATATATGAGAGGGTCTTATTTGCATCAAAATTATGGTTAGTGCTCTAAAAAACTAAAATGAGGACATATTTTCTGAGTTTTCAAATAGCGACAAAGAACTTTTAAATTATTTGTAATCTTAGTTTTTTTATCAAGTTGACCACTTGATTAAATGTTGCATCCAAGGGGAGAGGGTGTGGTGTTACTTCCAGAGCTGCAGACTTTGCAACTGGGGAACCAGGTTGGAGTTTCTGCTTCAGCTCAACATTCTGTGATTCTGGTCAAATCACTTAATCTCCCCATGTCTACAACCAAAATGAATTTGATCTTGTGTGATGTAACCAATGTTCATGTAAAGCACTCCAATACCTGCCAAGTCTGCACTATATAAAACTGCAAATACACAAAAAATAAGTGTTTTGCACACTTCTGTCATTGGGCTACATTTGGGCTACATCTGGGTGATATTTGGGCTACATTTGGGCTCTTTTGTCTCTGGTGGCCATTTTAGGAGATTTATTTGTTATGAAGTTTCCTAATTTCCTCATTTACTGCAGTCTCCTCAGTAGGAAATGCTTTCAGTTTTTTACTTTGATTCCATCAAGAAGGTATTCAGATATGTCACACATTTGGCATAAATTCTGAATGTTAGCACTCTAGTTGCTCATTAGATCACTGTAGTAAAGCTACTGCTCACCACGGAAGTCTGCTGCTAGTATTAGAAGTGCATGTTTCAGTCTGCATATCAGAATTTTTTAATGAAATAGAAGAGGATTTGAGAAGTCACTCAAAATGTGCCCTAATTTTTCTTTCTTACGCACTAATCATAATTTCTATGGCAAAATGAACCCCCTCATTGTGTTCCTTTTTAAATTAAATGTTTTAAGTGTTACCAGTTTATTCCAATCAAGATGGCTTCAGGTGTGCCATACTTTTGTCATAAGTAAGACAGTAAGCGCTCTAGTTGTTCTTAAGAACACTCTGGGACATTCTGTCATTGGGCTATACTTGGGCTACATCTGGGTGATATGTGGGCTACATTTGGGCTCTTTTGTCTCTGGTGGCCATCTTGGGAGATTTATTTGTGATGAAGTTTCCTAATTTCCTCATTTACTGCAGTCTCCTCAGTAGGAAATACTTTCAGTTTTTTACTTTGATTCCATCAAGAAGGCATTCAGATGTGTCACACATTTTCCATAAATTCTGAATGTTAGCACTCTAGTTGCTCATTAGATCACTGTAGTAAAGCTACTGCTCACCAGGCAAGTCTGCTGCTGGTATTCAAAGTGCATATTTCAGTCTGCATGTCAGACTGTTTTTATGAAATAAAAGAGGATTTCAGAAGTCAAAATGTGCCCTAGTTTTTCTTTCTGCAGCACTAATCATAATTTATATGGCAAAATGAACCCCCTCATTTTGTTCCTTTGTAAATTAAATGTTTTAAGTGTTACCACTTTATTCCAATCAAGATGGCTTCAGGTGTGCCATACTTTTGTCATAAGTAAGACTGTTAGCGCTCTAGTTGTTCTTTAGAGCACTCTGGGAAGCTGCAGTAGAACACAAAGGAATCAACTGACGGTCTCTGCCCTTGTTGGATGTACTTGTTTTACTGAGAATGTCAGACTTCATTCTTACATGACTGAGAAAGATAATGTGAATTTACAGAAAATATGCTCTCAGTTTAGCTTATAGATCACCTTCCAAACCTCTGTGGGAAAAGTATGAGAAAATAGTTTTCTCTCAAACATGGTTCGTGATATCACAGCAGAAGGCTTTTTCACATGGTAAAATCACCTTAGAACACACCACAATTCCTAAAATTAGTATGGTACAATCAACAAATGATTTAGAATGTAACTAAAGTCTTAAAACGTTCTATTAACTGCAATGCTTTTTAATGAGGTGCTATCATGTATATTGGTCCCAAGATGGCTGCCAACACTTCTTGGATGAAGTACTGACAGCCAATCAGATCTCACGATGAGATATGTGGTTAGGCTCCGCCCAGATATGTATTTGATTTTACTTTTGATTTTCTCAGGAACTACTGAACAGATTGACACCATATATGCAAAAGGCACATGCCTGACCTGAGGACTACCTCTTTGCCAAATTTCAAGTAATTCTGTTCAGCCGTTCGGGCTGTACCTTGGACTAAAGGTCCCTATGGAAAATTTCATGGGGAAAACGCGTTTTGGGACCCCCCTTTTTTCTCAGCCCCCGCTTGACAAATCCCCCCGAGACTTTCAGGGTAGAAGCGGAGCGGAGCGCCCCACCTATTTTGAAAAGTTCTCGAGGATTCGTCAACCGGCGCCAAAGTTATTCCAAATAGAATGTTGCGGATTTCCTATGGAAACACGGTCCTAACTATAACTATCAACTGGCGACCGCCAGTACATAATATGTATATTACCTATTGGCGGTCACTAGTAGGTAGTTATAGTTAGGACCTCATTTCTATTCAAAAACTGTTTTTTCTTTTGCTAATCTCTTTGCCGCGGGTTGACGAATCTTCCCAAAAGTTTCAAAACTAATGGGGCGCGCCAGTCAGCTCCTGTCTTGAAAGTTTCAGGGTGATTCATCAAGGTAGGTCTTGGTTCAGGAAGAGACCTTTTTTTTAAATGGTGTAAATCCGTTCAGTAGTTCCTGAGAAATTAGAAAAATAAAATTTTGATATCTGAGCACTGAAGAGGGTTCGCGAACCCTCTGGGCACGAGCTTCACTCTGATTGGCTGCCAACACTTCAAACCAGGAAGTGTTGGCAGCCATCTTGTGACTGTCACAAGAAAAGAGTAAATAAAAAGGTGAAAAACAAGAAAAAGGGGCATATATATATATATTCACTGAAAAAACCATAGGTTTCACACACGTTATAGTTAGCTGGACATTTCTCTCATAAAAAAACAATGAAATTCCCCCGTTATAGTTAGTACAGCTAACTATAACTTGCGCGACCGCAATCCACTGCTGATGACGTCACATATTACATCACTCATGACATGGTCAGTGACATCACTCATGACATCACTGATGACATCTCAAATGACATCACTGATGATGTCACTGTTGAAGACATCAATGTGATAAATTACCACATCTTCTCACACCCTTATAAAACCATTGATATACCAACTGAAAATTACACAGTTCCATTCTCAAATCCATAAATAATGCAATACTAATAACTGCATACCCCCAAAAAAACTTTTAGATCTTCATTCACCTCCACACACTCACCTGTACAGTCACTCATAGTTACATTCAGTCCATAAAAAAGTATCATATGAATTTATACATATATCTATATAGACACTCACACACTAACAATCATCCATAGAGGTACTCTCACACCTAGTCATTCATACAAATAATCACACTGCCATTTACTCATTAATGCAGTTATACACACTCAAGTTCACTCACTCACAAAAATAGTATCATATTCTTATGCTCAATTAGAATCATTGACACAAGCACACATTCATCTATACAGTCACTGTCACAATCACACACTCTCACATCTAACCACTTATATACTCTTACACACATATATAATGCCTTTTACATATTTAGTTAGTCACAAATGTACCACTGAGATATACATTCAAACCATAACACAGCCATACATACACTCACTCAACCATACAGTCCTTCAGAGATGCACTTTTAATAACATCCAGTCATAGAATCACACACTCACTCATCTATGCACACTCACACACACTTTACCCACACAAACACGTAGGAACTCATACAGATACTGAGACAAGCAATCAATAACCCATATAGACACTTATATAGCTATTCACAAAACCATGCCATGACTTATACACCAAAACACAGACACATACAAAACATTTATACAGTTTATGCACTAGTCTGAAGTAAGATGTAGTTAAAGGACTCACTTGTCGAGTCAGTTACACAACACAGAAAATCATCCCTTTACACACTTGTACACCCACTCATTCTTTAACAGGCCTTTCTCTATATTTATAACATTTTTTGCAAATTAAACGTTCACTGGATGACATCATCAGTGACATCATCAGTGATGTCATTTGAGATGTCATCAGTGATGTCATGAGTGATGTCATTGACCATGTCATGAGTGATGTAATATGTGACGTCATCAGCAGTGGATTGCGGTCGCGCAAGTTATAGTTAGCTGTACTAACTATAACGGGGGAATTTCATTGGTTTTTTATGAGAGAAATGTCCAGCCAACTATAACGTGTGTGAAACCTATGGTTTTTTCAGTGAATTTGCAAGGTTTTTTAAATGCTAATTCCTAACTATAACGTGTGTGAAACCTATGGTTTTTTCAGTGAATTTGTATGGTTTTTTAAATGCTAATTTTTGAATTATTAAATTATATATATATTTTTTTTTATAAAAAAAAAAATCCTATGTATTCATTTATATATTATCTGTATCCTTTTATTTGTTTTTGCTCTTTTTTTTTAACTTTCAATTAGGATAAAGTTGAACAGTTTATTTAATTTTTGCAATTAATTTTTCTCCACTTTTTTTTTTTTATATAAATTCTTGGGATGCGCGCTCAGAGCGCACACCTAGTACGTTTTCGTAAGTTTTTTATGAATACCGTTGTACGTTATTTACGTACGCATACATACGTTTTAGTGCGCGCTGGGAGCGCGCACCCAGTACGCATGCGTACGTACGTATGCGTACGTACGCATGCGTGCGTGCGTCGTACGCGCTCCACGCGGTTCACTTCCGCATACGCTAAAATTACGCGCGTTAACGTTCGCGTATACGCGTGTGCAACGTATGCGCGTTACGTACGCGCATATGACGTATGCACATGCGCTCCTACGCGTTCGCGCATGCGTAAACACAAGGTGCGCGCTCGGAGCTTGCTCAGTGCGCGCACCTCGGGTTATATGCATAATAAAACAACACTTCTAATTGGTTAACATTACTTTCAGTTTCTGATTGTTTCAACACCACACCCAATCCCCTCATGGCAAGTCATGTGATCAAGAATCATCACTTTTGATTGGTTTGAAGTACTTTCAGTTCCAGATTCTTCCCAAACCACACCTACTCCCCTCATTATTAGTTCTGATTCCTTTGGAGAAGGAGCTATTCTGTTGTTGAGAGACAATGGCTGAACAGCAACCATCTTCAGACACTGAGCAGGACACTCTTGAGAGGCAGAGGAAAAGGAAGCAGAAAGACAGCTTTATATGGCAGTTTTTTACTTTCCCAGAGGGACAAAAAAAGGTAAATGCACCGAAAGTTACTTGTACATTGTGTCAAAAAGTTTTATCACGTGGGAATGCTAACAAGAAATATTCTTTTAGCATACACACAATGACGAGGCATGTTGAGGCAATGCATCCAGTATCTTTTCGTCGAGCTTCTGGAGCAAACCCTCCACCTGCTCAACCGACGACATCTGCAGCAGCTCAGCCGAGCACATCTTCGGCAGCTCAGGCAAGCACTTCTTCTGCAGTGGTGCCTTTGCCTTCTTCCACACCTCTTTTTGGACCACCTTGTTTGGCGAGGTTGTCCACATGCTGCACTGATTGCGGTCAACTTATTTCTGTGGGTGAGACCAGTCTTGATCTCATTCAGAGAAAATTTGATGCGCATGAGTGCAGTAGGCCATAGATGTTTTTTCATTTTTTTCGTTTTTCACTTCCTGTTTCCCTACATTAACTCAAGGGCTCTTTTATAAGAGCCACTTAAAGACTAAACCCCCAAAAAATTTTGGGGGATTTATTATTTTTTTTTTTTTTTGGGGGTGCGCGCACCCTGCGCGCACCCTAGGATGTTTTTTAAAAATATATTTAAAAAAAAAAAAATTTAATGTACAAAGAGAGGTGAAGAAATGGAAGCATGAAAAGGGAGGATTGAGAAATACAAATATTTTTCACTTATTTTTTAAAAAAAATAACTTATTTGGATTTAATACATTTTTAGTATTTTGCAAGGGAACGGAATTTCGTTTTTTAATTTTTCTTTCTAGTTCTGCAAAAAAAAGAAAAAAGTATTAATATTCAATCATACATTTCAAAAAGCATTACATGTTTTTACATATTTTACAAAGCAATTTTTTGCCCTTTTTTTGATGTTTTCAGAATTTTTTAATTTTCACTTAAAATAGTGAAAACAATTGTATTCATCATTTAACAGCGGGCAAAAAAAAAACAATCTGAAAGATTGTTTAAAAAAAGCCCAAAAACTATCCTCACTAAAATATACCTTGTTAGAAATATTACATATATATTACAAATACTTTTCTAGATGAATATACATTTTCTAGATAAACTGTCTTTAAACCTTGTCGCAAAAGCACACATGCCAAAATAATTTCTGTCAAAGGAGTCCACAATTGTTTTTATTACTTTTCCTTTAGGCCAAATAGTAATTTCAAAATCCTTTTTAAGTGATATCTTCAATTATAATCCTTTAAAATTACAAAAAATGCTTTCTTCAGATGCAGTTTTTTGTTTTCAAAATTTAGGTTTCAGAAAAATTAAGTAAGAATTGGGTAAATCATAAGGCAAACGTTGCTTGAAAATCAATTGGGAATCATTACACAGTGTCCAGCCTTTTTCACATTTAAGATAAACTGTGTAATGTCCAGAAGTTACAGTAGGTCCTTCATGAAAAATTATTGCAACTGTAACAAAGGTTTTTTCCAGAAATTGATAATTGTTGTCCTATAAACTTCTTTATTAAAGTATCCAATTTTGAACCATCAGCTCTACAACGTTGCATCATTAAAATGACATACTGACCATATTTCTGTAAAAATAACGTGGAAAACATGTCAGATTTACATTCAGAACATTCCATGTTGTGATTGGCATCTTTAACTAATTTACTAAAAGTCACTGATTTACTTTGTGGTAATGGTAAAAATATGAACCTTTCTGAATCAACATTACTACTGCATGTGTTCATACAGTTTTCACAACAATGTTCCCATTTGTAAGAGACACCAAATAAGTTTTCTACTTCTACTCCTTCATCTTCAAGTACGCTCAGTGTATATATATTAAGAATTCCTGTGCATCTTGCTGGACATTTTCTTTAAACTGTGTAGATCCAGAACATACATCTAAAAGATTTCTAACATCAGAAGCACTTTCTATTTTAGTTTTATCACTACTCAGCTTCTCATAAAGGAGACTCAGCAGAGAACACAATCTTTTTCCATGATTTACTATTATCTGTTCTTGCAACATTTCAAGATAAAATACAACATTCAGCACTACATTTGCATAGCAGTTGACACCAGAGCTATTTTCAAAATGGCAACCAACAACCTCTTCAACACTGTCCTTTTTCTTTTTCCTTGCTATCACATCACTGTCCTTTTTTTTTTGTTCTGTTCATCCACATTACAGATATTTTCAAATCTCCTTTTCCGAGAAACAACATGTTTTTCAATCACAGGATAATGACCTAAATGAGGAGCATAGGTTCTTCTTAATCTATTATACTCCTTTACACAGTTTGTATCAGCACTAACTTTTGAGTCATCAAAGTCTATCATAAATAAACCAGATAATGTTTTTACTCGTGACAGAGCAACATATGCCATACCTTCTTTGAACACAGTAGAACCAATGTTTACAAAAGCACTTTCTACAGTCAATTCTTGAGACTTGTGAATAGTTACAGCATATGCTAGAGAAAATGGAAACTGCTTTCTACGCACATATAAGTCTTTCACAAGCATGAAACGAACTGAACAACGACAAATGTCTTTAACTTCTTCAATCTGATCAAATTTTATTTTTAAACATTCAATTCCATCTTTTTTCTGGTAATTAATAAAACCCACAACTCTTCCCATAGCTCCATTCACTAAACCTTTTTCTGCATCCAAATTTCTCCTTAAAATCACTCGACAATTCATGCAAACATATAGATTTTTTTCTAATCCAGCTGTTTTGGAAATGTTCTTCTCTAGTGAATCCAATTTATTTTTCAGTTTACCTGTTAATGTAATAGTAATTCTTTCATGCTGAATTTTGTCCTCTGCTTCCATTTTCTTAATCTCTTCCTTTTCCAATTTCAAAAGTTCCTCATTGAATATTGAGCACTCACGTAGTGTTGGCATTCAGCAGATTACAGTATTTTTTTCAGCAATGTTCTTGTATATTTTCTCTGCAACTATTTCTTCATTTGGAAATAAATTATGTAGCATCCTACTCTGTAATGCTTTTTTGCCAACTTCTGTGAGTAGTCCAATTCTGATATCTTTCAGAATACTTGCATAATCTTCATCGTTTGCTTGTCTCATATTGGTAGTGAGTTCTTTGTACTCAAAGAACGACCAAATATTCGCATTACCAATGCTTCCTAATGACTTCTTCGTGTTTTCATGTGTCACAGTATTAAACACTGGTTGTCCTTTAACTGGAGTGAGCTGTAAAAGATCTCCAAAAACTATGACGTGTTTACCTCCAAATAACACGTCATAGTCTCTCTTAAGAATTTGTTGCATTCTTAAATGCACAAAGGCAAGCATTAAGTTTGAAACCATGCTCACCTCATCAATAATGAGAACTTGCATCTTCTTCAACACTCTTGAAACTTCGAAGCATGCTTCTCCAGTTAGCTTGTGGTATTCTATTTTGTTCTCATGCTCCACTGGTAACATTAGCAAGCGATGTAAGGTAATTCCTTTTATGTTATAGGCTGCTAACCCAGTTGGAGCAGTTACCACACAAGACAAATTTGAAGCTGTTTTTTGCTGTAGGTAGCTTCTGATGACTTTTATTAAGAAACCTTTACCAGTTCCAGCTTGTCCACTCACATACATCCTGATTGGTTCAAATGATGTGCATGAGCACTGTTTTTTTTCATGTAGTAATCCATGATCAATGTTTTTGGTGACTTCTTCATAAATTTGTTTTTGTTCTTCATTTAGTTGTTTTTCCAGATTTAGTAAGTCTATTGAATCTTCCTGTGCTTGATTCATAGCCGTTTCTACTTCAGTCATGGCTACTGCAGCTTCATTTTCTACGATTGGTTGTCCTAGGGGATCTTGACTAAGTGTTCCTGAACTTTGGCTGTCTTGAGAACTGTCTCTAGCTACTTCAGCTGCAATTTTTACTTCCTGTTCATTTTCTTCATTTAACATTTGGACATAAGTTGTGAAAGTACTGCATTCTATGCTGTCTTTGCTAGCATTAAAAGAATCTTCATAGCTTTGAAATTCTCCCAGTAGTTCGTCCTCTGAACGCCATGGTTTAAACAGCTGTAAAAGAGCCAAGTAGTAAAATTCCTTTTTGTCAGTAGTGTCGCAACTCAGCTTCCTGTGATTTATCAAACTTCCTTTTGTTTGCTTCACCAAACATCCTTCCTCACCAATGACTTTATATTTTCCATTGTTGATGTCTTCTGTGGCTTTCTGTGAAAAAATGTAGTTCTGCAGCACTTCATAGAGACACATGTTCTCAAGATGATGACTTCTTTTTGGGTAATATGTGTCCAACATGTTTGTTTTCAAAATATCTGTACTTTCTGGGTCATTCTCGGCCAAATATTCAATTTCTCCAACAGATTTCAGTACCCGATTTCGCATTCCTGCAAGGCCTAAACTGACCCAAATTATTCTTCTGGATTTCGAGTAAAGACTTGCAGATGATAACCTATCTGAGAATTCATAGGATCCAATTTCTCGGTGCGATAACATCTTTAAACTGAAACTGTACAGCTTCTTACTGACAGTCTTCTCGTGAGAAATCTCTTCCCACATTTCCTTCAATTCTGTTTTCTCAGATTTAGTGATGTAAGATGTGACATACCGAGCAACAGCATTCCACATGGTTAAAATGACTGGGTTGTAGTCATTTATAAATTTTGACTCTTCTTTTCTTCTTAGGTTGTATGTATTTTTGGGAGATTTTCTGGTTATAGTATGTCGCACAGCTGACATTAAACTGTTGACTCTTCCTTTTGAAAGAACAGGTCTAGGAAATCCAAATCGACACTTTGTGTAGAATTTATATTTGGTCTTGTACTTCCGTCGACAGTATTTTCCACACCGATGACTTTGGAAACGTAAAACTTGTTCTTTTAACTTTTTCTCTTCTGTGCTTTTAGGTATAGCACATGTTGCATATTCTTCAATGAAAGATAACACTGCTTCATCAGCATCTGTTCCAAATTTTGGGGCATCCTTGATCCACAACAGCATATGAATATGAGGAGCACCTCTTGCTTGGTACTCTTTTCTCCAAAAGAAATCCACTACTTCTCCAAGAGGTGGATTTTTTTTTATTGCAGATGAAGGACATCATAGCCTCAAATCTATGATTGAAATATCTGCAAACATTAACCGGATCCAATGAGCACAGTTCTCCTGCTGTCTTGTATTCAATGTTTTTAATGTTTGAATTTGCCTCTCGTAGAAAATCCAATAAATCATCCCAAGCGTACTCGGCACAGCTTAGGGTTACAAACCATGTAGGAGTTCCTAAATTCCGTAACATGCATTTTAATTCTCCATGGCGTCGGTACCAATATTCATTTGCCCCACGTTGACAAGCCATCAGATTGATCAGTTGTGTTTCCAAATGATCATCTCGGTGCTGCACTTTCTCCATAAAATCCTTAGCAGACACATTATGTAGATGTACTCCACTTTTTAAAATGTGATTTACTGCATAAGATAATGCAGACAAGTCGCTTTCAAATAAAAGATGAAACAAATAAGGAATACTTTGACGAAATCTTGAATCTTCAGCATATAGTCTTGTAGTCCGATACTCAGAAGCTGCAATCTGTTCTGGGCGTTCATCGTATCGTCCACCTTTTCCTGTAGGAAACAGCTGAGGAAAATATCGAGCTTCCAAGCTCTTCTTCCATACACTCACGGGAGTTCGTTTTGCTTTCTTCATCTGAAACAGATCAATAGTGTCTCCCATAACTTCTTTTGAATGAAGAGGATGTATGCTAAAATGTTCATAAATTTCTTCTTCTTTTGACTTGTCCACTTTTTCAATTTGTCCAGTTGGTGTTTCTGTGTCTTCTTGTAAATCTTCTTCTTCTTCATCTATATAAATTGATTCATACCATTTATTATTCCTTTTCAAATATAAATTTGCTCTTTGTACTTTCCGTACATCTACCAGCTCCTGCCAAATCTTCTTATTCTTTGTAGGTACACCATTAACCAGAATTACTAATGGTTCAGTTTCCAAAGTATCTGCATCAATAGTTTCCATATTTTTTTTCAAATCCAAGGGCAAATACACCACTCTTCCTTTTAAACCTCTCAGTAAATCTGAAGGAGGTAATTTACCAGTTTTGGGCTCCATACGTACTATGGTCTGGAACGGATGAACACATTGAATGAGTATAGACTCATATGTATTTAAATCAGAAAGATCGGCAGGAATAGCATCCAATTCTAAATTATTATGTACAGCTCTGGTCGGCATTCTATTTTCTTCTAACTTATTATAACAGTATTTACAAATACGCTGATCTTCACCCAATTCAAAAAAATGTTCCAGAAATATATATGTTGCAAAATCCTTCCACTTATAATTATCTTCATTTTCACTTTTTTTATACAGATCAACATTCCTTGTTTGAATTTTATAATGGCTTCTGCGGCAACAAATACAAGTAATATTTGGTCTTTCATTAGAGATGATAGTAAATTTTGTCATTTCATCCTCAAAATTTTTAGTAATAATGAGTTCTACATTCTGTTCCTCATTTTCCTCATTAACTGTGTCCTTTTCTGCACTTTCTTGTTCTGGACCGAAGTAACAAAACTGAATCTCATCGGTAACCTTCACTACATCTGATACAGATCCACGGAACAGAGCATTATTTAACTCATTTAACTTTACTGCTGGACTTTTAGCAAAATACAATGTTCTCACAAACTTTCTCATTTCAGTATGATGAACAGTCAGCATCCTAAAATGATGAAAAACACTTTTACACACTTTTCTAGATAGACAAGCCAGAGAATGTCCTTGCAAACCAGTATTCTCTCTCACTCTGCATGGATCTAGTGTTTGAAGCACCTTCATCTTCTGTTTTACACTCTTTTTACTATATTCTCTTAGAAAGTCACGTAATTTATCAATAGATTCCTGACGCACAGTACAAATACTACTACAGTTCCAAGTGTACACTGGGGCTTTTGGACGTCTCCCCATAGCCTCAGTAGCCATTACTTCTTCCTCATTTCTTGGGACCATTTTCTCTTTTTCCATCACACAACCATCCTTAACTTCATATGCTCTACCATTGGTGTCAAATGCATGCAACAAACTATTACTTTGAAGATAACTCTCTTCATTAAAAAATGGTTCAGTACTTGAACTGTGCTTCCATTCTCCCAAGAACACTTTTCCTTTTGCTTTGTGACTTCATTGCATTGACTAATTTATCTAATCTACGCATCCTATTCAAAATTAGAATAAAAAGTTTTCTTTTTATTTCCAAAGCCTTACTTACAATATTTTCTATAATTTTTTTTTTCTTAATAAAATTGGATTTTTTCACATCCTTTAGCAAATTTAACATCACTCTTCTCTGAAACATTTTTCGACTAATGTTTTTAAAATCTAATTTTCGTGTTAAATCAGTTTTACATACTTCTGATTGTACATTAGCTTTTGTTTTTTGCTGTTGACTCTGTTGTTGCTTTGTACATAAAACACTGTTTGTTTTACATTTATTTTTGCCATTTTCTTTTTTTTTAAAGATATTTTTAAAGAAAACTTTAGTTTTCTTACCAGTAGAGTTTTTCTTTTTTCCATCACAAGCTTCTCCTCCTATTTTTTTTCCACGTTTGTCCAGATATACTTGTTGTTGCTTTTCTTTCCTCTTTCTTGTCCTTAAAGGCATTTTTTTATTTTTTCACTGTTGCTCAGCAATACCTGCAAGAAACTTAAAAAAAAATATTTTTTGTAATTATAATTCATTAAAATATTTTTTAAGCTTTTCATTAATTTCAAATGTTTTACCATTTGCCTCTCATTTGTGATTTACTAATTTGTGCAGAGTGCTAACCACCACAGTTGAAAAAAAACAAGCTGCCCCTTTCCTGCAAGTGCAAGTCTTTCAGAACAACTGCAACACACTTTAAATCTCTGCCCACAATTCCTGTGCGCACACAGCCTCATGGTGTGATTCTAGGCAGAAAACAATATTTGATTGGCAATTTAAATGCACATTTACTACTGTGGTAGAGCAAGTGATAATTGCTGTTACAGCCTGACACATTTTCCTTATAGTTTACAGAGACAGAAAAGAGCACATTTCCTAACAGCTACTTCATACCATGAGCATCTGCAACCTGGGTGAGTGATTAGACTAGAGCAAAGAAAATGAGGCCTTGATGATGTTTTTATGTGTTTGCGTTATACACTGCTATCTGAAACATCACACAGAGCTGAGTACTACGCATGGGAGTGTTGGAGAAGCTGCTGCATGTGTGCCAAGAGTGTGTTTCTTGAGACTGTGTATTCACTGGTGCAAGAGAGATGAGCAAGGAGACTTCCAGAACTGCATGAAGACTGCAGGGATGTATGTAACAGTGCATGTGTGCTAAGGGATAATTTGAGTTTAGAAAACAGGCTGCCCCTTTCCTGGGACTGCAATTCTTTCACAACAACAACTTCACAAATTAAATCTCTGCCCACAATTCCTGTGCGCACACAGACTCATGCCGTCATTTTAGGCACATAACACAGGCTGCCCCTTTCCTGGGACTGCAATTCTTTCAGAACAACAACTTCACAAATTAAATCTCTGCCCACAATTCCTGTATACACACAGACTCATGCTGTGATTTTAGGGACAAAACAGTGTTCCTGGATAGTACCAAATTACTGTTACAGCCTGACACATTTTCCTTATCATTTAGAGAGGCAGAAAAGAGCACATTTCCTAACAGCTACTTCATACCATCAGCATGTGCAACCTGGGTGAGTGATTAGACTAGAGCAAAGAAAATGAGGCCTTGATGATGTTTTTATGTGTTTGCATTACACACTGCTATCTGAAACATCACACAGAACTGAGTACTACGCATGGAAGTGTTGGAGAAGCTGCTGCGTGTGTGCCAAGAGTGTGTTTCTGGAGACTGTGTATTCTCTGGTGCAAGAGAGATGAGCAAGGAGACTTCCAGAACTGCATGAAGACTGCAGGGATGTATGTAACAGTGCATGTGTGCTAAGGGATAATTTGAGTAAAGAAAACAGGCTGCCCCTTTCCTGGGACTGCAATTCTTACTGAACAACAACTTCACAAATTAAATCTCTGCCCACAATTCCTGTGTGCACACAGACTCATGCCATCATTTTAGGCACATAACACAGGCTGCCCCTTTCCTGGGACTGCAATTCTTACTGAACAACAACTTCATAAATTAAATCTCTGCCCACAATTCCTGTGCGCACACAGACTCATGTCGTCATTTTAGGCACATAACACAGGCTGCCCCTTTCCTGGGACTGCAATTCTTTCAGAACATCAACTTCACAAATTAAATCTCTGCCCACAATTCCTTTATGCACACAAACTCATGCTGTGTTTTTTGGCACAAAACAGTGTTCCTGGATAGTACCAAATTACTGTTACAGCCTGACACATTTTCCTTATCA
The DNA here is from genome assembly GCF_964204655.1 of Triturus cristatus. NCBI lineage: Eukaryota > Metazoa > Chordata > Amphibia > Caudata > Salamandridae > Triturus > Triturus cristatus. Next base: position 1,005,388,535 of record NC_140589.1, read on the forward strand.
TTTACAGAGGCAGAAAACAGCACATGTCCTAACAGCTCCTTGAGACCATGACCATGTGTTACAGGGTGAGTGATTAGACTAGATCAAAGAAAATGAGGCCTTGGTGACGTTGAATGTGTTTGCGTTACACAGTGCTATCTGAAACACCACACAGAGCTGAGTACTACGCATGGGAGTGTTGGAGAAGCTGCTGCGTGTGTGCCAAGAGTGTGTTTCTGGAGACTGTGTATTGTCTGGTGCAAGACAGATGAGCAAAGAGACTTCCAAAACTGCATGAAGACTGCTGGGATGTATGTAACAGTGCATGTGTGCTAAGGGTTATTTTCAGTTTTGAACATATGGCAACTACCTGTGCCTTTGCTATTTTGAAAGGAAAATCTACCCTGTTGGTTTCAAATGTTTTAGCTTTTGCCTCTCATTTCAGATTAAGTGATTTCTGCTGAGTGCTAACCACCACATTTGAAGAAAACAAGCTGTCCCTTTCCTGCAAGTGCATGTTTTACAGAACAACTGCAACACAAATTACATCTCTGGCCACAATTCCTGTGCACACACAGCCTCATGGTGTGCTTCTAAGCAGAAAACAGAATTTGATTTGCAATTTCAAAGCACATTTACTACTGTGGTAGAGCAAGTGATAATTACTGTTACAGCCTGACACATTTTCCTTGTAGATCACAGAGGCAGAAAAGAGCACATGTCCTAACAGCTACTTCATACCATGAGCATGTGCAATCTGGGTGAGTGACTACACTAGAGCAAAGGAAATGTGCCTTGGTGACGTTGAATGTGTTTACCTTACACAGTGCTATCTGAAACAGCACACAGAGACTGTTTTTTGTCTGGTGCAAGAGAAATGCATGAAGACTGCTGGGATGTATGTAACAGTGCATAGTTTCAGCACACCTTTGAAACATCTCTGTCAACAATTCTTCTCTGCACACAGACTCATGGTTTGATGGTAGGCACAAAACAGTATTCCTCATTGTTACCAGAACATATGGCAACTACCTGTGCCTTTGCTATTTTGAATGGGAAATCTACCCTGTTGGTTTCAAATGTTTTAGCTTTTACCTCTCATTTGCGTTTTAGTGTTTTCTGCTGAGTGCTAACCACCACATTTGAAGAAAACAAGCTGTCCCTTTCCTGCAAGTGCATGTTTTACAGAACAACTGCAACACAAATTACATCTCAGACAACAATTCCTATATGCACACAGACTCATGCTGTGTTGGTAGGCACACAACACAGGCTGCCCCTTTCCTGGGTCTGCAATCCTTACAGAACAACAACTTCACAAATTAAATCTCAGACAACAATTCCTATATGCACACAGACTCATGCTGTGTTGGTAGGCACAAAACACAGGCTGCCCCTTTCCTGGGACTGCAATTCTTACAGAACTAATGCTAATTTCAAATGTGTTGCCATTTTCCTCTCTTTTCTTTCAAAGTGATTTCTGCTAAATCCTAACCATCACAATTAAAAAGAAGCTGTCCTTTCCTTTCAACTGCAAGTCTTACTTTTCAACAGCAACACAAATTAAATCTCTGTCAACAATTCCTCTCTGCACACAGACTCATGGTTTGATGGTAGGCACAAAACAGTATTCCTCATTGTTACCAGTACACATTAACTTATGGTGAAAACATACTCCATAATATCTTACAAGTTCAAAACAGTTAAATATCTCCCAAACCTCAAAATGTAAAACATAAATTTTGAAGAAGATTCACAATTCTAATATTTATCTCAAAAATCATCACATACATCCCCTCTCAAACTCATAACTCACCTTTAAAATTAGTTAGTTGAGAAAGAAATGTGGCACTCAAACAGCAGACTATCAGAGTCAGAATATCAGAGCTCTACACCTCTCTCCTCTCTCCAGAACCAGTAAATGGCAATGTTTCCCTCTCTTTTTTCACACATATACATGTTAATTTCAAATCTCAGTGCTTCCCACTTTTTTTCAAAAGAAATCACACATTTCTATGGGTTGAAAACTTCAACCCGTTTCCAAATGTACCCTTCCCCCAACTTGTCTCCTGCCTGCTACCATAGCAACAGCTCATGGAACACTGCTGTGAGGAGAGAGGTCAGAAGTTCAGCAGACAATGTTTCATATCCAAAGAGCAAGAGTGCTTGACTTTTCAAACCTAACAGCAAATCCATAGTAATGTTCTGTGGTAACACATTTTTCTGAACCAATACAAAACATGCTTTTAAAAATTTAAACATACAGCCTAGTTTTAACTGTAAAATGGCTTGAATCTGCCAATGAGTTCTTTTTATAAAAAAAAGAGTGTGTGCCTCCATATTTCAACTGTCTTTCATTTCATATTGCCTTTCTACTGAAAGACACCTCCTGAGTGCATCCAGATCTCCTTGGAAGATGTTCACAGTGTGGATTGTAGGTCACAGCTATGTCTTCTGGAGTGAAAAGTTTGCAGAAAAAAGAGGTATGGTGAGAGACCTTGCTTTACCAAATGTAGACATTAAATGGATTGGTCAGAGAGGGTTAAAGTGGCACCAATTAATGCCTTTGGTGAAAACCTTTCTACATCTCCCACAGCCGAACCTTTTTATTGTGCACTGTGGTGGTAATGACCTAGGCACTTTAACTGGGGTAGGTCTGGAAATGCTTATTAAGGACACCTTTGTGCAATTGATGTCGCTTTTTCCACAAACTGCCTTTGTATATTCTAATATATGCCAAAGGCAAAAGTAGAACTGGTCCAACCAATTTTGTCCACAGATTGACAAAGCAAGGAAGCACGTCAACAAATCTATTTCTGCTTTCCTCAGAGACTATGGTATGGGTTCTATATACCACAACAACTTGCGTTACAACATGCAAGACATTTATAGAGGAGATGGTGTACACTTCACTGATGAAGGCAACAGAGTCTTCCTCTTGAACTTTAGACTCTGCATCGGTACTTACTTGTAGGTACCAAGAAACACACAATAAACACAAGGGCTCTTTTTAGAGCCACCTTATATCTAATCACTTAAATGCGATTTTTTATTCTTTTTTTTTTTTTTTAAATTTCGGGTGCGCGCTGGGTGCGCGCACTCGGCGATATTTTTTTCCAAAATATAAATCTTATTTTTTGCCCTACAAGGTCCTACTGTGACCCCCTTACAATGCCTAGTGGGTCAATATCTCCCCACTCTGCCCCCTTTTCACGTTCTCCCCCTTTGTTTATCACCCCCTCTTTATGCGAGAGACAAAATGGCGGCCGCCGCTTCCTGATTTCCACCGATTCGAATGTTTACTGACATCTAACAACCAATCAGAAGTGCGCTCGCGCATGGCAGGGTGCGCGCACAGGACTTGCTCAGTGCGCGCACGCTGCGCGCGTATAGATATATATATTGATTTAAATGCTAATTTCTCAGGAAATACTGAACAGATTTACACCAAACCTGCAAAAGGCACTTCATGGACCTTATGGCTACCTCTCTGCCAAATTTCACATAATTCTGTTCAGCCGTTCGGGCTGTTGCTGTGACTAAAGTCCCTATGGAAAAATCTATGGGGAAAACGTGTTTTGGGACCCCCCCTTTTTCTCTGCCCCGCTTGACGAATCACCCCGAAACTTTCAGGGTAGGAGCTGAGCGGAGCGCCCCATTAGTTTTGAAAATTTTGCGAGGATTCGTCAACCGGCGCCAAAGTTATTCAAAATAGAATTTTCAGATTTCCTATGGAAACACGGTCCTAACTATAACTACCTACTGGCGACCGCCAGTAGGTAATATATATATATATATATATATATATATATATTAGAAACACTTTCCCAACTCTTCCCGCTTCCCATCCGGCAAACAGCGAAGAGAGAGTCACGGACACCTAGTTTCTTCGTGGCAAAATCAGGTCTTTATTTTAAGTTTGCAGCTTTTCGACGTGTTTCGGATATCACAGTATCCTTGTTCACATGCGGAAATGCTGTTCGCCAACAGTTTTTATACCCGTGTAGCTTTTTTTTGGTTGTGAAAGTTTAAGTGCAACATCACGTGATCATAGATATAGACAACATCCTCCATAGCGTTACTGCCTTCTCATTTGGTTTGTTCAATATGCGGATAAAAAGTTTAAATACACATTGTATGACAAGGAAAAATTACAATTACAAGTTACATACATAATTACTGTGTGATTGCATCAATGCTGTGTATGGTCCCCTGAAAGCGGGATAAATCCTATAACTTGCGAGGGAAGCCGATTTTGGCTATGAATGCATTCATTTTAACAGCATAAATGCTGATTCTCAAACAATAGCCTATGAAGATGACTTGTATAAAAATAATTCATGACATGAAGACATGAAATAATAACCTTTGTCACCTGTCAAATTTGTGCAAAATTACGCATATATGTAAACCACTGGAAGCTCCCATATTGTCTAGGGTATGCTGAAAAAAGTGCATAAGCGCTCAATCATGTGAGGTGCTGGAAGTGTAGTGCAAATAGTGCAATTATTTATAAAATCATTTACTTTATAAGTGCCTAAAAAAGGGGAAAATTTAAAAAACTGGGGGGGGGGGGAGGACATATGTATTAGCAGCTGGGGATATATATGTACAAAAAAGCGTAAGCGAATTGAATGTAAAAATCATCTATAAAGGCCCTCTACAACAAACTCTCATAAAAAGAATTATCATAAAAGGTCAATATAAAAAATCTTCACATAAAAACATCATGCCACGGGACTATAAAAAGTTATGGAGATCTTCAGTGTTGTTAAGCCCATTTGGATGTTTAGTATCGAGTTCAACAATCAGTCTGGATTCTAACTGTCGCAGCAATCTTTCCCGATTCCCCCCTCTTGGTAGATTGGGGATGGCAGCGATTACAAAGTATTTTAAACATTTAAGATCATTTCCGTGTGCTGCTTTGAAATGTCGTGCGACTGGGTATGCTGTGTCATTATTGACGATGGCACGTAAGTGTTGCAAGATCCTGACATGCACCTGTAGTTTAGTACTGCCAACATATTTGAGGCCACAGGTGCATGTCAGAACGTACACTGCATACTCAGTTTTACAGTTATAGCTGCCTTTGATCTTGTGTTCAGTGTATATATATTCTTCCAAAATACCACCAATACCACGCCGCACTACTTCCTGGATGGGTGCTGCCACAGGCATAGGTGAGTCCGTCGATAAATTTCTCCAAGCGTTCAGTCGTAGACACAAACGTGGCGCACACACTTTGATGATATTTCAAGTTCTTTTATTCTGCTCCAATGGCAGACAAACGCGTTTCGGACATGCTGGCCTTTGTCAATGTCAATGCATACAATGTTTGCACTGAATAAATGAACATTGTTCCACCCACGTCATCTTGGATTGAAATGAAAAGAGGACTGTGACACTCCGGAAACTCTTTCAAATAAAGCAGATCTAAATAGCTGCCATTTTGAACTAGTAAGGAAATGTTATATTCCTATAACTAGAATTCTGAAAACATATATGCACATACACATACAGCAAGCATATCATCTCTTTTTTTTGCAGAGTAATTCCTAAATTAATTAGAATACCCTTCTTCACAAAATTATGCCCTGGATGGGCAGAAGCATATATGCAAATACAGTTACAACAAGCATGTCATTAATTGTTTTACAGAGTAATTCCTTAATTAATTGGAATACCCTTCCTTCATAATGTTTCGCCCTAGATGGGCGGAGGATATGCTATATTGTATTTTCTAGGGATATTCTTATCTCATTATTTCGAGTCCCTATAAATAAAATCCAGCCCTGAATGGGCAATTGTCATCGCAGAGTCTCAAATTCTATCAATCATTCTATGGGTTGGACATATTAACAGTTAAAATCAATCAAGTTCCTTACAAAATATCAATTACTTAGGAGGGAAAAGTGTTAACAAAAATAATAATACATATATATGTATAATATCTTTCTCAACAGTATTGCCATTAATTCATTTAAGATGTTCTATATTTATCACAAAACATGCGATTATGATTCTTTTCTGTATTAGTTTCCTTAATCCTCACTTTTTCATCATTCACTATTCTTTTTGCTTTACTCATCCTATATTTTCCTCATAAAGTATTTCTTCATCCTATTATATCATAGTTGTTTATAGCAATTTCTCATTTTCTCTTGTTTTAACCAACATGTATACTGAACAGATTGCACCTGGTGTCAATCTGTTCAGTAGTTCCTGAGAAAATAGCATTTAAAAGCATATAAATATCTATAAGCGCGTACCGTGCGCGCACCGTGCGCGCACCGTGCGAGCACCCTAACGTGCGCGAGCGTAATTCTGATTGGTGGTTACATGTTAGTCAACGTTCGAATCGGTCGAAATCAGGCAGTGTCGGCCGCCATTTTGTTTGTTTTCAGTGCGAGAGTGAAAAAGGAAGGTGGCGAACGTGAAAAGGGGGCAGGGTAGAGAGTTCCTGACCCCCTAGCCTTTGTCAGGGGGTCCCTGAAGGACCCCGAAGGCAGAAAAAAAATAAAAAAAATAAAAAAATAAAAATTTTAATACGTATTTTATTGTAAAATAAATATATAAAAAAAATAATAATACATACATAACTTAGCATTTAAAAAACGGTACAAATTCACTGAAAAAACCATAGGTTTCATACACGTTATAGTTAGGAATTAGCATTTAAAAAACCTTGCAAATTCACTTAAAAAAACATAGGTTTCACACATGTTATAGTTAGGTGGATATTTCACTCGTAAAAAAACAATCAAATTCCCCCATTATAGTTAGTTCAGATAACTATAACTCGCGCGACCGCCACTCTATCACAAGGATGATGTCATCAGTGATGTCATGAGTGATGTCACTGACCATGTCATGAGTGATGTAATATGTGACGTCATCAGCTGTGCATTGCGGGCGCGCGAGTTATAGTTATCTAAACTAACTATAACGGGGGAATTTGATTGGTATTTTACGAGTGAAATATCCACCTAACTATAACATGTGTGAAACCTATGGTTTTTTAAGTGAATTTGCAAGGTTTTTTAAATGGTAATTCCTAACTATAACGTGTATGAAACCAATGGTTTTTTCAGTGAATATATTATATATATATATATATACACACATATATATTCACTGACAAAAACAGGTTTCAGGGACATTATAGTTAGAAATTAGCATTTAAAAAACCTTAGAAATTCACTGAAAAAAACACAGGCTTCAGTTAAGTTATTGTTAGTTGGACATTTCACTTGTACAAAACCAGAGAAATTCGAACATTATAGTTAGTTAAGCTAACTATAACTGGCCCCCCCGCAATGCACTGCTGAACACATCACATATTACATCATTCATGACATGGTCAGTGACCTACTGAATGCATGGCTTAGTGACTAAACAGTGTGAATGTCTGTATCAATTTGTCAGTTGGTGTGTAAGTGGCTGTATGGATTGGTGAGTAGCTACATGAGTATCTATATGGGTTAATGATTGGTTGAATGAGTATCTGTATGTATGCCTGAGTATCTGTGTGGGTGGGTGGGGGTGTGACTCTGTGCATATATGTGTGAGTGGGTGATTCACTGGGTGTATGGGTTCAAAAGTACATCTGTGAAGGGTTGTATGGGTGAGTGAGTGTGTGTATGGGTGTGTTAGTGAGTGAATGGATGTCTCAGTGGTACATGTGTGAGTAACTACCTATGTGAAAGGCAGTATATATGAGTGTTGGACTATATAAATGACTATATGTGAGAGTGAGTGATTGTGAGAGTGGCTGTATGGATGAGTGTGTGCTTCTATCAGTGACTGTATAAGAGAGTAAGTATGTGTTAGTCTCTGTATGAATAAGTGAGGTGGAATTTGCATAACTATATAGGTGAGTAAATGGGAGTGTAATTGATTATTTGCATGACTGACTAGGTATGAGTAACTATATGGATGAGTGGCGGTGTGTGAGTGTCTGTGTAGGTGTATGAGTGCAAATTATAGTGTTGTATTGATAATTGACTGCATGTATGAGTGACTGTATGGGTGAATGAGTAGACGTGTGTGTAGATGTAGGAATCAGTGAGTGGTTATGTAGTAATTGGTATTGGTGTGTCTCTGGTTTCGAAAATGGTAGTCTGTATTTTAGAGTGGGTGTATCAAAGGTTATATTAGGGTGTGAGGAGGTACCTCAGATTATCACTTAGATGATGTCATCAGTGATGTCATTTGAGATGTCATCAGTGATGTCATCAGTGATGTCACTGACCATGTCATGAATGATGTAATATGTGATGTCATCAGCAGTGCATTGCGTGAGTGAAATGTCCAACTAACTATAACGTCCCTGAAACCTGTGGTTTTTTCAGTGAATTTCTAAGGTTTTTTAAATGCTAACCTATAACGTCCCTGAAACCTGTGTTTTTTTCAGTGAATTTCTAAGGTTTTTAAATGCTAATTTCTAACTATAACGTACCTGAAACCTGTGTTTTTTTCAGTGAATTTCAAAGGTTTTTTAAATGCTAATTTCTAACCATAACGTCCCTGAAACCAATGTTTTTTTTCAGTGAATGTCTAAGGTTTTTAAATGCTAATTTCTAACTATGCCTACAGAGGTAGGACATGTGCAGAAAGAGGAAGAAAGGTGTAGAAAGAAGAAAGAGAAATGCAAAAAGAAGCAACATAAGTCCAGAAAAGATCAAGAAATGTGCAGAAAGAAGCAAGAGATATGCAGAAAGAACCAACAGAGCTGCAGAAAGAGGCCTCGTTGCAAAGGCATCCTGTGCTCCCAACATTTTGCTGACTGGTACTGTTGGTATGTGACTCTGATTATCCAGGCCTGGAGCCAGTGCTATGCTGAAAGATGCTTAAAATACACTGAAAACACCTACATACACTAGGGTACACTATGAGTTGGGGTACCCCTGTGATTGACATGAACTCTCCTTTAAGGCCCTAGTATATAGTAGGGCAGGGGGATTAAAACCACCTCTAAGTCAGAGGTGCAGAAAAAGGGCAAGAAAAGTGCAGAAAGAAGAAACAGATGTGCCAAAAGAGGCAAGAGAGGTGCAGAAAGAAGCAAGTGAAGTGCAGAAAGAAGCAAGAGCAGTGCAGAAAGAACCAACAGAGGTGCAAAAAAAGACAAGAGTGGTGTAGAAAGAGGTACAAGAGGTGCACAAAGAGGCAAGAGAGGTACATAAAGAGGCAGGAGGGATACAGAAAGAAGGAAGAGAAGTGCAAAAAGAGGTAAGAGAATTGCTGAAAGAAGTAACAGCGGTGTAGAAAGAAGCAAGAGAAGTGCAGAAAAAGGCAAGTGAGGTGCAGAAAGAAGCAAGAGCAGTGCAGAAAGAACCAACAAAGGTGCAAAAAGAGGCAAGAGGGGTGCAGAAAAAGGTAGGATATTTGCACAAAAAGTCAAGACAATTACAGAAAGAGGCAGGAAGGGTGCAGAAATAAGGACGAGAAGTGCAGAAAGAAGCAACAGGTTCTGAAAGAGGCGCAAAGGGTGCAGAAAGCTCAGGAGAAGTGCAGAAAGAAGCAACAGAAGTACAGAAAGATGCAAAAGAGGTGCAGAAAGAAGCAAGTGAAGTGCAGAGAGAAGCAACAGAGGTGCAGAAAGAGGCAAGAGAGATGCAGAAAGAAGCAAGTGAAGTGCAGAAAGAAGCAAGCGCAGTGCAGAAAGACCCAACAGAAGTGCACAAAGAGGCAAGAGGGGTGCAGAAAAAGGTAGGATTGGTGCACCAAGAGGCAAGAGAGGTACAGAAAGAGGCAGGAGGGGTGCAGAAAGAGGCAAGAGAGGTGCAGAAACAGGCAGGAAAGGTGCAGAAAGAGGGAGCAGGGGTGCAGAAAGATGAAAGAGAGGTATAGAAAGAAGAAAGAAGGGTGCAGAATGAGGCAAGAGGAATGCAGAAAGAAGCAAGTGAGGTGCCGAAAGAGGCAAGAGAGGTGCAGAAACAAGCAAGAGAAGTGCAGAAAGAGGCAAGAGAATTGCTGAATGAAGCAACAGAGGTGTAAAAAGAAGCAAGAGAAATGCAGAAAGAGGCAAGTGAGGTGCCGAAAGAAACAAGAGAGTTGCAGAAAATGACAGGAGAACTGCAGAAAGAGGCAAGAAGGATTCAAAAAAGGGAGGAAGGGTACAGAAAGACGCAACAGAGGTGCAGAAAGAAGCAAGAGAAGTACAGAAAGAGGCAAGAGGGGTGCAGAAAGAGGCAACAGAAGTCCAGAAAGAAGCAACAGAGATGCAGAAACAGGCAGGTAACATGCAGAAAGAGGGAACAGGGGTACAGAAAGAGGCACAAGAGGTGCAGAAAGAGGGAAGCAGGGTGAAGCAAGAGGCAAGAGGAGTACAGAAAGAAGCAAGTGTGGTGCAGAAAAAAGCAACAGAGATGCAGAAAGAGGCAAGAGAGGTGCAGAAAGTGCAAGAGATGAGTAGAACGAGGCAAAAGAAGTACAGAAAAAGGAAGAAAGGTACAAAAAGAAGCAACACAAATGCAGAAAGAGGCAAGAGAGGCACAGATAGAAGCAAGAGTGGTTTACACACCATTAGTACCAATTTAATACCGACTTTTAGCAATAAGTAACAGGTGAACATTCTATGTTTACACAGGGCCTTCCACCACGTTGTAACACTTGTCGCTGCTTTTTTGGTAACGTTTGACCCGTTTGAGCTAGAAACAAGGTTTTTTTCTGTTCAAATCTGCAGATTATGCAGAGGATGATGGATTATGTGGCAAATGCGGAAAATGTATAATTGTGCAGAAGTCGGTGCAGCCAAACAGTCACATAATTCCAGTGGCCCTGCTCATACCTCTGACTAGGTCCAGAAGTGCTCCTCAGTGGTTCCTTCTTTTTTTGTCTCATTAAGTTTATAGTTTAGCTTCTATGGGAACGAGGAAGACTAAACCTGAGGTTACAACTCCACAACACAGACTATCATACCACACAATTACTCTCTATAGCACATAATCTCACTCTACATAATTCCTACACACTAAATACCATATACTTTCTATCCACATAATTTCACTGCACAACATACCACATAATTCCACTACACACAACCTACATCCACTCCACTCTAAGAAACATTATTAAAACACTTTTACATTTACAACGCCAATAGCTCTAACTCTCGCAATTGCGAAACCTATTACATTGCAAATGCTTCTTCAACTGGTAGTCACGTTTGCAGAGTGGTGGAGAAAGGGGGCTGGGCCTCCAACCAGCGCTCAGGAATTCTTCTGCGAAGGACTCACAGAAGGTACCAGGAGGGTTTCCTGGCCCCCAAAGTCCCGCAGGAGTAAAGTGGTCTTCATCCCCCAACCCATAGTGTGCCAGGAGGCACATTTGCAGAGTGGTGGAGAAAGGGAGGGCGTGGCCTCCGAAGATCTTTTAGCAATCCCACTGTGTGGGACTTACTGGAGGTAACGGGAGCGGTAGTTGGCCCCCAAGGACAACCTTGGGGGCCAACTACCCCTCCTATTACCTCCAGTAAGTCCCACACAGCAGCATTGGTAAGTAATCATAGCAGGCCACACCCCCTTTAACCACCAGTCTCAAACGCGCTCCCCGGTGCACTCTTGGATGGAGAGTGAAGTCCCCTTCACTGCTGGGGGTGGTTAGGGGCCAACTAGTCTACCTGTTACCTCCAGTAAGCCCCACACAGCTGGATTGCTGAGAGTGGTCCGAGGCCATGCCCCCTTTTTACACCACTCTGTAAACACGCCTCCTGGCACACTGCTGCTCAGGGGATGAAGCCCACTTGTGTCCTGAGGTCCTCAGGACACAAGAGGACCTCATTGCCCCACCAGCAGTGCGCCAAGAGGCGCATTTGCAGAGTGGTGTAAAAAGGGGCTTGGCCTCGGACCACCTCTCAGCAATACAGCTGCTCTATATTTTGACTGAAAAACAAATATCCAGGCTTGTTTTGTATTTTTGATGCGACAGGTTTGTCATTAAACCTGTGCTATGTGCATTTTGTACTAGATATGTTTGTGAGTGCAAATTCAAATTTCTATAGTATACGACTATTCTAGAAGAACCATCTGGTTGGAGACAGGAAAAAAGGTGTGTGTTCATGAGTGAATGGCAAGGCGCTATTATGACTTGATATTGCTGTTTTTTTTTTTTTTAAAGTCCTCATTGCTCTTCACTCCTTGATCACTTCCCGAAAGGCGCCTCTAGTGATCTTACTGAGACCCGGTATGGTACACTCTACACCTTGCCATCTATACTCAAGCATCTGTGCCTGTTCCACCCTGTCATCTGTCGGCAACCGCCAGAGTATTTTAGCAATATGGTATAGAGGCCTAATCATTGGACTCATTGATTATTGGCTGTACCCATTCCTCATAGGGAAGTCAAAAGGCATTCCGCTGACATTTATGTGATCTATCCAACGTATTAGTGTACTTTATTGAGGCCAACAATTCTATTTTACTAGGGGGCTTAACTTTGACCCATTTTTTACAGATTTCCCTGCGCGCAATAGTATTAACTAAAATATCTGTTTTTTAGTATTTTTTAACAAAGATTCATAGTTATTTGTGAGCCCAAAAAAAACCAACAGTTCGCTCACCTGGGGTGCTTCACCAAATATTGAGAATATTGTATTACTCACATCCTGCCAGAAACCTTGGATCACCGGACAGTACATAAACATGTGAGTATCATCACCTTTCTCCTTGTCACATTTAGGACATCTAGGTGCTGCTCCACTCCCCAGTTTAGATAATTTATATGTAGTCCAATATACCCTATGTAGACAAAAGAGGTGGTTCCGCCTTAAATTTGCGGGTTGGACTGTGGAGTATAGCATGTCACAAGATACTTGCCATAAATCTTGAATCTGCTCTCCTGGCAAGCTCTTCTCCCACAGCACAGTTGGCAAATTGAATTCCCCATCCGCCATCAACATTAGTGGCCAATAACCGTTCACCACCTCTTTTTTATGAGCTACGCCAGCTTCCAAGCTTTCTACCAGTTTGTTAGGTAGTCCTGCTCCAAGGCCATCTGTGAGACTCCAACTCATCATTTGAAGATACTTAAATCTCGAAAGTTGGCAATTGAACAATATTTGGCTTTCTTCCCAAGGTACTAGGGCACCATTCATTATCAATTGACTCCAGGTAGTAATTCCTGCATCTTTTAATGGACGCGGCAGACAGTCCTTCGACCATTCCGGAGATCCAGGAGAGTCAAAAATTGGCGCCATCCCACTGTAATAGTTGATTTTTAACTCTCTCCTGACTTTGTACCATGTTATTTCTCAGCTCTGTAGGGTTTTTAGACGTATTTTTTTTTTAAAACGCTGGTCTCCATATTTATGAATAAAACCATATTCTCCCCCTTTTACATCTTTTAACATTGCTGTATAAATCTTTCCTATGTCATCTGGCACCTTAAACAACCCTTGCCATCCTTTTAATAGAAAAACCCAGGTATAATAAGATAAGTCTGGCAGCCTTAGACCCCCTTTCTCATATTGTCGTCTCAATTTTTTCCACGAAATACACACCCCTTTAGAGGCCCAAATAAAACTGGTTATTTTAGACTGTGTGTTTTTTAAGCCACTCATCCTTAAATATAGGAATAGGAAGGTAATTTTAGGGAGAATTGTCATTTTAATGATATTGACTCTCCCATAGATGGATAAAGGCAAGTGAGACCACCCCAACAATAATTTCCCAATTTCCCTGTTGATCTTTTGAAAATTGGTTTCAGAAATTTGTTCTATTTTCTCAGTGATTTTAATGCCCAGGTACCTCATTTCCTTTTTAACACAACTCTCTTGTGTAGTAATATTCCAAACCATTATAACCGTTTTCCCTGGGTTAATTTCATAACCTGAGATCTTCCCAAAACCTGCCGCCAGCTCATAAACTTTTGGTAGTGCTAGACTGAGATTTGAAGTATACACCGCCAAATCATCCGCATATAACCCCACTTTCTTTTGCCAACCCCTGGCCTGAAAAGGAAGTATCTCCTCATGTTTCCTAATTTTCTCTGCCAAGGGTTCAATGTAAAGATTAAAAGTAGTGGGGACAGCGTGCACCCCTGTCTCGTCCCTCTAAGGATGTTACATTTTTCAGATAACCTCCCGTTCATTAGTATTCTTGCCGTGGGGTTTTTATATATCTGCTTTATTGCCCTGCAAAAGTTTTCTCCCAAGTTTGATGATCTCAAAACTTCATGTAAATAAAACCAGTTTACTTGGTCAGACGCTTTGGTCGCGTAAAATGTAATGACCGCTAATGGCTCCTTTTCTACAGAGGCTAGGTCAATAGCACCTATAAGACTATAGGTTAGATCCTTAATACTCCTTCCGCGCACAAACCCTTTTTTGATCTTCAGAACCGTCTTAAGAGTTTGAATCGAGGATTGTCCCACCTCATACTCTACTTCATTGCATTGTATTTTGTGTTCCAACCTCTGAATTTTGTTTTTTATGCTTAGAATTTCTGCCTTCCGCTGTTTATTTTTGTACAGCTGAATTGATGTAATCTTACCCCTCAAGAAGGCCTTGTAAGTGTCCCAGACAATCCCTATCGAGGCACTGCCTAGATTATTACAGAAGAATTCCTGAGACTCTAGTTTATTTATCACCTCGTCGTCAGGCAATATGGAACGATCCATAGTCCATCTCCGTTGTGTGGCTGCGGTCAAAGGGGTCAAGGTCAACGTTTTCGCAGAATGGTCAGACACGTGTGCACCTACGTGATTTACGTCACGAACCTGGTTTTTTATATTTTGGTCAACTAAAAACAGATCTATTCTGGATTGGTGCCCATATTTTTTATTATTAAAAGTGAAACTCTTTAGGTCTCCCTTCTTTTCTCTCCAGATATCGCACCATCCAAGATTCTTTATCGAATTTTTTATCAATGATCTTGACTTATTGTGTATTATACTTCTGCTTTTAGTAGTACGGTCAAGGTTGCCATCAAGAACCACATTGAAATCACCTGCCATTATGACAGGATCAGGGAAACCCAGCAATTCAGAGAGCAAATTACTAAATGGCGTGGGGTCATCGATATTAGGCCCATAATAGCCAACTACTATATATAATTGATCGTAATATTTAATTTTTACAATTGCCCACCTTCCAGTCTTATCCGCCCTGTTTTTGATTACTTCCAACTGAGGATTGACTTTCATCAGAATTGCCACCCCCCTTATAGTGAGTTTCTGCTCTGTGCATACCATATTCTGTACCCATCTCCTACTTTTAAACAACTCTCTCATCTCATCACCGGTTAGGTGTGTCTCTTGAAGTAGAATGACTTGAGCCGAAGAATCTTTTAGATATTGTAGGATCCTCTCATGCCTATGACACCCCCTGAGTCCATTTACATTCCATGATAGAAATTCTATCAATGGTTTCTGGTTTGCTGTCATTCATTTTCATAAGGCTTTATTCGGAGCTTAAAACACAAGTCCATAAAAGCAAAACAAATACACATCAAATACATCAAACAATACATGGTTAAAATGTAGACAGGTTACATGATTTAAGAATATAAATAATTAAAAAAGCATACCAGGCCTTACTTTGATAGCTAATAGGAGGAAGGTTGCAGTAAAAAAGCATACGTCGGGATGTGGTTTAAAAAGCAGCTTCATAGCATCTTTCCTGTTCCTTACTCCATATTTTAAAAAGATGGGTTTGAGATAGGCTCGACGGTAATTATCATAAAGGTTACATGACAAAAGAAAGTGCATGGTGCTTTGAGCTGATACATTATCGCATGGGCATGGGCCTACCGGGTGTTTTTTAATACACGGGTAAGCCACCAGATGATGAACTATCCCAAACCTAAATCTGGTGATAACGTACCTATGGGAGGGTCGAGTGACTAGACTCAGATATGACTGAAAACCCTCATCTTCGCAAAATCTACTATAAAACACACATGTACTTAAATTACTACTAGTTCTTTCCCTTTGCTCTAGCATAAAATTCGTAAAAACTGATTTCATCACTTTTTTAGACAGACTGGAGGAGGCGTTACAGTCGTCTTTAAGACTAATACCATAAATCTCGAAGTAACAGTTAATGACATATTTAATCCAAGGAATTTTCATATGGCCATCAATGGAGAGACAATCTCCAATAATTGCTCTGCTTAGGGAGGTCTCTTCTTTTAACCATACAGAACGCCACAACATTAAGGGCCTTAGTGCCAGTAAATCTGAGAGGTGGGAGATACCTAGTTCTCTATGAACCAAATCATTTGTGGCAGATTTAGGCAGACACAACAACCTTTTTAGAAAGAGGTTTTCCTCTACTTGCAGGTTCCCTGTCTTGGTATGCCCCCACACTCCGGCTTCATAAAGGGCCACAGATAAACATCTCATTTGAAAGATCGTCAACATATCTTTGATCCGTTTATCTCCAATGTTTGTAGCGAATTTGAACACCCCATGCGAGCTTTTCGCCATCCTAGCCTGGACATTATTAATCTCACTAGTCCAGCTGCCTGATTTAGAAAAGGTGATGCCGAGATAATTAAAAAATTCCACTGTTGACACCTTATGACCTTCTAAAAAGTAAGCATGAGGTTTTTTACATACCGCCCGCACTCCATAATGAAGGTTTTAGTCTTGTTGATCAACAGCTTTCTATCGTTGATGAACAGCAGGAACCTGTCCATCAGACGTTGTAGGCCAATAGGGGTCCTAGACAAAATTACAGCGTCGTCCGCGTAGAGGAGTACGGGGACGCTGAAATCTTTTATTTTTGGTGCGTCCACCGCAATCTCCTTTAGAACTGCGTCCACTTTGTTAATAAAAAGGATAAAAAGCAAAGGGGCAAGCACACACCCTTGCCTAATTCCCCGTCTAACCCTAAACTTGGGGGTACACTCCCCGGCCTGGCCATAGCGAACACTAGAGTTTAATTTGGCATAAAGTCTCGCTAGGAAGTAAACAATTGCCTCTGGAGCCCCCATTTCCAATAGCGTGGTCCATAGGATACTGTGATCCACCATATCAAAGGCACTACTCAAGTCTGCGAAGCAGAGATAGAGAGATCCTTTTTTTGCCTTGGTATATTTGCCTATGATTAAATCAAGGTTGAGGCATTGTTCTAATGTTCCTCTGCCCCGCCTGAAGCCGTATTGGGAATCAGCAAGGATATTATTGGACTCGGCCCATTCTTCTAACCTGACCATGAGTACCCGGCTCATGACTTTCACCGAGGAGTCCAGGAGGGATATTGGGCGGTAATTCTTTGCATCCCCCCTGTCTCCTTTCTTGAAAATCGGTACGATAATGGATTCTTCCCAATTGTGTGGAACCCCAGAACGTACGGCAGTATTAAAAACTTTTGTAAGCAGTGGGCCCCATAATTCAGGTACTGTTTTGTATAAATCAATAGGAACCCCATCAGGTCCCTGGGCCTTCCCACCCTTGCTGGATTTAATTCTATCCCACACTTTGGCAATAGTAATGTCCAAGGATATAACAGGCCATCTGTCGTCATGGGATTCTCCGGTTCTGGTCGAATCAAAAATCTGGGAGAAATGGGTGACCCAGCTCTCCGAACTAACATTTGCTGTTAATTCTGGGATCTTTTCATCCTTCAAAAAAGGGCTGTTTACTGTTGCCCAAAATAGAGAAGAATCCGCTGTAGAGGCTGCTTGATCCAATTTTTCCCAAGCCTCTTGTCTTAGTTCAGTTTTCCTAGACTTGATAGCCGTCTGGTAAATCCCTCGTAATTCCCTGATGGTTCCAATATCTCTCTTCTTATCTGACAATGCTATTTTGAGTCTTTTAAGTGCAATAGTGCAGGCATGGTCAAACCATCCCTTGGGCTGGTGTTTCGTACCCTTATGCGATACAGTGAAGTTGCTGTTTATAATTAAATTAAGATTGGTAAAAGTATGCAAGATTTCAGCATTTCCCTCCTCACATTCTAATATAGTAACTATTTCTGTAAGGCACTTTGACACAATGGCATTGGACTGAATGTCCGCTTTATTGCCTTTCCATCTGATACGAATACCGTTAGGGCGGTGGGGCTCAATATTGGTAATAATACATGGGGCAGACACAGGTCGTTCCTTCCATAAAGTTAACTCGGCAGTGATACAATTGTGGTCGCTAATCATGTTGTCTACAACCACGGGGGTAGAACACCTTGGAGCGATACCGGATGATAAACAGATAAAATCAATCACTGTATTGGCGTTCCTTCCCGTATAAGTGGGGACAACTTCGCCTGAGTTATTAGTCTGATTAGCCAATATTTCCATGTCATATGTTGTTAAGATTTTGTTCAAAGAATTACCATATGAGTTGTGAGGGAAATGGAGGACACCATCCCCCCAACAATCAATAAAGCCGCATACCCTTTGGGTGGCAAGAGGACACACCATTGTATTGAAGTCTCCCACCCAGATGATATAAAAAACAATATCAAATTTAGTTACTATATCTTCCATAGCAGATTCTAATGCAAGTACAACCTGGTACCTTGAGTTGTCGAAGACATTGTTATAATAATTAATTAAAAGCATATTCCTGTCCTGCTCCTGTTGAAGCCATAAAATCTGGGAGTGTGTACCAACCAACACATGTTTTTTGACTTTGACAGGTATATCTACAGCAATCATAACCAATAGCCCACCCTTAGCTCTACCCGATGATGAGGCCTCAGCTGGTAGGTTATAAGAGACAAAGCCATTGTAATTGATTGGATCAACACACCAGGTTTCCTGAAAACATAAAATGTTAAAAGTGTTAATAAATTCATCCCATCCTGGACAAGTGATCTTAGAGGAATGTCCAGCAATGTTCCAACTAGCAATCGAACAGACACTCTGCCTCCGGGATCTAAGGCGGGAAGGGGGGCTGATAGAATCAGAAGGGGTGGGACTGCAGGGCTGGTCACCGGACAAAGGGGCACAGTTCTCTCCTTCACAGTGGCCAAACTTCCCACCGGTAGTAACAGTCCCACTGGCATCCTCTGAGTCTGGTACCCTCACTGCGTCAATCCCTCCCTTACCTCCCGTTATATTAGCCACCATAGTTGACTCAAACAAATCTGGCCCCAGTCAATCATTCCCATCTAGTCCGCTCAATGCTTCAAATCGGTTTGCCGTGGTAAAGATAGGACCAGGGGGAACATACTTCTCTCTTTCCCTAACCCCAGTATGTACAGTATTTGGACGGGTATTATGATGCCTATAGAAATACCCTAGAGGCCGAAGGGATATCCCTTGGTCCAATGAGGGGGAGGATTGTGCTCTTAACAGAGCTGTGGAAGCAAGGTGGGGGTTACGGAAATTAACTATAATACAGTCACCCCCACAAGTCTTACGCGAGCTCCCAATCCAATCAACTCTTCTAGTACTTATGATATCCTTTGCCAAGGCTACTGGAAAGCCGCATTCCCGGTGCAGCCAATCCACAGTTTTATTTTTCAAAGAAACATGGGTTTCACTATGGTTACGGCCAGTTTCTTTAACTTGTGGAACATTGGTAAGAACCGCCACGAACGGGGCGCAAGCTGGGGGCAGGTCGGGCCTAAAGGTACCTATATTTTTTACGCCAGGACCAGGGGTATATGACAATCCTTGTTGGTCCGGGGTCGGCAGAGAATCGATGGCATTTCTACTTTCATTAACTTGTACGCCTTGTGAGGTCTTAGGGGGGTTGGCCGCTGGATTAACTAACTCAGAAGCCTGTCGGAGAGCATGGCTGTTTACTGGGGTTTCAGCGATCGCTTGAGTTCCAGTGCTTGCTTTAAGATGGGATTCTAATAGACCTCCCAATCTAGCCACCTCAGTAATTGCCATATCTAATTTATTCATTAAAGGTTTGATTAGTAAATCAAACTTGGCGTCAATCATGCTGATTAGAAGATCCAACTGACCGCTTTCAATAATGACCGGATTACTATCCATCACAGTGGGAGGGGTTTGGGTAGAATTCACGGCTAAAGGATCAATTCTTTTAGGTAATGCTCACCCCCCCCCCTCCTAGAATGCACAGTCTTATTGTGTGTCTTATTATGTGACCGGCTGGAACGTAATATTCTTTGCGATGTGGTAGCCGCTGTAACAGCAGTCGAAGAGTCTGCAGTACATGTTAGGTCCTCAGGAGGTGGGTCAACTAAGTTGGTGTCATCTGCGGGGGCAACCACACTAAGATCTACCGTATCATGGATCCGATCATAATCATTAAGCTCATAGTTGACATTAACATTGTCTATAGCAGATAAATGGGAAGGAGGGTTGATATCTAAAAGAATAGGGTCGATAACCTCCACCCGCCCCAATGATTTTCTCCGCTCTTGATTTATTTTATCAACCATCTTCACCAAATAATTGTCCATGGTTGATTTGGTCGAGGAAGATTTAGCTTTAGACATGGGGTACTCTAACACCACACTACTACGAATCAATAAAGATGGTAAACAATTATTTCCCCTGACAATTCTCTCGCGTTCCCCTCAGTCCACAGTGACCTGTTACCAGGTAGTGCCACAGAATGTCAAGGGGAAGATGGGGCCCCCTTCCGTCCTCAACGAGCAACAAGATGCCACAGACCTGCCGCTAGTATTAATAACAGTACCTTCACACAGTGTCCCAGTGCCCGTGTCGCGGCACTTCAGGGGGGTGGCCCAGCCCAGCCTCTTCTGGCCTCTGACGGCCACAGACGGTCCCGCCCTTGTCCCGGGCTTCTCCCGGCGCCGACCCGCGCGCGATCCCGCGACGCGGTGAAAGTCCTCGGGATTTAAACGCCTCCTGGCGCGGAATTAGGTCTGGCGGTGGCGGCTTCCTGCCGCAAAGGCTCGTGGGGCTTGTGGTCCCTCCCTCGCTGCGGCCGCGCTGATGGAGAAGAACGCGGCGGCGGGGAGAGACCTTCGGCGACACCCGGAGCCCAGAGCAACAGCAGGACGTACCAACGAGGCAAGGTAAGGTCCAAGTAGCCTGTGGTTTCCCAAAAGCAAAGTGCCCGCTCGGCAGAGAAAGTCCTCGGGATTTAAACGCCTCCTGGCGCGGAATTAGGTCTGGCGGTGGCGGCTTCCTGCCGCAAAGGCTCGTGGGGCTTGTGGTCCCTCCCTCGCTGCGGCCGCGCTGATGGAGAAGAACGCGGCGGCGGGGAGAGACCTTCGGCGACACCCGGAGCCCAGAGCAACAGCAGGACGTACCAACGAGGCAAGGTAAGGTCCAAGTAGCCTGTGGTTTCCCAAAAGCAAAGTGCCCGCTCGGCAGAGAAAGTCCTCGGGATTTAAACGCCTCCTGGCGCGGAATTAGGCCTGGCGGTGGCGGCTTCCTGCCGCAAAGGCTCGTGGGGCTTGTGGTCCCTCCCTCGCTGCGGCCGCGCTGATGGAGAAGAACGCGGCGGTGGGGAGAGACCTTCGGTGACACCCGGAGCCCAGAGCAACAGCAGGACGTACCAACGAGGCAAGGTAAGGTCCAAGTAGCCTGTGGTTTCCCAAAAGCAAAGTGCTGTCATTTCTTTTCTCTTTTTGTTTTTGTGGGTGTACTACTACCTGAGTTTCGATGTATAATGAGGACTTCATTTTTTTGTTTTTTTCCCCCATGCTCCCACACCCGTGCACCGAAAACTACCCGTGATCCCCTCCCATCCCCACCCTTTGGGAAACCCTCCTCTTCCTTCTTGATGGCCTAGGCCTGAGGAGGCCCTGATCTTTGGAGAACTCAATAGTCTACTTAACCCACCCAAAATTAGTGATGTACCGCTAAGGACCTTTAACTCAGCATTGTCAACACTATGTACCAAGCGAATTTAATAAGAGTCACACCTATCATACTCAAGCTCTTGATATTGACCTCTGAAATTCTTCTGCCTCCCCTACCCTACAGAAAGTCTGTATCTTATTATTGTGCATTACACGTAGGCTGGCCGGAAAGTTTAACTGTACTGTGGCTCCCAAACTCTTGAAAGACTCGATCAGATTTCCTAGTTCCCATTGCTTGTTAGCTGTTAGTTGCGAGATATCTGAACTGATCTCGAATTGATACCGTCCACTATG
Organism: Triturus cristatus; assembly: GCF_964204655.1. Taxonomy (NCBI): domain Eukaryota; kingdom Metazoa; phylum Chordata; class Amphibia; order Caudata; family Salamandridae; genus Triturus; species Triturus cristatus. Next base: position 1,005,410,505 of record NC_140589.1, read on the forward strand.
GGAGATCTTTGTTTTAATGCCTTTAGAAGGATTTCTTCTTTGAAACTGTATGTGTGGAAATTTACCAGAATTTTCCTCGGTTTTGCTTTATTGACGTTCCTTCTATATGGATCTCTATGGACGCTCTGTATATCTATACGTAGTTCTTCTTCTGTCCATTTTACATGTAACCCTTCCTTGATCAGATGTATCACACATTTTTTTATGTCTTCTCCTTCAGCTCCTTCCGGGACCTTAAGCACCCGAAGATTACATCTTCTTTGGTTGTTTTCCAATGATTCTATTTTATCTTTCAATTGCTGTTCATTACCCCTAAGGTCGCTAATCTTCTTTGTGTTGACCGCCATCTGAGATACTAGATCTTGCATCTTGATCTCCAACTGTGAGGTTCTTTCAGCCACATTTTCTAACTTTTTTTCTAAATTCTCGCAAACAGACCGGATTTCTTTCTGATTTAACTCAGATGTTTCAAACCTGTTTCTAACCTCAGCTGTTAATAGACGTATCAAGTCTGCAACTGATTGTGCCTGAGCTTTTGGTTGAGGTTGTATTTGTAGTAGGGATTCATTTTCAGCTTGTGATCTATCAATTACACATGGGTCTCCCCCCTTTTTAGATGCTCCATTGGAAGATTCAATTGACATCTCTGGAGCCGTTGACTGTAGTTGGGTTTGTAAATGAAGTTGTACAGGTTGAACCTCCATTCTTCCAGAGATGGAATACTGAGATTCCTGAGATTCCGAGAGCCCTGCCAAGACCTGAAACCTATTGATATTAACTGTATCTGACCCTCTTTGTGAGCCAATCTCGGGGGGACCTACGGTGGGGTTTTTTAATAGCAGTGTTTTAGGAGCCTCCTTGAAGAAAGTTCTCAATGAGGGAGTGATCTTAAGATTTAATGCTTGAGTCTCTCGATTCGCCTTAGATTTCCTCTTTTTCTTCGGAGTTACCCACTCTCCCGAGGCCGTACCCCCTTGTTTCGCAGAAGGGGAATGATTTGTTCCACTATTTAAATTTAGAGAGCCCTGCTCCCCCTTCATAGAACTTTTGCTTAGCCCACTCCTCAAGGTATACCAATTTTGCTCCGTTTTCGCTCCCACTGCTTCTTCCACTTTTTCTACCAATTGGGGACCAAATGCACTGAAGTTCCCATCTACTCCCCCTTCCTTTACCGAAGATGTGCTTGAATCTTCCTCAAAAACAATTAGAGCCCCACTACTAACTCCTTTAACTCCTTTAGCTGCTATCTCCTTAGCCAGTACCTGCCCTCCTTCGCCCTGTAATTTACCACACTGTCCTGCAATAACCTGCTTTGAGGAGTCACCTTTAGCCTTCGTGCTCGACTTTGTGCCTGACTTGCTCAGCCTCACCTTGTGCGCGCCTCAGTTACCAGTCCGCTGCACCAACGGCTTCCGGCCCCTGCCGAGCTCCCGAGCAGCTTGTGCCCAGCAGGGGTCCAGGATCGGGGAAGCCCGCAATCTGTCTGGGCTCAAGGGACCCAGGGCTCCAGCCTTTCCTGTAAACACGTCCGCTCCCTCGTTCCCTGGCATCTCACCGCGCCCCCGTGTCAGCTCCACCTCCACCTCCAGACCTCCAGGGCACATGAAGGAGCAGCGAACCGCCACCAACAGGGAGACGGAAAACCGCACAACCAGCCGGTCGGAGGCGCCGCACTCCACAGAACCTCAACCACAGCACAGCACAGCACAGATCGGTCAAAAAAACGGTAAAAAAACCCACCATTATTGACTTTCATGCTGGAGTTATCGCTCTCTGCATTTCCTTAGCGGTCAAAAAAAATCCGCTTACATACTGTGGGTTATATTTTCTCCATTAAATCCGCATAGTTTTCTCCGTAAGTCAGGAGCCTCCACGACCGCATACTAAGCGGCCGCCATGTTTCCCCCTTCGACTTGATATTGCTGTTGTTCTAATATCGCTTTAATGCCCCGTTTTGCTTCTGGTTTTAAAGGGTATTGTGATTGTGGTTCACTCCATAGGTGAATAACATGGACTAGAGCGTTTGTCTCACCCCGCTTGATTTCTGTATAGGGCTGGAGCTTGTTTCACAACCCATTCACTGTCATAAATCTCCCTGATATATTCAGGTAGTATGGGAGACAAGCCTACCCTTATTGATTCCTCTCCCCGGTATGCTTCCCTAAATGATGGCTTGGGGCCAGTCTTTCTTTGCTAGGATGATGTCATAATCATCCGTTAATTCGGTCCAGTAGACTGCTTTGGTAATACATGGTATGTCCCTTTCAATTTTATATATTTAGGTTGTAAACCCCATCAGGAGGATTTACATGTTGATCTGGAATTTCGGTCTGTATGAAGTCGTCAGTTAGGCTTTGCATCCATAAAAATCTGATGTGTCTGATGTACTATTGTGACTTCTGGGACACTGTCTTGGAGCGTTCTTGCCTATGTCTTGCATTGCAGTAGGACTCACAGTTGAATCTGCATGTTTTTTAAAGTCCTGCAACTTTCTTCTTCTTTATGTGGGCTTTAGAGTCCAATCCCTTCTCTTCTCTCTTTACACTGACTTCAGTCTTGTGCCCACCTTCACTTTTCCTACTAAACCCTCTTTTCTTCGGAACTCGGATTGACTCCCCCTTTCTGTCCTTTTACCTTCAGTTTCCTTAAAAGAATGCTAATATTTGTCGGATTGTTACATTTTTTCGATGTCTTTTAAGTTATACCTACCCCTGTCAGATTCCCGAGAAGTTGGTGATCCAGTCCAACTTTTATCTTTGTTTTTTTGTTTTTTTATCCCCTCTGATGCAGATTTCTCTTTAATGGAACTACCTACAGGGGTGTAAACTTCTGCGATAATTTTTGGTAGTTCCCTTTCACGGTCTTGAACCGGAACTGCTTCCATTCTCTGAGATATGACCGGAACTGAAGCTTCTCCCTTTATGTTGCTCAGAATGATGGAGGAGACTGTGTAAAAGTTCCCTGTTAACTTAATTCCCAAATCCAAAGCTGGTGCAGCTCCTTGCTTTATTGTACTTGTTAAAGTAGATCATGGCGGACAGCCAATGAAGGCGTACCATGTGTGCTTGTATAAATGCATGAAAAGATGCTTCCCCAGGAGCTACACTATTCTACGGGAGGTACCATTCCAAGAAGAAGACAAATGGGGCCTGATTATGAGTTTGGAGGTCCCTGGAAGACCAAACTCATGGTGGAGTGGTGTGGCAGTGGCGGTCTGGCCACCGCCACACCGGTGGTCCGACCACCCTATTACAACTTAGGTGGTTGGACCACCATTGGAGCACCTTAACCTCCAGGGAACCGGGTTCCCTGGCAGTGGTGCAGCAGTCAAGGGCTCACAATAAGCTGACAGTGCCACTGTAGAACGCCGTGCATATTACAAGTTTGCTAAACCCAAGCAGTCTCATGGACATTCTTACTCCATGAAACTGCTGGTGGTCAGGAAACAAAGGGGGTCCTACAGGGCCTCCCTTGCTCTATGCATGTTGGTGCATGCAGGGATGCACATGTTGTGTCCCGCTGTGTGCATGTACCCCCAGTTCCAGCATGGTATGGACTTCACAGTCCATGCCATGTGGAACGCACTTTGGAGGTCCCACAGCGGTGCAGCATTAAGGCTCACATTTGAGCTATTTTACGGGACTTCAATGCTGCCCGCCCGCCAGACCACAATTTCACTCGTAATCTGGCGGGTGAGTGGTGGCCCTATTTGGCGGGGCGGGAGTCGGGCGGTGGTTTGGTGGCCCCCTCCAACACTACCAAACTCATAATAGGGCCCATAGTCAATATTCTGTGTTTATATTGGGGCGTAGTGTACAGCTATACTGCTTATATCTGGTTGGTCTTCCGAACAATCCAGAAAGTAATTTCACATTCTTTTCAGGACACTGAAGGTAAAAGGACAGAAAGGGGGAGCCAATCCGAGTTTCATCATGCCTTGAGGGAACTTTGCCTAATATAGCTTTAATTGTATGTGGACTAATAGATTGTATGTGTGCTGGAGCAGCAGGTCCTACTGCAATAGCATGTCTGGAGCTCAAAGTACACTGCACAAACTGCACAAGTCTCTGGTATAAGGACGACTGTGTTATAACCCTACTACCTCTGCATTGGACAGAGGTTGAAGGTGAGGAATGGGAGTGTAACCAGCCAAGACTGGCCATGTAGCACCGTCGTTACTCAGAGGCCCCAAGCAAACATGCCTGTGCGTGTGTGGCAAATGGCCACCAAACCAATTTGTCGTTCCTGGAAAGTTAAACGGATTTCCAATTCTTGGTAAGCCCAGTAGTGAGCCTGTGGGTCTAGTACCGTACATTCATGATACTGCACTGAGGCAGCATCAATAGGCTCAAACTCTACCCAGGAGTAAAAGGTTTTAAAGGCATCTGCTGGATGTGCAGCAATTACAAAAGTAACTGGACACCTCGAGCTTTGAGTAACTGCTTCCCTGCAATTGGCCCCTAAAATGATAGGTGCTGCCATGATGAATGGATTCAATTTGTAATTGAACTCAAAGAATTAGAAAACCCACAGAATGGGGGATAACCTTTTATGAGTCAAGCTTGATGAACCTACAGAAATAGGTTTTTCCTTATTCCCTAAAGGAGGTAACCATGATTGCTATGGACGTTTCTGTAATTACGTTATAGTGGTTCAAATGTGTGTGAATGTGTAAACTACTCAAGGAGTAGCCTTATCATACAAGTTCCACGTTGGGCATCAACTGCTGCCTAAGTTATGAGTTTGGGGTATCTCTACAAGGGGTGCTTTCTCACCCACGGATGACATGGGTGAACTTGGTTCAATACACCATGATGAATGTGACAGACAAATTATTGTAGCCCCTCAAATACCGCTCAATGTATAATTGATATAGAGGTGTTTTTTTGGATTGCTAACAATCCCATACAGGATTAGGGACACTGTAAAAACAGCAACAAACCATTTGGGATATTCTCAAGAACATGTGATAACTATTGCAAAATCAGCTTAACGCAACCCTTCACATCGCAGTCTATCGTGGGAAAATAACTCTGTGTTAACGTTGTATTCTCAACCCGGCGGCACCATGCAATAGTTCCACGATAACGCGTCAAATGACCGCGATAAAATCAACATGATTCCGCAAAAATGCAAAGCATGAACGCAATAAAAGCTGCGATGAGGCCAATCGCAATACAAAAATCAGCGATAACCAGCGATAGGCCTGCAATTCCCACACGTCATGCGGGAAAATGCACCATATCCGTGAGGTAGAACAAATTACCATTGTCTGGCATAACATAGGCATCTCCTCACAGTCACAATGTACATTGCCTTGCAGCCTGCATGTAAATTGCGCCAATGCAGACACATGCATGGGACCCCCAGTGAAACCGCATCTCCCCTTCACATTGCAGAGGGACAAGCAACCCCTCCTGCACACAGATGTGTCATTGCCATGATCAATCAATCATGACAGCATGGACAAATGTATGGGCAGTGACTCCTGCTTACGTACATGTTGACCATGTTGTGGGACTTGAGTCACGGGGGCATCCCTGCATTATGGTGGTACATAGTTCGGGGAGCAGTGGCCCAGGCTGCGGCAGGCGCACAGGATCATAGGCACTGCAGCACACGGCGTCGGCCTCGTGGTGGGTGAGAAGCGCCACCCTGGTAGACACATTGGCCATTCCGGAAGAGAACCACGCCCAGGGCTATGTGCTTTTTATTCACACCCCTACGCTAGCCTGGCATACGCCGGGTAAGCCCACTCCGTACACACTTACAGGGGGGACGTAGCAAGCTACATTTCCATGATCTTCCCCACTGGCTGGGGTGACATGGCAATGTGTGCATTCTCATTCATGGGTCACTTGCCTGCTTCGCACATGCCTGGTTGCCACTTACCTCCACATTCCGCTGGTGTGTGGCTGATGTGTCAGGCCATTGGTGGCTCATGTACATGGCTAGCCCAGGTTGCCACAGTAAGTTGTGCTGTCATGTCTGGTGGGTGGGCATGTTGTTTGGCATGTTGTATGTGGGTTTGTAACATGTGTATTGCAAGGGTTGTGGATTGGAGGAGTGTGCTGTGTTGATTTGGTACTTACCAACGAGCAGTGCATTTCTGTAGATGTCATCCTAGAAGCGTTGGTTGATGATGGACTGTTGGAAGATGTATGAGTCATGCACACTGCCTGGGTAGTTGGCGACGACATTGGTGAAGAGTCCCCGGTGGTCCACTATTGCCTGAACATTGATGGAATGCGTGTGCTTTCTGTTGCGGTAATTGTGTGCAGTGTCGGCAGGCAGCACATGTAGGACATGTGTGCATTCAATTGCCCCCAACACGTGCGGGAAACCAGCTATGGCGTAGAAGCCTTGCTTGGTCTCCAGCTGTTCCTGCGCAGTGTGGGCGAAGAATAGGTACTGGGGTACCAAACTGATGATTTCATCCAGGACAGGTTTGAGGAACTTGGATAGGGCTGGCTGGGAGCCTCCTCAGGCTCTGGTGGTTGTTGGTTGGAATGTCCCAGAGGCCAACAGGTGCAGCACAGCCAGCAGCTTTGTCTGCGGAGGGATGTTGGTTGTCCGCTGTGTTGGTGCCGTCAGCCTGTGGGCAATGATGTTCAGGATGCAGAGGATGGTTGTCCTTTTGAGTCTGTAGTGGGCAATGTCATACTCGGGTGTTAAGTCTGTGAGGCTGGTGCGTTTCCTGAAGATCCGCTGTCTTTGTCTGTGCTGCCTCTGTGGTGGTCCGGGGGGGTGGTGGGGGTCAGGGGGGTGGCGGTCCTGGGGGTGTTGGCGGTGGGTGTTGTGGCCCTGTTGGGGCTCCGAGCTGCATGATGAGTAGCTCCATGGCATCTGTTGTTCTTCAGGTGTGGCTCTGGGCTGGGCTCCCTTTATGCTGCAGGTTGTCATCCGGCTTTGCACCAGGTCAGAGCAGGTTTTAATTTCCTGCTACTAACGTGCCTCATCGCATGTTTTGTGATCTTATCGCTGATCTGGCTGGTCGGTGAGAATGTTGCGGAGTGGTGTTGTCACGGCTTTTTGCTTGGGAATGCCTACTCTGCATCTCATTAGCGTTAGTTGCCGGGGTCATCTGTGGCGATGTTTTTGCAGGTATCGCAGGTAAACTGGTGATATGGCCTGTTAGCACCAGCTTGTGAATGGAACAATATAATTATTGCTACTTTGGCTGCGCTAAAGTGGCGTTACCTCTGCGATAAATCCTTGAGAATATTCCCCCATATTTCCTTATTGACAGTATCACACACACTGTACTAAAGAGAATGAATACTTTTACGTTAAAAGTATTTATTGCTGCAGGAACAATCTGATTCTCAGTACATCTAAAACAACTACACAGACTATTATAAAAAAAGTAACTAGACACGTTATAAATAAGTAGAAAAAGATGAACATTTCCAGCATTGTTAAAATTTCATTAAAAATGCTATCTAGAATCCTGTAACACCCTAATGCCTACTAATGCAAAGGCTCTCTTTATCAGCGGAGGTGTGAAGACAGTGTTCCTCGGGAAGGGCAATCACCAACTGCAGTAGCAGTCAGTTGGGCTTCCTCAGGATGTGGCTTTATCAGCTTCAGGCGAGATGTATCATCTGCTGAGTGTGAAGTGCACTGGCAGTAGCTGAGATAGTCTCTGGTAGAATCTCAGTGGATAATCTGGGTGAAGAACCTCTCCTGAGAAGTGGTCAAGTGACAGTTCTTATTTCCTAATTCTTTTCAGAGATTGGAATTTCTGACATAACTTTAGGAATGTCTGACAAAGATTATGTGCATCAAGTTATACATTTCAGACGTCTCCTTATGGACATATAAAGCTAATGGACATCAATTCAGACTACAATATTTTCGTTATATGTCTGTAGGTGTTCTTAGTAAACCATGACATGATGAGAAGGAGACATTTGACCCAGATGAATCTCGTCATAGATGTTGTATCAGTCATTTCTCAAAGAACTTGACGATATCACAGTACTGAGAAAGATAAGGTCTGGAGACATCTGCGTTGAAAGGCAGACATGACAATGATTTTGCATTAATCAGTGAATATGGCGGTGTCCATTGTCTAAATTGAGGAAGATGGTGACTTCCATGGACTAAGATGGAGTCCAGGCCTTTCATAAGGATCTTCTTTAGGATGGCAAACTCCTCTGGTGCACCATCTGGCCCCATGGCTCCATGTAGCATGGCCATAGTCATGCCTGTTATCATGGTGCTGCTGTCGTTCACCACTGATCTTTCACCCAATGTCACCACTATACCTCATCTTTCTCTAGTTCAGTGGTATGCAGTTTCAACACAAAAGTACTGGCACCCAGTAGCAGACATTTATTTTTGATCTGGAATGGGTGGGAGAGAGAATGCTTTGTCAAAAACCTCCAATGCTCATTGTATTGTATAGTATCACCCCATCCAGTATGCTACAATATTAAAAATTGTGTAGGTCAACAGAGAAAGGGGAAACACAGAAATGTGAAGTCAGTCCACAAATTAATTAACTCTACACACACCCTCAGTCATGAAAAGAAGAGGTGAAAAAATGTGTAAAGAAAGAGAAAGTACCTCACGTGCGCACCACCAAAGGAGCTACTGGTTGGTTCTCACCAGCTTGCCCATGTCTATTTCATCATTGGTAACTTTCTCTTAAGATAAATGTGCAGTGTCCAGTGCAGAAAAAACACATAACAAAAGGAGGTGTATTGTGAAAACAAAAACACAAAAACTGTGCCAACAAAGACAAAAAAGGGGTTAGACTCTCAAATATTTATTTATTCTGGTTAGGAGTCTATCCCGCTGTTTAAAAACACAGCATGTTGAATACCTTGGTAATGACGGCCAACATGTTTCATTGCCAGTTATTTTGTGGCAAATTCATCAGGGCAAAAAGGGGTCAAAGATCACCTCCCTGGACACACACCATTAAAAAGGACTGACAAACACATGTATTTATGTCGGCCAATTGGAGGAACATTACTTGGACCAATCCTCCAATCCCTTCCAGGGGCATATTTGCCTCTGGAAGAGATATATAGACGATGTTCTATGTATCTGGACGGGCACTCAACAACGCCTTTGTGAGTTTCTGGAATGGTTGAATTCGCTTGACACCTGTTTAAATTTCACCTGGCAGATTAGTAGGGAGATGGCCACGTACCTTGATCTTGACATCACTGTGGTTAATGACAAACTTAGCACCAGCGTTCATCATAAGCCCACTGACAAAAACTCCTTGTTGCATTACCAGTCGTTTCATCCTAGAGCTCTAAGGGATAACCTTCCGGTTGGCCAGTTTCTGAGATACCGCAGGAATTGTTCTTCTACATCGGACTACCTGCGTCAATCGGAGGTTTTGAGCGAGAAATTGGCTCAACGTGCCTATCCTAAGAGAGTCATCACTAGAGCTCGGAAGAGGGCCCATAATACTCCTAGGGAAGCCCTGCTTGAGAGGAACAAAAAGGAAGCAAGGGAGAGCCTGGCAGTAGTCCTGACGTTTGACCCTCTGTCTAGCAAGATCAGACAGATAATAAAGAAACACTGGTCATTGCTATCAACCAGTGATTTTCAGATGCCCCAGCCCAGATTTGCGTTTAAAAGGACGCAAAGCTTGAAGGACAGACTAGTGCACACGAGACCTGTTCATGATAAGAAGAGTGTAAGCCTTCCCCCAGGACACCATCCCTGTGGTAGTTGCTCAGTGTGTGGACTGACGGAGAAAACAACTGAAATTACACTAGGTAGTGGGAGAACCTGGTTCCTCCGTCAGTTCACTAATTGCAAAACATGCCATGTAATATACAGACTGACATGCCCCTGTGGTATACACTATATTGGTTTAACATCCAGAAAGGTCAAGGTACGCATACAAGAGCATCTAAGTACGATCAGGGCTGGCAAGCTCACTACACGCCTGGTACAACATTATCATGACCAGCAACATCACTTTAAATCATTAAAGTGGGTCATTTTGGAGAAGGTTTTTGGTGATGCTGGCGACATAGACAAAAGATTGGCAGTGAAGGAAGCTCGCTGGATCTACTCAGAGAAGGGGGATACTATCGGTCTTAATGACCAAATTGAGTGGAACAAAGTGAGCAGGTAGGTGGTCATCTGTAATTCTATTATAACACCATGAGAATATGACCCTACTGCCTGGGTCAACCCCTGTCTTTCTATGTGTGGTATATCAAGTTTAGCGTAACACATAATAGGTTTAGCCTCATTAGCCGATGAAATCAGCTTGGGGACTAAGACTTCTCCCATGTGGTTTCTTCCCTATCCTTTGGTTACTGGGGATATGGCATTGTCTATTGTTAAGGTCGCTTCTTTTAACTTACTAAGATGTCGTTGGGCCTCGGCCGCGTCCTTGAACCCGACATGGAGCTGTGTGATTTGCTGTTGGAGGGACCATGACTGTATGAAACTGGAGTTAACTATATTTGTTATAGGGACCCAACACAGTGCTAAGATGGCTGCCATATTCTCTCACACTGAGGCAGCTCTTTCGATTCACAATGAACATATCCATAGCGTTAGAGTTTTCAGCTCGAGTACCGTGGGTGAGTTGGAAGGGTAAATTCTGCAGTCTCGATGGTCTTCCCTTTCTTTCCTTTTCTTTGGGAAAAACCTTTTAAATAGGGTCTTTGTCAGATTTGAATAGGACCTGACATAGTGCTAAGATGGCCGCCGCATTCCCCAATACCACCTAGATACGAGACTGAGAACTACGGAGTCTCGCGAGATGGGGCTAGTAACTATTTGAAAGCAGACGCAGGCGGGCGGCAACTCGTTCCAGTGTTGAGTTACCGCCCGGGTGTAAAGTTACATGGTGAGCAGGGGGTCTATGAGACGCGGAGAGGCTGCTGCTCGCATATCGAGCAGTGTACGGCTGCCTCGTTGTGTAGAATTTGAGTTGTTCGCGAGCGTGGCACAAGCTGAGGAAAATTGCTTTTAGGTTGTTTTGAGGGCATAAGAATACCAAGTGACTAGTTTGGTCTCCTGCAGCCACAGGACCGGTGTGTGAATCGTCGTCAGGGTGCGTGGTTTAGTGGAGCTTACACCCTGTTGGGTGAGCACACGTGATAGCCTTAGGAGCAAAAGTGACAACAACATTAATAGGACATGAATATGTTGTTAGTTACTTGAGCTTTACTTATACTGGCCGGGCTATGATGAAAACTAGCAGTGATTTTGCGCTGACTGATGGAGATTATAAGGGCTGGTTATGTGCCCCTTTTCAGCGCGACCAGTGTTGATTTGAACATTTATACAGGTGGATTCTCTTTGCATCACAAGATGGTGTGTGATGACATAGATATCAGGGACTGTTCCCTGTCAGGTGTATATGATCGATATACTTTTTTTCACAGACGCAGGAACTAGCAACGGTCGTGCTTTGCTGACCAGGGAGGCGAAAGTAAACACGTTAAAACGCCCCTGTGACTGGTTGGTGGCTGGTATGTGGGCCCATAGCTCCAACTAGGTAATGGATCTGAGTTCATAATCCTGAATTTTCTCTGTGATGCACTGTGAATATACCTCCCGTTGAACTAATCACGCTGTATGTTGTCTCTTTGTGTTTGTCAGTCCTTTTTAATGGTGTGTGTCCAGGGAGGTGATCTTTGACCCCTTCTTGCCCTGATGAATTTGCCACAAAATAACTGGCAATGAAACATGTTGGCCGTCATTACCAAGGTATTCAACATGCTGTGTTTTTAAACAGCGGGATAGACTCCTAACCAGAATAAATAAATATTTGAGAGTCTAACCCCTTTTTTGTCTTTGTTGGCATAGTTTTTGTGTTTTTGTTTTCACAATACACCTCCTTTTGTTATGTGTTTTTTCTGCACTGGACACTGCACATTTTTCTTAAGAGAAAGTTACCAATGATGAAATAGACATGGGCAAGCTGGTGAGAACCAACCAGTAGCTCCTTTGGTGGTGCGCACGTGAGGTACTTTCTCTTTCTTTACACATTTTTTCACCTCTTCTTTTCATGACTGAGGGTGTGTGTAGAGTTAATTAATTTGTGGACTGACTTCACATTTCTGTGTTTCCCCTTTCTCTGTTGACCTACACAATTTTTAATATTGTAGCATACTGGATGGGGTGATACTATACAATACAATGAGCATTGGAGGTTTTTGACAAAGCATTCTCTCTCCCACCCATTCCAGATCAAAAATAAATGTCTGCTACTGGGTGCCAGTACTTTTGTGTTGAAACTATAGTTGATTGGAGGGTGTTCTGGCACGTCTTCCCTCTTTAGCTCCTCTTTTTGACTCAGTGGTATGTAGTGCCAACCCTGTTGCCAGTGCCACTAATGGTTCAATCCTCAGAGGCACCACACCACTTCCTCCTCCTTAAATAGGCCACTATATCTTTTTTTAGTTGTTTTGTCCATGTTTATTGCACAGTACATCATTGTAAATTCTTACATGAATAAATGTTCAGTAGTGATATATATTATGGATGAATTGTCATATTAAAACATGAATACTGATGATAATGTTTAACAAATGTAATACAACATTGTATTATTTTGTACAAAAACAATCATTGATAGATTCAAGGGCTGTGCGGCCAGGTTACAAGTGACTAGTGACACTTAAAGTAAGGAACATTAGTCGGTTGTGCCACATGTTCCAGGTGACCTCATGCATCATGTTTTAGAGTTTGTAGGGTTGGTCAGAATGCCTCCCATCACTTATCAAATTAGGCCTGGACACACCTGATTCGGTGGCTCGTGACATGGATCTTCGGTTATCACATGCTATCATGCTTGTCTTTGTATGTCTACGTTTTCTTCTGATGTGCAGGCCACCCTTAAAGATCTCCCTTTCAACGGCGCCTGACTCTTTGGAAGCAAAACTGACTCATTCTTGGAAAGGTTCAAGGTCTGTAGAGCGAGTGCTAGATCCCTAGGCTTGCAACATCAGGGTCAAAGTGACTACACACACTTTCAGCACATTTGAGACTTTCAAAAGGGTTTAATTTTTTATCAACAACAGTCAGCTCAATCCAAGCAACAACAGCCCCAATCCTCCCTCATCGGACAATTCAGGGGCAGAGGTGAAGCTAAAGGATAAGGGTCCCAGTGCCCATTATCTCTTCCTCTACTTCTTCCTCCCTCCTGTGCTAGCAGGAAGACAGCTCTAGTTTGTAAAGCACCAGAAGCCTCTAGTGGGCTAAGTGTCCTCCATCCTGCGTGCCTGGAAGTCCATTACATTGGACCAGTGAGCCTTCAAATCGTGCAAAAATTTGGTATACCCTACTCATCCTTCATGCTCTGTCCCCTGTTTTCCCAGCCTCCTTCTCTGTCCATAGATCACCCCCATCTTGGAGCGGGCAGTGACAATGTTGCTCATGAAAGGAGCAGTGGAGTTGGTCCCAGAGCATGAAATTCCTTAAGATTGTTATGTACAATACTTCTTGTTCCTTAGAAGGATGAAGGTCTGCATCTAATCCCACACCTCAGGGTCCTAAACATTTTCCCTAGGAGGGAGAAGTTTAAGTTGCTGATGCTAGCTCAGGTCCTATTGGTATTGGAAATTGTAGAGTGGTTAGTGTCACTCGATTTGTAGACCACACTTTTCATGTTCCAATCCTGCAGTCACATCAGAAAACCCACTTTTTGAGATGGACTCCACTCATTAATAATTTGTGGTATTACTATTTGGCTTTACATCAGCACCTTGGGTCTTCACCAACGTGATGGCAGTGATTGTGGCAAATCTCAGACAGTTGGGAATGCAGGTTTTCCCATACCTGGATGACTGGCTGATCAAGGCGAGCTTCCAGAGGTGGTGATGCTCTTCTCTGCAGTCAATGGCAGCTTTGATATTTGACCTCAGATTTTTGAACAACAAGCCCAAATCTCACTTGGAGCCCTCCCAATGCCTCCTCTTTATATGGGACGTTGTGGACACTAGCCTTCTATGTGCCTCTCCTCCTCCTTAAAGGAAGGATTAGAGATATCCAAGAAGTGACCCATTTCTCCCAGGAAGATGGGCGTGTTTCGGTCCTGATGGCCTACTATGTTATATTATGTTATATTAACAATTTTATAAAGCGTGACTGCTGCTCCATAAGATGTCCTGGTGCTGAGAATACAAGTAGTGCAGAGAGAGTAACAGAGAGGGAGAAAACAGGCAGATCTAGACTACAGTGGGTTTATATTAGGGAGTTCTAGGCGATAATATAGAGCCAACTGCTTTTTGCAAAGCTGGGGTTTTAAGGCTTTTCTGAATTTGAGAAGAATGGGAGAGAGCTGTAAAGCCACTGGGAACTTATTCCAAAGCGTTGATGCAGTCACTGTGAAGGAATTACCCCCACACAAACGTGCTTGTAGCAAGGAACGACTAGCACATTAGCTCCAACTGTTCGTAAATTGCAATCTGGAATGTACTGATGGAACGTCTACACGACATGATCAGGGCCACTGAGGTGGATGGCCTTATAGACTAGATAGAGTGATTTAAACATCACTTTTACCCCCTCTGAAAGACAATGAAGAGCTTTGAGTGCATCGTTTGGAGAAGAAGAACGTTGTCAACCAAGTGCTAACTTGGCAGACGCATTAAGTATTCTTTATAGTTTCTTCAAAGGCCCTGCATCAAGACCTAAGTAGAAGGAATTACAATATTCCAGGCAACGCAAGACTTTCGCCTGGTTCACTGACCCGAGATCCAGCCAGAACAGGAGAGGCAGGATTTTCTTCAACCGTTTTAAAAAGATAAGGCATGTGGATTCAAGGTATTAATCTGACTCTCTAAAAAGCTCTGGATACAGGTGAATTTTAACCATATTTGCAGGTGATGGCAAAGAGGTCCAAGAATTGGGCCAAAAGTCTGGTGTAATAAAATCAGGGGTACAGGGAGGTCTCACTCTCAAGACTTCAGTTTTGTCTGAGTTGAGTTTGAGTGAGGTTGAGTGGAACCATTCTGATACCTGAGCCATATGCCTGTGAAATAGTTCAAGTGAGTTTTCAGCTGCTGATCCAGTGTGATGATCAGCTGAGTGTCATCTGCATAATTCATCATAGTGAGACCAAAAGAGTTTATTAGTTTCACCAGTGAGCAGATGTTTTTATTAAAAAATGTCAGACTCAAAGCTAATCCTTGCAGCACTGCTTGACTCAAATATTTTAACTCAGACATAGTGGGTGGTAACAAGACTTCTTGCGACCTCCTCGGCAGATAATACCTATACCATTGAAGTGCCTTTCCAGTTATTCCAATACCCTTCAGCCTAGTGAGTACGATATCATGAGACACTGTATCAAATGCTAGAGACAGATCTAATAGCACTAAGGTGCACATTGTGACATCCTGTCTGGAAGCTCCTGAGGGTCAGTCTATTTCCAACATACTTTAAGTTGGAGAATTGATGAACAATAGAGAACATTCCCTCTGATTAATTTTCTGCATCCAGAACTTTGACTGTAAAGAAGGCTGCTTCAGCTGCAAATACCTGTCTTTTAATTTCTCTTTACGTTTGTCCCCTGTTATGCTGCAATGGTCCACCCTCCAAAGTCTCTCCAGTTTTCTTGCATCCTAATTTGACCTCCCTCAGGGAAGATGAGTCCTAGGAGGTTGATAGAGTGGTTACAGTGGTTCCTGTTTTCCTGATCACTCTATGGTAGAATGTCATCAAGTACATCCTCAACCCAGGTCATATAGCCTGAGTAGCCCACTTATGCCAAACCCAATCTCATGACAGTCTCATCCTGTTTTAGCTTTTGAATTAGGTCCAGACAGATAGCTTGGCCCTTGGCTGCAACTTCTAATGCTTCTCCTGTGGACTAGCACGTGTCTGATGTTTGTGACAAACATGCATCACTTAGAGTCTGAAAGGAAACAGCTGATGGTCTGACTAGACTAAAAGGTATGACATCTTTGCTCTCCATAAGACTACCGGCCGCAAAAGTGAAACTAGCGTATCCCCTTAATGTGTGTTGGGCCTAATGGCAACAAGTCCAGTCCCAAAGGAGCCATGTTGGCAATAAACTTCTCTGCTGCAAAACTAGAGGGTTGCCAGCCCATATAGTAAAGTCACACGCTGCAAAGAAGTTGGTGTGTTTTAGGGAGAGTGGGAATACCAAGTCTAAGAAGGAATCACAGAAGTTTTCTGATAACCCCAGTGGGTGGTAACAAATCATCACACTTAGTATGGCAGTTTTCTGGAAAAATAAAGTGAAGCATAAGAGTTCCACCGAAGTCAACTCTGGAGTTTGAAGCTCCTTCAGAGTAAACATACCTCAAAAAATGACCCCCCCACCACCCTGGTGCCCTGGGTAAACACGATGTATGATGTTAAAACCAGGTAGACACATTGCACTAAGTTCTGGGCCACACATATCAGTCAGACAGGGAAAACAAATCATTATAGTTCCTCCTATGCCTACACTGGAAGTAGCAGCAAATCTAGCATTCACAATTTGCATGCTCTACATCTTCATTGGGTGCAGTGGGCCCTTTCTTTGTAACTGATATAAAATTGGAATATGATCCAACACTTCAGACTCAGGAAATTTTACAATATACATAGAATTTTCCATAATCTCCAAACATTTTACCCTGACATGAGTATGAGTGTGCTCTACATGGATGATTCTGCACAACCTGTGGTTGGTGCTGAACAAAAATACTCAGGGAGTTTTTTAGGATGCCACTTCAAGGCGCTACATACACACACTGTAAGGTTTTAGGTAACTCCATTGCACTACTAGCTGAAAGATATGCCCTATTAGTTGCCCTTCAGAAAGCTGATCCGTCAGTTCCCACATTTAGTCAAACTTAGCATTCTGTGGACTAGGCTGCAATGTGGATATATTGCTCTGGCACTTAAAAGGATTCAGAGATTCAAAAGCTAAATCAATAAAAGTAAAGAGCTTTGTGGAAAGGTAGCAAGTTCAATGTGGGAGGTTGAGAGTGATTCTGGCTGGCGAGTTCTGAATAGTCTGCAGCCTTCTGGTGAGTTTTATGTTGATCCTGCATAGAGGGTATTTCTGTATTAGAGCTTGCTTGTGATGAGGGTGTGCATGATGATTTCAAGGTGCTGATATGTATAGATGCATGATGCGGTGACGCTGTTCACTTGGGTGGGCATGTTGAGTTTGCTGTTGATAACGATGCCGAGGTCCTTGGTGTGGGTGCTGGCAGTTGGGGTCAGTCCTAGCTCTGTTTTCCACCAGGTTGAGTCCCATGGTGGAGTGCTCTGACCGAAGATCACATTTCTTTTCTTGTCAGTGTTTATCTTCAGACAATTGGTCTTCATACAGTGAGCAATGTAAGTCATGCTGCCATGAGAGAGAGCGCAAGTTGAGTGTTCTCGGTGTAGGAAAGGATGCTGATGTCATGAGAGCGGATGATTCTGGCCAGAGGGATCATATATGCATTGAAGAGGGTCGGGGTTGGGGAAGATACTTGCAGAACTTTGCAGATGAGTTTGCAGGTATTTTATGAGTACGGTGCCAGGCTGACTGACTGGGTTCTTCCAGTCAAGAAGGAGCAGATCTATCAGAGCATGTCCTTGAATTCCGATATTGTGTAAATGTTGGATGAGGATGGGGTAGAAAACTGTCAAATGCTGAGCAGAGGTGCAGGAGGATGAGGGCCACAGTGTCATCTCTGTTCAGAGTTATGCGTCAGGGGTCTGAAGGAGCCCCTGACTGGATGGACTTCAGGGTGATGGCGGGGCATGGCGTTAGCATTGGTTCTTTGGATAAGACCAGGAGGAGTTTTGCAAAGGCTGTTGGGTCTGTTGCAGGTTGAAGTTGCTGTAAATGGCAGTGAATTTGTTGGTGAAGAATTGAGAGAGGCTGTTGCCGAGGTATTGAGAGGGTGTGATAGAGTTGGAGGCGGCCACTGGAGAATTGAAATCTTTCACAATGGTGAAGATTTCTTTGCTTCTGTGGGTGCTGGCATCGATTCGGTCTGCTAGAGTGGCACATTTGGTGATTCGGGTCATTTGGTGGTAGCGTCCTAGGGACGATTAGAATATGCTGCTGTCTGCCTTGTCCTGGTTCATTCTCCATTTATGCTCCAGTTGTTTCCTCTGTGTACCAACTGGCCTGGGATCTAGATCTTGTAGGATTGCTGTGTTTGAGGCGGGCCAGGGAGTCATAGCTGAAGGTGATCCAACTGTTGAAATACTTAATGTCTTTGGGGAGGCTGTTGCTGTCCGGCTCAATGGGTGTTGACAACGGTGTTCCAGTCCTTGTCAGTGATGCTGTTCCTGTTTTGGTGGGCTGGCCTGGTCATGGTGTGTTTACGTTGGGACAGGATGGGGATCCTAAACTTGCCAAGGGTGTGGTCTGTCCTGGAGACTCTTTTGGACTTATTGGCTATGATGTTGTTGATGGTAGTGAAAATATTGTACAGAAGGTGTTCAGCATCATGGGTAAGTCCCTTTTCTCGTTGGGTGAAGACCAGGTTTTCAAGGTCTTCGATGAGTGCTTCTAAGTTTGGGTGGGCATGGTCTTCCAGATGGAAGTTCATGTCTCTGAATAGGCTGAAATTGCAAGCGTTGAAAGTGAGTGGTGCAATTAAATCCAAGATGGTGTCTGTCAGAAATTGGGTTATTGGTTGACTGGGGTATGAGCCCTACTCAAGCAGCAACCACACTCCTATTCAGGGAAAGAAGTAGGCAAACCCTAAATTAACCTGCGCTCACCCTCTGTTAGCTTGGCACAGAGCACGCAGACTTAACTTTAGAGGCAATGCATAGAGTATTTGTGCAACACTTCAAACAGTAAACTAGTGAAAACACCACACACAATTATTTCATATTAGGTGTAGGAAGCTGGTTCTGTATATACTATACCAAAGTAAGGTATATAGTGCACATAGACAAATGGAACCCCAAAGGTAGGCAGAGGTAAAAGTAGATAATACCATATAGGTAAGTCACTAGTTCATAAAACAATTGGAATTACTTTTCAGTTACTATTGAGATTACTTTTTACTTTACTTTTCAGATTACTTTTTAGGTTGCTTTCTCTACGCAGTGTGATATGCCTAGATATCACACTAGGACATTTCATAGATAAAATGTAAGTAAATCCGTCTTTGTACATATTTAGTTTCTTAAGGTTTCATACAAACCAACTCCACACTTAAAACAATTTTCACAAGAAAGCAGTCAATGCAGTCCTATGAGAGGAAACAATGTTATCGGTTTAATGGTAAGTACTTAGATTTGGGATTTGGTTTTCTGGAGTTAGAACCAGTGGTTCCCCCAGTGTCAAGGATGCACACTCAAAACACCCTCAGCGGCACGTTGGGGGCCAGATGCAGAGTGCTGAGTCCCAATGTTATCCAATAGGGGATAGGGTGCCTCCGGTTGGTGGCTGCTCACGAGGCTCAGGGCAAAGAGGGATCCGATATAGCACACAAGGTGCACCCACAGCAGCACAGGGGCGGCTGGGTGCAGGGTACTGTTTTGGCATTGGGTGCCCTGTTGTTTTCAATGGGGATTCTCTGGTTGCAACAAACACTGCAGGCTCGGGGACGAAGAGCTTCTGGAGGTGACCACTGGTTGGAGAGGTAAGTTGGGATGTCTTGGGATGCCAGTAGACTGGCGGTTGGGCCTCCCAAGGCCGTAGGATGTTGGGTGCAAGGGTGTCTTTTGGCGTTGGGGTTTTCTTGCCGGCTTCTGTCGCGGTCGGAGGATCTTCCAGAAGGGGTAAGCAGGCGTCAGTTGGAGACTTGAAGTAGGTCAGGGATCACCAGATCCCAGGTCAGGATCGCCGGAGAGACCACCTCATGGTGTTGGGCTACTCAAACTCGGGCCGTGGGCGTCGGGTGCAGAGTGGTGCAGACTTGCCGATTTGGCCGGAGCCAGAGTCTGTGGGTGAGAAAATCCGGTGCTCACGGGAGACAAAGTCTGGTTTGGGAAGGCAGGGCAGGTCCTCCAGGTTCTTGGGAGCTGCTGGCTGCAGGACACACTGGTATTACGTGGGAATAGGTCGAAGTTGAGGCAGGCCAGTAGGGCTGAAGCCAAATCAGTTGGTGCCCTTCTCTTCTTCTTTCAGCGTGGCTTCTTCGGTCCATCTTCTTCTCTCTTCTTGTCTAAGAAGGCAAGGTTCAGGATTGCCCCTAAATACTAAATCTAGGGGCGTTGCAGATAGGTACAGGTCGGGACCAATGGGTTCCTTCCTTGGCATGGGTACATTCCCTATTGTGCCACCCTACTGAGGGAGGGGGCATAAGCCTTACTCTGGTTGGCTGGGTCCCTCCATCCTCAAGATAGCAGGGACTGAGAGTTGTGCTTCACCTCACCTCCAACACCTGAGGGGTGGGGTTGACAAAGGTGGGCACACCTCTCCTCCTAACTTGGTTTTCCCCCCAATGCTCCTGCCCAATGTGGGGGTCAAAACCAGTGGGGGCCACTTGCTGTGAGCGGCAAATGGCTGGGGAAGCCCACAAATGCGGCTCACCTCTGAAGCTTCCCCTTTGTGGACCCTGCCCATCCTGGGGGAGGAAGCTTGGCATCGCGTCCCAGGATATGTTTTGTTTCAGGACGCCGAGGTCAGTGGGCTCTCGACCCAGGGGTCCAGAAACACGTCTAGTGGTGGCAGCTGGCGAGCAGTCACTCAGCTACGACACTAGAGTTAGGTTGTTTTTCAGGGGGCTTCTCTAAGATGCCCTCTGAGTGCATTTTTCATTAAATCCCAAACTAGCATCAGTGTGGGTGTAATGTGGTGAGAAGTTTGATACCAAGCTTTCCAGTTTTCAGTAAAGCCATCATGGTGCTGTGGAGTTCGTAATGACAACTCTTACACCATACATTCTTAATGGCATTAGTGCACTTACAACCTCTAAGAATGGACTTAGACACTGTAGGGGTACGGAGCTCATGCACCTGTACCCTCACCACTGGTATAGTGCACCCAGCTAGAGGGGTGGCCTACCTATGCCAGGGCAGTGGATTGTAGGCATGGCACACAGGGGTGTGTGCAGCCTGCAATGGCAGTGTGTCTGTGTAAAGGTACAGGGCCTCTAAGGGTGGCACAATAAGTGCTGCAGCCTATAGAAGCCCTCCCTGGTCACAGAGCCCTTGGTACCTATGGTACCTTTTACAAGGGACTTACATGCGTCCAGAGAGTTGCCAATTGGGTTTTGCAACAGTACAGTTTAGGGAAAGAACATGGGCCTTGTGTACCTGGGGGCATATTATCAAGCACGGCGTTAACATTATCGCCGCTTTAGCGGCAGAAAACTGCCGCTAAAGCGGCGATAATGGGCTTGATAATATGCCGCAGAGAATTCCAATAGAAGCCCATGTTGACACCAGAACATGGGCTTCTATGGGAATTCTTAAGGGCATATTATTAAGCCCATTATCACCGCTTTAGCGGCAGTTTTCTGCCGCTAAAGCGGCGATAATTTTAACGCCGTTTCTTGATAATATGCCCCTCATTGGCTGGAACCCAGGGCACACTCACTCAAAGTGCATCAACATTAGGCAAAATGTGGGTGGCAACCATGCAAAAAGGGGCTCTTTCCTACACTGGGTTCGAAAAATAGAACTTAATTTAATTTAAAAAAACAAGACCAAAAAAACAAAGATCCAACTTGAGATATAGAATTTCAAAGTTTTTAGGTAAAATAGCACCTGAAAGCAAAAAGCACTATTTGAGACCATGTCTATAGTTCAGGCCGATAGCGATGGAGTGTGCGCCAGCTACAGGAACCGATTTAGGCCTGATAAAATAAAGTACATTACATCGGTTGCGGAGCGCTTGCGTGGATTTGCGTTGCAGATCTTTTGTGCAGCTGAGGCGATGATTCAGTTCCGAGATGCGACAAACTACGGTGTAAGATCCTGATGCATCAATGCCGAAGATCCTGTCAAAGGGACTTATGATGCGAAGGCCGGTTTCGAGGATGCGAGGTGCAGCATAGGCGATGCATCAGTTCTTTTTTTAATTTTTTAATTTATTTTTTTTATAACAAGAGGAAAAGAAAAAAGAAAAGTAGATAGATTGATAAGTTGCGAGCATTGAAAACAAATAATGGTTTTAGGTAGACATAGATCAAAAGAAGTGAGCAGTTATGACTTAGTTCATAGGTCGTAGTTAGTTCATCATTAATCCGGTTGCTCCAGCCAGGTTGTAAGAGGGCCCCAGATATTAAGACCCTTTTTCCTCCCTTTACGTCCCTTTTTGGCATATATAGCTTTTTCTAGATGGTAAGTGGCCATGAATCTGGCGAGCCACTGAGTAAAGGACAGAGATTTGGCATCAAGCCAGAGGGATGCAACACAGATCCTCCATACGGTCATGGCAATGGAAATGAGGGCCCCGCCCTTAGCCCCGTTAATCTCCGCTTGAGTGCCTAGCATTATAGTTGTGGGGTTTAATAGTATGTTTTGGGAGATAACCTTACCTAGGAAAGCCTGTATTTTAAGAAGCGTAGAGAAGATTTTTGGACAGGTGGCAAACATATGAATTGAATCAGCTCCAAAAAATGTGCATCGAGAGCAAAGAGTCCCTTTTCCTGACCCCCACTTGGCGATTTTGCTAGGCGTAATATATAAGAAAAAGATGGTTTTAAAATGCTGTGCCTATAGTTTGGATGAAAGCAGATCGCTGTGGAGTATGTTCAGTGAGATGTATACTGTGTCATTTGGGACCTCCAGTTTTGCATGCCACTTGTCCGCTATCCTTGCTAAGTCGTTTGGAGTCTGCATATTTAGTGTGGTATAAATGGACCCTATTGAAGGGGGTGTTGGGAGCCTGAGTCTGTTCAATAGTTCTATTTCTAAGAACCCTGTGGGCTCACCAGTCTTACGAGCTATAAAATCATGAACTGCCAGGTATTTAAAAGCGTCCTGCGGTAACAAGCCATATTTGGCTTGTAGTTGGTTAAAAGACTAACCTCCCTCAGAACATATTAGGTCCCCGAGTTTTAAGATGCCAGCCCTGTACCATTCTGAAAGGTAAGATTTTTCAAAAAGGGTGGGTAGGTTGCTGTTTGCCTCTAAAGGTGTATAATAGTTATATCTACCCAACCCCAACATTTTACGAATGTTGCTGAAAACTTTGAAGGAGTTTGTCAGCCTCTTAAATCGTACGCGTTTGTAGTAGCCAAATGAAATCTGTCTAAGTAGACAACCGGTAGCTTCCTTTCCTAACAACAACCAAAATGTAGACAGAAGGGCGCGAAAGGGCAGGGGAGAGTGCTCCTTTAAAAGTTTGGTGCTATATTGTAGGACCGAGGCCCAATAGTAGAGTGTTATGTTAGGGAATGCCCAGCCGCCTTTCTCCCTGGGTTGGGAAAGCTGTTTCAATGCCCGCCTTGGTTGTGAATACACCCAGATAAATTGTGAGAATAGTTTTTGAAATTTTTGAAGTTGTGTCTTACTAAATTCAAGGGGGATAGACCGGAAAAAATAGAGTAGTTTGGGAAAGTATGTCATTTTGATTACGTTACATCTGCCTACTAAGGTTAGGTGTAAATTGTCAATGAGTTTAAGGGCTTTTTTCATTTCAGTGGCCAGGGGAATAAGATTCGTCTGCACGATTTCTTCCAGTTTATCAGTTATAGTCACCCCTAGATACTTGGCGCTAGTAGTAACTCGACTATCGGTCCAAATGATTTTACTATTAATTATGATTTGTGTTTTGTTTTGATTTAGCGCATACCCAGAGATTTTCCCAATTTTTTTTGCCTCACGTTCTAATACCGTAATAGCGTTTTCTGGATCGGGGTGGTGATGGCTATATCATCTGCATATGCCAGAATTTTTGTCGAAGTTCCATGAATGGTCATGGGAATAATTGATGAGTTATTTTCAATTTTTTTAATGAAGGGATCTATTTACAGGACAAAAAGTAGAGGCGAGCAGGGGCATCCCTGCCTAGTACCCCCCATGATGTTCAGCCGGTCGGTGAGTCCCCCGTTTATTGAAATATAAGCCGTAGGTTTTGAGTAAAGGGATTGGATAGCCTGGATTATTCTGGGCCCAAAACCCAAGCTATACCATAAGAATGGCCAGGAGACCCGATCGAAAGCTTTTTCGGCGTCCAGCAGTATTAAGGTCATCGGGTCTCCTGCCACCTGAGCCGCGTCGAACAAGGTGATAGCTCTCCTAATGTGCTCGGTGGTGTTTTTTTTAGGGATAAATCCATGTTGCCAGGGAGAAACCAGCGGCTCAATGAACAACGATATTCAAGTGGCTAGGATTTTGGAATACATTTTAGAATCGCAATTGATGAGGGTAATGGGTCTGTATGATCCCATTTCTAGGGGAGACTTGTCTTTTTTTAAGAAAATCGAAATTTTGGCATTTGACCAAGAGGCTGGTGGTGCGATCCCGTTAAATATAGCAGTGAATACAGCTTGGACGGCTAGCTTGATTTCTGGGGCGAATATTTTATAGAAGTCTAGCGGGATGCCATCTATGCCGGCGGCTTTGCCACTCGGAAGCTTGGTTAGGGCATCCAGGATCTCATCCTATGTTGGAGAGACTTCCAGCCGTTCAGAAATGCCCCGGTCTTATAGGAATA